>NC_071398.1:61792549-62414216 GCF_022682495.2 Desmodus rotundus
TGGGGCAGCACCTCTTTCTCTGCCATTGAAAATGGAGTTAGCCTTGAGTGGAAAACAGAAAGGAGAGGGTAAAACCTGCTCAGCCCACCTTCTCTGCAGACCGCAGACTGGAGTCCCTCCATTTCTCACCTGCCATCCTGACCCTCCGCCTTTCCCACCTACATCTCCTCCCAGCCCACCCATTCACCCAAGACTGAAGGGAGAGGCTTCCAATTCCTCCAGACCCCATCAGTGAGATTTGTCCCTTTTCTTCCTGGCACTTGTGGCAGGTCGCTCAAGGCCCCAGGCTCTGGATCCTCACTCAGACTCTCTGGCCGAGGTAAGATGACCGTGCGGTTTCCATGACCATGGAAACCTGCTGCCGTTGGATTCTGCCTCTATGCCGTGCCTTATCCACTAGACTAGGGGTTGTTTTCTGGGTGCTGGGCAGGTGCTTCTTCGCAGGGTTCTTCTGCTCTCTTTGGGTCTTCTCCGACCAAAGCTTTCAAGTTGCTCCTGAAGAGGCCCTTGCTTCTTAAGAGACAGGTTGAATTAGCTCATCGTCTTCCCCCTTCCTCTGTAGTTTTCGTCCACCCCGGACAAGCCACTTAGCTCTGCTGGCACGGATTTCAAAATCGCAGGAGAAACGAGAGACGGCTGCAGCGCAGACTGTCCAGGAGACGCGAGCTCTGTCGTCTACGCTCAGATTCGTGTGGCCAGCTCACCCTGAGTTTCCAACGGCTTGGACCCTCTTCCTCTCGCATCAGCTCCATCCTCACACATCGCTTTCCCTCCTTAGAAATTTGGGACCACGGTCTGGGTGGAACTGCAGATGGAGCTGTTTGGGCGCGATCTAGCCGCCCTAGCCAGCAGTTTTGTGACCCACATCAGTCTTTTTCGTGGCCCGAGAGAAGACTGCTGGCCTTCCCACTTGGACGGATAGCATGTGAGCCCCCTCAAGGCCAAGCCTGCCTCCCTTTGCCCCCTTCCAAAGCACACGGCACAGACTCGGTGCTCCAAGAGTGTTCACTCAGTGTCATCGATCAACGTGGGAGGAGGAAACCAAAGGAACACTCTAGCAAGAATTACAAATAAAATCAAACCCTCTGCCATGTTGGCTCCTTCTTCATCATGTCTCCCTGTTACCTCCAAATACCGGGGCCAAATCTCCAGAGCTCGTCCCCAGCCGGAAGGGACTAGCAGAGGTGATGGTCCTCAAGGTCAGGGCTGATCCAGGCACAGGTCTCAGCCTCTACCACTACCCGGCCACATTCATTTAGACCTAAAAACACCTCTTAGTGCAAGAATAAGTGAGACATAACATACACGCGCCCTCTGTGTATCCCAGAGTTCTACACAAACGTGAGGTCCCTGCAGTGTGAAGCGCTATTCATATGTGGATGTTCATCTCCTTCCAATAGCATGAGGTATGCATAGCATCGTTAGATGGGAACTAGAGATTAATCTATTAATCCCCCAAATCCCAATGGATAATTCCATAGGCGGTCCCAGTAAAAATACCCATAAGATTATTTCTTACTCAGCAAGATTACTCTAAAGTTCCTATGTTAACAAAAACCAAAAAAACAAATAAAAATAAGTAAATTTTAAAAAATAAGTAAATTTTACTTATTTTTCCATATAAATAAGTAAATAGGTAAAAGTAATATGGGAAACCTGGCCCCAACAGTTAACTGAAAGTACTGTTTTACTAAGCATATAAAGACTAATTAAAATGATATGTTAATAGTACATGAATAAACAAATCAATAGCATAGAATAAAAAGACCAGAAATAGGCCAAAACGCACAAGGAAATTCAGGTATGATGAAGACTGCATATCAAATCATTGAGGGGAAATGGTTTATTCAACAAACGGCATGAGACAAGCCAGTAGTCATGTAGACAAAAGTATAATTGGACCTATTTCTCACTCACTCCTTATACAAAAATAAATTCCAGCTGTATCAAAAATTTAACTGTAAAAAAAATCATTAAAGTACTAGAAGAAAATATGAAAGAATTTAAAAAATAATCTCAGAATGAAGCATGCCTTTTGAACATATGACACAAAGCCCAGAAACCAAGAATGATTGATTGACTTGATTAGGAAATGCCGTTCCTAGGCAAAGGAGACAAAGGAAAAGCCTAGAAAATACTTGCAAAGCTTCTCATTGACAAAGGCTGATTTTCTTAGTATATTAAGAGCTCTTCGATGACTCAATAAAAAAAGGAGGGGGACAAAGGAGAAGGTTTGGGGATACACAGGAAAGGAAACGTAAATGTCTTTACACGTAGGAAGAGATGCTCAACTAATTTCATCATAAGAGAAAGAGTGATGGCAGCTACACTTAGATAGTTTCCATCAGTAAGATTAGCAAGATTCACCGTGTTTGCTAACAAAATGGGCAAGACTGTGGGGAGCCACGGCACACACACGTTACGGGTGGGAGAGTCAGCTGGTACAACTACACGGGAGGCAATGTGGCAATTGCTAACACCGTTTGAAAGTCTATTTCTATGAATTGATCCTACTTAAACATGTGGCAAGTCACCTATGAAGGGGTTCGGAGCGGATGTCCCTAAGGTGCGCCACTTCGGCATGGGGATTATTTTGAGCTGAACGCAACTGAGATCCTGCAGGTTTACGAGAAACTTTCACCTCTCCCTTAAAGAATTTAAATTGAAGCTCTTGCTCACAATGAGAGTTATCACCAGAAGTAGCTGTTTATGACCTATTTCTGTGGCAGGGCAAGCATCCAATTACTGAACATCTGCTCTTCCTATCGTCCCGTGGACAGCGTTCCTCCCCTCTGACGCCCTACGGCTCCCTACCTCACTCCTTAGCTCAGGGTGTCTTCGATACCTCACCTCCCCTTTCTGCCTCTGAACCTCTCGTGTATGTGGGGTCTCTGACTCTCTCGGACATGTGGGGTTCCCGTGTGCCCAAAATTAAATTTGATTTCCTCCATTAATCTGTCTCCTGTCGAAGGGTCGAGGAACAGTCTTCTCTCCCGGGCCCCATGTAATTCTCATTACAGCATTCTTCAAATTGGCTAAAACTTAGTGAGGTTTGTGATACTGTCAGTATCTAAGTATTTGGTGTGTATTCACGGAATCCTCACAAAACCAAGTTACGGTTGTTATTCTTGTCATTTAGATCCAGAAATGGAGGCACAGAGAGGGTGAAGTCACTTGCCTGGGACTCGAACCAGGTCAGCTGGTTTCAGAGCTGGCACTTCTACCCATCATGCTCAACTCTCTGAAATGGTGGCGGACTCAGGAGACCCTCAGTGTCTACTGAGGAGGGACTGGCTGATGAGTACGAGGTAGCTATTAAAGCAGCGGGGGCAGCTCTTTGCTTAAGTTGTGAGAAAAAAGATTTCTTCAAGTGGTATTGCTGAATGAAAGGGGCATGCCGTGGAATGGAATTCTGCATATTCTTTTTAAAAATATTTTTTATTTATTTATTTTTAGAGGCAGGGGTGGGAGAAAAGGGGAGAGAAACATGGATCGGTTGCCTCTTGCACATCCCAAACTGGGGACCTGGCCCGCAACCCTGGCATGAGCCCTGACTGGGAGTCAAACTGGCAACCTTCCGGTTCGCAGGCCAGCGCTCAGTCCACTGAGCCGCACCAGCCAGGGTTGCGTGTTCTTTATTCAAGAAGAAAATGCCTGTGTGTGCGCGCACACACACCCGTATTTGTGTACATTAGCATGTCTCCTGAAGGAAACACTCTTAACTGGTCTCAGTGACGACCCATAACCTCTTTATAAAGGAGGGGCTGAGGGGCAGGGTGCAGGGATGTAGCCTTTCCCTTAAAATCCTTTTGTAACTTTGCACGTTCCCCCCTTGCCTGTCGAGCGTCTTCAGGGGACTGATACCCAGTGCTGCCTTTCCCCATCTGAATTCTGAACCAATCGAGAAATGAGAGAGGACTTGGAAGACAGAGAACCAAGTGTCATCTTTGTTATAAACCGAGTCCCCACGGGAGAAGGCAGTGGCGTGTCCTGACGGTGGGCTTCAGACCGAGACTCCCACGCTGACAGCGCCACACCAAAGCAGGTCCCCTCCCCGCCCCACGACCTAGCCAGTGCTTGGCTGTCCCCACAGGTTTCAGAAGAGGTCACATGCTGTTTGTAAGCTGCACCCAAATGATTAAAAAAGAAAGAGGAAGGACAGAGTAGGTTCGCCTAGTTCCTACCCCCCAACTCCCAGATCACACAGGTCTCCCATCTCCGATGGGGCGTCACTGCGGAATGTCACCAGGGAAAGAATAGGGAGTGGGGAGCAGGGAGCATCCTCCACAAACTTCTTTTAAAAAATATATTCAATAATTTTAAAAAATCAAAGGAAGGGAATTCAAGTTCAAAGGGCTGCAATAATGTACCCAAGGCCTCCAGCTAGTGAGTGGCAGGATGAACTTGAAACCAAAGCCTCTGACTTCAGGTTCCTGGCATCTGGGCTCTGCCACCCCCCTCTGCCCCCACTGCTCCAGAGCACGTGGAGTGGAAGAAAAAGAAAACCCAGACAGGCTGAGTCCCGGCAGGGGCAAGAGAGCATGTTTTCTCTGAGACAGAGCAGCTGCTCCTGACAGTTGGCTTTGGAGGAGACAGTGGAATCAGGGTTTGGTAAAGAAGAGGGCCCGCTGTGGGAGCAAACAGATCTAGGAGAAAGCCCAGTGGGGAAAGAGTCTCGGGAAGAGGCTGCAGCACCGCTGAGCAGCCGTCCCATGAGGGCAGCAGAGCCCCACGAACTCCCTCCTCCCCAGCCTGGCTGCAGCAGGCACCCGCCAGGAGGCCCCCGGCTCACTTTCAGCTGTTCCCAAACTCCGGGCTGGCGGCAAACAATCCTACCAACCCCAACAGCTTTCCAGTTCGGAGCCAGGGCCTTACAGACAGCTGGGAGAGGAGGGGTGGGCCTTGTCCCATGGCCATGAACCTACTTGTACGTGAAAGCAGGCTCACGGTTCTGCCTTCTGTTTTCTGGAAGCTTCCCATTTGTAGCAGCATAGCCCTCTGTTTACAAGGTTCTGTTTTTTTCTCCCTCCCCATCGGGAAAAGTAGTGTGCATAGCCTTGCTGGAGAGCGAAATGAGTGGCCATAGATTGAAAAGGTCTCTGTAGGCAAGGGAAGAAACAAGGCTTAGGAGCCCTGGATCACAGAAGCTGAACAAGCCAGATAAGTAATCTCCTGAGGCATCTGGAGAAGGCTTCGTGTGTCAGTCCGGGAAGATGGTTGTCTGTTCTCTTGCCTGGGGTTGCAGGAGGTCCTAACGGAGCCCAGACTTGATTGCTATTGCGGAGCCCGTGGGCTGGTGGCTCCTCTGTGTAGCTCAGTGCATGGCCCAAGGCAAGGGATTGGGGGTGTTTTGTGGCTACGGGATAAGAGGGCACCTGTGACGTTTGAGCTGAGATTCTGGGAGGAAGGGGGACTGGCTGTATGGACACGTGGAAGATGCGGGAGCAGGTTGAGGTCCACACTCCCTCCCCGTCCCATTACACTGTTGACTAGCTGTGCACTCCCCACCTACACCGAGGGGGGTTCTTGTGTGCGGACGCTGCAGGACCTGTGTTCACGGAGGGCTTCCTGATAGCCCGGACCTACACGCGCTGGGTGTGGGCAGGATGCAGGCAGCACCGCGCTCCCTGTCGCAGCCCTGCTTGGGCCAAAGGGCCACGTGAGCGTCCTGAGCACTGAGACTGCCGGCACCCCCTGAAATGGCAGGGGAGGGGCTACTTGGGGACCGAGGGGAGGGAGACATGCAGTGGGAGCCAGGAGCTTTGGTACTTCGGGTGTTAATGACAATACCACATCACTTGCATGCCCAGCGGCTGACGCCTCGCTCTTGATTTGTGTTCCCTGATTTGAATGAACTTTTCATTTAAGTGTTCGCACTTCGGTTTCTCGTTGATCAAAAGCAGCATCCATTCAGTCTGGTGGCGGGTTCCCCCAAGGACGGCCTTTCCCTGAGAGAGTCTGAGAGGCATGGTCTAGCCTGTCCCCCTTGCTTTGGGTAGGCAGCCCCTAATACCAATTCAGGAGTAAATTGGAATAGTATACTTTAAAAAGAAACTTCTCCAGAAATACTTTTCCAGTGATGTCCCGGGAGAAGTTAGTCATACTTTGGAGTTCATTCAACACCAGTTAGAAATTTATTGGCTCACAAATGAAATGCAAGTGGTTTCCAGGGCCCCCTGGCCGAGATTCTTCCCGCCTCGTGTGTTCTCCGACTGGCCTTGCTCAGGCGCGGCCTGGTGTAGCCACTCTGACTACCACAGTTCTTACCTAGCTGCGGTTGTGAGCCGGTCGTCACGGTGATTCTACTGGAGCCTCACTTTGCTTATAAACTAAATAAAAGAAATCTTCAAGTCACATCTGTCCAGTTTGAGCCACTTCCTGTGGGGCCAGGACATGCACGGAGGGGCTTCAAAGAGTCGTTTACTTCATCAGAAACAAAAAGGAAACATGGAGTTGAGATCTAGCGCCTACCCCTGCGGAGCCTTCCTGCAGCCCAACCCGCCACCTCTCTCGCCAGGGCTTCCTGGGCACTGAACACCAACGTTTGTTTTCAGGGCCGAAATCAGAGCCGGTCGGGCGGTCAGTAGGAATGCTTGGTGCCCAGGCTCTGGGGTACGAATGCTATGGGGCTCTGTCAGAACCCATAACTGCCAAAGCCAGACGCGACCTGGGTTCAGGCTGCCACGCTTCCACTGCCCGAGCAGGAGGAAGCGGGTCACGCGCCAACAGGCTGTGCTACTCCTTGCTAAAATGGCGTAGGGTTGGGGTCCTGTGCCACCATGTCCTCGTGTCTCTCCTTTACTCACTCTGGTTGACAATTTTACTGTGCGTGTGTGCGTGTGCGTGTGTGTGTACGTGTGCATGTGCGTGTGGTAGCCTGTCTCCCACCCTCTCGGTACTATGAGCTCCATGGAGACACAGGCTATTTCCTTCGCTCATCTTTGCAGCCCCAGCACCTAGCGTGGCCCCTGCCTATTGAACGAAGGAATTGAAGGTATGAATAAAAACCCTGGGGCGTGTGAGAACGGGGTCCTCAAGGATGGAAGAAGAAAGCAGGCCAGAGAAGTAAAACAGTCGCCCATGCCGTTAAAAAGGTCATGTTTTCAGTGATGATGGTTTTTGCAAAAACCTGGACTACGATTGTGTCCCCATGGGCAAAACAGAGAAAGATGTTGCTTTGTCACCTGTATGGTTCCCCAAGCTCTTACAGGACAAAAGACCAGGAACGCTGGGGGAGCCAGGACTCTTGTTTCTCAGGGCTCCCGCTGTGGCCACAGGGCCAGATTGTCACAGGGAAAGCATGAGACCTGTCCACCTTAGCTTGGAGGTTCAGATTTTTCTGGCTGTTTCATTAACAAGAGTCTCTAGGTCTGTTTCTCCCATTCTCTGAAATGTTGTTTTTCTACATTTTCATAGCCAGAGGGGGCTGGAGTCTCTTTTGTAATTATACCTACAGTCTCTCCATCGCTCAAGTATTTCTGCGACTTCTGAGCATTTAAAAGAAAGAAAGAAAAACTACTGGCCAAACAGTGGTATTTGCGTCTGGTGTTCTTTCTACCCTGCGTGTACTTGAGATGCTCGCAGAATCCCCATGTGGTGGCCTTGGGGGCTTTGGTTTCTTGGATGCCGCCCCAAAGGAAAGGTGGACAGATCCTCACTGGCCCCCCTGAAGGAAGCACCTGTTCTCTGTTTGGGAGGGGGAGCCCTCCAGGTCAGGTAGTGTGGGGCACAGAGCTCAGGGCAGAAGAGCCAGGGAGCAAACCTACCAGAGGTGTGGGGATCACAGGAGAAGCTTGGCTGGTTTTCTGGCTTCTACTCAGGCCTTTACCTGTAATCGCCCAAAGGCAGGAGAAGGCACACAGCTTGAAGGCCGAGCCTCCCAGGGCCTGGGACTAGGGTCGCGGCCCTCAGGCATCTCCTCTTCCCCTGCTGACCCTTCTCAGGGTGACCTTTCTCTGTCTGCTCCCCCAGGGGCCCCAGAAGCTCCGTTGTGGGGAGGCTTGGCTTCTAGTCCCTCCAGGTGAACAAAACGTTTCAGTCAAGGAGTAGGGCTGCCTCCCAAAGTGTGCGTGCGGGAGACAGGCGCCCTGCAGACACGGAGCGGGCATGGCTGTCTTGGGCCTCCCTCCTCCCTCCTCTGCACAGCCCTCTGCTTAGGAAGGATCCTAGGACAAGGCCCTCTCTGTCCCCTCTCACAGTGCCTCGGTCACTGTGAGGCAGAGTCTCTCCAGGCTGCTGGCTGGCTGTGTTGGATCCCAGGGTCCAGCCAACAAGAGGAGGGTCACTCTCACTCACTGGAAAGCTGCTCCTCGATCCCTTTCCATTCCCGTCCCCTCCCCCAGCCGCTGCTCACCTCTCCTGGCTCTCTGACTTCTCCTCCTTTGGAACAGATGACTGATTATAGAGATGATCCCCACCACTGTGACCAGTACACAGAAGATGAGGATGGACATCCTGGAAGGAACCACAGACAGTTTTGTGTCCCTTGGAAGAAACCACCTTTGGCTCTTGACGCAGGATCCCCTAGTCTGAGATCAGCCCCTCTGCCCCATCCCGGCCCCCAGCCAGCTCCTGGCCCCCACCGTCCAGAGCATACTTCACTGGACCCGGGGCGGGTGTCGGACTGCGTGGGGCTGAGCCCCTTCCTCGGAAACAAACCTGGGACCTGGAGTAGACAATCCAGTCTCAGACCGGCTAAGCCTTTGAAGGGTGGACATGAGCTCAGCAGTTAGGTATGGGTATCTATCTTCTCCCAGGGCAAAAAAAAAAAAAAAAAGAAGCAGCATAAAGGGCAGTACCGGGGAGGGGCGAACGTGCCACAGCAGCAGATAGGCGGCACAGGTAAAGCCCTGCCGATGCCCCTGGCGGTCTCGGAGGGCCCCGGCCACTCGCCCGCCCTTGCATTTACTGGACGGTGCTCTCTCCTTATGATGAACTCTCCTTTCTCATGAAAACAGGGACAGGGCAGTTCTGCTGCTTTGACCAAGATCCCTCCACTATATCCTTTTGAAAGAAACCAACTGGTCATGTTGAAGAGACCAAGCTGCAGTGGAGGACACACGCAGCTTAGAGTGGCAGGTGCAGGCCAGAGGTCTTGTTGGGCGGTTGCCCCCTCACGCCCCGCCCATGGGTTTGTCTCCTAGGTTACCGCTCACCTGGAGTGATCAGCCTTGTGCACAACTCTGGGAGCCCTGCAGCTTCTGCTCTTGTTCCCTGATGGGAATGCACCAGAAAGGATTTGTTGAGAGTCGAGCAAGGCTCATTCCCAGGCCCACCCTTTGCCTCTAATCTCTGCACCTCTGTCTGTCATTCCCCAATCCGCAGAGAATGGGTGATGCTAGGTGATGCAGGCAGAGACACCAAGGACAGCAGTGTGTCCCCACACAGAGGTGACAGCCGAGGGAACAAGTGGGGGCTGAAATCCAGCCCCCACTCTGCTTGCTGAGACACGCCCTCTGCCCCTGACTGGGCTCCTTGCTCCAAGTGGAGGGGGCACCTTTGCAGCTGGGCATGAAAGCCCTGGGCAGCCCTGAAGCAGCCCCTGGCGAGAGAGCCCCAGGCTGAAGGCTCTGGGAGGGGACACCAGAGGCTTGGGAGGGCCAGTCCTGTCCTTACGGAGCTGGTCAATAGGGGGCACAATTGCCACCTCGTGCTTCTGATAGCTACCAAAACCCAGTGGGAAGAGTTCCATCATGAGCACCCACATTGCCAAGGTCAGGTGGGGGGTCTGTGTTTCGTTTAAACTAAGGAGCACATGTAGATGGGACCTCTCTCATCCTGAGCCTACAGCTGCACCGTGACAAAAAGCAGAACCGCACGAAGCAGGAATGCCGCAGGTGCGGAGGATGCCACGCATGCAGCGAGGTGCCTGCGGAACACGGGACCCACTGCTCGAGTGTGCTCAAGGCTCTTTCCAGCACCAGGAGGAGCCTGGCCATGGCTCCCCTCAGTCCTCTGGCTTGTTTTCCTGCTGGCCTGGTGCTCCGGGTCATGGTAGACAGACACCCCTTCTAGAAATGGAAACGATGAGGGGCCATCAGAGAAAAAAAGGAAAAGCCCAGCGCTTTCCATAAGCTCTCTGCCTGAGAGACAGGCCGCCTGGTGTAAGAAGGTTCTGGCATTTGACAGACGAATTCTGTGAGCCTCTGGAGACCCTTGGCTTCGCTCTGGCTCTGGAGCAAGAAACTGGCATAGGTGGACTCCCCCACCTCCCGACACCCACCAGCAGTCCCTGGTATAAACTGCAGGCCTTCAAACAGGACAGGTGCTGACCAGTTTGACCGGGATATTTGTCCCTGTGAGTTACGAAATTGTCTAAGTGGGCAGTTTTGGGGGTACTCATCCAGGTGCCTGGGTCACATTTTGCTGCCGCAATCACCTCTCAAGAAACCAGTCTTCAAGATTCTAGACCTGCCAGGCCGGCCACGGAGCACAGGGACTCCATTCCAACTTCAACACCTTTCCTGACCAGCAGCACAAAGCTCTCACACTGCCTGCCCCACGGGCCTCCCCAGGTGCCAGGAGCACCCCAGGGTCTGGGCACCCACCTCTCCCCCAAGTCCAAGCTAACCCCCGGCACCACCAGCAGCCACCATACTCTGGAGTGGAGGAGAGAGCAGACAACCTTGGAGGGACCTGAGCTGGTGCCCACGGGCTTCAGAGGGCATTTCCCAATGAACAGCCACCACTGTGGGGTACCCCCAAGGAGACCCCTGGTGCTCCCCTTACCCTTCACAGGCCAGAAGTCGCTGGCATAGGCTCCTCTGCTATCACTCACAACCAGCTCGGTGAAGTCCATGTCATCCCTGGCAAAATCCCGCTGGATGCCACACCAGTACCAGCCCGCGTCCTCCCTGGTCAGGCAGGACACAGTGACAATGAGCTGGTTCCCCGTGTCCCTCAGGGCCACACGGCCGGTGCTGTTGGGTGTGAAGGCGATGATGTGGCAGTAGTCCCGGAAGTAGCCTCGGCACCAGTACTTGGGGTGGTCCTTGTAGTGGGCGTCATAGCTGCAGACAGCAGACGCTGTGTCCAGCACGAAGCTTTCCTTGACCTTGTTGTCCATGACCATGGCTTCTGCCAGAAGACACATGCACAGAGAGGCGGGAGAGGGTGAAGGGGGATAAACTGTGATGGCAGGAGACTTGGCTTGCGGTGGTGAACACACAATATGGTGTACAGATGATGCATTATAGAATGGTACACCTGAAACCTGTATGATTTTATGAACTAATGTCACCCCAATAAATTCATTAAAAAACACACACACATGCTTGAAAACACCAGTTTTCTTTTAAACGCATTGCAGCTCCTGCCCTCCCGGAGGAAAGGTAATTAAAGCGTGGGAGGCTGATCCTCGCCTGTTTGGGGCGGCACCCGTTTATGGGCTAAGAAGCACGCTCTAAAATTCATATGTTGAAATGCTACCCCCAGTACTGCAGAATGTGACCGTATGTAGAGGCAGGGACTTCACGGAGGCAATTCAGTTGAAATGGAGTTGTGAGAATGGGCCCTAGTCCACCATGACCTTTGTCCTTATCAAAAAGGAGATTAGGACCCATGGCAGAGGGAACGACCATGCGGGGACACAGGGAGAAGGTGCCCCTCTGCAAACCAAGGAGAGGGGCCTCGGGAGAAGCCAAACCCACCGAAACCTTGATCTTGAACTTCTAGACTCCAGAACTGTACGGAAATACATTTCTCTGGTCTAAGCCGCCCAGTCTGTGGTGACTGTCACAGCTGGCCCAGCCAATCAACACAGCAGCCCTGGAGGAGTCTTCTTTTTCCCCGGGTGAAAGGTGCATAAAATGTGGACCCCCTCTGCAAGAACTGAGGAGGCCTCCCACCGTGGCTATGCGGGAGGCTTAAGGAGCCTGAGGCCTACTGTTTGTAGATCTCTGCCCCCAGCACCCCTCCACTTTGGACACTGAAAATGAAAGCGGAAAGGTTCAGGGTGTCTGCTGGCTGCATGGGGCTGAAAACAGAGGGAGGCAGGCTCTGTCCTTAGGGACCAAGAACTTCTTATTTCCTGCCTGCAAGACCAGTGTGAGCACCCCTGTCACCACAGGATATTGCACAACGAGGAAGTCATGCGAACCACATCCAGCTTGACCGTGGCTGGAGAAGTGACCAACTGAGGAGAAGAGATGGGGGCAGCAGCCCCTCCATGTCTCAGCCTCCAGATGTGGGCCAGGCTCCCCTCAAATGTTGTCCCCAATGTAGCTCACGGCGAGTGGGACCATCCTACAAAGCAGGCTCTTGTCCTTGATGGCGATTGATAACGTATGATCTTTTGTCCTCACACCAGCCTCATGAGGAAGATGGTGCGGTGCTCAGTTTACAGGTGGGGACGCTGAGCCGGGGACATGTAGCAATTCTCCAAGTCCACGCAGCTGGAGGGCAGCGGAGCCAGGGCCGGCCCGGCCTCATCTTCGGAGTCAGCGAGGGGCAGAAATAGGAAAGACCCACCCTAATATATCTGCACACACATTTGTAAGGGGATAAGAGGAACCTCAACTAAAAGAGAAAATACAAAGCCCTCATTTAGGCCGAGGGTTTGTAATTCCCCACTGCCCTCTAATCAGAGCTAAGAACAACTATTTTGGACAAGATCTATTTTTGCCTCCTTTTATTTCCCCATCCTGCTCCTTCCACGGTCCGAACTACCAAGTAGGGGAGGGGAAGGAAATGCAGGCCTCTGGGCAGTTGGGAGAGCTGACGATGTCCTTCCCCATGTCTTACCTGAAAAGACAGTCAAGGAGAGCAGAATGAAGAACCCCATGACTGGATGGAAACCAGCCTTCAACTGGAAGGGCAAGTTGTATCCAGGGGTCTCAGGAATCCTGGGTCTGTTTAAGGGAAACAGATATCTTTGAGCTTAATACGGTTTTGCCCTGTAGGGAGAAACCAGGGACAAGGGAACGACCAGTTAATCCAGGCCGTGTGACCACGTACGTTGTCCAGGCTGTGCACTGCATGGGCACCTCATCGGAGAGACACCGTTCATGGAAACAAACTACAGAATCAAGTGGAGCAACTGGGAAAATTCTGGCTTCCTGGCAGACTCCAAACAGGAACGGAGATTCCCATCCCGGTTAAGACACAAAGCCCTGCCCCCACACACCACACACACTACCAGAAGCACACACGCGTGCGTGCAGCTGTGCCTTGCCCTGCTGACGTTCCAGTGTCCCCAGAGGCCATCTGTGTGGCCCATCCACCACGATTCCCCAATTCCTCTTTAGCTGTGAGGAAGCTCATAAGGAGACTCCTAACCTCCCTGACTCCAGAGTGAACGCGTGGCCTCACTGGGGCGGGGTTAGGTAGGGGTGGACCACGAAGCTGTCGGGAGCAGACGTATCCTGCAACGGCAGCATGTGAGCAGGCCCACAGGCAGCCAAGGAAACCAGTCCCTTATCTACAGAAGAGGCCCAGGGCGCCGGCCCGCTAGGAGTCAGACTGGCAGGAAGTCGGGCCATCCTCTCTACCAGTAGCCCAGACCACCAAACAGCACCCCTATAAACAACTAGCCCCCAGCTGCCAGGGCTTGATGATAACAGACAGCTTCCCTCATTCTTGTCCAGCTTCCAACTTGGGACCGACCGGAGAAAGTCAAATGGCCCCGCTAACCAAGCACACAGGAGGCCCCCCTGTAGTTAGCCCGCCAGCAGCCGCCCCAGGACATCAGCCCCAGTGTGGTACCCTGAAGCCTCCCTGTCTCCCAACACAGAGCGTCCCCACTCCCCTGCCTGCCTTGGAATCTCCGCCCGGACTCAAGGGACGGCGACTGACTCACTGGCTGCAGTAAACTCGGAACAGATAGCCTTTGCTTTTCTCATTTAGTCTTTATCCATAGTTGACTTGGTTTTTTTAAAATTGGATAAATACACCCAGCTACTTAACATCTATCTTTGTTCCAGTGAAACCATGCGTGGGCAGAGGAAGCAACCTCGGTTTTGGCAGGGTGGTCATTTCACTCTCTCCCTTTAGAATAAAGCCCAACAGCTCCCCTTTGCTGTTGCGCAGAGGGGAGCTAGCCAGGAGATAAGATTCAGGAAAACCCCGTGACGTTATCTCTCAACCTGAAACCTGGGTGTAACTCACCACTTCTACCCAAGCTCCTCACGCATGATTCTTGGTTCATCTTTTCTGAGTTCACCCCAAAGGACATTTTCACTTTAAGGGCTTCTTCTGGATGGGTGGAGCACCTTAGCTCAGGAGATGTGCATTTGACCAAAAAAAAAAAAAAAAAAAATCAACTCCACGAGGAAAAGAAGAGAGGAGAGGAGAAGAGGAGAGAAGAAAACAGTGCGTTTCTGAACCTCAGGGGCTACAGCTCTTAGGGTGACATCTGATGACCCAGGACAGACTGCTGATTTGTTCTCAGGGAAATGATCCCTTTAAATCAAGTTTCCAAAAAGGGCCGGTGCTGAGTGTTGCTATAGCAACGAAGTTCGAGATTGTAAATTAAGAAGCTTGTGTGAAGATCACCAGAAACTGAGAACTAACCAGAACTTCCCTCAGGTTGCCCCCTGGGCAGAACAGTGGGCCAGGGTCACCGGCAGCCCCAGAGTGGACCCAGGGCCTGGTCCTGGAGGGACATTTTAACTAAACACAAAAATTAACTAGGATGCAAGCCTTGACTCGAATAAGGGAATACCACTAAGAAAAAAGCCAGAGAGTGCGTGGAATTCTTAAGGAAAAACATCCCCCCAATGTTGAAGGGAGTGTGTCAGGAATAAAGCCACCCCCCACTCCCAGGGACCCGCAGGAACTGGGGGGCTGTGTTCATCTTCTGCCCCCAAGATGTGATTGTGAGTGATGCCAGGAAGTGGGTGGGTGGGTGGCTCGGTGGGGTGATGCGCTCAAACCTCCCAGATAGTGTTGGCTCTTCCTGGGGTGACAGGAGGGGGACAAGGACCCTCCCCTGAGATGTTAACCGGATGAACAGGGTTACCAGACTCCCGCTTCAGAGAGGGGTTAGGACAAACTTTGAGGACTGGCTACGAATTCATGGTTTTATTCATTTCAGTGCCACCTTGAATCTCCAAAGCCACACTCCGTGCTTGGGTGATGTGACTTAAACTCTATGCCTGCCTAGTGTCCCAATTAATGAGAGACCAACACTAGTAACTAAGAGGAACCCCCCCCCACCAGCAGTCCTAGGGTGTATAAACAGTAGCTTGACCCTATGAATCTGCTAAATGTACATTAGGTGAACTTGAGAGTTTGGACTTTGGAAAAGTTCCAAGTCCCTCTTCATGTCTGAGAACAGGTGGTGAGAAGCTGGGGTTCTCTCATAAGGCAGAGGTGAGTTTAAATCCCAATTCTCCTACTTGTTAATTGTGTGACTCTAGAAAAATTACCTGACGCCTCTGTGCCTCAGTTCTTTTGTCTGCAAAATGTAAATAGTAATACCGGTGATACCTACCTCAAAGATGATCAAGACCGAAAAAGATAATGTATGCAAAGTACTTAGTCCACAGAAAATACTCCCCGTAGAGTAATTATGCAGCGTCTCTTGTTGCCCCGCCCCCGCTACCCCTCTCACCATGAAACATCAGAGCTGATACTAGGACTTCACTCAAGAGGGAGAATCATGCTTTCTCCCTCCATCAATGAATGGACCGTAAAGTTGGCAAGTGCTCTGATCAGCCCAGGTAAAAAAGGAGCAGAGTGTTTTGAAGCAAAGGGCGAGGTGGCCAGGATTCACACAGATGAACACGCCATGTGGCTCCAGATGGCCAGCAGGCTTCGAGCCCCAAGTGACCCTGACCCTCATCAAAGAGCTACACAGAAGGTGGCTGTCATCTTTTATTTACTCAAATACATTTACACACGAATTCGGTAGTTTAAGTACCCCCTTCAACTGAGTCCCCTCCTTCTGTTCCCACCATCTCCCAGGCCTCTGCTGAGAGCCAACTTCTCTGCTTAGTTCCACTGTGGAGTGGGACTGCGTCACCATCACACAGGTGTGCAGCCTGAATGGGGCCTTTGGTTAAGTCGATGAGGAATCCTTTGGATTCTGTGACTTCTGTCTGAGAAGGAGGAACGCAGGCAATATTAACAATACAGCATCCTCCTCAAGTTGGACATCAGAAAATTGAGTTAGAGAGGCGAGACAAAACAGAGAAATCAAATTTGAGGAAGAGGGTAGTAGAAGAGGTATATACCTGGAGATAGCCGGCCAAATGCCCCTCACACCCGCGGAAAGAATCAAGGATGTGAAAGCCCTCGGCCCAGGTGCATTGGGCCTAAAGAGTGCGCATGGATGTTGAGTCTGAAGACCAGCGAGGCCGTGGTCTTTCATGGATAACTACTAAGAAATCTGTTCAACATCTGAGTCCAGGGATTCAGAGGGCTGGCAGGTCACACAGGCTTTGAGGATCACGAAGTAGGTCTCCTTGAACTTTTTTATTTTGAAAGCGTAGATGATAGGGTTCATCATGGAGTTCGCGTGGGACAGCAGGATGCCCAAGTTCACCACCACTTCTGGTACCACCTCCCCCTTGAAGTGGATGACACAGTTGATGATGGATAAAGGCAGCCAGGACAAAACAAACAGAAAGAGAACCAGAAACAGAGACTTAGCTGTCTTGAACTCCCGCCCGTAAAATGCACCTGTCTCTTTGGAGCTTGAAGAGCTCTGGTTGAGTCGGTTGCGGATGACACAGAAGATGTCAATATAGATGGTGCACATGGCCACGAGGGGGATAAAAATCCAGGTGAAGAAGCTGAAGTAGACCATGTAGTCCATCTTCATGACGGCGAGGAATTTGCAAGGAAGCAAGGTCACATTTCCGGGCGACCCTGAGGACGTTTTCTTGTTCCAGCCAAACATGGGGGTCAACCCCACCAGGAATGAGAGCAGCCAGCAGAGGCCCAGGGCACACCATATTCTTCTTTGCGTGGTGACCCTCCTGTATCTGTTGGAATGGAAGAGAGTGGGTGAGTTCGCAGCATTTGCTAAGGGATGGGGGGGGAGAGAGCTGGTAAGGGGAGGGGGGAGAATGTTGGTGTTCCGTGACCATTTCCACAAAAGTCTGCTGGATGTGAAGACAAGATGAGCAGACGATCATTCAGGGAAAATCCATAAACTTCTCTGGGGGACCTTTCTAAAGAGGTACGACCTGTAAGGGATCAGGAGGTCACCTAGACTCGGGTACTTGCACGCTCTACTCACAAGTCCATTTCTACCCCGAGAATTCTTCACTTCCTGGGAGGTCGGCGGGACCGCCTCCCTGGTGGGAATGATCTCAAAGCACGTTGCCTGCACTGTTTCCAGTGTAGTGTTTGTTTGTTGGTACCAGTGTCCTTTAATTGTACTCTGCCTCCCCCACACCCCTTTCCCCCTTGAATGCCCTGCTTCTGCTCTTGCACTGACACCCACACTTGGTCTGTGAGTGACAGGAAGCCATGGTGTCGGGAAGGTCATGTTGAAATGCTTCCAGGACCATCAAAGCCTCATCCAGGGAGAGTCACCATTTCTCCTTCAATCACCCTTCCTGACAATGTTCTCCAGACTGCAAGCAGAAAACTCACCATAAACCGGAGACATTTTTTAGGATAACCTCCATTTCACTGAGGACAATAGTGAAACTAAATGGTATAGTTTTCTTGAGCACAGACTGTGTGCCGGGCCTTTTTTTCTAAGAGTCTCGCATGTGTTCACTTGCTACATGGAGGAAGGTGCGATTGTTGTCCCCATTTCAGAGGTGAGAGAAGGGAGTCGGACAAGTAACTTGTGCAGGCCAGCAGTGGTGAAGCTCAGACTGCGAAGGGGTAAGGCTGGGTCCAGAGCACGCCAACCGCTATGCAGAGATGAGGAACTGGGGCAGAGAAAGTTGTCACGTGCCCAAGATCAGATTTCAAGATCTGGGATTGGAACTCAGGCTTGTTTGTATCAAAAGTTCCCCTCTAGCTCTTTCCCCAAGAGAAGAGAGGAGAAACGTGAGACCGATGTAGTCAGGACACCTGGGGAATTGGATTTCTCCATTTGGCCATCCGTTCTGTTCACTTGGTCACGGGCAAGAGCATTATTATTTTGTGCAAGGGAGAACTGTTTGGGTCTCCTGGACGTGGAAGGGGAATCAAAGTGAAAACAACTTTAAAATAACCTATATTTGCAGAGAACAGAAGTGCAAGTTTATCTCCTCTTATTCTTATCTGTCTGTTCTTTATCTCATCTAGTAGGAGTCTATCATTTCTGAAAGTCAAGAGCATTTTTTACTCATTAAAGTTGCATCAGGCTTTTATCACCATTAGCTCCTCTGGCTGATAGAGCAGACACTCCCTTAGCCATTTGGGGGAGCAGGAGGGTTCCTTGTTTCTAGTTCCTGAGTCTCACAGCTCATCATTGCTAAACCCCTCACACAGTAAATGGCGAAAAGAGCCTCTTTCAAGAGGCCAATTTGGATTTGTTTTCACTCCAAAAGTCTGGGGTCTGGACTTTGTAGCCCCATTTCCCAGGCACCCCTCTCACGGCCCCACACCACCCCTCTTTGCGCAGGTTACCTGACCGTGAGCTTGACCCGCAGGTATCGGTCCACAGCAATGGCCAGCAAGAACAGGATGGAGGCGTGCGTGAAGACCAGCAGCAGGCAGGTCATGAGAAGGCAGCCGTAGAAGTGAACGGTGATGCCCAGGCTGATGACCACAGCCAAAGGCATGACCAGCACCCCAACGGCGATGTCCGCCAGGGCGAGAGAGACGATGAAATAGAAGGTCGTGGTATGCAGGCTGGGGTTCAGCTTGACCACCCAGATGACCAGCATGTTGCCCACTATGGCGCAGAGCCCGATGACAGCCTCCGCGGTGATGTAGGAAATTCTGACCAACGAGTCGGTGCTGTTCACAGCCATCTTGGTTTCCCCGAGGAGCCTCCCCAGGTGACAGGCACTCAAATAGGACCCGTGTGGGCCAGTGAGTGCCCGGTCTTGCTGGAGGTCCAGGTGCAGCAGTGGCCGCCTCAAACTCACAGCTCACCCATTCCTTCTCGTCTCTGCTGGGCGTGCTCTCTGACGGCCCCTCTCCTTAGAGATAGCCCATCACAGGGCAATCAGTTCTGGCCCCTCTGCCGGCCACACATCCCAGGTTCCCGAGAGCCTGGAGGACAGGTCTCCGTGGGCTGAATCTGAAAGAGCTGTGGCGCTTAGTTCCCCAGACAGATGCGCTCAAGGACTCCGCCTTCCCCTGTCCCCGAGGGCTAATGAAGCGCCATCAAGATAAGCAACGCTCTTCAGGGGTGTTTCAGGAAGTGAGATGAGCCAAGAGGAAGCACAGAGCCAGGATCGCTCAGCGAGAAGGTGGAAAGAGCAGAGGAGGGGGTGTGAGAGGCAAGGAGGAGGCTCAGCATTCCTTCACTTGGACCGGATGCCAGCACATCACAGGGCGGGAGAGGAGCTGGGAGTGCAGGCGACACACTGGCGTAATGGTCTGGCTTTCTGCTGGCTTAGCAAAAATTCCCAAGACAAAGAGGGAAACAGAGACGTGGAGGGACAAGAAATAGACTTTGCTGGCCAGCCCCTCACCATAGCCAGAATTTACTCTTCCTGGTGCATGTAGCATAGAGACCGACTGTGTGTGAGCCTCCAAATTCATAACAGAAATCTCAAGATGATAGTATTCGGAGGTGGGGCCTTTGGGAGATCAAGTCATAAGGATGGAGCCCTCACAATGGGATTAGTGTCCTTATAAGAGACCCCACAGAGTTCCCCCGCCCCTCCCACCAACCATGAACCACGAAGTGGGTCCTCATCAGACACGGATTCCACCTGTGCCTCGATCTTGAACTTCGGAACCTCTGGAACGGTGAGAAATAAATTTCTGTTGTTTATAAAGCACCTACTTTTTGTGGGCACAGCTGGAACCCAGCCTTTGTATCAAAGATTTTTGCCAAAGCGACAAGCTGAGATTCTCTGCTCAGAGGAGCAAAAACTCAGCACCTCCCGTAGGCATCAGGGCTGCCGCCCCTCCACCTCCCCTTCCCAGCCCACACCCCACCACGCCCTCACACGGGGAACTACGTGGGTGAGATCTATGTGAGGCACAGCAGGACAGCAGGGCGACTGGGCCGCACAGAAAGGAGGGAAAGCGCACTGTGTACACGTGATCACATGGCACTCCCTCCTCCCCTCAGGCCCCAAGCCCTACCCCCACCCTGCAGTAACAGGTGTCTTCTGGCTGGGAATCAGAGCAGCTTTCTCTGAAGTTGCTCACCTGGTCTCACCTTCCAGGAACCAGACCCTCAAAAGCAATTGCTATTTGAGGGCCACCTAGTTCAGTTGCTTCTCAGTGCCACCCAGATGGGCTTCATTTATTGTTGATTTTAAAGACAGAGAGGAAGGGGGGGGGAGAGAGAGAAACAGAGGGATAGAGAGAGGAGAGAGAGAGACGTCAATTTGTTATTCCACTTATTGATATACTCATTGGTTGATTCTTTTATGTGCCCTGACCAGGGATCAAACCCACAACCTTGGTGTATTGGGACGACGCTCTAACCAAATGAGCTACCCGGCCAGGGCCAAAGGGGTTATTGAGAGAAACAGTTGAACCTAAGCCCACACAGTGGGTTTAAGAGTTTGTCATGTTTACCTTAAGGCACCAAGCTATGTACAGCCAAAAATAAAATTCAGTGATAACCAAGTGCTGTTCTGGGGCTTAGAGCTGCCTGGGCTGGGGCCTGTCAGGGTCTTTGTTAGCGGTTCTGCTTCTTCATCACCCACTGATCCCCGCCGCACCCCAGGCGGGTCCACATCTGTCTGAGCACCTTGCTCATCCCTGCAAGACTCGCCCTGTCTCCCTGAGCAAACGCCCGCCCCAGGCCTCTCTGACTGCTTTTCCTGGCTCCAGCACCCTCCAGCACTAACTGTGTCCCCCTCTCTCTGCCGGCTTCCAGCGTGGCCTCTCTTGTCTCTAGTGCAACCGCTTTCTTTATCTCTGCTTCGGAGAAGGAAGTCACAGAGTGATTTCTGAGAGGCTGCGGGCTCAGGAAACGGTCATTCTCACTCTCTAACCATCTTTGAGTCTGGACAAATCACTCTAAGAAATGCACCCTCCCACCCGGTGGCTTGTTGTGACAGAAAGACTCTGCTGGAGGGATCAACCGAGGTGTCTGGTTGTGGGGTTGGTACAGCTGAGGCGCAGCTCTCCTGAGGGGTGTGCTCTCGGCCCAGCCTGGGGTGTCCAACAGAGGAGGGGGCCTGTTGGCAGAGCTGAGCGTGGGTGGGCACTTGATGCTTGAGAGCTGGCTGGAGGGTGGACAGCTCCTGCTCTTAGAAAGTTGCCTGGCTGTGTCCCTCACCTGGCTGTGGGCCAGAAGCTGGGGGGGAGGGCAAAGGGGGCAGGGCCCCAGCCATGGGCCAGCCCACTGGAAGTGCCCCAGCCATGGGCCAGCCCACTGGAAGAGGCCCTGAGGACCCAGGTGACAGCTGCTGCTGAAACCTGACTGCTGTGTTTTCAGATTCTTACTCCTTTCTTCTCTTTGTGCCCAGTCGAGTCCTTTTGGAAACAGCCCGTCTCGGCCGAGTGAGGGAAGCCAAGGCCAGGGGCTGTGTCCAAGCACTGGTCACAAGAGCAGCGTGGTGGTCCAGGAGAGCCCTTGGTCAGACAATAACCCACAGGACAAAGGAGAGGCAGGGACACACTCGGGGCCACCGACCAAGCCACCTCTTCTCACCTGGGATTTCTGCTTCCAGAATTCTCTGTGCGGACCTGGGGACTTTCTCCCAAGGACAAAGGAAGCCCTTCCTTGCATTTTCTGAGTACACAGAGCCCATAGCTACTAGGGGGTAGGCGGGTGATTTTCGGGGGGTGGGAGAAGAGGCTTTCACAGTCACTTAACATTTTGGCCTAGGACGGGGCCTTCAGCATCTTTTGTCCTTTTCAGCAAAGGGCAGTATGTGAAGGTGGACGGAGAGGCCACAGCCACTCTTGGTTAAGCAACTTCCCTCAACCCCTCATGCAGCCAGGACCACCACAACCTCCTAGCCCATCCCCAAGGGCGAGTCCTGCCCACAGCCTCCGTGTTGCCCCCAGGGTGAAGGCCGGGCTCCTGGGAATGGTGGGCGGGACCCTCTGCAGAGGGGTCTCCAGCCCCTGCAGCCTGCCGTCGCCTGGTTTCCCCAGAAACCTCAATCCCCCATGTCTATCCCCCCGTGGCTTGAGGCTACTCTCTCACTTCCTCTCCCCTGTGCTGATGCTCTGGATCCACTATTGAGGCCCTTCCCCGGCCTCCACCTGGAAAATGAGACTGTTCTGAAACCAGACCTTGAAGAAAGGGTCCCAGACACTGCCCCCTTCTGGGCCCCAACATGCTGTGCTTAGCCCGATAGCTCTGGAGGGCAGGGACGCCTACTTTTCTCCTCTGCATTTCCAGTCCCTACACAATGCCTAGCGGTAGTAGGGCTCCTGTAATTAAAGAGAAGTGAATGGAAGCCCCCCAGTGAGCCAGAGGCATGCACTCAGCAGCGGCACCGACAGCAATAAAGCAGCTAGAACCGGGGAAGCACTTTCCATTGTAACAGCTGCGGAGTTCAGCATTGTCCTCGCAAATTCTTATTCAAGGCTCTCTGATAAAAGAGATAAGTATCTCTTTTATGTCAATACCGCTGAGCTAACCGAGGCTCAGAGAGGTTAAACGACTTGCCTGGGGTTTGCACAGCCAGGATGAGGCAGAGCTGGCATTCACATCCAGACTCCCAGCTACGGGGCTCCAGGTCCCGAGCCACGGCCTTCACTCCAAGCAAGTGAGCAACCACGTGAAGCTTCCGCAGGCACTGGAGTCCCCAGAGCTGATGCTGCCTTATTATCCATAGGGGGTTCTGAGCTCACGTGTGGGAAAGAAGCAGCCTAGACCACGGGGGCAAAGCACAAGTGTAAAGTAGGTCCAGCCCCAGCTCTGAGTTAGGAAGAGAGGGAAGAACCCACAGACATTTGTACAAGCAGGCCACTGGTGGAGCTGGGCCCCCAGGGGGAGCCCTGGGCCAGAAAGAAAAACTTTCATAGGACCAAACTGCCAAAAAGATTTTTTTTAACGATAAAATACATTATAAGGGAAACATTTCTCAGGGGATGTTCCCATCTAAAAGAAAGGTCGTGTCTGTTTTAGTTCTTCTAGAAGAACCTGAACTTCAAGGAGGAGGCAAGGATCTGGGCCTGAATCACAGGAAAGGCCATTGGAGTCCTCGGGAGAGATCTCACTTGTCCCCAACCCCGGCCAGGAGCCTCCTTGGGCTGATGCATCCATTCAACCACAAGGCCGCAGCCTTGACCTTGGAGTTCTGCTTAATGTCTTGTGAGAGGTTGGCCAGAGACTCATCTGATTCTTTGCAGCTTCTCAGAAGAGCCTGGGAAGCCCCAGCAACCAGCCTGCAAAAGCGGTAGGAGGCAGTGTTGGGGGTGGGGGTGGGGCGTGGAAGCTAGGGAAGGGCCGCTGAGCCCTACCACTGGCGCAGGTGGCTGCCCAGACAGGATGTCGGCAGGCGGAAGGTGGCCGCCTGTGCCGAGGCTGGCTCTCCCGGACTGCAGAGTTGCACAAAATCACTTTACTCACTTCCTCTTGGCTCTGTGGCGACTTCCCCAAAGCCTCCTAGTTTTACAGAGCTTTAGGCTTGCTGGCCAACTGCAGAGTCTTAGAAAGGCCCAGAGCCCAGGGTCGGCCCAGAAAGGTGGCCAGCCCTTGGTCCCCTCTCCCAGTACCTCTCCCTCCTTGGGCACAGGTCAGACCAGGTGGAGAAGGCTGGGCCCATCAGATGGCTTCCTCCAGGGACCGAGCTGGAGCCACTGTCCCCAGGGGACTTCTTACTAGGGCCTAGTGACTGGAACCAGTCCAGCTGTGGCCAAGGAGCCAGGGACTCCTGAGACCTGCAGGGTTCAGCAAACTCAGAGCCAGTGTGAGGGGCAGGGGAGGGGTCCGGGCTCCTTCACTCTGAGTAACAGGAAATCCTGCCAGTAAAGGGGCTCGGACACCAGACCTGTCCCCCTCCTCCCATCAGTGTGTCTCAAGTCTCCGGGCCCTAGTAGAGCATCCAGAGAAGGGTTCGGTTAACTTAAAATTTGTTCCAGGTTCTAGGCACTTGGAAAGTGAGGGGGTATTCGAACTACATGAGTCTTACAGTGAATATAAGCTTCCAGGCACCAGCTTCACAGCTTATTTCTGTGCCCCCGCTGGGTGCCATGCTCAGCAGTGACCAGCAGGTGGCAGGACATTTCCACTGCCATTCGGGACATGGGTTGTAAAGGATAATTGAGTGGCACCCTCTTAAGCCCTCCTTGGCCCGAGACCTCAGGCGTCACAGAAAATGAAAAAAGTGAGAACTAAGGGCAAGGGAGACAAGGGTCGGTTGCCAGCTGCCTCAGTTCAATCCCACCCCCTAGACTCTTCCTGGGCAGTGCCACATTGCACCCTTTTGACTTCATTCCTGCTGCCAACCCCCACGCCCAGAGGGCAGGGGCTAATCCTGCACAGAGAAACTGCTGACCCCACGCGCACACACAGGCCCAAATCCTGGCCCCCTTCTTTTTACCTTCTGCCTAATGACTGTGACGACACGGTAGCGACCTGCATGCAACACCTCCTGTCACCTGCCCTGTTTCAACGCCACCGTTGACTTCCCCTCCTAGTTGCCCTCATGAGAGCTGCTGTTGTCCGCAGGCCAGTGGACATGTGCCAGGCCCTCTGGGCGGCCCAGTGTTTCACACACATCGTCCACAACTCCACAGCAACCTGGCAAGGAACCGTTACCATAGCAACCTGGCAGGGAGCTGTTACCAGATCCATTACACAGGTGAGGAAACCGAGGCTTGGTGACAACTGAGTGATGATGGGCTCCAGGCGACACGGCAGAGCTGGGTCCCAAAACCAGTGCAACTTGACTTCAAAGCCCAGCTCTTTCCAACCAAGCCCACGAGAACAGCGGCGTACCGGCTGTGCTAAAACCCAAACTGTCATTCGGGGCAGAAATTCTTCAGGGTCTGAATGGGTAAGACTCGCTCCACAGGCCAGGCCAGCTATTGGGGGCCAGTGGGCTCCTGTGTCGCCTGCCTGCTCTCCAGCTGTTGTCGAAGATCGGCTAAGAAGATTGAGACCGGGGCCGGTGGAGAGCGGCCAGCCACCTCTGCCGGCACGTTCTCCGTGTGCCGCTCCGGCATCGAGTCCACGATCAGACAATGGCCTCGTGAAACCATACACTTCGGCTCCCCGCTGAAACCTTACTCTCCGCACTGTCTATTAAAGGACAGCGTGGAAAGCTGCCCGCTGAAGTATGTCTCAGCATTTCGTCAGGACCAAGGAGCCTCTCCGTCGCTGTGTCGCTAACAGAAAGTGTCTGAGGATAAATTTCTCTGGAGGGTTTGGTTCTATCACAGAGGTCGCTTTTCTTCATCAACCAGCCCGTTCTGTGGCACTCTTGTCAGGGGCCCTGGAATGATTTTGCCTGGGCAGCCCCGAGTCTGGGAGCTGCTGTGCCACCTCCGAGGTCACGCTTTGCTATGGTGACATCGGTCTGCCCCCCATCAACCCCTGGCTCCTGGGGGTTAGCGATTCCGTCATGCCCTGTTCTTATACTCTGAATGGCTTCCCATCCTTTCTGGAAGCAGGCAAGGCAGGAATGATAAATACGTAGAACTAACACTAGAAGGGGCATTGGCGTTTATTTCCAAGGCGAGTCTGCAGGTTGATTGGTCCTGGCCATGAACACGAAGATTTCTGCCTGCCCCTTTCCCCTCCCCCCCCAACCCCATGACTTCGGGGTGAGAAGCTTTTCCTCCACAAGTTGCCCAGGATCAGGGTCAGTTTGGGCAAAAGAAAGAAGCCATGCTGATACTAAAAACTCCTTCTGGGGTTAGGTGAGCCTTTGAGGAAAGTTTTCAATACAATCATTGAACCATCAATATCCAGTAATACCCAGTAAATGCCTGCTCAGGAAGGGGGCTGAATAGGGCATAATTTTATGGTACCCCCAGGTGGAGTTTGTTTTTATTTGTGGACACACCACCTCTTTCCACAAAGGACCGGAATTTCTAGCAGGCTGAGTTAGGAGCTTCCTCCACTGTGCGCCCCCGCCAGCTTACACAGTTCTCTATGTGGGCTCTTATTAC
Organism: Desmodus rotundus; assembly: GCF_022682495.2. Lineage (NCBI taxonomy): Eukaryota > Metazoa > Chordata > Mammalia > Chiroptera > Phyllostomidae > Desmodus > Desmodus rotundus. Next base: position 61,818,647 of record NC_071398.1, read on the forward strand.
ACTATTTTGTAGCTATTGATTTACATGGCTGCTTCTCCCACTAGCTGGTAAATGCCCACCGGCTCATAAACAGCTTCTGTATTCTCCGTGAGAAAAGATGCTTTATTTCTCTCTCCCCCTCCCACCCACCCCACCCTCCTCCTCCCCAAAGAACCAAGAGGCTGAAACAGCACCTGCAATCAGTTCTCACCACGTGTACGCCTTGTCCGCAGGTCTGCGTCTCCTCACCTGGTAGGTAGGAACACTGGCCACACCCCTCTACGAGCCATCAGGATGGATCTAGAAAGACGCCCTTTCTAGCTTTTTGCCTCTGATTTCAATCCCAGACCAGTACGGATAAAACAGAGCACGTGCCCAGTCCGGGTCTGGCCCAAGGGGCCCTGGGAGGGGACGCCCGATACCGACTGGAGCATTGGTACGCACGGCAGCCCATTTCAGCCTCTCGTCTCTGCGAGACATCTAGGACGGCGCCCTGTCACACACGCCTGCATGCCCATGCACTCCCCACCACCGCACTCTGCTCCCTGTGTTGCGCCGTTCACAGGCAGAGCTAGTCCATTCATCTCCTCGCTTGTCCGCTCTCTGCTTTGTCTGCAGGACCGAGAACCCCCTGTGGGCCTTGCCGGCCGGGTTCATCTCACACATGACGGAATGGGGCTCACAAAGTCGAGTGACTTGCCCCAGATCCCTGTGTCTGACGTGGGGCTTCCTGGACGCGTGACTGGGGTGAGCCAGAGCACCAGAGGTAACTGATGCCCAGAGTGGCTAGTTCAAGGACAGACTTGCAGCCAGCAACCAGGTTTCTTCACTCACAGAAAAGGCTGGGAATCCGTAGGTATGCATGCGCCTGCCAGGTCCTGCGATTCCTCAGCCTGGACTCTGTCTTGCTGGAGGGGTTCTATTCCTGTTCCATCGCCCCCATTCCACCCCCACCCCGCGACCTGCTTCTGGCTTCAGAAATGGGAAGTGTCCCAAGGAGATTTCGGGGAAGCAGTAACATCTTCCTCTCCGTTCTCCAGACTTGCTTCCCCATTGTGAGTGGTTTGTCAGCGTTGGGGAGGCGCCCACCTGCCGGCCTGCTGGTGGGCTCCCCGGAAGTCCCCCTCACCCCCAAGACTCCTGTGTGAGCCCGGGGAAAGGCAGCCCAGGTCTGATGGCGCTCAGTTCCCGACGTGCGGCCCAAGTCACTAGCCCCTGTGAGCCGCTTGGGCTCCCCACGCACTGCAGGTGAAGACCCCAGCGCCGTCTTAAGCTCCAGATTATCCCCAGCGATTGTCATAGTTTCTGTTTCTCGAGTGTCATTCTTTCTGGAGGTCCTGGCAGTCCACGGGGCACTGTTCACTCTGAAGGGGCCCCTTCTGCGCAGGATGGGAGTGTTGCCGAGTATGACCTCCAGCTCTTGCCCAAACTGCTGCAGAGCAAACATGGGGGCGCAAGAGGCCCGTGACTTAATCTGCGTTACATGTATTCGTACTTGCTCTCAACCCTTAAACACCCAGCTTCACCCAGTCTTTGTTAACCCTGGAATCTTTCCTGCTCTCCAAGGAACAGAGAAATAGTATTCGTCCTAGGTCAGGGGATCAGCCTCAGTGCAGGGCTAGGCTCCAGTCAGTCCTGGCCTCCTCGGTGGCAAGAATCACATTCTCTCCTTGTCCCTCCCAGAGGAGTCAACTGCCCACTCTAGCCATTCCCAGAGGAAAGCTGGACCTTGCTTCAGTGACCAGGACTTCAGCTGGAGCGACAGGACCCTGGGTCACTGCCTTCCCTGCCCCCGCCCGCACTCCCCCAGGGCCCATGACTAGGGCTTTTTGTGACGCCATGGAGTTGGCACCCTTTCCCTCTCCTGCCAATAATGCTGGTTGTTGTCTCGGAGCAAATGGAACAAGTGACCACCGTGAACTCCAGGCCATCTACAAACTGGAAACCTCGACAAGGAGGCTGGCGGGGGCGAGGCGGCAGCTTCGGGGAGAGGTGGGAGAGGCTGTGGGAGGAAGATGCCAGGACCTCAGGGAGGAGGGAAAAGGGTACAGCTTCAGCCCAACAGGCCCTGAGACTCCTGCCAGGCCCCCCAATTCCTCCTCCCTTTCGCTTGGAAATGAAGGGAGTCTAGGCATAGCCTCGTATAAATATCACGTTAAATGTTCAATTCCACGTCAAAGCCGGAATGGTTCTAGAAAGCAGTAAGTCCAACCCCCGACCTCACAGATGCCGACAAAGGCCCAAAGAGGGAATAGATTGAGCCCGTCAGTAGCTAAGTCTAAAGCACCCCCAGGCACCGTGTGTGTGTGCCCGTGTGTGTGCCGCGTGGGCCCGGGACTTTCCTCAACAGTAATACAAAAATAGCAACTGCCCCTCCTGGGGACCTCCTCCGGGCCTGGCACCATGCTCCGCGCTGTCGTGGGCTCTCCCTGGGTCCTGCCTGCCCCAGGCTGGTGAACCGGGGAGCTAGCCTCCCGCTCAGCAGTCACTCACTCTGCCACCAAGGTTCCTCCCACCCCTGGGGAAGTTACTGGGGTCCCTGGGCCCGTCCCCACCAATGAGTGACAGAGGTGGAGACTCCAGAATCCTCAATTCAACAGGTAGATGGCCCCAGGGTTTGCTCTTCCCCCAGAGAAGGAGCCTGTAGTGTGAAGGCCCAGACTCTGACCTGGACCAGCCTCTCTGAGTGTGGCGTGGACTGGCCTTGGCCCGTGGGAGACACACTGGCTCTTCCTGCTCCGCTTCCCCTGGGCCTTGGAACCAAGACGTCCCCTGGTTTGGGGAGGACTGATTCTCAGTTCCCCTGTGCCTCAGACAGAAAGTACCCATTTCCTAAACTTCCGCGTGCTGGACCCCAGCTCTGCTCTACTGATGCCGGAATCCCCGGGAGACGGGCATTTAAGGCCCCGGCTGCTGGGCCAGCCTATGAGACGGGCAGAGGGCAGGGGCTGCATGCTCCCCGGTGGGAGTTGGGGATGGTACCGTCAACCTTGCGGCTGTCCCTTGTGTTGGGAGCTTTTGGGCTCTGCGGCCACACTCGAGGGCCCCACTGTCGATCTGAGCACAGAAGGAAGCCGGAGGTGACACAGATGGGGTGTGTCTCCTGGACACCCCCAACCGCAGCAGCGCGGTCAGCTCAGCCGCTCGTTCTAAGGCAAGGGTGGAGCTGGGGGGCGTCGGTGTGATTCCTCGGGGACACCATCTGAGGATGCTGGTGGCGCAGACTCGGGGCATGCTCACTGAGGGGGGGTCTCCCACAGTCTGCACAGCAGAGCTGCTCTCAGGACAGCCCTACCTAGAAAGGGCAGCCCCCCAAATCAGGGCCTGTACCATGATGCTCGTGCTCAGTGCCGCTTCTCCCCAGAGAGCCTGCCGGCTCCACGGGGCTCCCACAGGGTGACTAATCGGGGCCTCTCCCTGCCGTCTCCACCTGGATCTGAGCCTGAAGCTGGGTGTCCTCCCACTGTCCCACCAGGACATTAGTCAAGGTTGGACTCCGATTGCCAGGACCCTCTTCCACCACGTCACTGTCCACGCACAGCCAGCCCTCCCCTCCCAGGACCCTCCTGGCGTCACACCCGCCCAAGCTGGTCTAAGCAGGAAGCTGCTGTCAGGGCCTCTGAGAGAGAGCAGGACGAAGGCCAAAGGAAGTCACAAAGATCAGCAGCTTAAAAATAACCGTCCTCTCCCTGTCAGTCAGAGGAGAGTGTGGAGGAGCTGAGCACCGAGGATGGTGGCTCGGAAAGACCAGAGGCAAGTTCGCCAGGCCCACCAGGGAGCCCAGCCCTGTTCTTATCAGTGCTAGCAAGCCCCCACCCAGAGCCCTCTTCTCCGAGGCTTCCGCCCAAGCAGCATCTGTTTCCTCTATTTAAGCAGCCAGGTTAGTGAACTCAGAAGAGCATTTCTGCCCAGCGAAGAGCACAGCCTCCCACCAAACACACAGGGTGGGGGGTGTCCCTGTGTCCGGGTAAAGCCCGCACTTCCTGACAAGGCCCCCATCATCTGTGCCAGGGGTCAGGCACCGGGGAGGTCTGCCCATATACGGTGCGATGCCTTCCAACACCCGACACGGTGAACGGCGCCCCAGGAGAGCCGGAGATCCATGAAGCAGCACCTGTCTCCCAGCAGAGCTCTGGGTGTCAGCGTGTGCAACCCCTTTTACACTGCTGATCCCGGGATGTACTCAGGTCGCTATTTTTAGGCACCGTTTCCCCCCTACCTAAACAGAGCTGTTTGTTTGCGGAAGGCCACAGCTTCTAGCAGGGACCTTTTCCTGGCTCTGCTGGTTCCTCCGTGCCAGGCTATTGTGGTCTCATCACACTCACACTCACACTCACACACACACATGCACACACACCTGGTGACACATCAGAGAGAGGAGGGCCATCTTCGGGAATCCTCTGGAAAACATCTCACGGCAGAAGGTACCAACACTGGCTAAGTTAGCAAATTTGTAACCTAAGGTAAGCAAGTCCCTGTCTCCTCTCTCAAGCTGCCAGGCCTCAGCCATTACCGAGAAACGTTCTCCGCGCATGGCTTTCTGCGGCCAGACAATGCGAGATGGCTCCCCTGGACTTAGCAGTCGTCCCTGGAGAGAAGCAGAGACTGACCGCGCCTGTCGCTGTGTCCTGCCCCACTTCCTTCGTCCCCACACACCCAGGCCGATTGTCTCAGCCGGTACTAGAGATGGAGGCTTGGCTTTAGCTGATCTTCCTTTCCTTGCACATAGAGATGTCCAACTAGTTGAATGTTTTCTGTCCAGGACTTTGCCCTGACTCGGATGGATATTTCTGAATTTCAGCCCATAAAACACACTGTATTCAAAATCCCAGCTCTCCCTTTTAGGGCTGTGAGAGTTTGGGCCAGTCCCTTTAATTGTTTGGAGCCTGTTTTCACATCTGTGCAATAAGACTGCTGACGTGGGTTGATAAACGCCGTTTCGGAGAGCTGTCCAGGGGAGTCAATGAGATGAAGTTGTGAATGCCCGGCGCCTCGCCCAGCAGCTCGTAGCGGGTCCGTACCGGGTTGACAGACTTTCTGTTGCTGCGTGAATTAGTGTTTGGGTTGTGTTCCCCTTCGAACTTCATATCGGAAAGTTCAGAGCTTCTTGTTGTAACCAGTGCGCCTCTCAGCACCGGCTCCACGACAGCAAACATTAGTTGAGTCTTGCTATGCTATGCTATGCAGACCCGACCTTTGTGCGTCTTAACCTGTGGCTGTGAGGTGGGTATCACTGGTGTCCCCGTTTTATAGACAAGTAGACTGAGGTTAGGTGACTTGCTCAAGAACACACACACAGTAAACGGCAGAGCCAGGATTGGGGGCCAGGCAGGCTGACCCCACAGCCGCCGCTTTGAACCTCTTTGCTGCACCTGCACTGACTGTTCAGTGGACGGCACGTGCCGCCCTTAGGGGGGAATGTTTCTGAACCTAGGATAGACTTCCATAGTTCTTGCTTCCCTGGGATTCGTTTTTTATTAGCCACACTGAACCGATCATCGGGTAAGGACAGCGACCGCCGATTCAGCATCTACCTATTGCATGTGGACACTTTGCAGGCATTACCTCTGATCCAGGACTTCTCACCCTCAGCTCCAGTGACCTTTTGCACCAGATAGTGCTTTGCTGGAGGTGGGGGGCTGCTGGGCATGGTAGGATGTTTAGCAGCATCCCTGGCCTCTCTCCGCCAGATGCCCGCAGCACCCCGACACCCATCCAGGTTGTAACAGTCAAAGGTGTCTCCAGATGTTACCCCCGAGAGGGGGCAAAATCAGTCCCCCTTGAAAACTACAGCTATAAGTGAGAAGTCTGAAGTTCAGAGAGGGTGAGCAAGTTTCCCAAGTCACAAGACTGGCAGGCAGCAGAGACAGAATCTGACCCAAGGTTTGCCTGAGACCAAGACCAAGTATTTGTCCCTACATCATATTCTCTCCTAGTTCTGAACAAGGAAGCTGTGGACTCGACACTGAAATCTATTTGCCCAGAAGGAATAGCATCAATATTCTCTGATTCCTCACCCCCAAGACGTTGCAACTTCTGGAATGACAACATCTGGCTGCTACTTATCTGAACAGAATCTAGATCTTGGAATTTTGAAGCCAAATCAAATGAGACCTAGGCCACTCTGCTAGGCCTAGGAATTTAAGCTCTCCTTTGCAATCCCACATCCCCCAACTGAGACATGAGGCTTGGATTGGGCATGCACCCCACTGGTTCTTCTGGGACCATGGCAAGGCTGAGTCTTGGGAAATAATGGCAGCGAGTTCGGTTTCTTGTCTTCAGCCACTTTCTGGAAAAATGCGGAGGCCAGAATCGCAACTCAAACTTCTGCGTGACTTTCATCATATCTTTGGGCTCCACATTCATTGATTAAAATCTTCACTAACAGAAAATGGACAGAATTTGCAAATTACACCACTTCCTGTTGCACAGCAAGATGGGCTGTTGAAGAGAGACGGCCAGGAACGCAAATACAAAGCCGCACGCAGCAAGACTAATTGATAGCAGTATTGAAATGAGTCCAAGCCCACATTTCTTTCATCATCTTCTACTCTCTGCTTCCCTCCTGTAGCCTTTTCTTTTCTCTGCTGGATCCTGCTGTGCATGGTTACTTCTTGTACCTTAGAAAGCAGGAACCACATTCCACATGGCCTTCTTCGTGCACAGGTGGACACAAACGACAATGTAAATTCTTCAGGAAACGAAGTCAGTCATCACAGAAAGCAAGGTCACTGCCAGAGCCTGCTGGCTTTCCTGGACGAGAAAGACGAGAGCTGATAGCAGCTGCCATCCTGATTGTGACATCCCAAAGCGTTGGCAGCCGTGGGAACTACGTGGTCAGTTCCTGCCCTCTTGCCATCCTCCCCAAGGCCCCCCAGGGTGTTCCTCCTGACCTGAGTCATCACAGAAGCATTTCCATCATGAGATCATAAAATCCACAATGTCCCAAACAAGTCAGTAGGGAGATGGTGGCAAAAGGGGGAGAGGAAAGTTCAGTCTCCAGTGCAAGAATCTGAAAGAGTAGGGCTTCCTCACCAACACAAGCGGAGAGGAAAGCTGGAGGTGAAGACATGGAGACTGACTCAGCCATTGTTAACTAAGAGACTGGTTTGGACCCAAAGCCCAGTGTTTTTCAAATTACGGTACCAACCCATCAGTGAATTATGAAGTCAGTTTAGTAGACATGGGAGGATACTTTCAATGGAATGGAATGGAACGGATTCATCAGACAGCGTTGCACATAGTAAGAGTCATTTTGTTTCAGTTACTTTGTGTGATGGGAGCAATGTAAAGTGAATTCCTCTGCTGTACGCTCTTACTGAAGTGTAATTAACGTGCAATAAATATCGCACACTTAAAGGGCACAGTTTGATCGAGTTTGGTATCTGTATACACCCATGAAACCATCGCCGCAGTCAAGATGATGTATTTGCTGCTCCCCAGAGCTTCCACCTGCCCCTTGGCAATCCCTCCTTCCACCCCTCCCCACTCCCATCCTCTAACGACTGATCTGCTCTCTGTCACTCTGGATTAGTTTGTACTTTCCAGAAAATTCTATAAACAGGGTCATACAGTAAGCGTGCCCTTTTTCATCTGGCTTTTTTCAGTCAGCATAATTATTTTGAGATTCGTCCACATTGCTCTGGCATCGCCAGTTCCGTTCTTCTTGCCGAGTAGGATTCCCTTGTGCGGGTTTTTCGCAATTTGCTTAAGCGTTCACCTGTGGATGGACGTCCGGATTGCTCCCAGTTTGGGACTCTTACACAGAAAGGTGCTGTCAACGTTCACGCATGTGCTTCCCGGGTAGAAACCTGGCTGTGGAACGACTGAATCACACGGTAGCTCATACGTCAGCTTCTTTAGAGACTGCCGAACCACACCGTGCCATGGTGGTGCCGTTAGCCTCCCTGCCAGCAGTGAATGAGAGTCCCAGGCCCTCCACACGGGCCCTGTAGCATCAGCCACTCCGGCGTTCCTGCAGCGGTAGCTCCGGGTTTTAATCTGCATACATCCCTAATGAACATCTTTTCATACGCTCATTGACATTTGTGTGTCTTCGCTGGGGGATGACTTAAATCTTTGGCCCATTCTTCAATTATTCGTACTCTTATAAAGTTGTTAAGAGTTCTTTTTCAGAAACACGTTCTGCAAATATTTTCTCCTAGTTTGTGTCTAACCTTTTGACGTTCTTAACCGTGCCGTTGAAAAACAAAAGATTAATTTTGGTCATTTATTTTGCATTGTATGTCCTATTTACTTCTATTTGCTTGTACAGCTTGTGCTTTTTATGCCATATTTAAGAAATCTTTGCCAAGGCCTCTGCGACTTTCTTCTGTGTTTTCTTCTAGAAACGTCATAGTCTTGGTCTCATGTTCCAGACAATGATCCGTTCTCCATCAATGTGCGTGTGTGGTGCGAAGGAAGGGTTGAGGCTCATTCCATTACATGTGGCTTTACAATTGTTCCACTGCCACTTGCTGAAAACACTGTCCTTTCCCCAGTCTGTTGCCTCGCTCTTTCTTGAAAACCCGCCGCCCATGGACATGCGGGTCTATTTCTGTACTCTGTGCCCTGCTTCAGCGACATGTCTGTCTGTCTGTCTGTACGCCCACAGCACGCCGTCCTGATTACAGCGGCGTTGCGGTCAGTCTAGAAATCAAGTAACGTTGTAGAACTTCAACTTTGTTCTTTTCAGAGTTGTTTGGCCTATGCTAGGTTTCTTTTGACTTCCATAGGTATTTTAAAGTCAGCTTTTCAAATTCTTCAGAAAAGCCTCTGGGAATTTCACTGGGCTTGTGTTAAACTGACAGATCGGTTTGGGAAGGAATCGCCACTTCAGCAACACGGAATCTTACAACCTGAGAATACAACACATCTGTCCGCTTTCTTAGGCCTTCTTTGATTTTTTTCAGCAACGTTTTATAGTTTTAAGTGTTCGGATTTCACATATGTTTTGTTAAATTTATTTTGAAGTATTATTTGTTGCTATGGCTATTGCAAGCAGCATTGTTTTTGAGTTCCATTTTCTAATTGATCATTACAGTATAAAGAAATATAATTATTTTTTGCATATTGAACTTATGTAAGATTTTCTACATAGACGATGATATCATCTGCAAAGAAAGATAAATTTACTTCCTTTCTATCAGAGCGTCTTTTATTTCGTTTCCTTGCCTCGTTCCACTGACTAGACCCTTCAGCACAAGGCTGAGTAGAAATAATGAGAGCGGCCCCCCTTGCCTCGTTTCTGATCGAAGGGAATTTCTTCCGCATTGTGTAGACAAGTAGGCTGAGGTTCAGTGACTTGCCCAAGAACACATGTGCTGTACATGGTAGAGCCAGGATCTGGACCCAGGGGGGCTGCTGCTCTTACCTAACAGTAGGTACCACTGTTAGGGCAAAAGCCTTAAGCTTTTCAGTATGATGTTGGTTGTAGGCTTTTCATAGATGCCTTATATCATATACAGGAAGTTCCTTCTGTCCCTAGTAAGAATTCGCACAGGGATATTGGAATGCTGTTCATACCTGGGAAGGTAGAAGAGGACCTGAGGCCTTAGATCTGACAAGGTATGATTGAGTTCATGCTGCAGCTCTGGCCACCTGTGTATCAGAGCGCTGTGTGTGTCACGTGCCATTGAGTTGGCTCTGACTCCTGGTGACCCTGTGACTGAGCGATGCCCACAGTGTCTTGTCCCCAACAGCCCTGCTCAGCTGCTGTAGACTCAGGCCTCTGGCTTCTTTTACGGGGTCCGTCCCTCTCATGCTTGGTCTGCCTCTTTTCCTGCTGCCTTCCATTTTCCCAGCATTACTGCCTTCTCCAAAGATTCCTGCTTTCTCGTGGTGTGTTTCAATTTCATCATTTTTGCCTCCAGGGATGTTTCAAACTTAATTTGCTGTAGGACCCACCTATTCCTCTTTCTGGTGGTCCAGGTATCTGTAGAAGTGTCTCCTCCAACACCATATTTCAAACGAATCAAATGTTTCACTATCAGGCTTCTTCACTGTCCAGCTTTCGCATCTGTGCGTAGTATGGATGATCTTAGCCTTGGTCTCTAAAGACACGTCTTTGTTCTTGGCGGTCTTTCCTAATTCTGCCATTGCTGCCCCTCCAAGTCTCAGCTTTCTCTTGGCTTCTTGGCTGCAGCCTGCATTTGAATTGATGACTGAACCAAGGTGAACAAAATCTTTAACATTCTCAATGTCTTCATTGTCTGTGTTAGGGAACTACTTGATTAGAAAGTAGCCCCTATGTGCACTTGAAAGGGCGACCCAGCCTAGTGTGTAATGTACAAACTTAATGTGTATATTTACCAGCTTTGGAGTTGAACAGACCGGGGTTCCAATCCCACCTCCGCCACACATGAGCGGCCCCGGAGCAGGCTCTGCTCTGATGATCAGTTCTATCCGTTTGCAAAAGGCGATGATATTCCGTATTGTAGAATTTTGCCATGAGAAGCGCTCGAGTGGGATTCCACAACACTCACTCAGCAAATGTAGCTCTAATCACTAGCACAGTAGCTATCTGGGGATGAGGCCATGACCCCTGGGAGGAGACATGGAGGCGGTGCCTCTTCTTACTTCCATCTGAGCCTGGGAAAAACTAGAGCAATCTCATCTGTAGTCCCCCAAATCAAAAAGGTCAGAAATATCCCAAGCCCAAGTGAGGATGGCTCTCCTTGGCCCTGACGGACGGTCCTTTAGATACTATTGTTTTCCAGAAACGCCACCTTTTGTAAGTCAGTGCCCTGCACACCAGCTGCTGGGAGTCCCCCAGGGCTGAGCGCTGCTTGACCCCTAGGAAGGCCCCATGAGAAAGGCAGTAGCACGCTCCTTCCCCCAGAGACCTTGGCTCTAGTTCAAGGGTAAAGGTAGATAAGCTGATAGCAGACCTGGCAAAGGAACTACTGGGATCTGCTGGAATGGGGCCACCTCACAGAAACCTGTCACCAGGTCAGCAAGGTGTCCCAGCAGCTGAAACCTGACCCCTGCCCTGGCTCCCCAGTGTGGTAGTGGCTGGCTCCGTCCTGCTTGGTGGAGAAAAGGTTCAATCTGTATTTGCATTTTTTTACAGACTGGGAGCCCAGGCCTGCTTTAAAAGAGCAACATGTCTGCGCTGTACGCCTGAAACTAATACAAAGAAAAAAAGTGTTGAATGAAAACTGTAATCAAAAACTAACATTAAAAAAAATTAAAAAACAAAATAAAACAGCAACCTTTCTTTCTAACCAGAATACCCAGTCTCAGGAGGTAGACTGGGTTATGATTGAAATTCTCCCTGGGGCCCTCTGATCATCTCCCCAAATGATACTATCTGACTCACTTTTCAAGTGTACAAAATACTTTCTTCTGTACATGGGGAACACGGGTTTTCCTTCCGCTGAGACTCATATCTGAGCATGCGCTGTGCGAGTTAGCGGTGCAGGCGCCCCAGTTGCTCACCACACTCCGAAGCACCGATTTCAACTCCTTCCTTGTTGTCTCTCCCGGCTCCTCAGTCCTATTTCTCCCTTTTCTCTCCTTTTCCTCTTCAATTTTTTTTATTGCAGTAAAATACATCTAACTTAAAAAATTTATCACCTCAACCATTTTTAAATGCACAGTCAGTGGCATTAAGGACATGCGCAGTGTGAGCAGCCGCCAAAACCATCTGTCTCCAGAACTCTTCCTCTCGTAAAACTGAGGCTCTGCACCCGTTTGAAACCAACTCCTTCCCTGACAGCCTGGCTCAGAGGGTCGGGCATCCTCCCGCAAAGCAAAAGGTTTGATTCCTGGTCAGGGCACGTGCCTGGGTTTTGGGTTCGATCCCTGGTCGTGCCTATGAGAGGCAACCCATGGATGTTTCTCTCTCACATTAATGTTTCTCTCCGTCACTTTCTCCCTCCCACCCCCTCTCAAATAAATAAATAAATACTCTCATCCATCCCTCCCTCCCCCAGCCCCTGGCAAGCCCCGTTCCACTTCCTGTCTCTATGATTTTGACTGAGCACCTCCCATCTCCCTCTTATCTTCAAGTCATAGTCTACTCTTTCCTTCCCACCCAGAAGCCCAACTCACTTCTCTCTCCTCCTACAAACAGAATCTGCTTAACCTCTTCCTGTGACTAAGCTACCACATATTCAATGGTTGCCAGCAGCTCTTGAAGGATTTTTAAAGCTGTACGCAAATAAGATATTTAAGAATAATGCCAAAAAGTACAAAAGTACAGATTGTAAAAATAAAATTTCCTCTACTGTCCTTCGTCCCACCCGCCAATTTCCATAGCTCTTAGCCAACCATTGTTACCAGCTGGCTGTGTGTTTGTCCAGAATTGTTCTATGGTTACGCTACGGAGCTCGTGATGTTTAATAACAGACACTCTGGAGCCAGGGGGCCTGGGTTTGAGTTCTGACTTTGCCACTTAGTTGGGTGACCTTGAGCAACTTACTTACCTTCCCCATACTTTGACTTCTTCATGTAAAATTGAGATGATATGAGCATCCATTTCATAGGATTGCTTTTGAGGATTAATACGTTAACAGATAGACTTAGAGAACAATGCCCAGTGTATAAGCACTTTATAGACATACTTATTGTGCATTTTAAAAAGATTTTACTTATTTATTTTTAGAGAGAGAGGAAGGGAAGGAGAAAGAGAGGGAGAGAAACATTGATGTGTGAGGGATACATCAGTCAGTTGCCTCTAGCACCCCCCAGCTGGGGACGCAGCCTGCAACCCAGGCATGTGCCGTGACTGGGAATCAAACCAGCGACCCTTTGGTTTGCAAGCTGGCACTCAATCCACTGAGCCACACCAGCCAGGGATTATTGTGCATTTTTATTATTGTTATTATGCAGGTATCTTTATCTTTGTTACACAGTACCACGCACACATTTCTGCAAGCTTATTCCACCTAATAAACGCACCCTGGGTACCTTTCAATACCGATTCAACCTCCTCTGTTGTAATGACAGCACAGCATCCATTGCATGGTTTTAAGAATTGGAGTTGTTTTGAAACCCAGAACAAGAAGCTACAGAGCACATGATAGCTTCTCACAGAATGTAGGCCCGCGTACACTTGAAACTACTATAATATTGTATGTAGGCTGTAATTGAAAAATAAAAAATGATTTAAAAAAAGAATATGTCCCCAGATGACAATCTTGGGGTCCTGGGTTGTGGGTGCGTGTGGGAGGTGACGCATCAGAACCGGTGCTTGCTTTTGTCAACACTGAGCTCGCGCAGGACAGGACTAACTTCCTGCTGAGCTCTGGGAGCTGCTGATTGCACTGTCTCCCTCACTGAGGCTGCGCCGCTACAGTTGCTATTCTTATTGATCGATTCTTATGAGGGTCCCTCTCCAAACATGGTTTTCCGGTCGGCCCTTGGAAAGGAAGTCATCTCCTTCCTGCCCTTTCCCATGACCTGCAGGGGAAGGGCTGTTCCCTCAGGGGAGGACTATGTATAACCTGGCAGGAAAGGAGCCTCCGAGGCTCGTGAGTGATGGGGATATGACAAATAAAGGGCTGGCTTGTGCGTGTGTGCATGTGTGCATGCATGCATGCTGTGTGTGTGCACGTGTGTGTTGTATGTACACATGTGTGCACTCAATGCCACGACTTCTTCCCTTTCCCTCCACCCCTGTTGACTCTCCCATGACTTCCTGCTCATCTTATGCCTGGGAACCAGGGTAGAAAGACAATAAACAGTGAAGAACCGAATCCAGAACTAAAACACAACACAGCCCTCAGGAAGCCAAGAGGCATTAGAGTTAGGGAGCCCCATGCTCCCAGGAAAGAGGTGCAGTGTCGGCTCTGGGGCCACATGTGGGGTCCGGGCTCCACTACCTGTCAGCTTCATGATTTCTCCTCTCTGTGCTGCAGTTTCCTCAAAATTAAAGGGCTGAAGACAATTATCTCCATTTCATAGAGTGTCTTTGAGGATTCAATGAATCAAATTCACAAAGAACCTCTACCCATGCCTGGTACAGAACAAGCACCGAATAAAAGCCAACTGTGTTATTACTGCATCGGAGTCATCCACCCGCCTCCTTCTCTCTAAACCCATATTTTTTGGTGTCAACTCCATAAGCTTCATGGATTTAAAGAGAAGTCCCAGGAAAACGATCACAAAGAGGGCTAGCAGATGAAGAGATTTATCCTTTTAGAAATTTTTCACAAAGACAGGGTCAGAGCCATGTCAGGGACCCTCTGATTACATCTCATAAGCAGTAGGCACAGAAGTCCCTCTGGACATTTCAAAATCAGATGGGCATTTATCCAACACATTCCTGTACAGGGTGGTTTGCAAAATTCAGCCAACACAGTGAAAAGACCCGGTAGCCCAGACACTTAACCACCTAAAACGGCCGTCGTAGGCAGGCAAACGTGAAGGTGAGGGTGAGGTGCTGAGCGCTCCTTGCTTTGTGGAAAGTCACTATTCACCCATTGCCGAGCGGCTCGCTGAGGCCGTGCGGCTAACAGGGCTGGTGACTCCCGTTCGGGGTTGCTTCTCCTTTGCTGGACTTTGTGACAACAACCGAGCAGTATTATTTTCTCCAGACTGGGGTGTCCTGGGGCTGTGTCTCCAAAAGAGGAGATTCAAACAGGAATAAAAAAGATGCTGGAAAGGGGGCAAAATCAGGACAACTGTAATAGCATAATCAAGAAAATATAATTTTAAAAACAAGAAAGAAAGAGGAGATACTGGCCATTGAGTTCTAGAAACCCAGCTGCCTTCTCCCAGCTTCTGGACTCACAACAGCTTCATTGTGTATGGAGAAAAAAATTGGACTGCAGCTTTCCTGCAAGCATATTTGAACTTGGACCTCCAGTGCCCAGAACAGCAGCCAGCTCCCAGCCAAGGCACCCCTCCCTGCCTCTCCTCTCCATCTTTGTGAGAGAATTCAGTTCCATTTAAGTCCAGGGGACGTGGCAAAAACAACACTCCAGACACCACTTCCATTTTTGGCAATGGGATCCTTGGAACAGTGAGAAATAGGCCTTTAGCTCTCAAGTCCTTCAGATTCCCTGTGTACCTCATCTGCTGTTAGTGTTCTCTGCTCACTTCAGAGGGAGGAGTTGAAGTTCATTTTTTAACTTGGTTTTTAAGGAGAAAGAATACCAATATCAGCAAAAAGGACAGAAATCGCTGATTATTAATGCCAGAGAGATATTACCATAACCATTCCATTCCCCTGTTTTGCAGATGAGGAAACTGAGGCCAAAGAGGCTGACGGCCTAAGCAACACTTTGAGAGGTGTCCCCAGGACGAGCCATCTTGGGACACCAGAGAGGCCGAAAGCCTTGACGTCCATGAACGCTTCCTGATAAATCGCCATACACGAAGCGCTTGAGAAGGAAGAAAACTCGGCCCTGCAGGAGCGCATAGTGGCTGGCTCATTTCTTTTCTTTGAATTCCTCATCCTTGTCATGTTTATCGCACTTGCTAGAACTTGTGTGAGTCACGCTGCTGCCCCACGAGAGAAAATGCTTCATCACTAGTCAGTTTCGGCACTGCTCACAAGCTCCGGAATGAATTAACGAGTACCAAGGTACCACGGTACACTGTCAATCAGCCATTGAAATATTCCATTATCCTCTCAACAGACATTTATTCATCTCCTACAGTGTGCCGAGCACTGTCCCTATCCCCTGGGGCTCCTTCCTTTTCTCTCCCCTTCTCTCATCACCCCAATCCCAGACGTCATTACTTCCAGTGGACCGCTAGCTGTAAGATCGACTTGGCTGCCTCCGGGCCAAGTTCCCTCTCTCCCACACGTCATGTCTGATAAATTTTCCTTGAACGGCTCACGGGTCACGCTGCCCTCGTTCTCAGGCTATGGTTGATGGCTTCCTGTTACTCACCAGCTCAGGCCCAAATTCCTCCTGCTGGTTTTCAAGCTCTCCTGCAACCGCCTTATCTACCCAAACCTGTATCCTCAATGTCCTCACCCAACTCCTCTTCAACTGGTGAAGTTTCACTCATCCCTCAAGGCCTGGGATCAGCTGTCCCTTACTCTCTAATAAGTTTCTCTTCCCTTCCCCTGAGACATCCCTGGGCGCCCCCCTCTAGTGCAAGGCTCTTCAAACCGCTGTGCGGGTGTCTGTCCATCAGCTGGTATTGCGCCCAGGCTCTTGGAGCACATCCTTTCCTTCTGTATTCTAGTGTCCAGCACAGAGTAGATGCTTAATAAGTGTCCCACGTGGAATGAATGAATAGTTCCTGGCACAGCGCTGAGTCCCACTCCAGTGCACGTGAGGGCCGTCTGACACCAGAGTGCATCATCCAGTGACGCAGGCGGGGATGTAAACAATGATGACGCAAGCCATATGTTCATAGTGCATTGTTGTTCACGGGCAAAACTTCCCTTTTTGGGTAGCCCAGGCCAGAGGCTGAAAGCCCTAGCGGCACTTAGAAAGCCGTCCAGGACCAGCTGTCTTCGGACACCAGAGAGTTCTCCTTTCAAGGGGAACAGTCTCCTTTTGATATGTGATTTTAAAGAACTGGAAAGAAGGTAGTCTGAACTCATTCATAAATGCTAAGGAATAAAAATATTATGTTTCCAAGGGAAACGATCCTACTTTACCAAGCTTAAGGAAGATATATCTAATCCGGTATTAATGAATTAAAAAACTGAAACAGGACACTTTGCCGCATGAGATACGGTGGGGAGGGCATGATAACCAGGGTTGAAATGGCCGTGATCGTGTTCTTGGACCATGTTAGTTACTATTCGTTTATTCAAGAACATTCCCCGCACTGCGCTGTTAACACCTGAATGGCCCTCTTACTATTTTCTTCAAACACTCCCCTTAAAAACCTAGGCATTTAAAACTAGGACCACTTGTTTGCCTTTTTGGCATCTCATATGGCATTTTCACAATTCTTAACAAGAATAATTGCATCAGAAAATTGAGCATATCGAGATGGTGATACGAGCCATTGAAAAACACACTTTCTATGATTTGCAGAAAACGACAGCAATTTCACTGAAAAACACAATGAGTGCTTCTGGAATTAGATCTCATATCAAATGTTTACCAAGGACATTTGATTAGGACACCAGAAGGGTGTTAGCTAGCCACCCATCACTCCTCCATTTTCCAATGGACTTTTGTATGGCCAAGATACTATGCAAAAAAGCAATTTGTACCCACGGGACTCCTTCTTCTCGAGTTTTCCAAATACAGAAAAAGGATTTGAGTTGGCAAGTTTGTTACTCACACCCTTCACTCACGGGTCTGCAGAAATGGTGAGGTCTTCCCATGATCAGGTTCATTGTTTAGACATGGTAGGTGTCTGTGTGGGGTCAGTCGCTCTGAGCAGAGCGTGAGGAGGAGGTTCCCGTGAGGATGTCTCCCCTGTGTTGTGGCTGCTGACTCAGTCAGCTCCTGGCACCTGGCCCTGTGTTGTGGGCTCCTGCCACGATGTCTATTTTGCCCTAAGTGCATCTGTTTGTCTTGGGTGTCCCAGGAACCAAGCCCGCTGGGTCCCCTGTGGGTTTAGAACCACAGCGTCTACAAACTAGCTGCCACACCTGCAGTTACTGGAGTGCCTTTGGAGACACGCTGGCAAGAGCTGCAGACCTGACATGGCGTCAGACGTGTTTCCATCCGAAAGCACTCTAGGGTGGAAAGGTTCCCAGGAACCCTGGCCTCCTTCCAGGAGTGGACTATTGCACCACGGAGATACTGAACTTTTGCCTGGTGGCCTTTGGAACAACCTGAACTTCACATACTTTTTCAAATAGATGTCCTGCGCAGGGCCCTGGCAACAGAGAATTTTCCCAGTCTTCCCAACAGTGGTCATCTGATACTTACATTCCTCTGCAAAATGTCATCTATGCTACTCCCATCCCCTCCCCTCGGTGAGCCCAATCCTCAGGACCAGTAATAGGGAATTTCTCCCACTTGAGCTTCCGTTTGCCCTTGGCAGTGATATGCCACCCTTAGCGGCAGGTACTTGCCTTGGCGACACAAAATTCCTTTCAGTTTTTTTACACTAATTTTAATAGATGTTATCTCACTACCAAAAATTGTGGTTAGCCACCGGAAGTTAAGCAAAAGAGAAAGATATGAGCCCCAATCTTGAAAAGCTTATAGACAACGGCTGTGTAATACAATGTCTTAACTAAACAGCATTGAATTGACTGGGACCTCTGGGACTCAGAAGACAGGATCGTCTCCAACGTGGGAGTGTGGGAAGAGCTTCCTGGAGAAGATGGCATGTGACCTAGTTCCTAAAGGGAGAATTGGGAGAAGCCACTCCCCCAAAGTAGGAAGGGTGTGCGAGGCAGCAGGAACGGTATAGGCAAAGGCACAGCAGCATAAAGGGGGTGGGCTGTGATAAGAAGCACAAACAGGCATTCGATGTCAAACAAGTGCGAGGTGCAAGGAGGGGACAGAGAGGAGACAAAGGAGAGTGAATCTATAGCAGACAGGACGCAGGTATACACCCGAGAGAAATGAAGGCAGACCCTCAAACAGATCCTTGCACACCCATCTTCACGGCAGCATTACTCACAATCGCCAGAAGATGGAAGCTACCCAAATGTCCATCAACAGAAAAATGGACAAGCCAAACGTGGTACACACATACAGTGAAATATGATTCAGCCTTCGAAAGGAAGGAAAATTTTGACATGCGTTGCCACATGGATGGACCTTGAGGATGTTACACTGAGTCACAAAAGGACAAACGCCGTATGATTCCACTAGCAGAAGGGACCTCGAGTAGTCCACAGTCAAATTCACAGGCAGAGAGCCAAATGGTGGCGGCCAGGGCCCGGGAGGAGGGGCAGGGTGGGGGTCAGTGTGCAATGGGCGGAGAGTTTCAGTGTGGGAAGATGAAGAAAATTCTGGAGAAAGGTGGGGTGGCAGTTTCACAACAATGTAAATGTGCGTAATGCCACCAACCTGTACATTTAAAAAGAGTTAAATAGTAAATTTTATGCTGTTTAACTTTTACACCACACACACATACACCCTAGGAACACAGAAAAGCAAGACAGTTACTCATAACCTTAGACGGTACTGTCCCTTTCTTCCCAATCTGCGGCAGCAGTTAGAACACTCTGGAATGGTAGGCGGCAGAACGCTCGGTGTAATTCAGCGTGTGTTCGAGCGAGTTCACTCCAGTCATAGAAAGGAGGACGGACTTGAGCAGGTAGGGGGTGGGTCAGGCAGCGATAGCAATAAGGCAAAATATCAGGAAAGCCTCAGCTAAGGAAGTGCCAGTTCACAGCTAAAGAAGAACAGACATGTTAGAAATTTACTTTGGTCCTAAGATGAGCAAGATTTGGTGCTTGACTACTCATGAGGTTGGAGAGCAACGAATCTGGGTACCCAGCTTTAGAAATTTAGTGAACGGTGAGACTAGAGACACAGAGAGACAGCAAATACTATTTAATTCAAACTTAAAAGAACTTATTAAAGTTTAATCATTGGGAATATGATCGCAGTGGTTTGTAATTTGTTAACTCGGTGAAAATGACTATTTCCCAGAACTCTCTTCCTGGTGTATTTCTGGTTAGGGGGGGACCTTAGACACATTGTAGGGTGGAGGGACGGTGGAGGGTGGAGGGGACCTTTGGGAGGTGGAGGGAAGGGGCAAAGGTTGGTGCAGGGGCATTGATGGAGCTCACGCACATTGTCACTTATCAGTGGTCCCCACTCCTAGACATGGGGAAGTTGCCCATCCTGTAGCTGCCCCAGCTCCTCTCAAATCTTCCTGCAGCTTTTCTGACTCCTGAGCCAGGTGAGTATTTAGCTCCTAGTTCCTCTTCCCCACTTAACACCCGCCCCCCCTTCCTGCCTGCCTGCCCTGCAAGCTTCACAGGCTCCAGCATCAGGCGCAAAGCCCTCGGCCCCCAGCCACCATGGAGCCACACCGCACAGTTGTCAAAGGCCTCGTCTCTAGTTGTTGAGCTTCTCGTCAAACTCTGCCTGGCGGGGAATTCGGTGCCGGGCACAATTCCGGGGGGTCAAGGAGCTAGAGGGTGAGTTCTGTAAATAGGTTCTGTGTTAACTGGAATTCACTCTCTGATCTTAGTAGATGTAAAGGTACAAATGGCCCTGCTTCCAGTGGTAAAGGGACACTAATGACATGACAGGCAATGGCAAATCAGTTCCATAAATGATCACGCCTTGCCACTTTTAGTCAAATGCCTGTAAGCTCTTTCTGAAAAGGGGCAGAGAGTAAACATTTTAGGCTTTGTGAGCCACAATGATTCAACTCCGTGGTTGTAGCTCAAAAGCAGCCATAGACCATAAGTATGTGAATGGGTGTGGCTGTGTTCTAATAAAACTTTATTTACAAAAATGGACAGCAAGCCAGATCTGGCCCAGGAGGCACTGCTTGCCAGCTTCGTCCATAAAAGGCACAGCTTTGAATGAACAAGTACGTGCTGCTGTAGGGTATTTTAGTGACAAGAGGAGCTGTGCTGGGAATGATCGGTCACTTCTAGGTGTGCTGGAGAATGCAGAGAGAGAAAGTGATGCGCACAGGGCTTTCCATTCTTAGCTCAGGGTCCATGTAGGGGATCCGAAGTGTTCTATGAGTACAAAAGAATCCCCAGCTGAAATCAGTAGGTAATTGGCAGGCCAACTGAGAAAGGGGGGATAAATCAGTAGAGGCGGCAATCTGGGACACGCCGAGTTTGAAGTGTTTACAAATGTCGGAATGGAGACGTTCAGTAGGCACGTACGCGATGCTTACAGTCACGAGAATAGAAGAGCTAACCGGGAAGAAGAGAAAGGAAGAGGAGAGCGGTGGGCAGAAGCCTGAGGAGTACCGCCTTCAATGGCTGAGCAGGGGAGAGGGACCCAGCATCGTTCATGGGTCTAAGGCCCCAAGAAGAGAGGAGCCTGACGGAGGCCAAGGAGATAGAGTCACAAGAAGCTGAGAGTGACGGCAGTGAAACTGGTGTGTTTTAAGGAGGTTGAGTTTTAGAAACTGGGTGAGACGGACCTGAAATAGATAGGAAAATGACTATTGCCTTCTGAAGGCGGAGAGGAGAAGTGAGATGTGAATGTTTCTGAGGCCTATGTCACCAGGAGCCCGGTCACTCTACTGGCATTCCCTTCTTTAAATAGCTGTTGAACTTGGGGACGGTGCGCAAAGGTTAGATAAAGGAGAAGTGGCTGTGTGGCTCCTGTCCACGTGGCTGAGAGGTTTGTGCCAGACAAGGGGTGAGAGACGGGAGTGATCGGAAGCGGCCTGGTGAGCCCCATTATTTAATGAAGTAAGTACCAGGCACTGAGGGAGAAAGTCCAGGGTAGAGAGTTTGGAGAGAGAAGTGAAGTTTTGGAAGAGTCACCTAAGGGTAGACAACTTTTTAAAGATTTTATTTATTTTTAGAGAGGGGTGAAAGAGGAGAGAAACACGCATATGCAAGAGAAATACTGATCAGCTGCCTCTCACACACCCCCAACTGGGGACCTGGCATGTGACCTGACCGGGAATTGAACCGGCGACCTTTCGGTTTGCAGGCTGGTGCAGGCCAGTGCTCAGGCCCCTGAGCCACACCAGCCAGGGCTGGGGTAGACACATTTTATTTAAAGCAGTGCAGACCTCTTGCACCACAGCCATATGAATGTCCTTTGGGCTGTGATTTATAGTGTCAAAGAAGCATCTCTCTTAGGTGCAAACTTACAATACCAGACATGTTTGTTCATGTCCAGGCCAGTTCTTGAATTTAAATGTTGTCAGGTAGGTTTCTTTCCATGACCACAAATAATGGAAGAATACATTTAAAAATTCCGGGTTTTCTAGCAGCTCTGAGTGCATCCTTTTAAATTCCTAGTTCTCTAAGGAAATCCTGTCAGTGCTCACACAGATGAGCTACGCGGACCTGCAGATCCAACAGTTCTGACTCCCCCGGCATCTTACGCAAGCACGGCATGTAGATTTCTGTTTATATCTCTGGGAAACTTCCGGGGACTTGCTCTAGAAGAACTGCAGTCAGCCCTGCTGAAATGCTAGGTAGTTGTGTGTCTACCCTTTCACAAATTCAGTTTGCTCCTAATAAAAGAAAACGTAAAAACCCTGCTTTGGAATGTGATGCGTAACTGAAATCGTAAGTCTATTTGTAGTGTCCCCATGTAGTTTTTATGGGTATTTTCACTGATGGAGCAAAAGAAAAGAAAGGAACTGAAGTACTTCTGTGTGAACTTGGGTACATATATAGAAATATACATCAATATAACATAATATTCAATAATAATATATATTTAACCTTAAAATCGGAGCTGAACTTGATTATTTTTAATTAAATGTATTGGAGCGACATCGGTTCATAGGATCTCATAGGTTTCGGGTGTATATTTCTTTGACACGCGACCTGTGCTTTGCATTCTGTGCCCACCGCCCAAAGTCAGATCATCTGTCACCATACATTTGGCCCCCTTTGCCTTTTGCTGTCCCCCACAACCCCCTTCCAACCCCCTCCCCTCGGGCAACCACCCTACCATCGTCAGTCTGTGTCTATGAATTTCAGTTTTATATCCCAAGAACTTGATGTTGAAAGGAAAACTGAAGAATTTCACTTCCAAGGAGGTTCACTACCAAAAGCGAAAAACGATGCGGCAGGGTGTCCCTGGATGCCTCCCCGCCTCCACTCAGCGCGCCGCAGCCACGATGATCTCTTGGAAACACAACTGGATAACATCATCCTTCTGCTTCAGACTCCCAGCGGGGAGAGTTCACCAAAATGTTAACACACTCACGTCTTGGTGCCTCAGTGCTTTGAGGAAATGAAACGTGGACTCTTCTCCTTGAAAGACTGGGCCCTGCCTTGAGAAGGAGCGGGGAAGAAAGTCGTGCAGACTGGAAAGCTTCCAGCTAAAAATAGAATTATGCCTGCTCCTATGCTATCATTCATCTTGTCACCCAGAGGGCGCCGTTTTTGAAGGGGTGGGATGTTGCTGGGCTGTGACCTGCAGAGAAAGGCCCTTTCCTGAGGGGGTGCTTCTTTCTCCCAGTCTCTACTCCACCCCCCGCGGAAGGCTCCCAAATCGCATTTCCAGCCCTGAACTCTCCCTAGACATGCATCACGGGTCATAATTTCCAACCAAATGCAGAGTCTTCCGTTGGAAGCCAACATGTTTAAAGTCAAATTTTCCATTTGTCCTCAATTATCGAGCTTCCCTTTCTGTCAGTGAAATTATCCTCTTAATTACCCAGCCTTGAAACCTGAAGGGGATTCACTTATTTTCTGATTCATTTCTCTTTTTGAAACTGAGGTCAATTCTGAATAACATCAAATGTACCGTTTTACCAGTTTGGAAGTGTACGATTTTTAGTATACTCACAATGCTGCGTGACCATCAGCACCGTCTAATTCCAGAACATTTCCAGCTCCCTAAAAAGAAAGCCCGTTACAGGGGCTTGCAAATCCCGCCACCCCTTATCCACTGGCAACCACTAATCTGTATCCTGGCCCTAGGGATTCGACTATTCCAGACATTTCTATAAAGGAACAATAAAATATGTGACCTCGTGTGTCTGAATTCTTTCCCTTAGTGCGATGTTTTCAAGGTTCACTCACGCTGTAGTGTTTTTTATGGCTAAATAATGTTCCATCCTATGAACATACCACACTGGCTCTCCCCACTGTCGTGCAGCCCTCACCATCTTCCATCCCCAGAACTCTTTTCATCTGCTGAAATGGACACTGTCCATTAACCCATAACTCCCCGTCGCCCCTCCCCGCAGCCCCTGGCACCCACCGTTCTATATTCCTCCTGTGTCCCTGAATTTGACTACTCTTGGTGCCTCACCTAAGTAGAATCATAGGATGTTTGTCCCTTTGTGACTGGCTGCTTTAACTTATTGTCCTTATAGTTCACCCACCTTGTAGCATGAATCAGAATCTCTTTCCTTTTTAAAAAATATATTTTATTGATTATGTTATTGCAGTTGTCCTATTTTCCCCCCTTTATTCCCCTCCGCCCTGCACACACCCTCCCACCCACATTCCCCTCCTTTAGTTCGTGTCCATGGGTCATACACATAAGTTCTTTGGCTTCTACATTTTCTATACTATTCTTACCCTCCCCCTGTCTATTTTGTACCTACCATTTATGCTACTTATTCTCTGTACCTTTTCCCCCCTCTTTCTTCCTCCCACTCCTCTGCTGATATCCCTCCATGTGATCTCCATTTCTGTGATTCTGTTCCTGGTCTAGTTGTTTGCTTAGTTTGTTTTTGTTTTTGTTTTTTTAGGTTCGGTTGTTAATAGCTATGAGTTTATTGTCATTTTACTGTTCATATTTTTTATCTTCTTTTTCTTAGATAAGTCCCTTTAACATTTCATATAGTAAGGGCTTAGCGATGATGAACTCCTTTAACTTGACCTTATCTGGGAAGCACTTTATCTGCCCTTCCATTCTAAATGACAGCTTTGCTGGATAGAGCAATCTTGGATGTAGGTCCTTGCCTTTCATGACTTGGAATACTTCTTTCCAGCCCCTTCTTGCCTGCAAGGTTTCTTTTGAGAAATCAGCTGATAGTCTCATGGGAACTCCTTTGTAGGTAGCTGTCTCCTTTTCTCTTGCTGCTTTTAAGATTCTCTCCTTATCTTTAATCTTGGCTATTACAATTATGATGTGCCTTGGTGTGTTCCTCCTTGGGTCCAACTTCTTTGGGACTCTCTGAGCTTCCTGCACTTCCTGGAAGGCTATTTCCTTGTCCAGATTGGGCAAGTTCTCCTTCATTATTTGTTCAAATAAGGTTTCAATTTCTTGCTCTTCCTCTTCTCCTTCTGGCACCCCTTTGATTCGGATGTTGGAACATTTAAAGATGTCCTGGAGGTTCCTAAGCCTCTCCTCATTTTTTTGAGTTCTTGTTTCTTCATTCTGTTCTGGTTGAATGTCTCTTCTTTCTGCTCTAAACCGTTGATTTGGGTCCCGCTTTCCTTCCCATCACTGTTGGTTCCCTGTACATTTTACTTTATTTCACTTTTCGTAGCCTTCATTTTTTTCTCTAATTTGTGACCATATTCAACCAATTCTGTGAGCAAACTGATTACTAGTGCTTTGAACTATGCATCTGATAGGTTGGCTATCTCTTCGTCGCTTAGTTGTATTTTTTGGTATTTTGATCTCTTCTTCACTTGGGCCATTTTTTTTTATCCCAGCACACCTGTTACATGTAAAGGGTGGAGCCTTAGGTATTCACCAGGGTGGGGCAACCCACATCGCTGCGTTGTGACGCTATATGTAGGGGGGGCAAGTCCAAGAGGGAACAGTGCTGCCTGCTCCGCTCTCTGACGGTTTTCAGTCACTTCCCCTCGATACCCACAAGCAAATTGGGCCCTTCTGGTGCTGATTCCTGGGTGGGTGGGTTTGTGTACATTCTAGGACCCTGTGGGTCTCTCCAACGGACTCTCCTGTGAGGCTGGGAGTTTCTCCCACCACCTCAACCCTCACAGGTGTTTTCAATCAGAGGTTTGAGGCTGTATTTCCCTGTGCTTGAGCCCTGGGTTGTGGGTCTGTCTCACTCCTCAGTTGTTCCTCCCAGTTTATGTGCACGAAAATGTGGGACCACCGGGTCTGCCAGCCATCACCTCACTGCACATCCTCATCATCTGGCTGCCCGTCTCCGCCCCTCCTACCGGTCTGGGTGAGCGTTTCTTCTCTAACTCCTTGGTTGTCAGACTTCCATACAGTTCAATTTTCTGTCAGTTCTGGTTGTTTTTGTTCTTAAATTTGTTGTTGTCCTTCTTTTGGTTGTGCATGGAGGCAAAGTGTGTCTAACTATGCCTCTATCTTGGCTGGAGGTCCAGAATCTCTTTTCTTTTTAAGGCTGAAAAGTATTCCATTGCATGTACAGACCATATCTTGTTCACACACTCATCTATTGATGGCCACTTGCTCTGCTTCCACCTTTGGGCTACTTTGAATAATGCTATGAATATGCATGGTATGCAAATATCTATTTGAATCACTACTTTTTAAAAATTGATTTGAGAGAGAGAAAGAAGGAAGGGAGGGATGGAAAGAGAGAGAGAGAGAGAAACCTTGGCATATTGGGGTGATGCACAAACCCACCATGCTAGCCAGCCAGGGCGAGTCCTTGCTTTCATTTCTTTGGGGTGTATACCCAGACATGAAATTGCTGGATCATATGGTAATTATATTTTTCATTTTTTGAAGAACCATTATATTATTTTCCACAGCAACTACACCATTTTACATTCCCACCAGCAGTGTATAAGGGATCTGGTTTCTCCACATTCTCACCAACACTTATTATTTTCTGTTATTTTGTGTGTGTGTATTCTTTAGGGTTTTCTGTATTTAAATTGTACATAGATCATATCATCTATGGAAGAGATAGTTTTACTTCTTTCTTTCCAAACTGGATGGTTTTAGTTCTTTTCTTGCCTAATTACCCTGGCTAGAATTTCCAATTGAATGTTGAGTAGAGGTGGTGAAAGTGGTCATTTTTGTCTTGTTCCTGATTCTGTCTTGTTCCTGATTTAGGGGGAAAGATTTCAGCCTTTCATCATTAGGTATGATGTTGGCTGTGGGTTTTTCATATGTCCTCTTTATCAGATTGAGGAATTTCCCTTCTATTTCTGTTTTAGTTAGATGCCTTTATTGTGAAAGAGTATCGGATTTTGTCAAATGCTTTTTCTGTGTCCATTTAGGAAATCATGTGTTTTCCCCTTTATTCTATAAATAAGTTATATTACATTGTTTGTATACCACACGAGACATTATCCAGTCTTTCATTTATGGGACAAATCCCACCTGGTCATGATGTTTAATCTTTTTCATATGCTGCTAGATTAGGTTTACTAGTATTTTACTGAGGGTTTTTGCATATATAGTCCCAGGGAATTTGATCTGTAGTTTTCTTCTGATGTCTTTGTCTGGTTTTGATATCCTCCTAGAATAAGTTAGGAAGTGTTCACTGCTCTTTATTTTTTGGAAGTATTGGTGCAGGATTGGTGATAACTTCTCTGAGCATTGGGTAGAATTCACCAGTGAAGCCCCCTGGTCCTGGGTTTTTCTTTGTTGGGAGGGTTTTTTTTTTTTATTTTTTTTTATTACTGACTTAATCTCTTTACTTTTTATAGGTCAGTTCAGATTTTATTTTTATTCTTGAACCAGTTTTTGGTCATTTGTTTCTTTAACTTTGTTCATGTCATCTACATTGCCTGGTTTGTTGACCTACAACCGTTCATAGTGTTCTCTCTGCTTTCTGATGGGTTCATATGGGTATGCATTGCCTCCTCTTTCTGACTACAGGCAGGAAGGAAGCGTGCTGGGCACCACGCCAAAACTGAAGATGATTGATTGGAGTGGTTCAGAGCATGTGCACGGCAGCCAGAGCTCCCAGATTCAAATACCTACCACTTACTGGCTGTGTGACCTGGGGTGTGTTACTTAAGTTTTCTATGCCTCCATTTCTTCATCTATAAAATGGGAACAATGATAACGATAATGCCTATCTCACAGACTTGTGAGAATTAATACAAAAAAAAAAAGAAAGAAAGAAATACACCAAAGATCATGTTGGAAGCCGCACGGACTGCAGAGCTGTTTGAACCCACAGGGGTGTGTAGAGGGTTTCATTTCTGAAGAACTTGCTGCTCTAAACTGCTCTGAACCACCAGGTAAAGTCTAACAAACACCTCCCAATTGGCTGAATGATAAAGAAAATATTTGAAGGTTACGGATGAAACCACAGCACCGACCTAAAGAGGAGGGTGAAAGCTAACCCTAAGGGCCACGCCAGAACATTTGCTGGTCCACAATAATCTAGAGCATTCGTTTTAATGGCCACTTGGAGGCAGCACAGGAAGTCTCAAGTTCACAGAAGTTGAAGAGTAAGATCAGAAACCCAAACATTTATTGGGGAGTTGCAAAGAATTATATGCTCAGTGAACAGTTAAAAGAGGCACATATATCTATCAAAGGACTATAGTGCAACTCAATTCATATATTAGTCATGGCATTTGGTACATGGTCCAAGAGTCTCCTTTGTGAATTTTTCACTACATGTGAGATTTCCAGTAAGTTTGGGGCCTGAATTCAGATTTCCTTCATGTTCAAAACAAACCTGAATCACAAACTGAGTCAAAATGGTCCCAGTGGTCCCAGGTTAGCAGCGCCCAAGCCTCTGGCAAAAGCAAACAAATTCTCTCCACTCAGGCCTCTAAGAATCCCCACAGAGTTCCAAAGAATATTAGCTCACAATGAAAAATCACACAATACATGAGGATACAAACTCCCCTGAGTGAGAGAGCAGAACAACATGTAGGGGGAAAATCCCCTGCCGAGACTTAAACATAGGTATTAATGTTACAGGATATTAAATAAGTATATAGTCCAACTTATAGAGACAATCTGGCAGTTGCCAGGGACTGGGAGAAGAGGGAGTTAGTGTTTCATGGGTGTAAAATTTCAGTTTTGGAAGATAAATGTTCTGGAGACAAATGATGATGATGGTTGCACAACAATGTAGATGTACTTAACGTCGCTGAATTGTATAAATATGGTTAAAATTGTTGATATGTTTTTTTCTACCACAATTTTTTTAACTTGAAAAGATGACTGTGGTTGATAAATTTTCTAGATCTGATAGAAGACACAAATGTTAAACTTAAGGAATCACAATGAATCCTTAGAAAAAGAAAATACATCTAGAGACATTGGAGTAAAACCACAAATTATCAAAGAAAATACTAAGGCCAGTCAAAGCAAAAACAGATTACCTGTAGAGGAATGATATTTAAACTGACAACTGTTCCTCCACATCACAATTGGAGCCAGAAGACAGAAGTACAATGTCATCCAAAGACTGACGTGAAAAATAATTCTGCCTAAAAATGGATACCTTCATTAAAAAATCTTACAGAAATAAGAGAAAAATAAAGAAAATTCTACCTATTTCTGGTGAAGATGGAGTCATAGGTAAAGATGCCTCACCTCCAGGCACAACTATAGCAAAAACTACACTAGACTACAAAACAAATATCACCCAGAAATGTCAGAAAATTAAGCTGTGTGGAACTCCAACAACCGAGGATTTAAAGAAGTCACATTCCTCCAGACAGGTAGGAGGGGTGGAGACATGGAGTGGTGCAGAGAAGTGTGGAGATAGGAATGGGCAGTCCCACATCTATGTGTGGTAGATAAAAATCAGGAGGGATACCTTGGGAACAAGGGATCCCAGTCACAGACCAGACCACCCAGCCCAGGGTCCCAGCCCCAGGAAGATAAGTGTCCATAACTTCTGGCTGTAAAAACCAGTGGGGGTTGGGGTGCAGAAGAAGCTGCGGGATTCTCAAGAGATTCCTCTTAAAGGGACTGCAACAGACTTAAGACTCACGCAGACCCACTCCACTCTGGGTTCAGCACCAGGGCAACAGCTGAAAGGGCGTACAGGAAGAAAGTGAAGTGACTGGTAATAGGGCGTGCCGGGAGACAGCTTCCTCCCTGGCAAACCTCCAGAGGCCAAACAGTGGCCAGTCCCCTCTCTGAGCCCTTCCTCACACAGAGTAATAGAGCTGTGACAGGGGTTGCCCCACCTTAGCAATTTACCTGACTCCACCCCATACAACTTAACAGGTATGCTTTTCTGCAACAGGCCACACTACTAAGACAGGGAGTCAAAGCAGCAACATCTAATACACAGAAACAAACAAAGGAAGGCTGCCAAAATGAGGAGACAAAGTAATATGACCCAAATGAAAGAACAGAACAAAACTCCAGAAAAAGAACTAAACAAAATGGAGATAAGCAACCTATCAGATGCACAGTTCGAAACACTGGTTATTAGGATGCTCCAGGAACTCATTCAGTACTTCAACAGCATAAAAAAGACCCAGACAGAAATGAAGATTGCATTAAGTGAAATAAAGAAACATCTACAGGGGACCGACAGTGGAGGTGATAAAGCCGAGAATCAAGTCAATGATTTGGAACACAAGAAAGGAAAAAGCATTCAATCAGAACAGCAGGAAGAGAAAAGAATTCAAGAAAATGAGGACAGGCTTAGGAACCCCTGGGACATCTTTAAACACACCAACATTCGAATCAAAAGGGTGCCAGAAGGAGAAGAGGAAGAGCAAGAAATTGAAAACTTAATTGAAAAAAATGAAAGAAAACTTCCCCAATTTGGTGAAGGAAATAGACATACAAGCCCAGGAAGCACAGAGAGTCACAAACAAGGTGGATGCAAAGAGGATCACACCAAGGCACATCATAAGTAAAATGTCAAAGGTTAAACATAAAGAGAGAATCTTAAAAGCAGCGAGAGAAAAGCAGAGAGTTACCTACAAAGGAGTTCTTGTAAGACTGTCAGCTGATTTCTCAAAAGAAACTTTGCAGGCAAGAACTATTCAAAATGATGAAAAGCCAGGACCTACAACCTAGATTACTCTCTCCAGCTAAGCTATCATTTAGAATGGAAGGGCAGATAAAGTGCTTCCCAGACAAGGTAAAGCTAAAGGAGTTCATCATCACCAAGCCATTATTATATGAAATGCTAAAAAATAAAAAGAAATACACCAAAGATCACATTAGACATACAGAAAAATCTATAGGCTTGAATAATAAAGAATAATGATAAAAATACATATCAAAATTTGTGGGATTGGACTAGATCAGTATTTAAAAGGTAATGTACAGTCTCGATTTTCTTTATTAGCAAGAAAAGAGGCAAAAAATCAATGAGTTAATTGACTAACTTAAGAAGTTAGGAACATAGCAATTAAAACAGATCCAAAAAATTAGAAGGCAGGAAATAATTTATTCATTAATTAAACTAATATTTATTGAGCACCCACCATCAGGCATTGGAAATAGATCATTGATCTAAACAGTTTTTGTCCTTACGAAACTTAGACCCTCTAGGAGCAAATGTGGAAATAAGCACAGCACCAGTCTCCAAGAGCTTTGCATTCTAGTCCCTGCGGGCCCAGGAACCACCTGTAAGTCCTTAAGTAAATTATTTATTCCTACTTTGCCTCCCTTTCCTTGTCTGGAAAGGAAATCATCATATCTGTCCTATCAATTATGTGATGTGATCCAATGGAATCCAATTACATAAACCATGTTTTGGAAAATTAAAAGCATTATTCAAATATAAAATGAGTGTTATTAATATTTAAACTACCCACATTCCATTTACAATCACTGCCTTCCTGGTCTTGGAGAAATACAATGGCAGCTTGATTTAAAACGTTCCCTCTCTCCTTGGGCTAAAGACCGTGAAAGGGGTCCAGTGTCAAGGTGACTTCAAGTCTGAGGGCTGGGTCATCTGATGCGGTGAAACCAAAGCCCACATTACAGCGTGAATTACTAAATCTGCTCTCAGGTGTGCCCTCTATTTCTACAACTCTCAACACTGGGATGTCTACGTGCCACAACATACTTGTCGGGTGTCCTGTCCCTCACTTCAGGATCAAAGATTCTTGGCACATAAGGCACGGAAGTCAAAATCGCCTCACACAGCAGTCAGTTTTGTGATTTGACGTCCTTTTGCTGAGCACTTCTTGTGTGCCAGGGAATAGTCTAGGCACCAGAAAGGCAAAGATGACGGTTTGGTAGGTAAAGCTGTCAAAATTGCCTGGCATTCTTTCAATATACTTAAACACATGAAATCATGAAGAGGACATCCCCCACTCCCACTCAAGCCCACCCCCACTCTACCTCACACGCTCCTGACAGCTGAGCCAATGGAGAGAATGAGGCCTAGTAGGGTAGGGGCCCTGATTTCAATTATTGTTATTATATTTCCTGGTCCCAGGACACTCACTCGCTGATACTCAGTCGGTTCTTAAGAAGTACTTGTGCCAATGAATAAATGGAGTAGGCAAATCAGAAAGAAAGAAAGAAGGCCATGGTTGCAGGCACGTGGTCCATGATATATACTTGTCGATTGCCTTGGAAACCAAGAAAGATGAATCTAGCCAACTTCTCTCCATTTTCCCAGACCCTTGCCAACCTTCCCCCTCCTGCCTCGGGGCCTATCTCCTCATTGGCTCCAGCTTTGTTCCTCATGTGAAAACACTGCACTGGGTCTCTGGCTGAAGTCAATCCAAGACTGCCGTCCCTCTCTGAATGCCCACCCTGCACTAGACTGAGCTTTGCCTTGCGTCCAGCGAATACGGCTGACTTGAGAGGACCGCACCCTGAAGGAGAGTCTGGACTTTGCATCTTCAGAGCTTCTCCCTGACCTGGGTGTTAATTTTAGATGGACAACCTGGTGACCACCTGCAGGCTATTATTGAATTCCTACCTGGCAGAAAAACAGATTGTAGGTACATTGGGGAAGAGAGAGGATGGCGGGCGGGAAGTATAGGTCACGTGGTCAGGCCAAAGCCAGAGTGAATGATCAGAGTTTGAGTCCATCACAGACCATTACTCTCCTATTGCTCACAACCGCTGTTGAGTTTTTTGTGATTTCACCTCATTTTCAAGTTTCTGTCAGGAAGTCTTTTTCTCATGTGTGTATGTGTGTGTAAACACATAATTTCATGAGTGCCTGAGTTGGGTCAATGCTATCAGAAATGTGTCTGAAATTGATCCATTTTCTCTGCATCCTCGTGGCTATTCATTTAAAAACTATTGTGTGAATAAATTAAACAAATAGCCAAATAGGTAAACATAATGCTAATCACTTTTGATGATGAACAGTAACGTATCTATACTTACGTCCATCAAATTTTCTGAACCAAAATCAAGATACGTGGTCTGAAAATGGGGCAGATGGTTTGAAATTGGAAAATATCTTTGAAAATATGTATTATTGTGCCCCACGCCTATATCCCACAACCACCCCATCACCATCTCAGATGAATATGCCAATACCCCTTCCTCTATCCAAACCACGGTCATACGTCAAGTGAGATTTATCAGTTGCCGACCCAAGAAAATTAATTGCTTTTATATCATTATTTAAGTCTCTGCCTGGGTGAGAAAGCTATAACCCTTTTAGTTCTTACTGCTAGCCCGGGAGATTCAAGTCAAAACTGGCCTTGGATCACTATTGGCTTTATTTGCTTTACTTCCTGGAATTGCTATTTGCTTTCTTTGCTTTACTACCAGTTCTCAAGTATTTTGGGAAAACCCAAATGCTAGCATAGCTGTGCCTAGTCTTATGTTAGCTTCTATTGTTCAGAAAGTACAGTCGATCGGCCTCTTGCTGTGCACTAGGCTCTGACTCAAGAGCGCTGGATGTACTCTCTTTCAATTCTCACGACACTTTACAAGAGAGATTATTGGGATGTCAATATTGTGGGTAAGATAATGCTTAAAGAGACTGAGTAACCTCCCCAGCAGGTAAGTAGCAAAGCCAAGATTTAAACCCAGGGTGGAATGAGTCTGAAGTCTGTGCTCTGAGCAACAAGCAGTTTATAGTCTATCTGGGGAGATAAGACATTCAAATACGAAATCAATGGAGCACAGCATTCGTTAAAATGCCAAAATGTGGCTCCTTAAGTCACAAATGATGGTGGTTCTCAAAGGCCAGACTGAGATTTGTTTTTCTGAGCCCTATGGGACATACACAAAGAAAGGATCTGAGTTTTATAACAAAATAAAAGTTTACAAGAGCCCTGAGTTCTATATAATCGATAAACCCAATGATTGAATGTGTAGGGTGGCAGACAGGAGAACACAAGGGAAAATGCCTGGAGTGCTAATAACGGGTATTTCTCAAATACTTCACAGTTTACAGAGCGCTTTCCCATTTATCATGTCATGTCATCTTCGCAACAATCCCGTGAATTACAAATTATCTCATTTTCCCGGTGAGGACAAAGCACTGATTGAGTAGCTTGCCCCAGCGAGTCACGTTCCAAAGCGATCAGTATGCAGACTCAGAGCCAGATTGTGGCCTCTGGCTCTGACATTTTCTGCTACGCCTCACTGCCACTCGGGGACACAGGCCGCCCAAGAGCCAGCCTGACTGTTTTCCCTAGAAGCTTTCCTACCTGGCCACCTCCTGGTCCTTGTGTCCTCCTGGAGTCCCTTCCATCAGTCCAACTGCTGATCTCCTTTACCAACTGCCACGGGAGCTTGCAACGGCCACATTCCACCCGGCCAACCCTTCCACCTTTGGAAGGGGCAGGCAGCTGGACATAGTCATGAAGCCTTGGCCTCCTAAAACTCATGATTATTCTGTTTTTCTTGCAACAACTCTTGCACCATAAATCAAGGAAAAGCTGGGTGTTGGGCCCTGGCCAGTTGGAGCTTTGTCCTATAAACCAAAAGGTTGTGATTTCGGTTCCTGGTCAAGGCACATGCCTAGGTCGCATGCTTGGTCCCCTGTCGGGGTAGGTTTGGGAGGCAACCGATTGCTGTTTCTTTCACATCTCTCTCCCTCTCCCTCTCTCTCTCCCTCATTCTCAGAATCAATGGATATACCCTCAGGTGAGAATTGAAAAAAAATGATAATAATAAATCTTGTTGTTGGGTGACTTTCCAAGCCATTGGGCAGTTTGAAATTTCAACGGGGAGAAATACTGAAATTTCTGGAACTCTGCAGTGGACAGTCTTGTTACCCTTCCCCTCTCCCCAAGCTCCTCTTCATAGGTAGTCTAACCTCCTGGCAGCCTATAAATACTCATTGAGCACCTATGAGATGTCAGGGACTGTTCTAGTTTCTGGAAATGCAGCATTGAGCAGCACAGAAAAGTACCTCCTCTCACAAACCCTGCATTCTAGGAGGGAGAGTCAGATTAAGTAGGTAAGCAACGTGCCAGGGGGTGACGGCACCAGAATGAAAAATAAAGGGGTTAGAAAATGAGTGGCAGAATGGGGCCTATTTTTATAAGGTTGGCCAGGGAAGGCAGCTTTAATGAGGTATCCAAATGCAGTGAGGGGACAAGCAAGGTCGCCTGGCTCTGCAGGGGAAGGGCTTTCCAGGTGCAGAGAAGGCTGTGCACAGGCATTCAAGGAATGGCAGGGAGCCAGCGTGGCTGCAGCAGAGAGAGCAGAAGGGAAGCAGGTAGGAGACGAGGTCCCAGAGCTGGTCAGGGACAGATTTGGAAGTACCTCGAAGGCCCAGAGGAAATTTGCTGGTGTTCAAGCACCTACCCGCAGTCAGACAAACTGAGAGACTATTTTAGGCCCAGATTGTTGGGTGCTGAAAATACAAAGAAGACAAAGCCCTAACTGTCAAGTTTAGAGTCTCATGGAAAGCAGGCCATGATATCACAGTGTGTTAAGTACTCTGACACAGACAGGGGACATCAGAGAAAGTGACACGTGAACCTATGCTGCCTAATAGGCACAGTAACGCCACTAGCTACATGGGGTTAGCAAGCCCTTGAGGTGTGTGGCTAGTATGATTGAAGAACGGAATTTTTAATTTTATTTAATTTAATGTAAAATGAGGGGAATGGGCTGAATTATCCCCAAGCTCCCGTGTTCCTGAGTGATTCTAGGAATCTAAGCCATTATCTCTCTGGGGTTCATGTTTGTGGGCCTCTGAGGTGTGAAGTGTCTCTGGGTCCCACATGAAGGAATCATTGGCTAAGATGGGGTGGGACCTGTGGCCAGGAGGCTCTCCCAGCATCCTTCAACCATCCTTGGGTGCACAGGGGACTGTACTGCCTCCTCCAAAATCTCAAAATTCCCCCATTTTGGGGGCATTTTTGAAGCCACAGATGTATTTGTGGGGGATGAAAACTCAGGGGTTTCCCTGGAAGGTTCTGATTAATAAGGAGCATTAAAAAAAAATCTTTTCCTAGCTAGAGAAGGAGATGGTTGGAAAAAATAAATTGAAGCATAAAATGTCCGGGAGGACGCTGCTGAGTGCTGTGCCCTGCGTGTGTGGCATAGGGAAGCTTCCTAATTTCCCAGAGGGCATGCAAACGCTTGCCAACCTAACATTCACGTTGGCACGGGACGCCAGTGCCCTATGGGCAAACAGTGGCCCGCACCCATCCCTCAGTCCCTTGCCAGCACCAAGGGCGGTCAGCATGGCAGGCCTTCCCAGAAGCAGGCTCTGAAACCAAGGGCTGAGGCCACCTCTTTGCCTCTTGCTCTTCTCTCACCCCACAGCCTATGCATCTTAGAATACACCTAAATTGAAACTATACTGAAGTTGAAAGGGACTTCAAGGTCAAATCAAGGCTGAATGAGGTGCAGCAGTTCACTTGTTGGGCACTTAACAAAATGGCTTTGAATTGTGCACTTTCTCATGTGCCTCTGAAACCCAATTAGTTGTAAACTCTGAGTGACTATTAATTGGGGTCTGCTGCTTGGTACTTAGTATGTTCAGTTATGAGTGATGCTTTTTGACATGACTTCTAACACAAAATATGTGGGGTTTTCATACCCAAATTATTTCTAGTTCAGCAGTGGAGAAAGGCCTGCGTGAAATTAATGTTATACTTCCATCAATCTATCTCGATTCTGACTGGGCTCTGGTTATATGTGATGTCTGTACTAGTCCAGGAGTAGGGTGGCCAACTGTGGTGGTTTGCTTGGGACCGAAGGGGTTTCTGGGACACAGGACTTTCAGGGCTAAACCCAGGAACGTCCAAGTCCCAGACAAACTGGGATGAGTTGGTCACCCTGGGTAATGACCAGGACTGGCCTGGAACAGAGATGGTCCCATGTAGGTGTTTATGAGGCAAGAGTCAGACGCTGGCTATGTTTGAAAATTTTCTAAACTGTTCTCTTGAATTTGGTAATTAATGATGGTGTAAGCTACACAAAAATGAATCTCTACAGAAGTAAACAGGATAAGTATATGGACTCCAGTATAAAAAGTAATTCAAAAATTTAGTTAATAATAATGTATCAAGAACAGTTAGCCCTGGCTGGTGTGGCTCAGTGGATTGAGCGCTGGCCTGTGAACCAAAAGGTTGTCGGTTCGATTCCCAGTCAGGGCACATGCCTGGGTTGTGGGCCAGGTCCCCAGTAAGGGATGTGCTGGAGGCAACCACACACTGATGTCTCTCTCCTTCTCTCTCTCCCTCCCTTCCCTCTGTAGCCCTATTACATAGTATGGAGTATAACACAGAGTAGCTATCCAATAATTACATACTAAATAAATGAGTAAACAAACTAATGAGTAAAAATTCAGTCTGGCTCTGTCATTACTAACGGTGTGTCAATCAAGTTAATCAACTTTTGAAAGTCCCTGTTCCTTCATCTGTAAAATGGGGATAATAATAATTAGTTACTTTATAGTTGTATTGGGCTGACTGGTGTCCCTCCAAAATATATATGTTGAGAAATCCTTACCCCCATATTTGGAGATAAGATCTTTAAAGAGGTAACGAAGAGGTGCTTGCCTCTCTCTCCCTCTGGAGCACGCCTGCGCCTCTTCCCCTCTCTTTCCCCCCAGGAGAGTTTTCTTTGCCTTTCTTTCCCCTAAGCACCGAGGGCCCTTATTTTGCCTCCGTAACTTGTTTCCTGAGCCCATACAGCCCAGCTGGCTCACTTCTTCCACAGCTCACTTCAACGTCTGTGCCTTTCTAAATAAACTTTTGCTTGTTCTTGAGTCTTGGCTCTGAATTTTTTCTTAGCCAGAACTCAAGAACCGAGCTCTAACATCTGGTGCTGTTTGCTATTAACGTTCTGGTGCTGGGGCCTGGATGGTCTTACAAGGGAGAGGGGGGAGGTAACTATGTCAAAACAAAGCCATTAGGATGGGCCCTAGTCCAACCTGACTTGGAAGAAGAGGAAATTTAGACCCAGAGAGGGAGAGCAGACACATGCGTGCATTGATGAAAGGTCATGTGAGGATGTAGCAAAAAGACAGCCCCATCTGCAAGCCAGGGAGGGAGAGGACTCAGAAGAAACCAAACCTGCTGACACCTTGGTCTTGGGCTTCTAGCCTCCAGAACTGTGGGAAAGACAAATTTCTGTTGTTTAAGCCCCACCACGAGCCTATGCTACTTTGTTATGGCAGCGTAATAACACGTAAATCACCTAGCACACGAATGCTCAGTAAGTATTTCTCGTTCTTCCTATTTACTACTAATAAAAATATCTGTGTAGGGCACTGAAAAATATATAACATGATTTTTATTAAATACCCTACAAAATATTACATATTAATTATTTAATTTAATATGCTATATATTAAAGTAAATGTAGCTGGTATAGTTAGATTAATTATATATTTAATACAATATATAATATATTATATTAATTTATGATACATTATATATTTGATAGAACTTATAATATACCATTTATAAAATAGTATATACCATATAACTTTATATATTATAAATATATTTATAATATATAAATTATAATTAGAATATGTGATATATTAATCTATAATATACTAATTATATTATACATTATAGCATATACTATGAATTAATATATAATTTATATTAAATATATAAATATACATTATGTACAAAAACACACCAGAGGGATCCGTAGCATTGCTGCCCGCCCTGGAGGGCCTCGGCGGGCAGAGCGTGCAGAGCTTGCCCTGCACACGCCTCCACTCCGGGACCAGCCAGCGCGTCCGCAGACAGCACTCTCGCCCAGAGCTCCGCAGACTCTCTGAGGTGCGTGTGAATCGCCTGAGATCTTGGTGAAATGCAGGTTCTGATTCAGTGGGTCTGTGGCGGGGCCTGAGAGTCTGCATTTCTTTTTTATTATTATGTATAATAATATAATACATCTAATATTTATTATTTAATATTATTTTTCTATTACAGTTTATGTTCAGTACCATTCTGTGTTAGTTCAGGGGTACAGCATAGTGGTTAGACAGTCATCTGCTCTACAAAGGGGTGCCCCCCGAGAGTCTGCGTTTCTAACAAACGCCAAGTTAATTCTCATACTGTTGGTCAGAGGACCACACCAGGTGACCTTTAGTCCCAAGGCGGGGTTATAAACTATTCGGATACACAAGACAAAAAAAACACATGAAGTGGCCAGAAAATACTCGCTAAACTGCATCTTGTACCTACACATACTGATTAGTCTGCAGTACCGTTTCAGTAAATGGATAATTTGAGCCATGGAGTGAAGGCGCTCGGGCAGGTAGAGTTCTTTGGAAAATTCCTGGAGAATAAAAGGAAGGCATTTGATTCGGCAAAGGAATGGAGGAGGCCTACGCTATGGAATCTCCCTGAGCGAAAGCGACTTTAGACAGTGGAGGTGGTGTTGGGGTGTCTTTATTTCCCTATGCAAATAAGGACAGGAGTGGCGTCTGCTGGTCCTTTGAAAGGCACACGGGAGGAAGGCGCGGGTGTGTTTATGGCACTGTTTGCTACCAGCTCACTAATGTTTGGTTTCCTTATCTTTGGAGAGTGTAATGGGTGTTGGTGCCAGCTTGGAGGCCACCCGATCTCAATCAGCCTGTAAAGTCATTAGCAAAGCGCCCAGGAGGTAGGCCTCCCTGGCGGCCTGCAGCCAGCCTGCGCTTTGGGAAGAGGGCCTGCAGAGGGGAAGGACAGACTTGGCCTTGGGTTACTAGGTAACCTCAGATAAACATCTTTCATAGAGCCCCCAGATTTGCATCAGCAGGGCCTACTGCTCTCCCTGTGTCCCCAAGAAGCAGTCCCAGGTACCTGATCCCACGCAGGCAGGTTTTCCTTGTCCCCTGAGACGGGGAGTTTCCCTAGGGCAAGCAGGTATGGATCCAGCAACTGGATGAGCTAGTGTTTTTAGAGTTTTTCTGGAGGTGGAGGTGGGAAGATGGGTTGAGAAGGAACAGTAGAAATATCAGCCCCTGTAAATTTGGATTAATCAACCAACACCTGGGTATTCTCTTGGAGGAATCCAGAATTTCTTGTAAGGTGAGCTGTCCTGATGAGCGACCCCTGAGGGTAGCTTCTCCCTGAACAGATTTCGGAGGACTTCATTCAAACTGGAGCATCAAATATATTATTGTATTTAGTAGATGAGGAGCTTGGATTTTGGTAGCTTATTAGCTGTTTGGTCAAGTCACTTAACCTCAGGAAAGTCACAATCTCCTGTATTTACAAAACAATACCATATATTTCCAAGTAAATCATGAACTAAATGTGAGATAAAGTGTATAAAGTATTTAGCTTTTATTGTAATTTCTTCTTTCTTTATTCCACTTAATAACATTCATTTTCTTATTTTATTTTATTTTAATATACTTAATTGATTATGCTATTACAGTTGTTCCAATTTTTCTCCCTTTGCCTCCCTCCACCTGGTAACCCCCCATTCCCTCCAGCAACCCCCCCGCCATTAGTTCATGTCTATGCGTCACCCATACAAGTTCTTTGGCTACTCCATTTCCTATGCTATTCTTAACCTCCCACAGTGTATTCTGTACCTACTAATTTGTACTTCTTAATCCCTGCACCTTCCCGCCCCTTCCCCCCTTCCCCTCCCAACTGATAACCCTCCAAAGATCTCCATCTCTATGATTCTGTTTCTGTTCTGCGTGTTTGCTTAGTTTGTTTTTTACATTCAATGGTTGATAGTCGTGAACTTATTGCCATTTTAAAGTTAATAGTTTTTATCTTCTTCTTTTTCTTAAATACGTCCCTTTAACATTTCATATAATAATGGCTTGGTGATGATAAACTCCTTTAGTTTTACCTTGTCTGGGACGTACTTTATCCGCCCTTCAATTCTAAATGATAGTGTGCTGGAGAGGGTAATCTAGGTTGTAGGTCTTTGCTTTTCATCACTTTGAATACTTCTTGCCAGCCTCTTCTTGCCTGCAAAGTTTCTTTTGAGAAATCAGCTGACTGTCTTATGGGAACTCCTTTGTAGGCAACTATCTCCTTTTCTCCTGC
Organism: Desmodus rotundus; assembly: GCF_022682495.2. Classification (NCBI taxonomy): domain Eukaryota; kingdom Metazoa; phylum Chordata; class Mammalia; order Chiroptera; family Phyllostomidae; genus Desmodus; species Desmodus rotundus. The sequence continues at coordinate 61,859,331 of NC_071398.1, forward strand.
TGCTTTTAAGATTCTCTCTTTATGTTTAACCTTTGGTATTTTACCTATGATGTGCCTTGGTGTGGTCCTCTTTGGGTCCACCTTGTTTGTGACTGAGCTTCCTGGGCTTGTATGTCTACTTCCTTCACCAAATTAGGGAAGTTTTATTTCATTTTCATTATACAATTGCAAGCTTCAAAAAGGCAGCAGGGACTGTGGCTTTTTCCTTTCCCTTCCCTCCTCCCATCTTAAAGTCTACTCCAGTGCTTCCCAGTTAGATGACATTTAAACAAATGTCTCCTATAGGCCAAATGAAAGGCACAGTTCTTGCCCTTAAGGAGCACACAGTCTCTTAGACAGAGACAGATGATTCACCAAATAAGTATAATCAAGCATCCTAGATGCCCTGACAAATGCCTAAATGGGCAAAGAGCAACAAGGCAGATGATGTTTACATTTAGTTTGGAGACTAAGATAAGGAGAGGATTCAGGAGCCTCCTGGTTCATGAACATGTGGAGATTTCGGGAGAGCTCACCCTCACAGCAGACAGGGAAGCCCCACATCCTTTCCCCATACCTCACCCTTTGCATCTCGTCCATCTGGCTGTTAATAAACCGGTGAACTAGACTACTGACTCATTCTCTTTTACAAGTGCCTGGCCAGCCCCATAGTGTTGGCCATACATGTGGCTGGGCTCCCACAAAAGCCACAGCCAGGCCAACTGTTCTGGGACAAAGTGAGGATTTATGTTCACTGCCTAGACCATCACAACCACAAGTGTGTTTGCAGATCCATTACACTTTTTATCATCAACCTGCTCCAATCAAATAAAATCAAGCTGGCCAGGACTCGGGGCAAAGCTTGTGCACCAGTATCTGCGGCAGCCCTGTGGACAGGAGGGCCTGAAGTCCAGGCTCTTCTCTTTCACATTTAGGAAAGGTATTGGAGTGTCCAACCAGACACATCAGAACTCCTAGAGACGTTGGGCGGGTGGAACTCAACAAACATGACTTTGAACTACTATCTCAAGTAAGAAGGCACTAAACCACTATTGACAATTAAGGATTGGATACAATTTTGTCTAGCAGACAAAATCGCTCCAGCACACACATAAATAAAGCTGAGAAGAATGCAACTGGAAGGAAGGAAGAAAGGAAGGAAGGAAGGAAGGAAGGAAGGAAGGGAGGAAAGAAGGAAGGAAGGAAGGCAGACACAGAGAGAATATGTTTGAACTGAGTCTTGAGAAAGGAGAATTGGCCACGTGTCCCAGAGGGTGTGTCTGAGTGTAGACCTGTGTACGGGCACAGGGTGGAAGGGATGGAGGGAAGGGCATGGGTCAGTCACCAAGCGAAGGGAGAATCCTATGCAGAAACAGACAACATCCTGGCTTGTTCAGGAATCTGGAAGAGGTTTGGAGTTGCCAAAGTATTTAATGTGGAAGGGGGGCCGTAAGGCATAAGAAAAGGTAACACAAAACTAGATCAAGGCCAAATCAGAGAAGATCTGTTAAGCCATGCTTACAGGTTTAGACTTGACCATGAGGGCAATGAACAGCTAGTAGAGGGCAGTGGCATGATCAGATGTTCCCGTCAGACTGTTTCAGCAAAACCTTTTCTTTTGGGTTGCAAAACCAAATTTCTTTTGGTTTCTTTTCCATGGGAATACATTTTAGAGAACAGAAGAAAAAGATCACTTATAATCTCATTACCCATGCACAACTCAATATTCTAGAGTGTGTTTATTTCTGAAGAATAATAGGAGAGAAAGGAAGCTGACGTGGACTTAGTACCTAGTGATGGGGAACTCAAGAGTTAAAAGATTTTAGCTGTAGTTGTAGTTGATAGTCTTAAGTGATTAAAGCATGTGGAAGGCTGTTATTCCAAGAACTGGAATGCGTGACCTATATGACACCAGGAGGTCAACAAGCAAGTCTACCTTTGTGCCCCTGGGGGTCTGCAAGCCTTCGATTGATCAAGATGGGCTCTGGCCCATTGTGTTCTAAGGAGGGAGCATCCTTACATGCAGTGATGCAGGTAAAGAATTGTTGCTCAGCAGATAACTACTAGGAAAATCACCCTCTCCACGGCAACTCGTATCTGATTCACCTTTGTTCCAAACCTCTTACCTACCCTTTTCTTCTCCTTATAAAAAGGTCAGCTTGTTAAGATGGTTTTTGAGAGTATACAACCTTCCATCTTCTCAGATCACTAGCATCTGAGTAAATAGCCCACAAAGATTCAATCCTTGTCTCTCCTTATTGGTTCTGGTAGTGACAGGTAACATGAACTCCGACTTTTCCAGTTTCAGTAGTGTGCACCAGGTGCTTTATCTCATTGAAAGTAATATGAAGGTTCTGTTGCTCTGGGTGGGACGCAGCCAGAGGGTTGTGAGGAGGGCCTAGGAGGAGAGGAACTGACTCCACCTTGCATCACTAGGTAACCACTGAAGATGAACACCTTTACTAAAGGGCCTAAGATCTGCCACCAGGGCGTTGTGCTCACACGGTGCTCCACTGGGCAGATATGATGGGGCATGGGAAGGGGAGAAAGAAGCAATTTTGGAAAGAGATGAGGATAAAAGTTCTCTTTGAGATGTCTGTGAGACACATAGTGGGCATATAGGTTTGGTTCTCAGGAGAGAAATGTGGGCTGGAACTAAACATTTTGGAATTGGTGCTTATATTAGAATTAAAGCTTTGAGACTAGGGGGCTGTGCAGCAGGTTGAGAAAGAAGGGAGAGGACTAAGAAAAGAGCCCAGGGGGAAATGACAGAACTGAAGAGGCAGATCAAAGGAAACCCCTCTAGGGTTTGTGAAAGAGGGTCAAAGAAGAACCAGGAAAGAAAAACATCCTGGAATTGATCACGTATCAGATGTCACGGAGTCCAAGCAAGATGGAGGGTGAAAGAGGACAGCGGGTTTGGCCGTTTAGCAGCAGGAACTTGGGCAGAGCATTTCCTGAAGGGCTGGGGCGGCCTGGCCACAGCAGGTGGGAGAATGGATGGAAGGGGACAGCGAAGGCAGGCTAGACTTTTGGAGAGCTTGACTGTGAAGGCAGAGGCTTTGTTTGTGTTCAATTAATTTGTTCTGAGAGACTGGGGGGGAAAAAGTGACACTTGATTTTTATCAGGACAAGTGCCAATGGAGGCTGAATATAGAGACTGGGGAGGGGGTGGGGATTAACCAAGGGAGCAACTTTCTAGAGCGGTTTTTCTCAGCCAGGGACAGTCAATGTCTAAAGACATTTTGGGTTTTCACATCTGGCTTGGGGCAGTTGTTACTCGTTTCTGATGGAGAGAGGCCAGGGGTGCTGCTCAGCCTCTTATAATGGAAGGGGCAGGACCGCACACAACACAGAATTATCTGGCCCAAATGTCACTAGTGTCAACGTTGAGAAACCCTACGCTAAAGGAAGAAAAAACAAATCAAGACACCAGTGATGTGGTTAGCTGCTATCTGATGTCATTAAGTAAATATTTGTAGAGTAAATAAATGAATTCAAAATTCCATCTGGAAACCTCCTAACTTAGGCATGGCATGAAGAATTTGAATACTGTGTAGATACTACAGACCCAGAGATAAGACACAGGCTCTCATACTCTAAGTTTTGGCTAAAGTCAAGCTGCCTCGAGAATTAGGGAAAGGCTTGGAAGATGGGCGTGGCCGAAGGAAATTGACATTTACTGAGTGTCTACTGTGTGCTAAGTACTTTATGTAACTGTGTCACTTCATACTCACCACGCTCCACTGAGTGAGGTATTAGCTCTGTTAACTGAGGAGGAGACACACTGGACAGGTGACATCGACTTGTCCAAGCTCATCCTTCTAGTGAAAAATGGTACCAAGATGTACACCCAATTAAGTCTCATTCTGAAGTCCAAGTTCTCTCCACTGTAGTATGCTGTCTTCGTGCTATTACCAAATCGAGTGACGTCTCAGCCTTGAAGGATGAGCAGGAGTTTGCCAAACAAAGAGAGGAAAAGAGAGGAACAGGGGCATTCGGGGTGTTGTGGGCACGTGTAAAGGCCCTGTGGTGTGAACTGCCTAGTTGGTGAGGCCGGGTGACTGAAACAAATAGCAGGCAGCCAGGACGGGGGGTGGGGGCGGAACCTGGTGCCCAGGGCAGGTTAGTACCGCATCCTCTACCCAGCTTAGCCTTCCCCAGTCAGCAGCTCTTAACTGTAGCCTTTCCTGGTGCTACTCCACCGACGAGAGCCTCCCCATCTTGTCTCACATGGTTCTCCTTTGGCCCAGTGCTAAATTTCCCGTATTCCAAGCGCAGAGGTGTCTAAATATTGGTGTAGGGTTTAGTCAATCTTTTCCTTTTCTATGGCAGCAAAAACCAACTATGCAGCTTATAACTCCCTTGACTGAGACACTCATTTTAAGAGGCCAAATGAGTTATTGATTGATGTGGGACTACTTAAGCACCTGTTCAGCAGCACTAAGGCACCCAACATAAAACTAGGGCTGCCGGGAGGCCGCTCTGACTTGTTAACTGCAATGCCAGATAAATGTCACCCTCTGCATGGACTTTGTAATAGTTTCTTAAAAAATAAAAATAAGATGTACTCAATTGTACTTCCTGAGGCATTTCCTGTTTACAGGCTGTGTGTTCTAACAGCTGTGTCAGAAAGCATGATCTAAGTGAGGACTTTCAGATCCAATTGCCCTTTGAAGCACCCAGGTGCCAAGCTAGGGGATTACTCCCACCCGGGGCCAGAGCCCGGCTCCTGGCCCTGGTCCTGGCCGGTCTGGGCTCCTGGCTGCTACAGCCACATGGCCCTGTAACGACAGCAAGAGGACAAAGAGTGTGTGGAGGTCTGGAGTCCCCTCTGTCTACATGAAATGTGTCATTTCTTCATAGTTGGAAGGCAAGAAAAAATGATTGTCACAAAGTACCTTGCAAGGATTCCCGTATTTCCTGGTCACAGAGCCGAGGTTGCCAGGCACAGGCCCACACTGGCCCTCTAAACGCTCCCCCAGCCACCCACCCCCGATGCCTCTCCCTGATCTGGAAAAGTGCCGAAGGGTAGGAGGGTACACCCTAAATATAGGAGCATGTACACCAAAACATCCCTTTTTATTGATACAGTCATTTTACTTATGGTTTGCACTCCTTTTTGTGTTTTTTTATTTTTATTTTTCAACTACACTTTACTTCCAGTATTATTTTTATTGGTTTCAGCTGTACAGCATGGTGGTTAGACAATCATATACTTTACAATGTGGTCCCCCTGGTATTTCCAGTCCCCACCTGCCACCATACACAGTTATTACATAGTATTGACTGTATTCCCTATGCTGCACTTTACAGCCCTGTGACTCTTTTGTAACCACCAGTTTGTACTTAATCCCTTTACCTCTATCACCCAGCTCCCCAACCGTCTCCCCCCTCTGACAGCTGTCAGTCTGTTCTCTGTATCTGTGAGTCCGTTTCAATTTTGTTTGTTCATTTATTTTGTTCTTTAGATCCCACATATAAGTGAAATCACATAGAATTTGTCTTTCTCTGTCTGAATTATTTCACTGCGCATGATACCCTCTAGGTCCATCCATGCTGTTACAAATGGTAAGATTTTATACTTTTTATGGCCAAGTAATATTCCATTGTCAATACAGTCATTTTAAATACAATTTATCACATTTAGGCCATTGATTCACTAATTATCATTGCAGTATATTAAAAAATACCCCACCAGCCTGAAAGAGGTCAATGTCATTTCACACAGGAAAAGATTAATGCGTAAAGATATTCATCACAGCACTATTTATAATAGCAAAAGCCACAAAACACCCTGAATCTACCATCACAGGAGAATGGGTTAAAAAAAGAGTATGCTATATTCACAGTGAGACATTATACAACTATGAATAATCATACTTAAGAGAGTTAGTAGCATAAGAAAATGCTGACATAATAATGTTGAATAAACAAAACAAGATACACAACTGTATATACAGCTGATGTTTTAACTGTGAAAAGCAAATGCGGGAAAAGGGTCAGGAAGCTCTGGCCCACTGTTTGGACCCACTTCCATCGGTTCTTATGGGCGTTTGTCAGATGCCAGCAGCCGAAATGGTGAAGCAGGTAGAAAGTACGTTTTCTCTCGGGACGCCTTGCACAGTGCAAGAGACCAGCTCGTAGTAGCTGGCTTCTCAGCCACGTGGTTGCCGTGCAAAATGATCAAGCCTTCCTTACATTCCCTCTCTGACGAGTCCGCCAATGCAGTGTGAAGTCAAATGCACGCCAACCTTCCTTTTTTTTTTTTTTAATTTATTTTCAGTTGTCAGTCTTCCTGTTTTGAAAAAGGATGAATTTTCTGGAGCTACTAGGGAAAAACTTGAACCCACCATGAATGAATTCGTTTGACGTTTTCTGAAAACATAACCAGACATCTATTTAAAACGTGTGCTTTTCTATTTACAAAAGCGAAAGATCAGAAGCATGTGGAGCAAGACACACTCTGGGTCAGTTTTACCACCAGAAAAGGGCCAGCCTCCCCTGTACTGGAAACACTTGAAGATAAAAAGAGTCGCAAAGTGGAGAGAAGAGAGAAATCGGGTCTCTCATAGTGTCTTACATTATTCTCCTGATGCCTTCAGAGTGATTCACTCATACATTAGGAATAATTTGTAACTAACTAGTGTGGCAGATGACCAGAATGTCATTATTTAGTAAGAGTAGAAATAGTAGCAACTATTATATAACGAACCAAACAAACTAATTTGGATTGGAAAGAATGAATTCCAACTGCTGGCCATAAAATTCTCACCACAGGAGCATATAGCTTACCACTTGCAAAACTAGAAAATTAAGTGTCTTTCCTCTTATTTTCACACCCGTTTGCTATATTTTCTTAGTAACATTAGGAGCTGTGGGCAGTAAACAGAGAGATTGCTTCTGTGATAGCTCAGGCCAGAAGGAAGCGGGTAGGAGGCGGTAACTGTCTCTAGTCACTCCATGTGGGTTTCATCAGCTGGGGGCCACCACTGTTCTTAATATAATCCTCCCTTTCAAGTCTGCACCCCTGCCTTCCTCCACCACCCCAGCTCCAGGGGAGGACTGACAATGAAGCAACTTAGTGTTTTAGGTATCGGAAAAGAGATATCACACCAAATAATGGACTATTTTATGTTTTAAATAGCTCGTTTTTTCTGTCTATTCTTAAACTGTATTATGTGTCTTGGAAATTTCTCGAGAAAAATAAAAAGGGACACTGAGATGTGAGCTGTATGAAATATTTAAATTATAAAGCCAGCAAGGCCAGTGACTAAGGAGATTAAAGAGACAGAGAAGGTGAGCATAAATCAGAAGCCTCTTGTCAAAAATTAGTAGTTACTAAACCTGTTTATCGTCCTTCCAATAGAAAAAAAAAAAAGCGATCCTATTGTGTAATTTTTATCTTTTCTTGCTTGTTTGCCAGAAGGCACGATAATATCCACTGCCTCTAACAAGCTGCGGGGCGCAGTCCTGGGCCGGCCACCTCCCTCCTGGACTCAGTTTCCTTATTTGGAAAGAAGAAAGTTGCTTCTTGTAGATCTGACATTCTATGTTTCTCTAAAAGAAAATGTTTACTAGCTAGTTCTAGGCCATGAAGTATCATATCATCCATTGTAAGACACATTTGATTATAAGACCCACCATTGTTTTATGTATCACAAAGAAGAAAAATTCTGACACAGTGCCTTACCCGTAACCCTGTGACCCGGGAATTAGTCATACCAGCCTCTTGGCTTTGAAATACAAGACAGTTCTCTAGACCTTCCCCTTCTTTGCTTGGCTTATCTTAGGCAATTCTTTGTGTATGTGTCAGTAACAAACATAACACAATTGTATTTATTTGTGGGTATTTTTTCTTTCAAGGGTCCCATAAAACACTTGGTTCTTGAGTTTTGCGACAATATGTGGAATGGTGGTAATTTCTCCAAGGATGAATGTCTGCTTGCCTGTTATTGGATTCATGTCCCGTGATTTCCATGCCTTCTACAAACACACTAACTTTCATTTCAATGCCAAATGAGAGTATAATTTTGGGGAATTTAAACAGCAACTATGCTCAACATGTTATTACCAACATTGTACTTAAATCAATTGAAGTAATGACAATGTGAACAGCTATGAATAAGTTCGAGCCCGGGGAGACCAGGACATCTACCCTATGACTCCGGCCTGGCCGACATCAGTGTGAGAAGTGTCCCAAATGATTTCAGAGATATTTTAAAAATTGGAGGAGTGTGGCGGGGGTGGGGCATGTGTGTTTCAGCACTGATGAATTGAAATAAACCTTGTCTGCCTCCAGTGATGATGTTCCGTAAATATTGTGGCTGTTGGAGGATTGGAACGAAAGGATGGATGGAAGGATGAATGAACAAACAAATGAGTAGCTCATTCGGAATGTGGAAATGGCACCTCCCTGCCTTCTTTCGGATTTTTTTTTTTTTTAATTTGGTGAAACTACCCTGCAGTCTTGAAGCACCAGAGCTGGTGGGAATCATGCATCTGCTGACCTTCACCGAGGACTTGGCATCTGGTTCGCATCCGGTTTCCTTCCCCAACACCTCTTAGGCCTCTATCAGATTGCGAAGCTCCAGTGTCCATGGGGAAGACTCCGTGTTACGTGATCTTACATTTCTGGACTCCTCAACACCAACGACTTTGCCCTCTAATCCTCTCCAGCAGCCTTCTCCCAGCCCTCTTCCCCCGCCTTGTCCCAGTATTTCAACCTCTCTAGAACGTTCCATCCTTGGTCATTGACTTCCTGCCTCCTGTACTTGTGCACCAGGTGGCTATAGCCCTCAGGCAGGGACCTTTGCTCCAGCTTCAGGTGGCTCTCCAGCTGCTGCTAACCCCAGCCAGCTGTCATCTGATCAACAGCTCTCCCACTCTTTCCCTTTTTCCCCTCAGACCCTCAACACCTTGCCGTTCAGCAAACCATGTTACTTTCTACTCTCTGAGAAAGTTAAAGCCATCTGGTTGGAGCTCCCTAAGCTCCCTCCCCAGCACCTGAAAACTGGAAACCCTAATTCTATCCTTTTCTCCTCCTCCCCTGTTTCAGGGTAGCTGTCTCCCCGGTTCAAGGCTAATCCCTCCATCTGGTCTCTGCCTCCTCCTCCGGAAACTCTCACTCTGTAATCACCCCCTCTTTCTCCTTTACTCCAAGCCGCCCCTTTCTTTGGTCTTTCCTGACAACGCACAAATATTTGCATCTCTACTCTCTTTAAAAACAACTTCCACCCTTCCACACAGTGCTCTCCTGTCCTGGCTCTAGCCCATTCTCTCTCCTTCAAGGCCAAGTTTCTAAAGTCTACCCATTATGATTGTCTCCACTTTCACCTTGCGTTCACGAAACACCCAGTCCTTTATGGTGTGCCCCTGCTATATCTTTGGCTCTTATCCCACTAAGTACCCTAACACTTCCTTTTTTCTAAACATCCTTGACCACACCCATAGGGTGATTATGCCCCTGAGCCTCGTCCTTGGATGCTCTGCTACTGTCTCCTCTTTGGGCTAGCTAACTACCCGCTGAGCATCCTTCTCAAATACCTCCCCCTCCAGGAAGCCTTTCTTAACTCCGTGGTAGCTGATGCCCCTCAGTTCTGTAAGAACATCTTGTGTACATGTCTATCACCTCTATTGTCATTGTGTTATTTCCATGTCTTGTCCTAGAATATTATGCTCTATGAAAGAAGGACCGTTATTACTTGGCTTAGGCTGTTATAAATATTAGTAGAATGAAATAAATGAACAAATGAGTCCCACCCAGAGCCTTCGAGTCTAAAAATAAGCTCAAGGCCTGGCCGGGTGGCACGGTTGGTTGGAGCGTTGTCCCGTACACCAAAATGTTTCAAGTTCTATTCCCTGATCAGGGCTCATGCCTGGGTGACGGGTTCGGTCCCAGGTTGGGGTGTGTACAGAAGGCAGCCAGTGGATGTTTCTCTGACACACTGATGTCTCTCTCCTTCTTTTCCCCCTCCCTTCTCCTCTCTCTAAAATAAAATTCAAATACTAAAAAAATAGCCGTAGCTCTCTAATTAGATTTTCTCTTTCTTCCTGAATTAGCTTTAGTAAGTTCCATGTTTTTCTAGAAAACTGGTCATGTCATGTAAGTTTTCAAATTTAGTTGCAGGAAGTTTATAAGATTCTCATATTTCTTAAAAGTTTTATAATATATGTAGTGACTGTCACTTTTAATCTCTGTTAGGTTATTAGTTTTTTCAAAGCACCAGCTTTCCGTTTTCTTCATCGTTTCTATTATGCCTTTGTTTTCCATTTAATTAATTCCTCCTCTGTTTTATGTCTTTCCTTCTACTTCCTTTGTTTGTGCTATTGTCCCCTTTTCCAGTGTCCCGAGTTGGATGCATCGTTCATTAATTTCTAGACTGTTCTAAAAATAAGCATTTTAAAACTTTTGTAAATGTCTCTCTGCAAATTTCTCCGCATTCCACAAGTTTTGACATATATTTTATTATTTCGCTCCCCATGTTGTCTTATTTTAATTATGATTTTTTTCTTTGACCCATCCATTATGATTTACTCTTAAGGTTATTTAAAAATATTTTTAAACGTACTAATATATGGAAACTAAAGTAAGTTTTTTTCAAAGTGAGTTTTAAAGTAAGTTTTTTACGGGTCAGAAAACGTGATTCATGTGATGCTGTTGTCGGGGCTGAGCCGGCGACGTGACATCGTCAGTGACCGGTCCGTCCTTGTTTCCTTTTCCTCACACGTGGATTCCACGATACGCATTTTTTATGTCTTGCTGTTTCCAGTGAGAAGGTCTGCATGTAGCTGCCGTTGGGTACAACCGACTGTTCTAACACACCATGCCGCATAAGAAGGAATTGACAGCCCAAACCCAAAAATCACGAGGTGTATCATGGATCAGGCCTCCCTGTAATTCTCATCAGCTCCTTTCTCTTGGAGCTCAGAACCCTGTTCGGGGGTTGCCCATCGGAAGCCTGGGATTTATCCCATCCCCCAGCTCTGGACCTGACCTTAGGCATTTGGGGAATATTTGCTGAGTGTAAGACCGCATAATTAGAAAGAAATGAACGCTCCCATCTCACTCATTTTGCAAGCCCCAAACTGGAAACGGATGGCAGATGCCACAAACGGTAATTTAATACTCTTACTAAAGAGATTAGAACTAAATAAAACAAGGCAGGCTCGAGTACGAGCAGAAGCATCGTGTACTGAACAGTCTTAGGGGGAACAATTTAAGGAAAATTAATTTCTAAACAATAACTTTCTGGAAGCTTCTCAAACCCATGAAGCTTCTGGCTGACCTGTCACACATGATTTTTCCGTTGTTCATAACGTCAGCGGTGTCTGTCTGCTTAGGAGAGCAGCAGCTCTGCACCGGACACCGTGGCAAAGCAAACCTAGGCGGCTGAGCCAAAGGCAGGTAGATGCTGGGGAGGAGGGGGCTGAAGGTCAGAGCAAAGCACTTGGACTGTAGTTTGTAGGCGCCGCTCGGCTGTCCCTCCAGTGCTCCCTTCCACCTTGCTCTGGCCGAGTCAACACAGCTCGGGTGTGGTTGCTCTCAATATTCCCAAAGAGCAATGACGATTCTTTTGGATTCCTGAACATTCCATCTCCGCTGTGGGAGAACTCTAGGGGGTGTGTCCGGCCTTCTCAATGAAGTTTTAATCACAGCACTGTTTCCTTCCCCTGGTTGCTTTTGGAACGGCCTTGTTCTTTGAGTCTGAGCTTGGGCAACAGCACCTTGCCTGAATTTTTCCACAGCAGCCCTTGGATTTCTGCCCCACTCCCTCCCATCTGCACGCCCCCATTTCCTCTCTGCTCTGTGTTGGCTCTGTGTGGTTCTTCTGGGTAAACTGGCTGAAGAGTAATGAACCCAAAATACCTAAGTAACAAATGAGTCACCACGCTTCAACAGCAGAGCTCTGATGGTGAGCGGGTGTGTTGGGTAAATAGCAGAGGAGGTGGCTGCCCAGAGAGAGAGGAAGGGGGGAGAAAAATAGAAAGAAAACGAGCCAGTTGGCAGAGGTGGCTAACAGCAGCTGAGTGGGCACAGGGGTGGGGACCTTAACTGGGCTGCAAAAGTGAGATCAGCACGGTGGCTTGTCACACGCCCAGGCTGACTCAGGCCATGAGCAGGCCCCTCAGGAACCGCGAACACTGGGCTGTCTAGCAAAACTCAGCTGGACCCATCCCCTGACTGCAGTCCTCCTCTGTTACAGACTTGGAGTCCCAGGGCTTGGAATTCTTGGTTCAGGCTGCTGCTGCTAGTCAGAGACACGGCGACATTACTCCAGTGCCGTTGCCTTTCTGGTCCTATGCTTACGGGTAATAGGAGTCGGGACATGCCTTTAATTTCTCCTTTGTCCTTTTCTGTTTAGGAGTCGAGGCATAAGTTAAATTTCTTCTTTGTACTTTTCTGTTTGTCCAGATTTTTTTAGAATGCATCATTTTCCCATAACCTTATCTTGCAGCATAACAGTGAGCCGGGTGGCCAGCTCATGGCTTAAGGCTCCAGGCAGCACTGAGGGCAGACGTGACAGCCAGCGAGGGCGGTGGCTCTGCTGAGAGATGAGGGACATGGGTTCATCAGGGTCACTGACTTAGAAACCACGGAGCATGTGTCCTCACAGCTTAGGACATGACTCCTGCTTTTTATGCAAGTAAAAAAGGAGTTTCTCTCTTTGAAACATGAAACATGTCTAGTGTCTGATTTGATGGGGATCTGTCTGGCCAGCCCACAGTCCTCGAACTGTTACAAGAAGCCAGTGTTGGGAGGGGACAAACTTTCCTCAAGGCTCTTCTGGCTGCTCTAATAATAATCAAATAGATACAAGACAGGTTAGCAAGAGAAAACAAGCAAGGTTAATACATACATATGTACGGGAACCCTGCATGCACGAGCAAGTCAGACATGCACATGTGGGAGAAGTTCAGAGATACAAATGGGGACCGAGGTGCATAAGACATCTGGGCTAGGGATGAAGTAATGCACCACGGGGCTTCCAAGGCTCAGTGCAGGGTGGTAAGAAAAACAGACATTCAGTAAATAGATATTTGCCCAGCCTTATAGACAGTATTTAAAGGGAGGGGCCGAGTTTCTCTTAAGCAGGAAGCTAAAACTGCCTCTAGCTCGAAGAAATCTGCATACCACTGAGGCACAGTTGGTGATGGCTCATTCTGAACCCCAACTCCGGAAAGTAAAACCACCTGTGCAAGGAACAAGGGCTTAGATGCATCCAGGACTGTTACTGAGGAATGGTTGCCAGGAGAATTTGGGGGGAAAAATGATAAAATGTTCCCTGACATAGGCTGTCTCAGATTGGGAGGAGGACAGCATTAGCTCACCAAAGGTCTGGTTCTTGTTTTCGGTTAGAACCCAGGAAATTTGGGGACTAGCTTGAAGACAGGGAAAAACAAAACAAGTTGACTTGGTTGAGCCCGCAGCCACGAACGTTCTGCTTCACTTGCAGGACTTAGCGGGTAGGTTCATCTCCTGCAGCCCTGCCCCCCATCCCGCATAAATGTGCAACCGGATCCATGCCTGGGAAAGAGCAAAGCTCCATCTCAAGAGGAAGGGGGGAGACTGAAAGCTAACAGGGCTTGGTAGCTAGAAAGGAAACTACAGCCCCTGTAAAGAAAGCCCAGAAGCCAAGACTTGGTCATGGCCAACTTTCTGATTCCCATTAAGTTCCTTACAAGTGCTGTCTCTGCTCCCCTGGACCTACACTCAGCTGAGCCACCGGGGACTCACTGAAAAATCTCTTTGGGAACGATCCACAAAAATCATCTCAGGGAAATCCATATTCTTGGCTTCAGAAGTCTTCATTTCAAAATGCTTTTTAAGCCCTGGCTGGGTGGCTTGGCTGGTTGGAACATCATCCCGATTTGCCAAGGTTGCGGGTTCCATCCCGTCAGGGCACATACAGGTATAACCAATGAACGCAAAAATGAACAACAAATCCATGTGTGTCTCTCTCTCCCCCACTTCCCTTCCTCTCACTCTCTAAAATCAGTAAGTAAATAAATGCATTTTAAGACAATATAAACAATATATGCTTGTTATAAAAATAAAAGTAGAAACAAAAAACTAGCCATAGTTCCAAGCTCAACATGTTGACATTTCAGTGTGTCCTTCCAATCTTTTTATAGGCATAGATTTATTTTTTTAACCCGGTTGCTCTCATTTTGTATTTAGAGTTTCGTGTGCTGCTTTTTGCTAAGTGTATCTTACTGTCTTTCCCTGTTATCATATGGGAAATTATGTCACCATAATTATTATGTTGACCAATAACCCATACAGTTGACTTAACTATCCCCAATGTTTTGGACATTGCATCTGTTTCCAGTTTTTTAAACTATAATTCTTTAATTAATGTACGAAATTCAGAGATTTTCACATCAACCCCATCACTTATCCATGTGGTAAATCCTACCAACGTCTGAACGGGTGACCTGAGAGCTAGCTAGGGGAGGGACCCGCAGGACAGGCAATCAGAGGGAGCTGGCAACTCCGCTCCTTGGAGATTCTGGCCCCTCTGGAGCTGTAAGACTCATGGATTTCTGGTCCAGGGGTCTTGAAGGACATACCCATTGATTAATGTAATGCCACTCGCATCTAGCTGTGTACTTCCCTGCCAGTTTGGCCCACAAGTTTCATCTTCGGCTCAACATTTTCAAGGATCCTGAAGAGAACAGATACTTTTTTTGATGTGTAAAAATAACAGTAAAATAAAGGAGAGGGGCTACCCTTTTGTGTGACAAAGCTGAGGATCTCATTTTGAAACATTGATAAAATATCTTCCTGTCTCTCATTCCGACGGGGTCGGGGTGTCCCTGGGTGGGTCCCTGGCCAGAGAGGGATGTTCTGAGCTTCAGGGTCAAGGCAGCAGAGGCAGGAAGAGCTGGCCCCATGGGGAATGGGTAGAGTCAGCTCTGGCTACAGTGTATCACTCATCATCTGTTGTATGGTTGTCATTACATATTTCAGGCGAGTGCTGTTTTCTTACAAAGGCAAGCCCTGCATCATGTTGAATACAGTTCCTGAGCGCCATAGATGAGAATGTGCTCTGTGCTTAGCACTTCTCAGTGATTATTTCCTTTAAGAATCTCAACAATCCAGAGTTAAGTACTCTTCCCCCATTTATTACATAAGGCAATTAAACTACAGAAAAGAAAAATAACTCGCCCAGAGGGACATGGCTATTAAATGTTTGAGCCAAGATGAGAGCCCAGGGCTGCCTTTGAAGTCTGTGGTCTTTACATTACTCCATGCTGCCTCCCGTGTTAAACCTAACAGATAAACATGCTTGTAATAATAATAATTAAAAAAGGACTTAATATTGGGTCAGCCAAAAAGTTCGTTTGGTTTTTTCCATAAGATGGCTCCAGTAGTGCTTAGTTGTCCTTAACTTCATTCAAGACAATTTTGTTAGATTGTGTTGTGACAGGTGTCATATCAGCGTGCATTTAAAAAGAATTTGTCAAGATTGGTGCATTTTTGTGTTGCCATTTTAATATTGAAATGGAAGGAAATACACAACATTTTTGGTGTAATATGCTTTATTATTTCCAGAAAGGTAAAAACGCAACTGAAATGCAAAAAAGTCTCTGTATAGTATATAGAGAAGGTGCCGTGACTGATCGAATGTGTCAAAAGTGGTTTGCGAAGTTCGTGCTGGAGATTTCTTGCTGGATGATGCTCCCTGGTCGGGTAGATGAGTTGAAGTTGATAGCAATCAAATTGAGACATTCATTGAGAAAATCAACATTATACCACGTGGCAGATAGCCAACAATACTCAAAATATCCAAATCAATAATGAAATTGAAAAATGTGTCTTTTACTTTACAGAAAAAAAACTAAACAGACTTTTTGGTCAACCCAATACTTATTGATTAAGGGTGGAACTTTCTAGAGATCCAGAGGTCACCATCATGGGCAGGCAGAATTGTTCAGAACATTAACTTGAGAGGCCCCTGATGATAATTCCTGAAGACCAGGCATCGGCCAAGTCAGCTGTGGACGAGCAGCTCCTCCAGGGACCATCTTGCTTCTTCACTGCTATATTCCCTCTCCTAGCACAGTGCTTAGCCCATAGTAGATGCTCAATAGAGTTTGTTGAATGAATGAATGAAAATAGTATCTCTCCAAGTCTGGCCCAAAGGTGTGGGCTGGAGTTAAGATGACTGATGCGTAACTCCCCGGGTAGAGATGTACTTCTCAGGATGTATTGTGTGAACCGAGCTGGCCCAAATCAGGATTGGTCAGGTGGGAACACAATCGGTTTCCATTTTTTAATGTCTGTAATAAACTCTGGGTCGTAAGCATGAAAACATCTGACACGGGAAGTGAAGAGTTTCCTTCTTTCCCTGCCCTTGCAGTGTGGAGTGAAGATAAACTTTTTCTTTCTGTCTTCTCCTTGATTCCTAAGTCAAACTGGACTCAGGAAAGGGACTTGTCCTGCAGAGAGGCTACAGCCTCCCGCTGGTTCCCCAAAGGGACAATTTGGACTGCACGTGTACATGGAGCCCAGTCAGTAAGCAATTAGCACTGGGCCCAAGAAATAAAAAAACACAAGAGCATTACAAGGAAATTTTGTCGTAATCCTCCGTCTCCCAAACACGAGAGCTCCAGGCGAGTTCAGACCGCCAGCAGGAGCCCATCTGCTGCAGGTCTGGTGTGACGCTCTTCTGTTTACGCTTGCTCATTTCTCTCGCAGAGTGCCAGGAGAGAAAAAGTGATATTTTAAAAATTTCATCTGCTAGTATTTATGCAAACACATTGCTCTCCAAGTGTGGGTTGAGCAATGTGAGTAAAGCAGACGCAAAAGCCTCCAACGGACCACCGTGTAACTTCCTAAAGAGCAGGGGGGAAATGCGTGCCCAGAAGATCCCGAGACCAGAAGGCAGGCCCGGTCCTCTGTCGTCTGCGCAGCTGCCGCTGACAGGGGAGACGTTCTGGGGCCTGAGCCCCAGATCTGGGGGCTCGTTTGCATCTGTCAGTGAATCTATTGGGCTTCCCCTGTGGGCTAGCCACTTAGGGGCTGATAAAAGCTTTAGATTCCTGGTTGAGAATATAACAGTAAACAATTATAAGAGAGCACATTACCTACATAAGGGGAAAGGGGAAGAAACATTGGCCGAGCCTCACTGATGAGCCAAACTCTTTGCTAAGTGCTTCACAGGCGTTATTTCAGTTCTTTCTGAGAGCTGTCCTGGGAGATTATCTTTGTGCAGACCACACCTCACAGAGGCCCTATAGCTTTGCTCGGGATCATACAACTTAGGCTGCTTATTTCGAGAGCCAGGCTCTTTCTCCTTAATCAGACCTAAGAAGCTTCTAAGGGTTAAAATCTAATGTCATATGCATTCGTAACGGATGGCTAACATTTGTTGAGTGCTTACCAGGAGATAGTGCTTACTAGAAACAATGTCCAAGTTCTTTATTTGTTGACAGATCGAAACTTTGTAATCACCCCGTGAGGTAGACACTGCTACTCTCCCATTTTAAGGATGGGGAAATGGAATTCGCGTAGGAATAAAGTTGTCCAAATCACAAGGAGATGTCAAAAGCCAGGCTAGATCGAAGTGGATGCATTTAAGCATTGTACCACACCGCCTCTACTTTGAGGAGTGCTTCCAAGCACATTCCAGAATCTGCCACCCTTTCCGCCACCCCTCCGGTGATGTAACAGGGACAATACGCAGCAAACACTTTCTCCCCAAATCCCTCTTCTCGCTGCCCGGAGGCCTTGCCTGGATGAGTAATGCCACAGGCAGGTCAGGACACTCACTTACACCCAGCCTGAAAGAACACAGTGGGTAGTCAACACCCTTTAGAAGGTCAAGAGCCAAGCACTCAGTTTTTAGAGTTGCCCCTTGATAAAGAGGATATTCCTCCGTGTGTGATAGAGGTAAGCAGCTCTCCTCTCCTCGGAGGAAGGAGATGGAGCGGATGCCCGCACTCCAGGCCTGGAGTCCCCTTGTCCCCTCCTAACTGCTCCTCTCCAGGTCTCTGCCTGAGAGAGGGTGAAATAATTAAGAGAACGTCAAGGACAGGAAAGCTCCTGCCCAGTGCCTGTGAAACCCCTTGTTAGGAGGGCACAGCCGTGGGGTGAGGGAGCCAGCGCCTGGTCTCAGAGCCATGAGTCCCGAATATCACAGCGATTTTCCGCGAGCGGCTGCAAGAATTCTCAAAACACGTAACACCTGACTATTTCGTCGTCAGTTCAGGGGCACTGACCTCTCTTCCCTCAGATTGTCAAATAAGAAGAATGACAACAGCCAACACAGCAATCGCAAAATTATACCTATTTTTCTTGTCAGATTGGCAAAAAATATATTTTTTGGCGTGCTGCAGAGTTTTAGTCATTAGTTTATTCAAAGGTTGAAAATCGCTGATCTGCAGAGAAGCCAGCAGAAGGAGGGAGGAGTCAGAAAGGCTGGGCCTTAACCCAGGCACAGGGGGTTAAGCCTAAAGAAACTGTTTAAGTAATTGAATGACTGAGTTTTCAAACCTATTGAACTAAAATTAGTTTTCTCCCTCTGGTTACCCAGTAGGTGAGGGCTCCGAAGAGACATTAGAGGGCCTTAGAGAAAAAGGAAACTGTGTTTTCTTTACACTTTCGGAGGTGTGTGAGTAATTCTGCGATCCTGGTTTACACCTGAAAAGGTCAGCAGATGTGAGTTTCAGCAGTCAAGTTTAAGAGCGGAGACACTCAGTCTCGCTCAGTTTCTACTCAGTTGCTCTCCCTAGGGACGGAGTTGCTCTCCGTAGTGACGGGAGGTCTGTCTGTCTTGAGGGCCTGGCCTCTCCCCAGTGAGGTCCACATACTTATATGGAGCCAACAACACGAGACCATGTTCATTAGCCTCAACTGCAATGTTCAGCGTGGATAAGCTGTCTGCCCCCTTTGGTGAGGACACTGATGACGGTGGGCCCCTTTGTGCCCACGGGGTGGGTTTCAGCCACTTTCTATGGAAATAAGCATGAAGATCCCAGTCTCCAGTTGCCCCCATTCCTCTTCCTCAAGAGGAAGATGCTGAAGACCAGCCGGGGAGAAGGAAAGAGAGGAACAAAGCTGCGTCATGAGGGACTGAGCTCGGCTCTGTAGACTCTAACAGGTTAACGTGTTCACGTGGGTTAAGGGACCTAGTGCTTCATGTGGCCGAAGGTTGCTCTTACTCTAGAAATGGGAAAGGAGGAAGGAAGAATCTTCTTCTCCAAGAAACAGCCCTTCCTGTCTATGTACAACCTTCCCCAATGACAGGCAGCAAAAAAAGTGGATGATAGGCGCTCAGGTTTGGAGGTTCATACCCTACTTTTGCCACTTCCTTCCTGTGTAACTTTGGGCAAGTTACTTAACCACTCTGTGCCTTTCATCTGCAGTTGCATCTGTAAAATGAAGAAAATTAACACTGCCCTCCTCCTGGGATTGTTGGGGGATTAAATGACACACATGAAACCCAAGAAACAGTTCCTGGAACATATTAAGCCCTCAATAAATTTGGCTATAATTCTTTTACGACAGGGTAAGAGTAGTAATGGTTTTGAAGGCCCTTCTAGGTTGAGGTACCCCTTAATTCACTAACAGGGGCATAAGGGTAAAGTCTAATTAGATTTTTCAACACACAAGTCGCAGAATATCTCCCTCCATAAGCTGATCACCCTTCACAAGGACCTGCACCCCACGCCCTGGAATGAAAGATATTTGTTCAATGAATCGGACCCTTCAGCCAAACAGTCTGACATCCCGGCCCCTCCTGTCACTGAGAACATTTTGACAACCGTGTGGTATAAGAAGACAGTCCCCAAACCGCTGTCCTTTTCCTCCTAGAGGCCAAGGTCAGGATCAAGTCAGTCTCCACTCAAAATGCGCACTTCAGCCTAGTAACAATATTCGCGCAGGGAAGGTGGGTCAGGGAGTCCTGGGTTTTACATTCTGGCCTCATGGCTTCGTAACTGCGAGAGCCTATGGGAGATGTCTATTTCTTTTTTTTAATGAGAATAATCATACCTGTATAGTAGGGTTTTGTGAGGGAGGATTAAATTAAATTATTTATATAAAGTGACCAGCATAGGGGCGGCACTCATTAAATGTCTGCCCCCACTCCCACCCCCATTCCCTGCTGAGGTACAGCCCACCCAGTGCCAGGCGGCGTTCACTGAATGATGGATCAGTTTATTTTTCCCTCACTTTTTGGGGCAAGAGGTTGTGAGGATGGGGTAAAACAAGCCCCCTGTGGTCTAATCTTTTCTACCTAGTGAAAATTGTCCATCTTTCTCTTCTGGCACTAAAAACCTGGTCACCGTCCAGCTGATGCGGAATGATCTAGCCCACAGGTGGCAAACACAAGGCCACGGACTGAACCCGGCCCTCCACCTTGTTTCGTCCGGCCCGGCACCTTGTTTCTGCCCGGCGGCGGCGCTGAGCTCTCACTTAACTGTTAAGGAGTGGTTCCATGTATACAGTCCTAAAGTTACATTCGGCCCTCTGAAGGCAACCGCGAGGCTGATGTGGCCCCCATGAAAATGAGTCTGACACCCCTGGTCTAGCTGCTCTTAAGCTCGCTTTGATCAAGCCAGGAACAAGAGCCTGTTAATCTCTGTGGAAGGAGGAAACAAACAGGGCCCCAAGAAAACCTGCCCCCGTGTGGCCCCTTTCCAAGTTTACAGGGTGTGTGGGACAGGACGAGTGAGGCTGGGGGTCAGGCTCTACCACAGCATCCTGATGCTTCATTGCCAAGGGCAGAGCTAGTGCCCGTCCTGCCAGCTTCTTGTCAGCATTTCAAGGACAACCCCGAGTATCCAGCCCAGCCCTCCCTAGCTGTATTAATTCGCAATCACGGAGCCTCTCTCCTTCCCTGCGAAGACCCCTTCGAGCACCCACCCATCAAACTCTACTTCCCCACCCACTACATGTTCTTCAGCTGCCCAGAAAGCTTTTCTGAGATGAAGCAGAGCCCAAGAACCTGGGGCCCCTTGGACGGAGTCATCTCAGCTGCTGACACAGAGTGCTGACATGGGAAAGTACCACTGCTGAATCAAAAGGCCACTTCCCAGAGATGACAGACGTGCCCAACCTTGGTTCCTGGAACACCACTGATTCGGTCCAGAACCATCTGTGCCTCAGTTTCCCAGCATGTGGGAAGGGGAGTGACAATAAAGGAAAATTGCTACCTACTGCCCAACCTGTCATCTCTCTAAGTGTGAATGACTCGACCAGTGTCAGGATACTGTGAAAATTAATTAGTATTTACTGATCATTCTGAGATGAAAGGCGCCCAAACTAGGCAGACTGAGGGGAGCAGTAGGCTGTTAGCTGGGGTGCAGTGAGTTTTGACAGAATCTTCCTTTAGCTTGTAAGCTGAACTGTAATTTTTGTCAAGGTAGGAAATTTTCGATCACAGTCGTTTTATTTGTTTCCTTTGTAAAATACTTTTACCTCTCTCCAAAGTGTTCAGCCACTCCACCCCACTGAACTGCTCAGGAGTGCAATTTACAAAGTGGTGAACATATTTTAGATTCTTCTTACTACTGCACCAACTAAAGGAATAGTATCTAGCTTTGGTTTTTTTCCTTTCCTCTTCTCTTTAACAGATCAAGTAAAATTTGCCCTGGCTGGCGTGGCTCCGTGGGTTGGGCATCATCCCACATACCACAGGGTGGCTGGTTCAGTTCCCAGTCGGGGCACGTGCCTGGGTCGCGTATTCGGTCCCAGGTCAGGGCACGTACGAGAGGCAGCTGATCGATGCTTTCCTCTCACATCGATGTTTCTCTCCCTCTTTCTCCTTCCCTTCCCCTCTCTCTAAAATAAAAAATAAAAATTAATTTTTTTTAAAAAACAAGTAAAATCTGTAAGATCGATACTCTATGAGAGGCAGTTCAGCATTTGTCCTGAAAGTTTGTCTTTGCTTGCTGCTACATTTTCAAAGGAGCTTCCTTTCAGACTCATTCTGGAAATGCAGACATTTCTCTGCTCCTGGGCCACCTCTACTTTGCCTCTCTGCTCAGACTTCAAGTGCACAAAAGGGAAAGATGGCAACGATGATCTGCCATCTGCCATCCCAAAGCTCTGATGTAGGAGATGCAAAGCAGATGAGGGGGCCTCAGCCTCGCTGGTGAGAGATGCAGCCGAGGAGGAGGAAGTGGGAAGTGGCCCTGTGGCTGCGTGCGGTAGAGGCTCTGTCAGCAAAGTCAGCACCTGCAGGCTGGTGAAGGCGGCACATGAGCCTGTGCCCGGTGCTCCACAGTGAAACTGCCCCATCAGTCCATGTCCAGGCTGGCGAGCCAACTTTCTGTGCCTGTCTGTGCTCCTCGAGGCTGTGGGTGACACAGGCACCCTTTCGAGTTGAGTGACTGCCTCTTGTGGGACTAATGCCTCTGCCTCTTTCTCATCTCCTCAATGCCCCCCTCACCTCCATGCTCCAATCCAAATTCTCAGAGGTCCCTATGACCTGCTGGTTTCCCTTGAAACTCATTCCCAGTGTCCACAGTTTGGTTTTATACCCTTAAAAACAAAAACAAAAATTTAAAATAACCCATCATGATACACATAAAGAAAAACAAGTCCCCACTTCTGGCACAATTCTGGTTTTTTCAAAAAATTTGTGTACAAGCCACAGATTCTATTTACTTCTCATTTTGCGTGGTCATTGGCCTTATTTGGTGCCCTTTTCCTTCTTCCTCCTTTTGGGCCGACCCATCGACACCCATCCCACAAGTTGCTCGACAGTGAAGTCCCTGTCTTGTAACTTTACCCACAAACCATCGTTTAGTGAAAACTGTACTGGGTCCTCTGTCAAAAATGATCAGTGATGTGCTTTGAAGCACCCGGGCCTGTCACCTCCCCAGACACACCTGGGGCCGTGTTTATCTCTACTCCTGTGACTCATCAACCTCCCTCTCTCGCTTCTAGGCTGTTGGATCATCTTGGGGGGAAAGGTGAGATGGAAGCCACTCCCAGAAGCTCACATTATTAGTTATAAGACTCCACTGAACCAGACAGAAGACTGACATGGTTTCTTACATGTCAGGAATCCGTCACCACAGGACTGAAGTGACTTCTAAAACTCAGGGTTTGCTGAGTGGTCCTAAGAGCTGAGAGCCAACAGAGGCAGGGGGATGCCCAGATCCAGCCTGCCCTGGGAGGTGTGGGGCACCCTTGGTCTACTAAGGACAATGGTTTGCACATTTGTGTGGTTTGCCATCATTTTAGCAGGAAAAAAAAATCCGCAAAGGCCAGTTTACCCCCCTGACCACCACTTACCAGCGCAAAACCGACAGACGTTTGTTTACCGAGAAGAAAGCCAAAGCTTTGGCAGAGGACGAGGACAGCGTCTTTGCATCCGCATGGCCTAATGGCCTCAAAAAAATATTTATTGGGATCATTCAATTCCTCCGAGAGTTCATTGTAATTTCCCAATCATTTTGGTCTTGGCACTATCCTTGGAACATACATCTCTGTCTCCGAGTACAATCCAGTAATGGATTATGGGCTGGCTAAATTCTTGGTTTGTAGAAAATGTGGTAAGGAGCACCTGAGCAGTAGAAGCCTGAGCCTCCCGATGCTTAGAATTCATTGATTAGTCCATTGATGATTTGTTAAAGATGTTTCTCTCTAAACATTGGTGGGGAAACAAAGGCCAGTCCAAAGTGGTCACCAAGATCGCCAGGAACGGAAATGCTGTTACAGGAAAACCTTGGCATAAGAGAAGAGAAAATTAGGCAATCAGATTGGACTGTGTTTCTGAGGCCACATCAGCAGTGCCCTGGGCCACAGCTTTCGCTTGCTCAGGATGCAATTTATTCAGGCAGTGCAGCTGGGCTGCGGGTACAAAAGCCTTGGCTGGTGAAAAAAATCCAAAATAATCCCCATTAAGTTCCCATTATCTGAAAAATTAGAAATCCTAATGACAGGCTTCCAGAGCGAGCTGAGCAGGAGGGCACCTCTAATGGACCTTGTCCTCTGCGAGGTTGTCACTGTCACCATGGGCAAACTGAGTGCCCGAGTGCCTCTGAGCAGTTTCCCTGGAAGCAGCCAAGATGGATTGGGCACCTCGGGGCCCGGGCACCATAATGAAGAGACAGAGATGCAGCCCAGAGTGAGGCTGGCCCCCTGAGGGAGCCCCTCAACCTGAAGGGGGATTGCCTTTAACCCTGAGTTTTGTGAACCACTCCTCAGAAACTCGACAGATTTAACTTTGATGGTCGCAGATTCTCGTAGGGGTGGTGTTGTCAAAAGGCAGGTAAGCCCTGGCCGGTTTGGCTCAGTTAGTTGGTTGGAGCATCATCCTATAGACGGAAAGGTAGACCGAAAGGTCGCGGGTTTGATCCCCAGTCAGGGCCCTTACCCAGGTTGCGGGTTTGATACCCCGTCGGGGTGTATACCAGAAGGCAACCAATCAATGTTTCTCTCTCATGTCAATGTTTCTCTCTCTCTCTTTCTCTCTCTCTCTTTTCCTCTCTCTCTAGAAAGCAATGAAAAAAATATCCTCAGGTAAGGGTTAAAAAAGGAAATGTTAAGGCAGGTAAAATGCCCTGGAAAGGACTCCCTTACCTCTGTGGTCCCCAAACTGCATTCTCCTCTGATTTCAGGTAGAGGAGCCTGTCATGAGAGGAAGGTGGCTGGGAAGGTGGGTGGGAAGGCCTAGTCCCCTGGCAATGAGCAAGTGTGGACACGCTGGCCTCCCAGACCTGGCAAACGGCTTCCAGTGTTTTCTGTCCAAGCACAACGTCTCCTCTCCAGCTCTGCGTCTCATCTCGGCTCTGCACGGCCCGCCCGTGCCACATCCTCTGGTGGCACTGAGCCCAGAGCATGCCCGGCAGTGCTTACTTAGCTCCGTACAGGGAGTCCGCGGGCCCTCCCAGTGCCCGGCACCACGCTGCTTCGCGAGCGAGGCTGGGATCAGGCGGCAAGTCCCGGTGTTGTCTCTACTACCCTGAGGTGTAATAAATCTGCGTGGTGCAACAGACCAAGGCGAGGCTCTGTTCTCGCTTCACACGCTGCCAATAGTTTTATTGTAACAGCTCGGAGGCAGCGTTTTCCTTTTTAGGCAGGGCAGAGGAAGCTGTGAAAGTTGGAGAACTAAAGCGTGCTTGAATGTAGTTTGCTGTACGGCACAGCAGCCAGCTCCTCAGGTCACCGAACAGCTGACATTTCTGTGCTTGATGGTGTTAGGGGACTTCGAGGCCTTAGAGCGTCCACAAGAACTCATTCCCTTTGGGTTCATTTTCATCTCAAGGTATCCGTGGGCTGCAGAGTCCGCCTCTCTACTTACAGTGCTTTCTTTCGGTGATAACCCTGAGCTGATTGTAAGATCACAAATTGGTTCTGGAGCTCATTAAAGTCAGCAAATGAGCGTTAGTGAGATGATTGCATAGGCTGCCTTTGTGATGATTTGTTCATTTGGGCAATTACGGTGGAGAGGGTGAGGTGGAGAGGGTGAGGTGGAGAGGGTGAAGAGGAGCGGTGGGAACCCCTACAACTCGCTGCAGGAAGACGCTGGTCGACCGGAGGCCTGTCAGGAGGAGCACAGGCTGTGGCTTTTCTCCCTTTGTACTATGCACCTCTGCGCGGCAGGAAGCAAGGGAAGGGCTTGAGGACTGCTCCCCTCTACCCTTTGCCAAGTTCAAAGTCCAAATGAGGCCTCCAGTCATGTCCCCAGCATCCCCGACACTGAATGAATTTTGCCAGAAATCCTCCTCTTTGGTAGCAAATTCTCTTTCTATTCTCTGTTTTAGGCAGCGGTGAGATAGGGAAAAAGCCAAAAATGGAGTAAAAAATTTGGCTCCTTATTTTTTTTAACTGAAGTGTTAGTCATTGAAGGTATCTTAACCCTCTGGTTTGAGAGCCTTCTTTTGCTCATCTTCTTCTGTCTCACCTAAGCTCATGGCTCCTTTCCCCTAAACTGGACCTACTGGGTGCTGGCGCTCTGCTTTACATGACATTGTACGAGTATCCCCTGAAGGCTGATGAAGCTGTGGAGCACATAGTCCATATTCAATATACAGTCAGTCCCTACTTGCAATCGGTCTACTTACAAGTTTTTGACTTTACGATGGTGCAAAAGTGATACACATTCGGTAGAAACTGTTCTTCGAATTTTGACTTTTGATCTTCTCCTGGGCTAGCAGTTCGTGGCATGATACTCTCTCGTGACGCTGGGCAGCCACACGCCCAATCAGCCACACGATCACGGGGGCGAGGCGCCCACACTTGATGGTGTGCTGTGTTGCCAGTGGGGGTTTTTTTGGATATTTTGCTCTGAGTGTGTTTAAGGTGGGTCGGGCTGAGCTCTGATGTTCCGTAGGTTAGGGGTATTGAATGCATTTTGACTCACAATGGGTCTAGAGGATGTAACCCCATTGTGAGTCCAGGAGCAGCTGTATAAATGTTGACTGCCTTTCAAAATAGTTGTCTAGCTGGTCTTACAACTGCCCTAGTTTACCATCATCCCCGTGTTGCCCTGTGATGCTCTCCTTCCGACCTTCCACCCTAATGTGCTGACTCCCTAGGGAACCCCCTTGGCGAAACCCTAGTACCCAATCCCTCGCTCCCCCTTAGAAATTACTACACTCTTTCATCGAGTCTCATTTACTAGCAGTAAACGCTCAGACAGGAACTTTCATTCTCTGAGTTGGAATGTTCTCATGAATTCTGTTTTTTTTCTGCTATGCTGTCCCCCTAATGCAGTCTACCTCCGCTTGCGCTGAACAAGCCTAATCAGTACAAACTCTGGAAAAGCCGAGTTCCTAATTTCTGAATCTGGTTGAATTTGGGATTTGCTTCCTCAGCCCAGCATTAATATTGTAGATGTAGTGGAAGTGACATTTTCACTTTCTGGCCTCCAGCTAATATTTTTTATGGGCAAAGTTTGGTATCTGGCTCAACTAGTTATTCGGATGCGTGGGAAATTTTTGACTCCTTTTTTGGCCTTTTCCCTTTCTCACCACTGCCCACTCCCCAAACCCACCCCAACACACACACACATACACACACACACACACACACCACTGGAGATGGAAACACTGGCGTCCTTGCTTGAATTCCCCTTAGGTTGTATCATTGTTTGGAAGATTTTGGTCCTCACCCAGAAGCAGATACGGACAGAGGAAGGAGTTGCTGTCTTATCTTAGCTCAGCCACATAAAGGAGCAGGAACGCAGGCTTCGCTCCTTTTGTAAGGCTGCCCCAGGGTGCTATGGTCTTCCTTGTGAGTAATAAACAAACTCATACCAACAAATATTTATTAAGCACTTATTTTGTCCCATTAGGAGCATCTTATTTAACAAATATTTGAGCGCTCACAGTGTCCATTATATCACCTTAATTAACTTAACGCTCACCCTTTGAGGTAGTACTGATTTTTTTCACTTTATAAACGAGGGAGCAAATGTTCAAAAGTGTGAGGTGGCCTGCTCTGAGTGGTAGAACCAGATTTTGGGGTTCCAGGTCTATCGTTCTTCACATTTCACCGTGTTTCCTGTTGTGTGATGTTGAATGTTGTGCTGATGGGTCCTATGTGCAAGAACCGGACCTCTCCGGGCAAGTGACTGCTCTTAAATGGCCTACAGAGCACAGAGCTCCGCTTTGCAGAAACCCCATTCTAGGGCTGCCCTTCCCTCCTGAGTTTCTCCTGGCAAACTCTCAGGCAGTGCGTTATGAAAGTTTACCCACCTTCCCAGGGGCAATTTGGAGCTTAGGACATCTTCCGGGCTGGATCCAAGTGCTAGAAACCAAGGGAACGAATAGCAAAACGGATGATGCTGAAAGATGCTGGCTGTGTGATCTTTTATGCCATAAGTAGTGGGTCTAAAACTGAATTAATTTAATTTGTTAACAAAATTGAAAGTACCATGAAAATGGGGTGGGGGAAACATCTCTACCTAAATTTTTTTTTAAAGACCATTGGACTAGAATATCAATTTAAAACTTTTTTTTTTGATTAGTTAATAACCACTCACCTTTCCTATGAAAGGAGCTAGTCCTTTTTCAGCATATACTATGTATCTGTTACCATTTTACATTTTTACGTATTATTTAATCTTCACAATTCCAGTAGGTAAATGCTATCTTCATTTTACACACAAGGAAACTGAAGTTCAGAGAGGTTAAGTAACATGTCCCAGTTCACACAGCTGGTAAGTGGCAGGGTCAGGATTTGAACTTACAGTGTGACTCCAGAGCCAACATGTTTAACCACACTTGGGGTTGCCAGATAAAATACAGCATGCCCAGTTAAATCTAAATTTCAGATAAACAACCCAAATATTGTGTGGGACGTATTTATACTAAAAGCGTATTTGTTGTTTCTCTAAAATTCAGATTTCACCGGACATCTTGCATTTCTATTTGCTGAATCTAGCAACCCTCACCATGCCATCCTGCCTTTTGTAAATTAATGTATCTTTATACACTCAGGTTGCTTAACTTCTGGTTTATATAGGCTTGAGTTTTGTTACAGAATGAACGATGTGAACTCATCATATCCACGAAGTTAGGGCGGGCCCTCTAGGATTCCTTTTCCCTCCATTTATTGAAGGCTGGGTTGGTCTGGGGACAGTGTCCTCCTTGATAAAGTAGTTAAGTACAACCTTTTTCCTTCTGATAAGAAAAAAACTTTGCTTACTGCTGGCACATTCTGGCCTCCTGCCTGCGTGGGGCCTTCTCATCAGTGGCCATCAATGTCCTGCCTGGTGCTCATCCTTATCCAACTTTCTTGCTGCAAAAATTCTTGACTCCTTCTAGGAGCTGCAGAGCTGCATGGTTGAGTAGCCACTTCCTTCCAGATGTGGCGATGTTCATGGAAGGGAGCGGAAAAGAATGAGATGGCTACCGCTTAGCGGTAAGGGGGCCCTGCATATAGAGCATGTCATAGACACATATAAATAGGCACTGTACTCACCACCAAACAAACAGCTCTTCCGTGTCTGTGTGTGCCCTCTCCCCATTCATGTGCTTCATGCCTTCTCTCCCCACCCTAAAAACCTCAGCTCAGAAAAGGGAAACTGCTTTTAATAGCCACTTAGAAGTCAAATGCACTGTCCCACAGATCACATAAAGCATTAAAAGAACAAATGAGAAGGATTTTGAAATGAGCTGATCTTTATTATCTTTTAATCATTTGGATACTGGGAAATTGACCATCTATTTACAAGTCACGATAGTTACAGAATCACCTGTGTAGAGTCAAGATTTTTTAAATCTTTTGAATAGCATAAATTGTTAGGAACCCAGAATGAAATGATAATAATAATAATAATAACTATTATTATTATTATATAAAAACATTTTGTCATTATGAAAAACATTTTACATGCCTGATTGCTTAATTTTTACCAAAACCTTATGGAATTTTGTACTTTTATTGGTACCATATTACAGAGAAGAACTCTGAGGCTGCAAGAAGTGAAGAATTTGCCCAAGGTGCATGATTGACAAGTAGTAGAACCTGCATTTAATCCTATGAAGTCTCACCACAGGCTGTGGTTAAAAAAAAAAGAAAAAGAAAACTTAAAAAAGTGTTTTTCAAATCTGTTGGTGACACTTTTACTCCAAAGGCATGAAGAATATCCACGAGGAGAGTAAGGTGGGTGGCAAACAGCCAAAATGGTTAGAATTAGATGATTAAATTCCTGAAACACACAATCTACCAACACTGAATCACAAAGAAACGGAAAACTTGAGCAGAGGCTTTACCAGTAAGGAGCGTTAGTCAATAATCAAAAACCTTCCAACCAATAAAAGTCCGGGACCGGATAACTCTACCGGTGAGTTCTGTCAGGCGTTCAAAGACCAATTCTTTCCAAACTCTTTCCATAAAGAGAAGAGAAGGAGACTTTTTCAAACTTATTTTACGATGCCAGAATTACCCTCCTATTGAAACCAGACAAGGACAACACAGGAAAAGAAAATTACAAGTCAGTATCTCTGATGAGCATTGAGGCAAAAATCTTCAACAAAATATTAATTCAATAATGCATTCAAAGGATCATAAACCACAATCAAGTGGGATTTACCCCTGGATACAAGGATGGTTTAGCATCTGCATATCAGTCAATGTGATACACCACGTTAACAAAGTGAAAAATAAAAATCATATGATCATCTGAATAGAAGCAAAAAAAGCATTTGACAAAATTCAACATGCACTTAAGATACAAACTCTCAACAAAATGGGTAGAGAGGAAATGCACCTCAACATAATAAAGTCTGCATATGACAAGCCCACAGCAAACATCACACTCAAGGGTGAAGAGCTGAAAGCTTTTCTTAAGATCAAGAACAAGGCAAGGATGTCTACTCTTACTACTTTTATTTCATACAGTATTGGAAGTCCTAGCCTGAGCAATTAGGCAAGAAAAGTAATAAAACACATCCAAATTGAAAAGGACAAAGTAAAACTGTCACAACTTGTAGATGATATAATATTATAATTGAAAACCTTAAAGACTCCATCAAAAACTATTACAACTAATGAATTCAGTGAAATTGTAGGATACAAAAGTGATACATAAAAATCTGTTGAATTTCTATACACTAAAAACACACCCTCAAAAAGAGAATTTAAGGGGAGAACCAAGATGGCGACGTAGGTAGACACACTGCGCCTCCTCGCACAACCAGAACTGACAGAAAATCAAACAGCAAGGGGGTCCAACACCAAGAAAATACAAAATAAACATTCATCCAGACCGGTAGGAGGGGCGGAGACAGGCACCGGGGTGGAGAGGACTCACGTGGCCGTGGTGGGACTGAGACTGGCGGAGTGTGGGACGAACGGAGCAGGCAGTCCGAGCACTAGCAGACCCTGCAACCCTACATTTGTGCAGATAAACCGAGAGGGCCGGACTCGGAGTGGCGGAGAGCAGGGCAGGCAGAGCAGTGGGTAGCACCCCGGGGCCCCACATTTGCACACAGATAAACCAGGCGAACGGCGGGGAACGAAGCAGACTGCGTAACCCAGGGCTCCAGCTCCGGGAAATAAAGCCTCAAACCTCTGATTGAAAGCGCCCGTGGGGGTTGGGGCAGCAGCAGGAGAGACTCCCAGCCTCATGGGAGAGGTCGTTGGAGAGACCCACAGGGGCCTAGAGTATGCACAAGCCCACCCACTGGGGAACCAGCACCAGAGGGGCCCAGTTTGATTGTGGGTGTCGGAGTGAAAGACTGAAATCCGGAGGAGAGTGAGGCGGGCGCCATTGCTCCCTCTCGGCCCCTCCCCCACGTACAGCGTCACAGCACAGCGACAAGCGTTACCCCGCCCCGGGGAACACCTAAGGCTCCGCCCCTTAAAGCAACAGAAGCGCCAAGACCAAAAAAAAAAAAAAAAAAAAAATGGCCCAAATGATAGAACACTTCAAAGCTCCAGAAAAAATACAACTAAGCGAGGAAGAGATAGCCAACCTATCAGATGCACAGTTTCAAAACACTGGTTATCAATATGCTCACAGAATTGGTTGAATCTGTTCGAAAGTAGATGAAAAAATGAAGCCTATGCAAATAGAAACAAAGGAAAATGTACAGGGAACCAATAGTGATGTGAAGGAAACTGGGACTCAGATCAACGGTGTGGACCAGAAGGAAGAAACAAACATCCAACCAGAAAAGAATGAAGAAACAAGAACTTGGAAAAATGAGGAGAGGCATAGGAACCTCCAGGACATCTCAAAACGTTCCAACATCCGAATTATAGGGGTGCCAGAAGGAGAAGAGGAAGAACAAAAAATTGAAAACTTATTTGAACAAATAATGAAGGAGAAATTCCCTAATCTGGCAAAGGAAATAGACTTCCAGGAAGTCCAGGAAGCTCAGAGAGTCCCAAAGAAGCTGGACCCAAGGAGGAACACACCAAGGCACATCATAGTTACATTACCCAAGATTAAACACAAGGACCTACATCCAAGATTACTGTATCCAGCAAAGCTATTATTTAGAATGGAAGGGAAGATAAAGTGCTTCTCAGATAAGGTCAAGTTAAAGAAGTTCATCATCACCAAGCCCTTATTATATGAAATGTTAAAGGGAGTTACCTAAGAAAAAGAAGATCAAAAATAGGAACAGTAAAAATGACAGCAAACTCACAGTTATTAACGACCACACCTAAAACAAAAACAAGAGCAAACTAGGCAAACAACTAGAACAGGAACAGAACCATTGAGATGGAGATCACATGGAGGGGTGTCAATAGGGGAGTGGGAGAGGGAGAGAGGGGGAAAGGTACAGAGAATAAGTAGCATAGATGATAGGTGGAAAATAGACAGGGGGAGGGTAAGAATAGTGTAGGAAATGTAGAAGCCAAAGAATTTATAAGTATGACCCATGGACATGAACTATAGGGGGGAATGTGGGAGGGAGGGGGTGGGCAGGATGGAGTGGAGTGGGGGGGGAGTGGGACAACTGTAATAGCATATTCAATAAATATATTGAAAAAAAAATAAATAAAGGAAATGAGTAAAAAAAAGAGAGAATTTAAGAAAACAATCCCATTTATAATTGCATCAAAAAGAATAAAATATCTAGGAATAAATTTAACTGAAGAGGTGAAAACCTTCATACTGAAAACTACTATGAAACATTAAGGAGAGAAACTGAAGACACAAATAAATGGAAAGATATTCCAGGCTAATGTATTGAAAGAATTAATATTGTTAAAATGTTCATACTACCAAAAGCAACCTTCAGATTCAATGCCATTCCTATGAAAATTCCAGTGGCAATTTTTAAAAATATTTTCTTGATTTATTTTTAGAGGGGAAGGGAAGGAGAAAGAGAGGGAGAGAAACATCAATGTGTGAGAGAAACATCAATCAGTTGTCTCTCGCATGCCCCCAGTTGGGGACCTGGCCTGCAACCCAGGCTTGTGCACTGACTAGGAATCGAACCAGCCACCTTTTGGTTTTCAGGCCAGCACTCATTCCACCAAGCCACACCAATCAGGGCTCCAATGGCAATTTTTACAGAACAAACAATCCTAAAATTTGTATGGAGCCACAAAAGACCCCCAATAGCCAGAGCAAACTTGAGAAAGAAGAACAAAGTTGGAGATATCACACTCCCTGATTTCAAACTCTACTACAGAGGTATAGTAATTAAGAGTATGGGATTGGCATAAAAACAGAGACATGGATCAATGGGACACAATTGAGAGCCCAGGAATAAATCTGTTCATACATGGTCAATTAATTTACAACAAAAGAGCCAAGAACATACAACGGGGAAAGGACAGTCTCTTCAATAAATGGTGCTGGGAAAACTGGATAGCCACATGCGAAAGGATAAAAACTGGACCCCTCTCTTACACAAAATTAACTCAAAATGGATAAAAGACTTGAGTGTAGGACCTGAAATCATACATCTCCTAGAGAAAACATAGGTGGTAAGTTCCTTGACATAGGTATTGGTGGTGATTTATGAATCTGACACCAAATGTAAGGGCAACAAAAGCAAAGATAAATAAGTGGGACTACGCCAGATTAGAAAGCTTCTGCACAGCAAAGAAAACCATCAACAGAACAAAAGGCAACCTACTGCATGGGAGAAAATATTTGCAAATCATGTCTGAGAAGGTGTTAACATTCAAAATAAATAAAGAACTCATACAACTCAATAGCAAAAGCACCCAAACAATCCAATTAAAAAATGGGCAGAAGATCAGAATAGACATTTTTCCAGAGAAGATATAACAAATGTTCAACAGGTGTGTGAAGAGATGTTCAACATCATCAATCATCAGGAAAATGCAAATCAACACTACAATGATCTATTAGCTCACACCTGTTAGAATGGCTGTTACCAAAAAGACAAGAAATGATATATTGGCAAGAATATGGAGAAAAGGGAACTCTTCTGCACTGTTGGTGAAAATGTAAATTGGTCTAACCACTATGAAAAACAGTATAAAGTTCCTCAAAAATTAAAAATAGAACTACCATACGATCCAGCAATTCTACTTCTGGGTATTTGTGTGAAGAAATCTAAAAACAGTAATTGGAAAAGATATGCATCCCTATGTTCATTGCAGCACTTTTTGCAATAACCAATATGTGGAAGCAACCTAAAGTGGCCATCAAGGAATGAAAGAAATTTTGATATACATACACACACACACACACACACAAAAGCACACAATGGAATATTATTCAGTCATGAAAAATATGAAATCTTGCCAATATGCTGTAAAATAAATTAGAGAAGGATAGAGAAAGACAAGTACCATATGACCTATCTTCCATGTAGAATCTAAAATAAACTGAACTCATAGATCTAGAGAACAGATTGGTGCTTGCCAGAGGCAGGGGCTCACAGGGTGGGAAAAGCGGATGAAGGGAGGTAAAAAGGTAAAAAAAACTTAGGTGCCAAATGACAAGCACAGAGCTCATACCACGTCACCCACCACACAAGTTGGACACCTCTCTGGTCCACACCCTGTTCAACCAGACAAGTCCACTGATCACTTGTTCGGATGTCACAGCAATGTCAAGTTGCCACAAAATATTCTAAATGCTCACTCTCCCTTTCTGTATTTATCCTAAGGCCAACTGCTGCTATGGTTGGAATGGTTGTGTCCTTCCAAAATTCACATATTGAAATCCTAACTCCCCAAAGATGGTAGATTCAAAGGTGGCTGTTTGGCAGGTGCGTAGGCTGTGAGGGTGGAGCCCTTGCGACGGGGACTGGTGCCCTTGTGGAGGCTCCAGAGAGCTCCTAGTCCTTTCCACCAGGAGAGGAGGCAGGAAGAAGACATCGCGAAGAACCACAAAGAAGCCCCTAACTGGACCATGACCACGCTGATGCCTTGATCTCAGACTTTAATCTTCCCAAATCGTAAGAAATAAAGAAAACAACCTCCTTTCTGCTGTTCTCCAGCTGCTCGGCCTGCGCTACTTTGTTACAGCAGCCCAAACGGACAAGGGTAACGCAGTAAACGATTCTGTGGACCAGCACCAGTTTATGGACCACGTTTTGAGTAGCACTGGTCTAGAAAAGACCAATTGAGCACATACTCGTATTTTTGTCGTGTATAATGCACACTTTTTTGCCCACACTTTTGAGGGAAAAATAAGGATGCGCATTATACATGGTTAGTACCTGAAATAGCTTGTATCAATTCTTGTGTTTTGTCATCATTTAGAACATAAAATTTATTGTGCCATAACATGTTGAAAAATAAATGCTAAAATTCCCTTATAAAACAAAAACCAAGTAGCTAAATATAAATAAATAAAAAATTGAACTAAAAAATTCAAATGAAAGGTTTTTTTCCTGAAAGCTTGGGCCAAAAACGTGGGTGCACATTATACATGACAAAATACGGTATATATTCTCTCTCTCTCTCTCCCCACAACACACACACTTCTAAAATATTTATTGAGAATGTACCATGTGCCTGGAACTTTCCTAGGCTCTGGGCATACTGTAATCAACACAACAGATCAGGTCCCTGCCCACAGGACAATTACATTCTAACTCAACCAAGGTTTTGTCACCCAGAGATCGGTTCCAGCTTGAGATCTTGCCAATTCATAGCTCTGTGCTTTTGTGCAATTCATTTAATCCCCCTGAGCAAGTTGTCCCCTCTCCAAAGTGACATACTTTAATGACATCATTGGTATTAAATTAGGATGAAATTAGGTTCTGTGGAATCATTTTGAAATCTGTAAAATGACATACCATTGTCAGGCCCCAGTTTTACCTTCTTGAAGGCGGGCCCATGATATCTTTCCCTATCTTTGTGTCCTCAGCAACAAGCCTGAGAACTTGGCACGTCATTAAGGTTTGTTGAATAAATGTGTGTAAGGTACTAACTACATGTGTAAGGTATATTTTTATATAAAAACCACTGCACCAACAGGAAAAGTGTATTAGACACAGCAGATGTAATTCTACTTTTGGTTTATAGGTTTCGAAGAGGCTGAGGTCTAAAAATACATTTCCTCAACCTTTGTTAGATAGAAGCCTCTTTTCATTGATCTGTATCACAATCTGAATGCTTCTTAAAGGCCTTTTCCATAAACTGACCCTAGCAGCAGCTAGGCAGGTCCTGACATTTCCAAGCACATCACGCTCTCTAGGATTAGAGCGCCCTAGGCTTAGGGAGCATTCAGAAGGAAAGGCTATGTAGCCAGTCAGTTCCTCTTCGAAAGTTTGAATCTCATGTTAGAAAAGCTCATGGCTTTATTTTTATTTAAGGTCAGTTTCTTAAGTTCCGTGATGAAAGCTATAGGAAGAATAATAGTGAAAGCGTGGGTCTGCTGATGCGACACTAAATAGGTGAGCATGGATAAGCAAAGGGTAACTTTGCTTATGTGTAAGCTATTTTCTAAAGGCCAAATTCTGTCCCATGAAAGTCCCCGTGTCACACATAAAACTTTGTAGTTCCATCAATATTGAGTAAACTCACTGGCACGTCCAATTGTACTTTTCCAGTTTTACTGGAGTGCGTGCTCACATTTATCAATACTGAGGGAGTTTAAAGAACCTAAAGTGAGTCTTAACTAGTATTGAGCACTGTCTTGCGGCAGTTAATTGAATCCAGATTCTAAGAAAAATACATGATAGTGGAAGCTGGGGAAAAAAAGAACATTCCCCTGAAAATTATTTCTTTCTTAGGAAAGAAAGGAAAAAAAAAAAGAAAATCAACACCCTCTCAGCACAGGCTCAGACGCTGTGGCCGTCAGGTCTCTCTGCACTAGGCGATCATCCCTTAGCCGGTGAAGTCACTCTCTGGACCAGCAGTTTGGGAGTTTGAAGGATACTCATCACTCTCCGGCTCCAAGTCATCCATTTCCTGGAACAGAGACTCATCTACCCCCACACTGTTTCCAGCATCCTCCAAGAACTGGACACCCGGGGTCAAGATTCTATCAGTCTCAAAGAGCTGTGTCCCACTTAATTTATTTTTTCCTGCGCATTCTGCCTTCATTCATCGCTTATACATTTTCAGGAGTTCTGCATCAAACTTGGCCTTCCGACTTAAGAAATCTCAGCTGTGTCAGGGACGCCATGAAATAACTGCCTTCCTGCTTCTGCTGCTTTTTCTTTTTCTTTCTCCCAGGGCATAAAGCCATTCTCACCGGATTCCACAAAAGTGTGTAACTCCATTCAGCAGCTAGGGGAGGGGCACTCTGTGGGTGTAAAAGATGGCAGACCGACACTGCAAAGGACACCGGCATGATTAAAACACTCTGCGAGGAGGAATATTTAGTAATAAGAATGAAGTAAGTACACAAAATACAGGACAAGGCAGCAGAGAAGTAACAACAGAAACAGTGACATTTTAGGAGAGGAAAAATCAGAAAAGGTTCTAGGCAGGAGCTGCAATATCAGACAGACCTTCAAGGATTTCAACAAATTGGGGGTCTGGAAGAGGGGTGGGAGGCATCGGTTCCAGGCAGAGACAATTTAGGCAAGTGAGTTGGCTCCTTCGTAAAAAGTTAGTAGGAATTAGAGGGAGTGGTTCAAGTTTGCTTGAGAACCAGCTCTGTCTACGTGAGGGTGAAGTGCAAGGTCAGGCTGGAGAAGGGAGATGGAGCTACGCCACTGGGCCAATGGCAGACTTAGTAGTTTGTACCTCATTTGACAGAGAACTACTGCTAATTTTTTGTAAATAGGGTAGGCTTGTGATCTGGCCCCTGCTTTAAAGAGATGGTTCTGCCAAGAACACAAGATGGACTGAAGAGAAAGAAACTAAGCAGGTGACCAAGTGGGAGACTACAACAGAAGCCTAGGCTACAGGTCATCCGCACCTGACCTAGCGCAGCGGCCAGGCAGACAGACAGACAGGACAGACAGAGGAGACGCTGTGTAGGAAGGAGCTATCCCTGTCTAACACAGAACCCTCCGCCCCCAGCCATGTGTGGCTGTTTCAATCAAATTGAAGTTCATTAAAGTTAAGGACAAGTTAAAATCCAGTTCTTCCGTCGTATTAGCCCCATTTCAAGTGCTCAAAAGCCACCTGTGACCTCTGTGTTGGGCGGTGCAGATCTAGAACACTCCATCCTGGCAGAATGTGCGCCTGGACGGTGCAGGTTGCTGTACTTTAGGGACTAACTGGGCGCGGGGATGGGGAAGACGGGCTACACTGAGGTCTGCCGGTTGAGTAACTGAGAAAGGCAGTGCCCTGAGTCAGAAGGGGAAATCAGGAGGCGGAGGAGCTGGGTTTGGGGGGAAAGATGTCCTTTGTTTCAAACACCAGGCAGAATAGGGTATCTACACAAATGCTCGCTGTCCAGGGTGAAAAGGAGAGAGTGGGTAAAGCAGAGCACCCAGTGGGCTCTCCCAATGCTGTAAAGGGGCCGGGCAATATCTAGTTGGCTTATCCCCTCCTGCACCTCGTTTCTCCCCAACTCCTGCAGCCCCCTCCACCTCTGCCAGGCCAAGGCTCACGTAGAAACTGTGAGGAGGGCAGGGGCCCAGAGAGCTGCAGTGTCCCCAGCCCCAGGCGCCTGCCGGAACCCTATTTTCCCACAGCTACCTTCACTTCCCCTCTCCCAGCCGCCTCGTTCACCCTTCCCCACACTCTGTCCTTGGAAAGTCCCCTTGCCTCCACGTACTGATTGCTTCCTCTTGAACTATTCTTTCCCACAGGGACCACGGAACCATTGGCTCCACCGCTTTGGGACTTGCCCTCTCTTCCTTCCCAGCTGAGATTCCAAGGTCTATCACTGTTACCACTCCCTGACATGTTCGCCTCCCCCTCTCATTGGCCTTCATCAGCAAAACCCAGGGGGAAAACCACACAATCTTGCTGTGTGGCCTCGCTTTCAGTATAGGACCACCAACTCGGAGAGGGCCCTCAGGGTTGTCCAGACTACTACACCTCTCTAGTAACTCTTCCAC
This sequence comes from Desmodus rotundus, assembly GCF_022682495.2. NCBI lineage: Eukaryota > Metazoa > Chordata > Mammalia > Chiroptera > Phyllostomidae > Desmodus > Desmodus rotundus. The sequence continues at coordinate 61,898,133 of NC_071398.1, forward strand.
TCTCCAAGGGCATCCTTTCTCGCCTTCTATCTCCTCAAGTTGCCAGTAGCCCATCCCCAATCACAGCTTTCTATCACATAAAGGAAAGCGCACAGTCCAGATCTAACTCATCACACCCAGCGAGGCAGCTGGCACAGACAGTACAACAGGGGAAAGGCACACTGGGTAGGGGAGGGCGGGGCGGGGGGAGTGGAATTGCTAAAAGGCACCACCACTCCTTTAGGTGGAGTGATTAGAAAAGATACCCCTTCTCCAGGCTGATGTGGCCTCACAGTTTGGTTGGTAGAACAGGGGCTGCGTTTCAATTCCACCCACCCCCTCCTGCTCCACAGTAGCCTAAGCATGCCACCCAATGTCCTACCTGACGTACCTGCATTTGCACCCTTCACTTCTCTGCCAGGTCCAGCTGCCTCTCCCCTTGTTGAGGACAATCTTTCTCCAGTTGTGCTCTCTTATCTTTGCCCATCGCTGCTCTACCTTAGAGAATCATTCTAGCAAACCAACACAGGAAACCTCTTCCACTTTAAAATACCCTCCCTAGATCCCAAGTAATCCTCTGGCTAAGGCCTGGTCCTTAGTTGCTCTTTACAGCGAAGTTCCTTAAGAGCTCTTTAGAGTTGCTATATACACTTTCTCTTCCTCACCTCCCATTCTCTCGTTAACACACCCTAATCAGACTTTCTCCCCTTTGGCCCTATGGAAACTGCTTCTGTCAAGGACACCAGCGACCTTCATCAGGCCAAAGGCAGCCCTCGGATTCTCAGATCTCTTCTTACTCATTCAATCAGGATTTGATAAGACGGCTCACTCCTACCTTCCTGAAACAATTCTTATCTTCTAACATTGCACCGTCTCCTGGTGTTCCTCGTATCTTCTCCTTTTCTACTAAAACTCCAAATGTCCACGTTCCTTTTAGTCTTTCTCCCCCAGCTCTTCTCCCCCACCCCACCCCCTGCCCCGAAGCGATTTTATGTAAACCTAAGGCTTAAAAAGTGTCTTTGTGCTGATGAATCCCAAATCTCTGTCTTCAGACTCATATCCAGTTGTTTACTCTTCATCTCCATGGGACGTCTGACAAGCACCTTGTGTAACATGTGCGACAGAGCTCCTGACTTCCCTCACCCCACATTTTCTCTTTGAGTCTCCCCCAACTCATACAATGGCACGCCATTAACCCATCTGTCAGGGCCCTGAACCTAAGAATCATCCATTGTCTTTTTGTTCCTTCACACACTCTGCCAAAATCATTTGTTAGAAATGTGTCTGAACTGTCCTCTTCTCACCCCTTCCCTGCCCCCGGCCTATTCCAATCTGCCACAAGCAGCCTCTTTACTGGTCTCCCTATCGTGTATTTTACACACATTAGTAAGAGTAACTTTTAAAAATGTGAATCAGATGTTGTCATCCCTCTCTCACCCTCCCATGGCTTTCAGTGGTTCTTATAACGGCCCATTGGGCTCCATAGGATCTGGCCACTGCCCCACCTCTCAGCCTGCTACTTGCGGCCACTTGACTCCTCAGCCTTGCTGGCCTTTTGTTACTCCCGCAGCAAGCCAGGCGCATTCCCACCTCTGAGCTTATGCTGATTTTCTTTCAGCTTGAAAGATAGCCTTCTTTCAAAGGCTATCCTGCCCTCCTTCTCTCGCCCCAGGTATTGGCTAGGCTCATACCTGCAGATCATACCTGTATGTGCTCAGAGGTTTCCCCTGAGTGGAAATACCTTGTCAGCTATGAAGTCACTTCCTTCCCAGCTTTGTTTTTTTTTTCACACTACTTATCCCTACTTAGAATTTTTGTTTGCTCTCTCTTCTCCCCCACCCCACTGGAAGGCAAGCTTCACGATGGTCGTTGCTTGCCTATGGCTTTATCCCTAGCGCCTAGAATAGTGCCGGGCAAAATAGGTGTTCAATTAGCACATGTCCAACGACTGCATCCCCTCCCAGATTTTACTCCTCCTGAATCTTTGGACCCTTCCTCAGTTCGTTTCCGGATGTACGCACCCCCACACCCCAACCTCCGCAGAGCCGCGACTCTCCACACCTCCCCCAGGGTCCTCAGCTGTCTCCACCCCTTCCTGCGCGGCCCCTTTAAGCGGACTCCGGAAAGCCGCGGGGAAGGCGGGCCGAAACCTGGTCGACGCGGACTCGGAGGGGCGGGGCGGAACTAGGGGGTGGGGCCTGCGTCCTGCGTGCGTGCGCGTTCTGGAGGCGCCGCCGCCGCTGCCGCTCTCGAGGCCGCTGCCGCCGTCGCCGCGCAGAGCCGAAGCAGGAGCCACGGCCGAGAGGAGGGAGGAGGAGGAGGAGGAGGTGGAGGAGGCGCTGGACCGGGCGGGGTGAGTGAGGGGCGGGGAGCCGGAGCTACCCCAGAGGGAGCGGGGGGCGCGGGTCGGCCGAGCCGGGGTTGAGGCGGCTCCTGTCGCCGGTCAGTCCCGTGGCTTCCCCTTCCTCCTCCGCGTTCCCTCGGTGTCCGGGGCGGCGGCCCGGGGGCCTGGCCGGCGGGAGGGGCCAGGGCTCGCGGAGGCCCGGCCGCCGCCGCCAGGGCCAGAGCCAACCACGCCCGCGGACGGAGCCGGTCGACTGTGGCTGGGCCTGCGGGAGACGGACGGGAGGGGCCCGGGCCGGGTGTGGGAGAGAAAGAGGACATTGTGTCCCCCACCCTCCAACTCCCGGAGGTGTCATGGCACGAGCCCATTTCCCTCGCCATCTCCCCGGACGCAGTGCCCTCGCCCCTCGCTGCCCGAGAGGTAGAGAAGAACGGACGTCGCCGCTAATTTCCTCTCGCGTGTCCCCAGACTAGGGTCAGATCCTCCTTTGAACCCAGTTCTCCCTTTGGGGGCACGCGAAGAGGGGATGGGCGGCTTGGGTGAATGTTTTGCCCTCCCTCCAGTGCTGGCGAGGTGCGCGTAGACGGGAGCGTTGCCCTGTGTTCCGGCGGCCAGGGTCCAGGGTCTGCCTTGCCTTCCTTTATCCCCCGGCGCTCAGGGCTGACATCTCTACGTCCCACTCCACCTCCCGGCCCCTTTCCCGCCCTCTCTTCCCCAGGTCTCCGTAGCACGCCATGTGTTCGCCTTGTCGGCGTTGCTTTTGGGGGGTCTCTGCTTCCCTAAGTTTCGCTAGGGAGGAGGTCCGTCTGATTCTCGTTTTCCTTCGAACTGGGGCTAGTAGGGGTGTCGTTTGCCCCCTCACGCAGGAAGTTAAGGGACAGTGTCTTAAGCTGAGTTGTGTAATTTACTGCTATGGGGAGACGATGAGGGAAGACTAAAAAATGGGGTCTTGTCCCGGGGCTAACAGCCAGAGTTTAGGGGACCTTTTGACTTCTTGGGAGAAGAACTAGCATTGAGCGGTTAGGTGTTTCTTTTTGGGAGGGAGCATCGTTTTATCGTTGCTTTGAAGGGAAGAGAGTGTAAGAAATGAAAGGGACTAGTAAGAGGGCAGGAGGTTAATGGGCCACGGCCTTACAGGTGGCCACATTTTCTGCTTCCTGAGTGTGGGAGGAGGATTCTTTCTGTTTTTAATCACAGTCAGAGAGCAAAGTATCAGCTCTCCCGGTGGTAATGTGGGGCTCCTACCTTCAAAAGCACGCTGAAGGGCAGCCTCAGAAGGGGTGCTGCTGGAAACAGGATTTGGAAACTTTCTTTTGGTTTCCTGTCAGTGTGTGGGGGTGGGCGTGCATGTGTGTAGTTTTCCTTTTGATGTAATTGATATCTGCCATATTTTGACATAAAAAGCACTAAATCAGGCCCCGAGTTCCTTTGTGTCTTTATTATGATTTCCTATAACACTTTCTGTTTTGAAATTACATTTGCGTTGGTTGAAATTCTTTTTTATTCTGGTGTTTCAGTGAGTCTTGTGCTTCCTCGGTATTTTGAATCCCGTGCTGCAAACTGTAATTAGGTGTGAGTTTTTGAGGATAACACAGTGCCTGGTGCACGGTAGGCACTCAGTATTTCTGGAGTGTATCGAATGATTCCAAAACGGGTCTAGGTATTATATATCTTCTATGCTTTTGAGCGGTAGCGCACGTTTGAATGTTGCATTTCACTTCCAATATATAAAATAGTAATTCTTGACCTTTTCTAGGCCACAGACGTTTTTGAGAATATAATGAAACACATAGACTCTGCAGAAAATGAGTAATAGGCATTTATGCACAAAATTTTGCATTCAGTTCCAGGGAGCCTCTGGAGCCAACCGTGGATACCTGTCTGAAAAGTAACCTGGAGCCCTGATTATCATGCAGTTCTATATAAAAGCTGTTCAGAAGCCTCTGTTCATTTTCTGTCCTCAGGAATGACAGTCTTTACACTTACAGATTAAACTTTGGGTCTTTGGGAACAAGATTTAAGAGTGATTGCTATTGCAACTTATGGGGCAAAGTTCTCTTTAATAGCTGCTACCGGTCATTAACAGTTCCTGATGGCTTCCAAGGAAATCAGATTGCTATAGTTGCTTTTGGGAGCTTAAAATCGTAATCACGATGAATGTACGATTTTTATTGTACAAACTTCATCTGAGCAGTATGAACAGCACGTGAAAATGTTCACAAATCAAACTATTCAATTTTCCTGTTCTCTTCCCATCTTGTTTATATGCATGGTATTTCATGTAGTTAATAATTATTGTATCAACATTCAGTGTTAATTCAACAAGTGCTTTTTGAATATCTTTGGGAATAAAACAAAGTCCTTGCTGTCACAGAGTTTATGTTCTAATCAGGAGAGATGAGCCATAACCACATGAGTAGAAAATACTCCAGATTTTAAGAGCCATGCAGAAGAGTAAAGTAGGATGAGAGGGCCGCGAAACAGTGTGGGTAAAGAAAGATAGGCAGGGAAACGTGAGCCTAGAGTGGAGACCTGAAGGAAGCAAGGGATGGGTGCTTTGGGGGAAGAATGGTACCAGCAGAGAGAACTGCAAGTGCAAAGATGTGTGTGTACTTTGCCTTTTTTTTTTAGAACAACTGGAACGCCAGTAAGCAAGAGGGAAAGTGAGAGAGTTGCACTTGAGGTTAGAGAAGTAGCTGGGCCCACGCTATAAGGCCTTGCAGGCTGGATAAGAACTTTACTATGGATTTTACTACAAATGAGATGGGAGACCGTAGAGGGTTTTGAGTCTGAGAGCGACCTGTTCTCACTTAAGTTTGTGAGAATCATTCTGGCTGTTGTGTGGAAATCCGCTTGGTGGAGATGGGGGGCGGGGGGCAAGAGTAGAAACAGGAAGACCAGTCAGGAGGATAATTGTTATTTTGAATCTTTTTCAGTGGTTGCAAATTAGTTCATCTACCTGCTGTTAGGCATATGGGTAGTTTCCTTTTCCCCTATTAAAATAGCAACAAAGTGAGCATTTTTGTTTATACACCTTTTTCTTTCTTTTGGGATATTTCCTTGGGATTGATTTCCAGAACTGCTGCTGAATCCAAGTATGTGAATATACTTGTGTTCTTGGTGGTGTGTCTATGAATTGCTCCGGAGAGTAAGTCGCAGGAGTTAAAGTGATAGCCACAGTTGTTGATCTTAAGTTTCAGGGCAGTGTCACCTGCATTCGGTATCATTATTTAATACTTTAAAAATAATGAGTTATAAAAAGAGATATTTTAGATTGTTAGGTTTAGTTTTCCAGTGGCTCACATTTAGAGTTCATATATGTATTATTAGCTAATTGTTGGGGATAGAGAGATGAATTAAACAGGGTCTCTGCCCTCAGAGAACTTTATATTCTGTCTTAATTTATAATCTAATAGTGAAGTGACTTCAGATCTTGCCAGAGTTCACTGTTACCCATGAACTTCATTCATATGTTGTTGATGATCTCTTATATACAGTTGGCATTCCAGTCAAGCATTTAATTTTTCATAGTAATAATTTCTTATTTTCTTAGAGATTTTTTAATGGTATCTGCAATTTGTTTAATTTCTGTTTGGTATGTCTTTAGAAGTTTACAGCTGTGGCAGCCCCATGTTTTGTTCTTTGCAATAAATTATGCAACTAGTACTTCGTTGAGGACTCTCACAGTTGAGTTTTTAAATTGTTGCAATTCTTTATAGTTATTCAAAACACAGAGACTATTGTGTCTGTTAAACAAGGTCAGCATTGCAGCTTTGAAATTTTAGTTTTTAAAGGAGGACGATACCAGTCTTTTTTTTTATATTGATTTTTGAGAGAGAGAGAAATGGATTTGTTGTTCCACTCATTGATGCATTCATTGGTTGATTCTTGTATGTGCCCTGACCAGGGGTCGAACCTGCCACCTTGGCGTATTGAGATGACACTAACCCACTGAGCTACCCGGTCAGGGCAATGCCAGTCTGTTTTGATAGAAATTATACCACCGTGAGGGCATCGCTCAACATTCCTGGTTCTGAAATCCAGATGGCTTGATTTGGCATGAGCTGGGGAACTCCATCTACAAAGTGACTGGGTTGAACTAATTGAATTACCTGCCAGCACCTAGCCCTACGTCTGTACCTGCTAGGGACCCAGCAGTTCATTGAACCTCAGACAACACCCAAGCTTCCAGTTATAAAATTCCCTTATTTTTTAGAAGTTTAATATTGGGTTGGCCAAGAAGTCTGTTACATTTTTCCTATAGGGTGGCTCTAGTAACGCTTAGTTGTCTTTAACTTCATGTGAAACAATTTTGTTAGATTGTATTGTAACAGCTGTAAATGTATCCGCATGCATTAAAAAACTAATCAGAAGTAGTGAATTTTTGTGTAGCCATTTTAATATTAAAGATGGAAGAAGATACGCAACATTTTCAGTGTATTATGCTTTATTATTTCAAGAAAGGTAAAGACACAACTGAAATGCAAAAAGAAGATTTGTGTGGCATATGGAGAAGGTGCTGTGACTGATCAAATATGTCAAAAGTGGTTTGCGAAGTTTCTTGGGACTGTTGACATTTTGGGCAAAATAATTCTCTCCTGTGGGGCTGTCTTATGCATTGGAAGGTTTTTAGCAGCACCCCTGGCCTCTACCCACTAGCAACCAATAACAGGAGACAGCCAACAGACTCAAAATACCCAAATCAGTAAAGTTACTGGTAAAAACGAAAAATGTGTCTTTTATCTTATGGAGAAAAAACATAACAGACTTTTTGGCCATCCCAATAAAAATATCTCATATAAACCATTTATATATTAATGTTTTAGTGAATTTAAAATTATGAACATAAAGTTCCTTCTAATGTTCCTTTTCAAATTAAACTCATCAATTTAAAAAAGAGTTGTGTCATATTTCAAGTACCATATTTTGCCATGTATAATGTGCATTTTTTTGCCCAAATTTTTGAGGGAAAAATAAGGATGCTCATTATGCATGGGTATAATGATTACCTACCATGGATATAGTAGTGGGGCATAAAATCCCATGTATAATGCACGCAAAAACATAGGTGCGCATTATACACGGGAGTGCATTATACATGGCAAAATATGGTATTTTCTGCTCATTCTTGTATCGTTTGCTGCCAGACTTAATGCCAACGACATCTTCTGAAAAAGATTTGTGTTAAGCATAAAAATACTTAAGCTTTCATTTTTTATGCATGAAACTTGGGGTAGTTTTTATGTGCCCTTCAGTCCTTTCACGGAGGTAATACTGGCCCATTCACATAATGAAGTTTTGTAATGGTGGTTATGGGTTTGCGCTGAATGATTCACACTCTCTCTCTCCAGTCCGCTTTACACAGCTTTGAGGTGACTGGTTAAGAGGACAGGCCTTTGGAGGTCGAAGGGGCATGTGCTCACCAATAAGGAAAGGCAGTTGTGTGTGACAATTAGATGAAGTCAAAACAAGAAATGGTGTGCTTTTATACAGTGGTTGAAAAATAATTCTTTTAATATGATTTTCAGAAGTACGTGATACACACATGGAGGATTAAATACGTTCTACAAAACTTACTTCAATCATTAAACAAGTTAATGGCCCTTCTTTTTGTAGTAATGACATATATTTAGGCTATATAAATTTAAGTTAGGTAAATCTTGAAAAAAATTTCTTTGCATATCCAGTTTTCCCAGATATGGTTTGCTTTCTCTAGCCAATTTAGTTCACGTTGGTAGAGAGTGGTTCAAAATGTGGAATGGTAAAGTTAACCAAATTTGGAATTACATACATAACCCCATGTTAGGTTTCAGGATATATTTAAATTAGGTTATATTTCATAAGAATAAGGAATATACCAAGCTACACATTTTAACCGATTTAAAAAAACACCGTTGGATTCATTCAAACTTCAGGTGCCTTTCATTGAACTCATTAAGTGTATAAACCTGTAACATTCGGGGTTGTTTGCAATACTGTGCTGTGTTCACTTACTCTGGTTGTGAGAGAGGCACAAAGAACTGGCTCCAACTGTTTCTTTGGACAGACCCCAGATGCAGTTACGAGAGTATGAGTTAGCAGCAGTGGGAAGCTCTGTCTCGTTGCGGACTGAACGTTTCAGATCTGTCAGACGTGGAATCCAGAGAGCAGTTTCATTCACTGTGTTTCCAGGGACGTTTTTCAGTTCATTTATAAACAGAATCATTCTGTTCTAGACAAGGATTATAGAACATTAAGCAAGCAACCATAACTTAATTATTTTAGCAGTTGAAATTTTAACACTATCTTGGATTTTATGGAGCTTTCTGTATCTAGCCCAAATCATTGATAGCTTTTGAAATACCTTTTAACTTCCAATGTATGCTTGTGAAAATGTTGCATAATTTCATTAGTAGATTTCAGATTTAGTCATTGAACAGATGTTCGAGTGACCCAGTATTAGGCTCTTTGATGAAAACTGAGATGTGAGGCTGTAGTTTCTATTTAAGGAATTTATAGTCCAGTAATTTTGTTTGCCAGAACCCGACATATGTTTTTATAAATAAATGTTGTATTTTCATGTTAGATAAAAATAGAATCATATTCATTTTCTAAGTAAAATATTTTAAATTATCTCTTAGCTACTCAACAACTATTTCTGTGGTCTTATTTTTTAACAGCTTTTTAGTGTTAGAGCAAATTAGTTTTCCAGTTGTTTAAAATATAGTGAAATAAGAATTGTTTTCTAATGCCTATTTTACTTTAATCCAAGACTTTATTTTTCAAATTGCTTTTCTGCAATATGCCACATTGTGGGAAGTATTTTTTATTTTTCAGCCCGCATTTTATGTTTAATGTGAGGGGTTTTGTTGTTGTGGGGTTTTTTTGTTGGGTTTTTTTTTGTATTCCAGCTTCATATTTTTTCTACACTGATTAAAATCATCCTGTGCCACTAAAGTTAACTATGCACTAGAATAGAAATGTGCATATAGACAAATGTATCACTGTGCATTTTTAGTGAATGTTGGTAGCTTGCCAGCTTTATTTTCAAGTTCCTACCCCCTCCAGACCTAACTAAGATGTGCTTATAAGGCAACAACAGTATATTTAATTTACAAAATGAGAGTAGTTTTTCTGATTTTTCTGTTTTGCATGTTCTGGGTTAGGATTAACTGAACGTTTATTCTCAGTAGACACACAGCCAAATAGTTCACTTAACGGGTGCTTTCTGTTAGAGCATTGGCTGACTTTTAGATAGAGAGCCTCATATAATTTTATGACCACTACTGAGTTTTGGATAACATTCTTTACACAATCTAAAGGTAAACATGAATGTAATAGAAGCTGGAAACAAAAGTTTGCCATTTTCTTTGCATTAGCAAATGTAGTTCTGTTCCAAGGAACATGCCCTTGTTAGGTTCAGGATCATTTTCAGTAGTTGTAACTGCTTAAACACTTTCCTTTTCGGAGTAACTCATGCTCCATTGTGGCAGATCTTGAAAAGAACAAAGATGTAAAGAAGTAATTGCAAATCACCCATAACTCTGGCTGGTGTGGCTCAGTGGTGGAGCATTGGCCTGAGAACTGAAAGGTCGCTGGTTCAATTCCCAGTCAGGGCACATGCCTGGGTTGCGGCCAGGTCCCCAGTTGGGGGCGTGTGAGATTGATGTTTCTCTCCCTCTCTCCCTCCCTTCCCCTCTCTCTGAAAATAAATAGTCTTTTTTTAAGAAAAGAAAAGCACCCATAAACATACCACCCAGAGATAATTACTACTAACATTTTAATGCACGTTTTTTCTAGTTTTTTTTTCCCTCCATGTGCAGAATTTTTTATTTGAAAAAAATTTGGAATTATACTTTTATATAGACTGTTTTGCTCCCACTTTTTTCTCTGATCAGAATGTTGGTGTTCTGCCTAGTGTGGCACTTTTAGGTTGATTCTTTAAAATATTCCTATTTTAAATAACACTGGGAAAGACATTTTTGTGCATTTGTCTTTGATTACATCTTTGTTGTTGTTGTTTTTTCTTTCTTTCTTTAGGGTAGATCCCCAGAAGTGGGGTAACCGGATCAAAGGGTGGTCACCGCGTGTGAGAGTGTGTGTGTCTCAGTGCCCTCCAGTGGCACTGCGTAGGTCAGTTCTTACAGTCTGTGCCAGGTTGGTAGGTATCTTTTAAAGTTCTTGGGTCATAATCACAAAATCTTCATAGCATTAATTAAAGCTGTTACAGTGTATGATTAGTAATTTACAGTCATCTTGAAAACCTTGTTTGGAATGAATTTCTTTGAAAATATTTTAGGTAAAAATTATCTTTCTGACATGAAAAGATACTTTTTTTTTTAAGATTTTGTTTGTTTATTTTTAGAGAGAGGGGAAGGGAAGGAGAAAGAGGGAAATATTAATGTGTGGTTGGCTCTCACGTGCCCCCCACTGGGGACCCGGCCTGCAACCCAGGCATGTGCCCTGACTGGGAATCAAACCCTCAACCCCCTGGTTCGCAGTCCGAGCTCTCAATCCACTGAGCTACAACATCCAGGGCAAAAAGATACTCTTTACAGTTACAATTTGAGTATTTTTTTTTTATTGGGAAGAAATAGCATTTTAAAGTTCTCCCTTTACTAAAATAACAAACATGAGGAAGCTTATAGTATGTAGTAAGTAGAAATAACTTATGTAGAACTAAATTATTTCAGAGAGGATGGAGGGGTTAGTCACATGGTTCAGACCAAAAAATAAAAACTTAGTTTTTAGAGCAATGGCTTTGGAGTTAGGCTGCCTGGGTTCAAATCCTTGCTTTGCCACTTACTAAGTACGTGATTTGAGGCAACTTACTGAGTGTTGTAATTCAAGGTAACTTATTAAATATATGATTTGATATTGCTGAAGTTTGGCTTTCTCATCTTTCAAAAGGGAGTAATAATACCTACTGTAGAGGATGGTTGAGAGAATTGGAAATACGATGTAAACTGCTTGGCATGTAGTAGGCATTTAATAAAAGCTAGCTACCGTTAAATTTGTTTTTTTGGACAGTTCCGATGGGTGGGGCAGGAGATGTCATTTGTGTGGCCTTGCTTAGATGACTAAATAAATGCAAGGGTACAAGATGGCCTTGAGCAATGGCAGCTGGAGGGGGGGGTGGCAGTCATTCTTTATGGTAGGAACGGCATGAGCCAAAACAGAAAGTCCAGGACAAGTTGGAGGACAGGAGACTGATTTGACAGAGCCTAAACCTGAGTAATTAGAAAATAGGCGATAAGGCCGTGAAGGTCGATTGGGCCTAGGCTTCAGAAGTCATTGAATGCTAGGGTGAGCCATATGGGCCCTGTGCAGGAGCACAGGGTGTCGGACAGGAGGGAAAGGACCTCCTGTTTGGAAGGTGAGTCTGGCTACAGGGTGTGCAGCATGAATTGAGGCAGGAAGGGACCGAGGACAGGGAGGCTGGTAATAACGCAGGGCAGGCGAAGGCCTGAGGCTGTAACGGAAACGAGGGGAGGTTTGGAGGGGCGATGCTGGGAGTCAGTCGTGTGAAGATCTGGCTCTTCAGACATGAGCCCCGTTTGAGGATGAGATTCAGAAGGGAGCTGGAGTCAGAGACACAGGCTGCACGGAGGTGGGCAGCCTCTGAGAGAGAGAGTCCTTGGTGTACTCTGGTCATTGCCTCCTTCCTTAAAAAATTGAAAGGTAAAAATTCCTGTTACTTCATCAGTGAAAAGCATGTTTATGCTGTTCCTTTGACAGATTTGTACTCTCAGAAATTTTACTTACTTAGCGTTTTGGGTTCTTAGTTAACAGAATCCTCACATTTAGCCATTGGTATTTCAGAAGATATCTTTTCTTTTTTCACTTGGTTTTTCTCTTGTTCTATTAGAGTTGTCCCAGTTTTCCCCCCCTTCGCTCTCCAGGGGCCCCCCACCCCCTACAGTCAGTCCCTCCTCTGTTGTCCATGTCCGTGGGTCCCTTACACGTGTTCCTTGACTAGACCCTTCCCGTTCAGAGGGTATCTTAAAATACGTCACTGTAGGTGAAGTCTTCTGTGTGGTCCTCCCAGCATTTGTGCAGGTGCGGACTTCAGAAACATCCGTTGTGTCAGCTGAAACAATGAAAGTGGAGCACAGACTTCTTGTTTGGTGAGCAGCTCAGTGTGGAGCGCAGTGAACTGTGGGGCAGTGGGAAACAGGGCATTGAGTATATGGAATACTTTAGAAAAAAAATACTACTTTTAGTGCTTCTCTCCCTCCCCCCTTAATTTCTTAATTAAAAAAAATATATTAGTCTGCACATGCCATTCTTAGCCATTCTTGTACCTGGCTCTAGCTCAGTGTTAATTGAACTTGCCACGTGGCTGAATAATACGGAAGCAAGTTAGCCTGAAAATTGATGTTAGTATTTCTTTCTGACTGATAAGTAACCTCACGTCAGCTGTGAATTACTGCTCGCTCTCTTCCTTGTTTTTTGCTTAAAAGACAGAAATTTCTTCTCACAATTCTGGAGGTCTGAAGTGCGAGATCAAGGCGTCAGCAGCGCTGGTTTCTTCTGAGACCTCTCTCGTGGCCTTGCTGGTGGCCATCTTCGCTGTCTTTCCTTAGTGTCACCAGCTGAGAAAAGAAGCAACCCCTGATTTCAAAACATTAGATGTAGGCTGTTACACTTTCCAGATATTTGCATATTTTAAAGCATTGAGTTGTTATTTACACCTTTCTAAATATTTCTTTTAGTTTCAAATATTTTCTAAACTCAGAAATAAAGTCCTTATTATTAATTTTTATTCAAATCTCGTTCCTTGGGGGGGGTGAAGGGATGGGGAGAAAAGGCATACAACTGTAATTGAATAACAATAAAATTAAAACAAAAACAAATTTGGTTCCTGTAAAAGTATATTTGAAAGTATTTTTAAATTACATTCGTGCACCACTGAAGGTTTCTGTCAGCGGGGGACTGCGTCTACCACTGTGGTCCCGTCAGATCACAATGGCACTGGCAGATTCCTACCGCCTAGTGGCAGTCCTCTCGTGGTGCAGTGCCCGCGTGGCTGGGACGGCGCCGGCGTGACCAGGCCTGCCGTGCTGCCTGCCATGTCAAAGTGCAGCGCCTACCCTTATTTATGTCCAGTACAGAAGACTCGGTGTGGATAAACTGTGTTACTGGTTTGTGTGTTTGTGGTACTTTTTATTGTCATTTAGAGTGTATTCTTTCTACTTATAAAAAAGTTTGCTGTAAAACAGTATGCCATGTTAGACTGGCAGCAGCCTTTACGTCACCTGATTTCTGCTGCATCTCTTGATTGCATCACTCTGTGTTGCTCGATTCAGTCTGGTGTTGTTTCAAAAGTTAGTGCAGCCCGTGTGTGCAGTGTTTATACAGTCTGCAGCGGCGCAGTGAGGTCCTAGGCCTTCAAGGTCACTCACCATTCACTTGCTGACTCCCAGAGCACCTTGCGGTCCTCCAAGTTCACTCATGATGAGTGCCCTATCCAGGTGTGCCAGTTTTTACCTTTTATACTGTATTTCTACTGTATCTTTCCTATATATGGATACACAGATGTCTACCATTGTGTTACAGTTACCTACAGTATTCCGTACAGTGTACACTGTACAGGGCGTGTAGCCTAGGAACAATAGGCTATGCCTTAGAACCTAGGTGTGTAAGAGGCTGTACCATCTAGGTTTGTGTAAATGCACTCTACGTGCACTCTGGGATGTTTGCACAGTGACAGAATCTCCTAATGACACATTTTCCAGAACCTGTCCTAGTGGTAAAGCAGCACTTGACTGTAATAAGTAAATGTAGCACATAAGGTTGAGGATTGTTTGCGGGTTGCTTTTTCTAAATACTGTTTTTCTTACGTAAACTGCAAAAGCCCGGATCTGGTCGATTGAATGACACGTCATTTACTAAAGAGACCCCAGATAGCCAAAATACTGATTTAATGTCTCACACTATCCCATTATAGTTGATTCTGTTTTGAGTTGGTTCGAAGATACTTCTCTTTGTCAACAGAAATCAGAACTACGTCATTCTCCTCGGACTGCTTACTCCCACCCTTCCCTCCCCTCCCCAACCACAGCTGAGAACAGGAGCGTCCCTGCTTTGGGCCACTTTGGCTCTGTCACTCCGCTGGCAGTCGTGCCCGTCCCACTGTGTATGTCTCACATTCTTAGAAGTCGGCTCGCCTCTTGGCAGGAAAAGTAAGTTATTAGATTGCGTGCCTAGCAGCTCGCGATACACTATTATAAGAAAATTCACAATTTTATATGTTTAAAAAAAGAAAATTAATTCATTTTTTACATGAGGTGATTTGTGAAGTGTGTGAGACATGAATAGATTTTCCTATTCTATTCCCAGAGCATTGAAATAAAAAAACATAAAGCCCACGAAGGGTTTTTTTAAAAATATTTTCTTGAAAGTAAAGCCCTTACATCTCATTTAATCAGCACGTAAATCTACGAAATAGGTACTGTCCATTTTTTATAGATGATGAAACTCAAAAGTAATTGTGTAATTTATGAGAAGTCACAAACTCTAACTATAGAGAATAATGCTGACAGCAAACTACCAGAAGCAGAGACTGGCACAGTAGGAGGCATAAAATAAGTGATCAATAAATATTTGTGTTTTGCTCCCATGCAGAGGTGAATGAATGAATTTGAATGGAATGAATGAGTCCATCCATAGGTGATAGATAGGAGACTGCCTCTGTTACTCATCATTTCTCCAGTGCAACACAGCGTTTTTCTTCCAGATGAGTCTAGAAAATTTTCAAAAACAATTGAATTCACCTTTCCTTTTATTCTACAGAACTCCCTCCTCCCCCATGTGGTTTAAGCTACTTAAAATAAACCACACAGTAAAAATCCTGAAGAGGGAAATAAAGACCAGAAACAGAGAGAGTATAAATAAGAGTATAATTTTCACTTAGATTTTTAACTGTCTGAGTAGTCTGTAATGTTTTCAGCTTAAAAAAAAAAAATCTACATGAGACCCTTGTATTCACATTCACGATATCATCTTCTTTTGGTTCTGTTTGTATCTCTTAATTTTTAAAAACTATTAAAAATTTACTGTAGTCCAAAATGAGATGGTAGAACAGCAGTAGTTGAAATGATTGTATAGCCAACACTAGTTTTCCATCTAATCTCTCTCAGTTGTGCGGAGGGGCCTGCGGTTCTGTTTTCTATTAGTGCAGCAAAGTTTGTGGCTTCTTGTTCAGAAATATGAACTGATAATTTAATAGGGTTAAAAAAATACGTAATGGGATAATTTTTTTTTCAACCATTGTTGATACCCAGGCGGGCTATGGTTATAGCATGAAATATCCAAACTGCACATTTATACAGTTTCTAATTCAAATGATTTAATATCTTAATAAATTTAAGTTTAGAATTATTTTAAATGAATACCAAATAGGAATGGATACCTAAAGGATGAAAGTAGGTGCAGATAATCGAGAGATAGAAGCTATTTGAGTGGAAGGTTGCAAAAGGGAAGGGGTTATGGTGCAGAATTTACACGTGGAAGTCACGCTGCTAGCCTGGAAAAGACATCGGCACAGAAAGGAAAGATGGAGTGAGGGCTGTGAGGAGACAAATCAGTGTTCGGTGGGTGTACAGAACCCTGGGTTAATGTGGTGGCTGCAGGGACCTTCAGAGAGGGCTGGGTGAGTCTCACACTCAGGAAGCAGGGGGTCTGTCTTGTTGGTGTGAGCTGAAAGTACAGTAAACTTAGAGTGAAGAGGGAGGGCTGTTTTTGTAAAGAAGGAATGTTTTAGAATTTGTTTAGTTGTCTGAGATTAAGGCTGTAATATGACAAGTTTAAAAAAGATTATCCTCAAACTGCTGTTTTGTTTTGTGTTTTTTTGGTTTTTAGTTTTTATTGATTTTGCTAGATTTCTGTGTGACCACATATAGGCGGCCCTGCTGTTGCACCTCTGTGCTCTGTTCTAGCCGGACGGGGTGGGTGACAGTAGTTTGCAGTTAGGAGCGCACGCAACAGTTTCTTCTTGTACAGTTATTTATTAATCATTGTGTTATTTTTCACACGAACAGTTGTAAACCTGCTTCTGGCCACTTTTGCCCATCCTGTGTAATTGGTGTAATAATGACACGCCTAACCCCCAGCATGAAATTTTCATGGTTCAGAAAGTTCTGCATGTAAAGTATAAGTATCAGTTTGCTCTGCAGATGTATATATCTAAAAATTGATGTAGGTGGAACTTTTATAAATGTAATTATTTAAGAATATCAGATTAACTTAAGAAAAACCATGGGCAAGTGAGTTTGGAAGGTGAATCTTGTGTCTTAGACCCTCTTTGTTTGTTGAGATTTTCCAGTATGAAGTTATTTTGATGGTATTTCTTTTACATCCAGATTGTAAGTTGGAACTTCAGTAACTCAAATTGGTCAGATAGTATACTGTTTTTAAAAAGTTCCTATGCCTTTTGAATATTGAATAGCACGCTTTGGATAAACTCCATTGTAAAACATCCCTTTGAATTTTAAATAAATGCTTAGTAACCTCTTACTTGTACTCAAATATTATAATTATTACATTGGAATATGATAGCATTGTAATTCAAGAACCAATCAAAATCTGTGGGTTTTGTGGGGGTTCAGGTGATGTAGTTATTCTCTTGTTCCCGTTATGCTTTAGACTTAGACAACTGTCACAATAGGACAAGCCTGAGATTGTGTCACCACGCAGTGCCATCTGCTTGCTGTGTGTGTGAGCAGTAGGCCTTAGACACTGGAATTGAAGAATCATCACTTTGTGGTGTTCTTAGCTGGCTCTGCTAGGGTCAGGTGTGTGGGGTTGGGCGTGTGTCTCCAGAGAATTGTCACACTTCCATAACCACGTGTTTAATGTCTTCTCTCTGTTGATGTGCTGAAGATGGACTTGTCAGCTTTTTTCGTGTGGTACAGAAAATGCCTATTTAATCAGTAACATTTTTAAATGACTTTTTTAAACACTCAAATACTTGCAAAAGAGAGAATTCTTTACTTGAAGGACCCCACCATCCCCTTTCCATCTTGTTAATTTTCATAGTATAACAAACTTTTTTTAGACCAAAGTGTTTTGTAGAAAATCAATCATGTAATTGCATTCATCTTCATGATTTCTAAAACGTGCTATATTATGGGAGAAAAAGCAGATTATCAGTGTTTACATAGTATGATTTCAGTTCTCATTTTTACAAAATGTTCATTCGTGTATAGAATACAGGCTCAGGAAATACCAGAAGGACCAAAGTTACCATCTTGAATTAGGATTTCAGGTGATTTTTCTTTTCTCCTTTAAACTTTTTACTTTCTGAACTTTATACATTGTTCGTATATTTTATAAATAGAAAATGAAAGTTCTAAAATGAATTCATCATAGAATATGAAATGATGTTTTATAATACTTTTAAAGGTGAAAATGCTTAGGGGGAAAAGGCTTTGCAAATGACTTACGGAACAGAATGCATTCCTGAGATGGAATTATATGTACGATAAAACCTGCACTTTAAACAAAAATAGGGAAAATCAGGTTTCCATTTTCTGGGTGCAGGGAAGGAGAAGTGGGAAAAGGATTGCACCGTTGATGGGAAGGCTTACACTTTGATTCTTCTAAGACAGGTTTGCCTCAGTTACGTTCATTTACATGCTGTTTCGTGGATGTTGTTTAATTACAGGATATAAGTTTATTTATATAAATAATATGCCAAATCTCACTTTGAATATTGGGTCATTAAATAATGTGTTTGTGGCCAGAAGGCAAAACATTCCCTGAAAGTTTGCATAGCTGTTAACTTCACCTCTCTCTCTCCGTTTTTTCTCCTGTAAACGAAAGAAGAGTGCCCTTTCGTAGGCATGTTTGGTGATTAAGTATGCCTGGCATACAAAAAGCGCTCAGATACTACTGCTGCCATTGTTACTACAACCAACAAAAGTTGGCATTGATGTCTGAGAATCGGGAGTAGACGATCACTAGGGAGCAGCAGTGCCCGACCTTTGGGCGTCTCTGGGATGCACTGGAAGAAGAAGAGCTGTCTTGGGCCACACATTAAACACATTGTGACACGTAATCACAAAAAAACCTCATAATGTTTTAAGTAAATGTACGATTTTGTGTTGGGCTGCATTCACGGCCATCCTGGGCGGCACGTGGCCTGCGGACCGCAGGTTGGGCACCCCTAGGAGCAATATCCTTCGCTTTATATCCACTGTTCTGACTAGCCCCGTGTATTCTGTTAGTTATGTGGGACTGTTTAGCTATGCACTCAAGTAATTTCATTATTTATGTACACAGTAATCTTGTCATTGCGGTTTATTGTTTTAAACTCAGGCTGTTTAACAAGAGAGATTTGTAATGAGAGTAGGAAAAGGTTTGCGAACTTGAAGACTGATGTGCGAAATAAGTGCGTGAACTAGAACTGAGCGAGGCTGACGGCATCCCAGTTATCATGCCCAGCAGTGACTTTGGTTCCGCGAGCTGTGTGATTTTCATCACAGGGTTAAAAACTTTCTGTGTGAGCCATGGTGCCCAAGAAAGCCAGTTTTTAACGCTGGCTTTTGTGGGATTAATTGAAATGAGTTTATTTCCGTGGCAAAATTGATGAATATTGCTTATTTCTTGTATACTCTTCGCATTGCCTTGTGCCCAGTACAGAAAATGAAAGTGGGGTGTGTTTGACTGGCTTGTGCAGAAATTTGAAGCTTCAAGTTCCTCAAAGGAAAGAGAGGGGACTCCTCCCAGATTTCTGGGCACTGAGGTTATTTCTCATTTTTATCACTTACATACATAATTTAAACATTTTCTTAGAACAAATTAACATATGTCTGTCTGGATTTGATATTTCCATGGATTCTCTGATGGATATAAATGTGCCTCATTTAATAAACGCCACTAGCCCCATCCATAGAAATGCTGGTTTTATTGGGTCTGCAGTACAACCCAGGAATGTGTGATCTGCTTCTCCAGGGGGTCCCTCACCACTGATTCTGATGCAGTAATTCCATGTCTTTCTCCTGCATTTTGTTTGAGTATTACATTTTTAAAAATTGTGTATTTTTAAAGTGTTGGAAGTATAAGAATACATTTTATATTTAATAATGAAAATGTTATGTCTTTTCATCGTATGTCCCTTTTTAATTAGTTCAAGGTACATACGTTACTTACTCAAACCAAGTAATACCAACGTAGAAGAAATGGGAAAGTACCAACGAGCGTGTTTCCAGCCATTTTTGTTGTGATCAGTTGTTCCCCGCCTCACCGCAGCCTTTTTAGATTTTTTTTTCCTAATTGTCCCCTTGTGATGTTTTAATACCACGGACATACTGTATATTTGTTTATGTATTGTATATTAGACTGTGCTTTATATTCTAAAAGAGTTGAGGGGTTTTTGTTTGTTTGGGGGTTTGGGTTTTTTTTTTCCTCAAGAGCCACTTTTTACCCACTTGGGGGCAGTATTGCCCCTGTGGAGAATGTACACAGTAGGCTAAAAGAAACATCACCTCAGTCTGTAAACATTTTCTTACACTTCTTTCTCAGTGCTTTTCAAGCATGTATTTTCTCTTTAAAAAAAATGAGATCAGATGCATAATATTTTTATATTGTGAGTTTTTCATGAAAAAATATATTTTAATAGTGTCATATCTAATGGATAAATAATATCAATGCATAGTATTCCATTATGTGAATTTGTGATCATTTCCTTAAATGATACCCTATAGTTTTCATTTTTTTATTATAAAAGCTGTACTGTGAAAAATCATTGTAGTTGAATTTTTCATGCATTTTTAATTATTTTATTCTGTATGTTTAAATATCTTGGGTATATGTAACTTAAACAATGGAAGTCCCTTTCCCCAAGAACATCTACTGTTAATGTGAATATTTGTTAAAGAAGATTAGATTGCAATTTAATTATGGCAAATTATTATTTTTTTGCCTGAGGTATTTTGGTCATCTTTTCATGTCGCTCCATAATTCTACTTTATTCTTTTGAGCAGTATTCTGCTGTATTGATGTATGGTAGTGTATCTGTTCTTCTAGTGAAGGATCTTTGGTTTCCTGGCTTTTTTGTTTGTTTGTTTCTGGCATACATTTTCGTTTGCTTGTGTTTTTTTGTGCCATGAATTTCCATTTGTGGTAGAAATACTGGGTCATTTAAGAATCGGAAGCACTTTATATGCTTGAGTCTTTTTTTAGGCTTACTCTCTTTCATTTTTTTATTTGCCTACTCTGATGTTGGTAGTCCTACATTTTAATTACTGTAACTTTATAGCATTGTACTTTTATATCTGGAGATAGAAAATGTTACATTAAGTAGTCAGATGTGCCTGTTTATTTTTCAGGTTACAAGTTAACAGTTTTAAGTTTGGCTAGGGTTTTGTTTTTGCTTTTGTTTTTAAGACAAGTATATGTATTTTAACGAGATTAGAATAATACAAGATTTTTACTTTTAGGCTGGAAACCATTTATTGCCTGGCAGTAATTCAGAACTCTAAAAGCACCTCTAACTTGCAAAGTAAATAAACAAGCTGGTGAGCTGTGAGCTTTCTGGGAATATCTGGAACCACAACATTTCTGTCAAATACGCCTTTTAATCTTGGGTTTATTGATTGAAGGAAGTTAGACTCTCTGCTGTCTAACTTGTATTCCTCTGAGAAGGAAAGAAATCCTCTCCTTTTACATTTCTGGTAATGTCCTTATTTTAGACACCTCATAAGTTTTTGCTAATTTTATATAGTTTCTTTATATATTGTTTCCAAAGTTATTTATACATGTTTCTGAGGTTTAGAGTTTCATAAAGTTAAAAATATATCAGAACAGATACTATATTGGGTAGCACTTTTGTGAATCGGAATCCAATTTTTACAGACTCTTACTCTAATCTAGTGTTTTCTGGATTCAAGCAGATTTCTTTATAGGAAACCACTAAGCATTGCTAAAGAACTATGCTCTATAAAAGTAGAAATGCTTTTAGTTTGGTTTTTTTTTTAAAGCACTGATTTTTTTCTGAGGCAGTTTCTCCTTTAAATTTAATTGCTTACACCATTACTAAAATCTTTAAATGTTGATTCTGACCCTGCTTAACTACAGTTCTATCCATGAGCCAACCTTGCTTTTTAAGATACATGCTGGAGTGAGACCTTCAAATGGTCTTAATGTCCTGGAAGAGTTAGTTTACCTTCATAATGAAGAATCTCTCCTGAGAGTACTGCACTCACCACTAGGATGAAGGCTAATTATAATATATATGTAATGTATAACATATGATGTACTGTGTAATTATAATACGTAGTACAAATGCCACTCAGTACTGGGGCCGTTTTCTGAGAGCAGCCTCGGCTGGAGCCGGGTGTCACCACCGCTGGCTTAGGCAGGCTCCTGATGCTGACAGAGGTTCCCTCACTCTGCGGCGTGGGTCTTCATCTGGCAAAGTGGGAAACACACACACGCACTTTTCCCCTCGTGGTAGTGGGGTTTTTTTGTTTTTTTGCATGGTATGTTTAAAACAATTACCATCTCAAATGTGATTTTGTCTGTTGAGGCTCACCATTGAACCAAGTCGGAGATTTTATTCTTTGGTGCAGAATTCAGCTTGCCCGCTTTGTGCAAATACATGAAGCTGGTTTCTGTACTCAGGGTGACAGCCGCAGTCGTGACAACCCCTGCTTGAGCTGTGTAGGACTTGAGACTTTGGGCCAGGCCTGTGTGACTACTCGGGTACTACTGCCTTACCACGCCTACTGCCTAGTGCTTGGTTTGCAGAAGCCTGAAGCCGTATCAAAAACGTCAGATTTATTTAAATGAATAGTCCATAGAAGGGGAGGGTATTTGATTTTAGTTAAATGTTATGTGAGATTAGTTAACATTTAGTTAAATGTTATGTCGATTATAAAAATTAGAATGTGATAGACATTTGTGTTTGTAAACTTCAAAATTTTTCCACTTTACTCTTTCTCATTATTTGAAATGTGTCCCCCTCACACTAAGTGTTGTGATAAATCAGTGCCCACTAGACTTTAAGTAGTGCCCACCTGTCGGAAAGGGTTCTGTGTCAGGTTTGGTTGGAGGACACAGCTCCACTGCACGCACATGTGGGGTGATTTCATGCTTTGCGCTCCGACAGAAAGTAAAGTGCTTTTCAGGAGAGCATTGAGTAATTTTTACTAGCTCTCTACACAATTATTTTTCCGTTCAAAGTACAATTAATCTTTGAACATCCTGTTAGTCCCACTTTTAAAAATGAAGTCACTATTTTTAACTAAATAAGTAATACATTATGCAAAAATAAAGATCAGGTTAAAAAATACAGATAAGAAAAAAATATTAGTTACAGTTTGCTATGTGTCCTTAAAGGAATTTCCTAAGAATAGATGCTAAGTACAGAAATACTTAGTTTTGTTTTCAATCTGCTTTCTTTTTTAAAAAAATTTTCACGCTTGTTGATTTGAGAAAGAAGAGAAAGAGAAACGCTGACTTGTTCCACTTGTTTATGCGCTCATTGGTTGACTCTTGTATGTGCCCTGGCCAGGGATCAAACCTGCAACCTTGGTGCATCGGGATGACTGACACTAACCAGCTGAGATACCCAGCCAGGGCTGCTTTTTTTTCTTTAAGTTTTCGTATGTAAAATGAGACACGAAGACTGGAAATGTTTTTTACTAGCATGCTGGGGCACTAAATGAAAACTCCCATTTTCACAGACAAGTTTTGTCAGGTTCCCACATCTCTCTACCCTTGCTCTTCTCCTCACCTGTATTTTTTTCCTTTTAATCACCATTCTTCTCCCTAAACGGAATGAGGTAGTATAGTGTGGTGGGTCTCAACCCAGTTTGGCTCTAAAATAGAGTTAACTAAGAAGATTGGAGAAATAGCCATATCCTGGCCCCATAGTTCAGAGATTTTTATTTAATTGGTCATGATGAGACATGACACATGGGAAGAGGCCATGCTTTATCTTAGCCTGCATCTAGAAGCTTGCCTGAGCTTCCAAGTCCCAGTTTGGTTTGGGAGAAGGCAGCGATTGAATGCAAGGGGGAATCTTCTCAGTTTCCTGCCTTCAGGAACCCCTCCTTTGTTGGAACCCCTCAAGTTGTCTCAGGAACGCACTACCGCAGTGTCTGCGCGTTCCAGCACTGGCTGTCTACAGAGTTCGTGCTGCTGCAGTGCTAAGGCCAGTGAACGGCACTCGCGCAGCGCGGGTTCAGTGGGCAGGGTGAGTGAGGACGCAGTGCGGTGCTGGGTCACCGCGCAGCTGCGAGAGCCACGCTGCCGGGCTGTGCTCCCGGTTCTGTGGTCGGTGTTGTCGAAGCCCTTCTGCCTCATCTGTAGAACGGGGATGATAGTCTCTGCGTCACAGGAGTGTTGTGAGGATACAAAGTATACGATACATGTAAAGAGCTCAAGGCAGTATTTTGTACATGGTAAGTACCCAATAAATGATACAATTTGTTTCTTTTCTTATATCTTCTTTTTTAAGCTTTCCCACCTTTCTCTCCCCTTTTCCTCCTCAAGATGAGTTAATGCTTTCTCCAGTGAACTGGAGCAGGGGCCAGCAGACCCTTTCCAGTAAGGGCCAGATAAAAAGTGCTGCAGGTTTTGAGGGTCGTGTGGTCTCTGTTGGCGTACTCACTTCTGCTGTTACGGGGCAAAAGCAGCCATGGACGATACACATAAACAAATGAGCATGGCTGTGTCCACTGAATTTGAATTTTCCATAATTGGCATGAAGTACTAGTTTTATTTTGATTAAAAAAATATTTCAGAATGTAAAAACCATTCTTAGTTTACAGGCCACACAAAAATAGGCAGCGGGCCAGATTTGGCCTGCGAGTCCTAGTTTGCGGCCCCCTGAAGGAGAGTGAAGGAACCTGCGCAACAATTGGAGACGCCCTGCCCTAAGCAGCCTTCCTTCGTGCATTTCCCTGTACTTTGAAGGAATCTAGAAAATTAGTTTTATTGCCATCAGGGTTAGAATTCAAAAATTCTACTCCCAGCTTTGCTCTTAAACTATTAGCACTGGTGTGAGACAGCGAACTCTTTGGGGACGCTATCCTCAGCGACCTGTGTACTTAGGATTCTTTGGTTGCAAGCAACAGACCAGTAGGGTGCGTGCGTGTTCACACGCAGTACGTGCGCATTGTGTGTGGGGGAGAGAGAGGTTTATTTCAAGGAACTGTAATATGTGAGCATGCGGACTGGCAAGTCCAGAATCTGCAGGGCAGGCCAGCTGGGGACTCTGGCAGCCTTGCTGAAGAATTTCGGTGAAACCTCAGTTTTTCCCTCAGGGCCTTTCAGCTGATGGGTTGAGGCCTCCTCTCATTGCTGGTGTCTGCTTAAAGCCAACTGATTGCAGATGTTACCCACCCAAGTGTTGTTTACGTCATGCCGTCACAGCAACGCCGCGACACTAGTGTGTGTTTCTGTAGCTGGGGACTGTGGGTAGCGTAGCCAAGTGACCACATCCAACGAACCATCACATGGTTTAATAAACATTTTTCTAATAAATGAACAAATGGCTAAAATGGTTAATCTAAGCAGAAAAAGAGTGTTTATTTAGGAATGTCGAATAGCAGAATTTACGTGAGAAACGACCATGCGAGCTGTAGGAAGCTGGAGGAGAACCAGGGCAGTTTGCACGGGTCGGAACCTGGTGGCAGGAACAACCGTGTACCGCAGTCAGGATGAGTCAGCTCTGACCAGTTCACGATTCAGCTTCTTGGGAAACTCCGCCTAGTGGGCCTGGTTCAAGGTTGGGAGAGATGTCTTCCATGCCCCGTGGAGGGTGTGGAACCTTCACCGACATTACCACGGAAACTGCAATGAGGGAGACGAGGGTTATTTCCCAACAGAGAGTCGGGATGCTGTTCCAAAAGAAGGAAGGGATACTAGACATGCAAAAATAACATGTCTGCTTCACACCAACTCTTGTTACCTACCCACATGGAGGGACAGCTGGTGAGGCGGACGTGGACGAGGGCCTGGTCGTGGAAAACGTCACAGGCCGTTAATGAGCTTGGGCCTTACTCTCTAGAATAGTGAACCTTTTGGGGAGTCATAGACCCCACTGAAAATTTGAAATTTTTGGATTGGGCCCTCTTCCTTCCTCTCTTCAGACAATTATGCTGTTAAAAAGATTGGTTTTTGTTTTGTTTGGCATAGCATTTCAAGAACTTCTGGTACTTTCTAAAGTATGTCCATGATTGGTGGGAGAGGGGCTAGTGCTGAAAGGCTAAGAGCTCATAGGGACAGAGGGTGGTGGTGTGCACTATTTAATGATTTTTGGCAGGGGAGCCACAGGAGAGCTGTATGTTAAGTAAATCATTGGGGGATGTTCGAGAGATGAAAGGTTGGAGACTGCAAAAACAATCACAATATTATATCTCCCTCAGCTTCTGATATTTGCTTTTTCTCGATTCTCCTTAATCTCCTTGCTCATCTCATGGAAGGATTTGGCTAAGAGATGATGAGGGCTTTGATTAACAGACTGGTAATAGAGATGAAAAGCGTAAATAATTTAAAAAATATTTAGGAGCTAAGAATCCATAGAACTAGTTTAGCTGTTTATTATATATGGGAAATAGAATCGATTGGCTGGTGTGTTTCTAGCTTGCATGACAGCATTGCAGAGGCCAGGTGGGACGGCCGACCGTAAATGTGACGAGGGACAGCTTTGTCCTCTGAGTGGGGCTGGAGGAAAAAAGGTGGTAGTGACTGGACTTGATAAGTTTACCAGTGAGGAGAGGGAATGAGAAAAGGGGAGATTGGAAAAAGGTTGGTGGGCAGTACTGAGGGCCCGGGTGAGATTTTAGAAATTTTCACTAGTGACAGAGTTACATAATGGTATTTCCTCCAGCAGTGAAGAGAGGTTTTAAGATTCATTCATGGGTATTGGTTATACAGGCTGATTTGGGGGAAACACAGAAATACCAGGAATAGAGGGTCTAGGCAAAGAATTAACTCAGATAAAGATGATAGTGATAAAGATAGAGCTCTTACCCTGTGCTGGGCACATTTATAAGGGTGTTTCAAGGATGCTAATTCACTCTCAAAATAACCCTGTGAAGTAGGCACTCTTATCCCGGTGATGAAACTGAAGCAGAGAGAAGTTAAGACATTGCCTAGGGTTACAGAGCAAGTGTGATGGGAGCTGGACTTTAAACCCAGGCAGTTAAGTTTCAAAGTCCGTGCATAGCTGCTAAATTACGCTGATGATCAGTGTAGGAGAGAGAGAGGAGATGATGGGCTGGGAGATGAAGGGATCAAAATGTCTGAGGTTTCGATGGGGTGGGGAAAAGGAAATTAGACAATTACCAGTGATTCTTAATGATCTTTTTTCGTGAGTCATGTCTGTGTGCTGATAGTAAGACCCTTGTAAAAGTAAACCTCTCGTGTTTCCTTGTGTGTGCCCCAGCGCCCTGGGTTTGAAGAACCCCTAGTAAATGAGCAGATTGCTTCTACTCTTTCTCTTCCTCCATATCTGAACATTTATTCGGCAAGCTTTTTCACTTCAGTGAGTTGTATCTGCTGGTATACTGTCCACGCATTGGGGGAGCCCTGTCAGTTACAGCTACAGATGTTGTGTTCGGACTTTTAGGAGAGGCAGCACTGGTCTCCCTGTAAGTTCTCCATCAGACTTCCTTCCCTTTATTTTTGTTTAACTTGGTACCCAATCTATAAATAATTTCAGCAAATGCAGACTAAGGGAGTAGAAAAATGAATTCATCCCTCAGAGAGAAGCACCTAAATACTTGGCTTTTCCCAACAGTGTTTGTTACTCTTAATTGATAATTTACTCAAACTAACACTTTGAGAAAGGATTATAGTATTTTTTTTTCTTATTAAATCTAGGTAACCAACTTTATTTTTCTTTCTCCCTCATGGCCTCATGTCCTTAGTAGATAGACGTGATAGGTATTTGTAATATCAGGGACTATTATTATATATCTTCCTGTATTAATCTGGGTATTGAGGTAAGTTTGATGTTTGCTGTGCTTGGCATGCCTTACAGGTTGATTTGGGCTAATGTTTCAATTACGTGTTTCTAGCCAGTGAAGGTACTGTTAGAAACAGGGCTCTGATCTAATCCATGTCAGGATTGTTGCTTCTGGAAAGTGTTATCGTAGATGTTTAATTGTAGTATTTCCCTCTGCACCCAGACCTCAGGCTTTAGTAATACAATAATACTTAAGGTGTCTCTTGAATTCAGGTGGTTTTTGATTTGGCTGTAAATACTTTTTCCCAGTTAACAAGCTTGGTCCAAATCTGGGCTTCAAAGTAAGTCCTTTATTTTTATTGATTGGTATCCTTTAACTGATGTGAACTTAATCAAATTGATAAATTCTTTTGTTATAACAACAAAAGATTGTAGTTCATTTTTAAGAACCTCGAGAGAAGTATGTAAGTATAAAAGTATTAAGACTCAAGCACAATGTGTAGAATTAGTAATTTTATCATTTATTTGTTGCGTTTTTCAGATTTCATAGTTTGTATATGCTGTTATTCTGATAAGTTTCATACAGCCAGCAGATTAATTTCTCCTTATCACTGTGAAGTGTATGAATGTTACCGATAACATTACCAGTCTTTTAGTCTGTACTGCCCTGAGAATTCTACTCCTCAGGGAAAATGACTGGCGTACTTCGTGTCTAGAACTAATTCTACATAGAAGTCCCTCTGTAATCATCATATTTTCAGGTATATTATAACAAAGTCATTATTCAACTGTAATTTCTATTGTGTTTTTTCGTGTGTAGGAAATTTTATCACATTTCATGGGACTCTTTCTTTTTTTTACAACTTAAAAATTGTTCCCATACATTCATGTTTTAGTTTTGTAATTTTAATTATTTCAATTTTATTTCTTCCCCAGCTTTTTTAAATATTCTTAACCGTTTCCATGTCTGTGATCCTTGGTCACTGCAAGATTGTGGGGGTTTTCCTCCTGTACTGTGTTCTCTAGATAAAGGTACAACTCATTCAGATACAACAACTTTTAAAAAATAGAATTAGATACTATCAAGCACACATTTGCCAGGATTAATATTTTTCTAGTCACAATTTTCCCAGCAAAGATGTATTCAAAATAATTTTCATAGTTTAAAACTTGGATGAGAATGGCATTTTCAAGGACACTCATACTAGTTTCTGCAAACTCGCAGCGTCTTTATGCGCTGGACCTCACACTAATGCATATACCAAAGTAGGAATGGGAGTAGGGAAAGTGGAGGTGGGATTAGTCGGTTATGCTGATGGAAAGTGGGTGGACCCGGATGTCACAAATATTTCCTGGCAGTCATTTCTGCCAACAAACAGTATTTCAAGTGTTTAGTGTCCTCCTACCCTGTGGAAGTACTCCAGCACCTTTTCAGCACGTGACTAGAGAGAGGCCTGAAGTCATTGGAATGAGCTTTCTTAAAAGAATTCAGCCACCATGAGCAAAGAGACCTGCTCAAACAAGGCTTCATTTTGAACTTTAAAAAATTAGAAGCTATTATTAGAATATAGGTGATGTTAGGTCAATCCTCCCTCCATCACCCTGTTTTGTTGTATGGTCTTCTGGTCTTTTAACTACTTTTATTTAGTTTTGTGGTAGTTAGATGTGGAAAGAAAATGAGATGAAGTACACATGTGGAAATTTTCTCCTTGGATTTTGTTTTGCTTTTACTATAGAAAATGAAATCTGATCAACACAGTGTCAGAAAACAGCAGTGTAGGTTAAGAATGTGGACCCAGCGTCCTGTTGCCTGAGTTCTGATCTCAGCAATGCAAATTACTGTCCGTGGTCTTCGGTGAGGTGCTTTTCTTAGCCTCGTTTTCTTTACCTGTATAATGTGAATGATAATAATAGGAGCCCTACCTTATGTTCAAGAAAATCCATTGGTATGGCCCTGTAAAGTACCTACCATGGAATAGTAGATGTTATCATTGCTTTATTCATTTTTTTCTTTTCTGTAGATCAAAACTTTACTACTGATTCTGACTTAATTTTTGAGGTTACTGTTTGGCTCCAGTTGAATTTTTAGCAGGCAGTTTAGAGTTTAAAGGAATATTTAATCCATTATTCCTTTTAGCTAAAATAAGTGACAGCTGCAAAAGAATGAATGTTGTCTTACATTCCTAAGACCTGGGGAACCGGTCTGAATGCTTTTATGCATTTGGTTAACCTTTATGCCATTCATAGTGTGGGACCAGATTGTGCTGAGTTCCATCCCTCTGTTAGAGAGCCTTGAAGAAGAACCGCCACCATGGTTTGGCTTTAGAATCCTTATAACAATATGAGTCATATTTGTAGAGTGCTTTTTACAAGCCTTTGTAAACTGTCTCATTTGATTTTCCCAATTCTGTGAAAAGGTAAGACAGATGGAGTAACTCCTACTCTTCAAGATGAGGAAGTCTGGACTTTGGAGATGTTGAATGACTTTCCCAGAGATAAATAGCTAGTTATGTCTGCTCTCTCTCAAATTAGTTTCATTCTAAATACTATATCAAAGTGCTTCTATATAAACAGCCTATGATTTTCAGAATGTAAAACTCAAGTTGTTGAAATTACTGGCTTTTCACATTTGCCAGAAGTATGCACCTTCTGATTTTTGGTAGGTGGTGTATGGCAAGTTAGAGGGACAGATGCCAAGTTCTGCTGCAGTATATTGTTGTAATTTTAATTTTACTTGCAGCGTTAGGACTTAGAGATATTTGATTCAGAAGTATGTCCTCAAAATAAATTGGTGAGTTCACTGACTGACTAATTTTGATTCAAAGGGCATTATGAAATTTTCTTCCTTATAATATTCTTAGTCAAGCCGCCCACTTTCAAAAGAAAACTAACTTTTTGCTTTTAGTAATCATTTTAAAAACTAGTATGCCTTATATTGTGTAAATACTCATGGGGAGATGTATAATATTCTTTTAGACTGGGGACATTCTTTGTGCAAGCAGTTCAGTTCAAATATTTTTAGAACCTCTGCTCTTCTATTCATGGGCTAAGTGCAGATCACTGTAAAGGAATACAAAATAGTGCCGGCCTTGCTTTCGACAAAGTGGACATTGATGGATAAGGCAAGGCTCATTATGAAACAGAGTGGAGGTGGCCAAATTACTACAATCTAAGGCCTGTTTTTGTATGGCTCTCAAGGTGGAAATGGCTTTTGCTTTTGTTGTTTTACCAACAAACCATAAAATTTTAAAAAACCAAAGCAGAATATGCAATATAGACCATATGGGACCCATAAAACATAGAATATTTATAATCCAGCCCTTCACAGGAGAAGTTTGCTAGCAGCAAATTAAAGAAATATACTCATATATCAGATAAAATAAAATTAACCAGAGACATTAGGGAATGCAAATCAAAACCACAATGAGGTACTATTTTATGACTAGGAAAGCTGTAATCAAAAAATGGACAATGGCAAGTTTTGACAAGACTGGGGGGGATTAGAACATCCATTGCTGGTGGAACGTGAAGTGGTAAGGGTGTTATAGAAACAGTTTGGCAGTCCCTTAAAAAGGTAGACATAAAGTTACTATATGACCTAGCAGTTCCATTCTAGGTATGTACCCAGGAGAATTGGAAACGTTCATATGAAAACCGGTTCACTGTGTTCATGCTATTATTGGTCCTAGTGGCCAAAAAGTGGAAACAGCTCATGTCCGTCAGCTGACGAATGGGTAAGCACAATGTGGCACAGCCAGAGAATGGAATATTATGCAGCCATAAAGAGAGATTAAGTACCGATACGCGCTACAACATGGGTAGGCCTTGAAAACATGATAATGGTAAGGGAACAAGGCAGACACAGAAGGTCACAGTGCTCTTCCATTTATAGAAATGTCTAGAATTGTCAAACTCATAGACGTAGAGAATAGGTGATTGGTTGCCAGAGGCTGCAGGGCCAGGAAATGGGGTATGAGTGCTAATGATACAGGGTTTGCTGTTAGGGTGGCGAGATGCTCTGGAATTGGGTAGTGGTCATGGTTGTACAACCTGTGAATGTACTTTAAACCACTGAACCATACCCTTTGAAGGTAGTGAGTTTTATGTATGTAAAGTATATCTCAAAAAAAGAAAATGTGACCAGAGACTATGTAGTTTTTATAAAGGAAATAATGAGAGGCCAGGTAAAGAAGAGAAGGCAAAAAGCACGAGTTAATGCAGGGTTCCACAACCTGGAGCCGCACATACCAGTCAGGGCCTTTAGGAACCCAGCCCCACAGCCGGAGGTGAGCTTGAATGTAATGCGCTTGAATCATCCTGAACCCCCCCTCCCTGCCCCCCCCCACACACACAGAAAAATTGTCTTCCACGAAACTGGTCCTTGGTACCAAAAAGGTTGGGGACTGCTGAGTTAATGGATATAAATTTGAGGTTGGGGCTTGAAATGCACCCCAGAGGGCATGGAGGATTTGGATAGGAAATGGGGAACTAGGTATGGCATTACAGATCTAAGGAAGGGGGTGCAAGCCACAATACTGTGCCTAACGGAAAAGGAAGACATGGCACGATGATGTAAGAGGACGAAAGACAAGCTGAGTCTCTTGTTTTCACGGGGCTTCTAGATTGGAATATGTAACTGATCTGACCTGCGAAGAGATCATGCTCTGTACTATCATTTCCATGGAATAAATCACATATTCTTCTAGCCTGGTGCAGAATTTTTTCCAGCCAGAGAGCAAGACCTAGGGGCTGTCTGCCCTGGTATTTGAGCAGGTTACGGCAAGGGTTTCAGTTGTCAGTACAGGTATGTACTGAGGGATTTGCTGCCATCTTTTTCGTTTTTAACCAATTTTAAGTCACACACTTTATGAAATGCTTCCGTGTGTATTGCCTCGTGCAATGCTCTCACCACACCTATGAGATTTCAGTGCCAGGACGTGACATGAATTAGAAAGCCTAGGTTCAAATCCTGGTTCTACCATTTTCTATTTTATGAGAGTTTTGATGAATTATTTTACCTCTCTAGGTTATATGCATTCTCTTACATAAAGTGATGATTATAATATGCTAGAGTAGTATTTGAATAAGTTGACAAAAATAAAATTCTTAGAATCATGTCTGACATATGGTAATCCCTCAATGAAAGTTATGCTATTGATAGATCCTGAGAATTGAGTGAGGCTCTGAAGTCCAAAGTCTTCCAGCCAGTAAGTGGTAGAGCCAGCACTTACGGTAGGTGTTCACAGTCCAAGTCCTGTTCTTCTCATTGCTTTTTACCGGATTTTACTACCTACTTATTTATCTATTAGTCATATATCAAGAAACTTTCTGACTTGCATTTAAAAGGAGGCCAGCCCTGACTGGTGTGGCTCTGTAGGTAGGGCATCGTCCTGCAAACAGAAGGGCCGCAGGTTTCATTGCTGGTGAGGGCACAGGCCTGGGTCGCGGGCCAGGTCCCCAGTTGGCAGGGCATGCGGGAGGCAACCGATACAGGTTTCTCTCATACATCGATGTTTCTCTGCCTCTCTTTCTCCCTCCCTTCCCCTCTCTCTAAAAATAAGTGAAATCTTAAAAAAATAGTAAAAGACCAGAATAAACCAGGTATTCATGGCACAGGGGACTTTTGTAACTTCCTTACACCAGAACTTTCTAAACCTAGTCTTTTGTTTTAATCCACTGGTACCCAGTCCTTGGCAATTATAACTGAATTACGAACTCTGAAGGGAAAATGACAAAGGAAAGTTAGATTTAACATAATTAACAAAAATTAACTCGAGCATGATAAAATAAACAATTAAAAGCAATAGGAGGGAATACCTGCAGTAATCAAAACGGTGGATGTCCTTGTTGCTAAACAGATTGGACTGATGGGGAGAAGAACTTCTTTCAAAGACAAATGTCAGAAAAGAACAGGCAATTCACAGAAGAAAAAAGATGTGACTGATAAATATTTGGAAAAGTCTAACCATGCCAGTTAATCAAAGAAAGTTAAAGTACGACCATACATTTTTGATGTATTAACAAAATAAGAACATTTAAGTTGAAATAAGAAAATTTAATTTGAAACTCTGTGCTGTGAGGGATATAGTGAAATGGGACTCACATATTCCTGATGGGAATGTAAATTGATAGAACTGCTGATTTCCGTGAAGAACCTTAAAAATATTCCTCACCAGATCTAGTGATGAGCCATCTTGAGAGTGTCACCGGCAGACGAAGATGGCAGCTCTGGTTAAGTGTGCGTGCAGACTCGCTGCAGCATTACCTGTAGTAGCAGACACCTGGGGCTGGCCAGCAAAAAGGGGAGTTGAATCGTTGTACATGTATTGTATTGTTGCATTACTTGTTGAAGAATTTTATGAAAAATTTTAACGACCTCAGAAAAAGATGGTGAGACGATGTTTGGAGAGGAAAGATGCGACTGAAAACCGCAGCACTGTCCGCTGGTGTCAGGCGTGCACGGGTCTCGAGAGTGCCCCTGCAGTAGTTCCTTCTGGACGTTTCCGGAGCAGCTCTGAAATGTCGGTGTCCCTGCTTCTGCCTAGTGTAAAAGTGAAGGAGGGAAAGACCCTCTTGGATCCAAATCCTCTTTCCCTTGTACTAACGACCCCGCCCCCCCCCCCCATTCTTTAAGCAAACTCCTCAAAAAAATTCTCTATAATGTGATTTTCAATTTCTTACCTTCCAGTCTTTGCTGAACCCAGCCAGGCTTTTGGCCCTAGGTTATGCCATTGAAATGAGCTCATCGAGTCTCCAGGGACATCCAGTGGTCAGTTCTTGCTCATCTCAACCTGTCAGCTGCATGTTAGCAGTAGATCACTTCCTCCTCTTGGAAATATGTTCTTTGTTCCAAAAAATCACACATGTGGTTTTCCCCAACTTCACTGGCTGCTGCTTCTTGTCCTCCTTCATTGGCTCTCCTGTCTGTGGGTTTTTTTGTTTTTAAGTTAATATGGTGAGTTACACTTTTTAAAAAATTATAATAGGCGTCATTATAACCATCTTTAAATGTTCAGGGGAGTTAAGTACATCCACATTTTTGTGAACCTGTTAGCACCATCCACCTCCAGAGTTTTTTCATTTTTCCAGACTGCCACTCTGTACGCATTAAAGACTAACTCGCTATTCCCCCCTTTTCCCAGTCCCTGGCAGCCCCCATTCTACTGCCTGTGAATTTGACTGTGGACTACTCTAGGTACTTTATGTAAGTGGGATCATACAGGGTTTGTCCTTTTGTGACTGGCTTGTTTCACTTACTGTCATGTTCTCAAGGTTCATCCATGTTGTAGCACATGTCGGAATTTTCCTTTTTAAGGCTGAAGAATATTCCACTGAACGTGCAGACCGCATTTTGTTTACCCGCTCATCTGCTGACAGCTACTTGCGTAGCTTCCTCTTGGGGCCTATTGTGAATAATGCTGCTGTGAACGTGGGTGTCTTTACAGATACCTCTTGTGAGTCCCTGCTTTCCATTCTCTTGGGGATACACCGGAAGTGGAACTGCTGGGTCGTGGTAAATCCACTTCACAGTCTTTCAAGAACCACCATGCTGTTTTTCACATTCCCACGGGCAGTTCGCAGTTTCTCCACATCCTCACCAGCACTTGTTGTTTTCTGCTTCCTTATTTGTTTGATTTTGTTTTGTGATAGCCATCTTAATGGATATGAGGTGATATCTAACTGTGGCTTTGACTCGCATTTCCCTAGTAATTACTGATGTTGAACATCTTTGCGTGTGTTCAAGACCATTTGTACGTTACCTTTGGATAATTGTCCCTTCGACTCAGTTTTACTCATTTTTAAATTTGTTTTGTTTTTGAGATGTAGGACTTAATTTGTATATTTAACCTCTAAGAGTTTTATGGTTTTGCTCTTTATATTTAGGTTTTGCTCCATTCTGAATTAATTTTTATATACAGTGTAAGGTAAGGGTCCAAATTAGTTCTTTTGCAGATGAATGAATATCCTGGTTTCCCAATACCATTTGCTGAAGAGACCGTCCTTTCCTCATTGAATGGCATTAGCGTGCTGGCAAATCACTTAACCACTTGTATGTAAGGGTTAGTTTCTGGGCTCTCTATTCAACAAATTTTGACATGTTGTGTTTTAATTTTTATTCTATTTGGAATACTAATTTCCCTTTTGATTTCTTCTTTGAATCATAAATTGTTTAGTTAGTTTCCCAAAATTTGGGGGTTTTCTTGATGTCTTTCTATTATTGATTTCTAAGTTAATTCCATTGAATTTAAAGGAATTCCTTTAAGTTTATTGAGATTTATAGGCTAGATTTGGGTCTGTCTTGTTAAATGTTCCATGTGCATTTGAAAATAATGTGTATTTTGTTGTTGGGTGAAGTATTCTATAAATATCAATTAGATCCAATTGACTGACTGTGAACTTTGTCCGTAACTGATTTTCTCCTTGTTGTTCTATCAGTTTTTACTTTGAGTATTTGGCACTCTGTGGTTAGGCACACCCACATTAAGGATCGGAGAATTATTGGAGGATTGACCCGTTTATCGTTGTATAATGCCTCTCTTTATCCCTGATAATTTTTATTGCTCTAAAGTCTGCTTCCTCTGAAATTAACATAGCTGTTCCAGCTTTCTTTTGATTAGTTTTCACATGGTATATCTTACTCCATCCATTTACTTTTAATCTGTCTGTTTTTATATTCAAAAGTGGGTTGCTTGTAGACAACATATATATGGTTGGATCTTTTTTTTTTTTAACCACTCCGACAGTTTCTTTTAATTTGTGTATTGAGGCTATTGATGTTTAAAGTGATTGTGGGTATAGTTGGATTAATACCTTCCATAGTTCCTGTTTTTCTATTCATTGCCTTTGTTTTTTTTTTTTTGTGGGTGATTTTTTTTTCTCCTTCTATGCTACTTCTAATACCTTCTGGTTTAAATTGAGCATTTTATATGACCTTTTCTCCTCCCCCCCTTACCATATCAGTTATACTTTTTTTTTTAGTGGTTTCCTTTGTATTTGAAATATATATTTACAGCTAATCCAAGTCCACATTAATATACCACTTCACAGGTAGTACCAGTACTTTATAGCGGATTCTTCCCATAATTCTTCCCACCAAACCCTTTAAGAGCTTGTTCTTGGATCCAGATATGCCAGCAGAAAGATCTTTCCTTTCACTCAGAGGTTGTTAATTTGGGTTCCTAGATCTCTATTTCCGTCTCTGGTTGATGGTTTTCAAAAACTGGGGACCTTTCAAGTCAGTAAGGTTCAGAATCAGTAAGTGGTATTCTGCTGGCTCCAGATTTGAAGTTCCTAATCTGACAGCGCTCTCCACTCCTGTTTTACATTACCTCTCCTCTGGTGGGCTCAAAATACCAAGTAACACTCTCCTTACAAAGCAAGGCGTTCATGTGCGTTATCTCATTTGATGTTCACAGCAACATTGCTGAACTATGTCCTTTGAAGATAACCCTCTTTCTATTTCAAATCTCAGCCCCATTCCTTACCCTCCTAACTAGTCCACATACTCCAGTTTCTCATTCTTTTGTTCCAACCTATACAGTTCTTACAATTCTTTTTTCCCCCTCAAATTCTCTGCTCAAAAACCCTTAGGTGGCTTTCCCCCTCTGGTCAGAAAGTTTCAAGCTCTTAGGATATCTCTCACACAGGGACTTTGGCCACATCCGTCCGTACTCAGGCCTTCCCCCTCCCTTTCACTGAAAATGCTCAA
Organism: Desmodus rotundus; assembly: GCF_022682495.2. Taxonomy (NCBI): domain Eukaryota; kingdom Metazoa; phylum Chordata; class Mammalia; order Chiroptera; family Phyllostomidae; genus Desmodus; species Desmodus rotundus. The sequence goes on from NC_071398.1 coordinate 61,935,066, forward strand.
GCTACCTAGACTTCTTAAAATAATTTTTTCATTAGACTCTTTATTGTCCTGAATTTGTGCCTTGTTAAATGCAATTCCATGTCTGTTATAATCTCCCTCTACCTGCACCCTTTCCTCTGCCTGACCTTCAAGAAATTCATGCAAGGCATAGTGAAAAAATCTCTCTTCTTTCCATATCCCTTCATTCCTCAGTTTCCTTCCCAAGGTATTCTATGCAAGTACAAATTTCTGTATACGTGTATGAGTCAGGGCTAGTTAGTCTGATGGTTAAAGAGTACAGAGTCTGGCTTCTATTACTAGGTGTGTGGGTTGGGCAAATGACTAGTACCCACCTCATAATCTTTTTTGTGAGGATTTCTACAACAGTGCCTGGAATGTGGTAAGCTCTCGGTAAATGTATGCTGTTATTGTTGTTATATAACAAGTCATATTACATAGAAAAGAGAATGGCATTTAAAATCAAGAGAGAACCTTGGCTGATGTTGCTCAATGGATTGAGCATTGGTCTGCGAACCGAAACGTTGCAGGTTTGATTCCTGGTCAGGGCACATGCCTGGGTTGTGGGCCAGGTTCCCCAGTAGGGGGCGTGTGGGAGGCAACCAATCAAAGTTTCTCTTGCACATGGATGTTTCCCTCTCTCCCTCCCTTCCCTTCTTTCTAAAAATAAACACATAAAATCTTTCAATAAAATCAGGAGACATACAGCCTCCTAGTTAGTTTTCACTTACATCATTTAATCCAAATTAAACTTTGTATAGTTTTCTCATCTTTATAATGGGGATATAACTATACAGTTTTGATTTTGATGCACTAAAAAATATAAAGGGAAAGACCTTTATAAATGATAAAATGCTACATAAAATTTAGTTGGTATAGGTCACATCATTTACTTTCCCTCTGGGAAAAGTCCAGGCATGTCAGTTGGTTTTAAGAAGTGAAGTAGTCTTTAAAGAATAAAAATTTCAGAAATTTAGTGACAGTTATGCCATTTTGCTTTAGAAATTATTCTAAATTCATACTTTAGCAATGGCTTCTTTTTTGCATTAGTCTTATGTTTTACAATTATGATTATATAATTTATGAGGTAATGCCCTTAAGAGGATAATGTATCTATCAAGTGTCTAGAATTGATAGACTTAGCTATACCTAGGATAAAGTAGTAAACCTAATTTAGTAAACCTTATTTTTTGAGAAAAAGTATTTTTGTCAACCTAGAAAGTGTTGGTCATTGCCTATAAAATTTTCTTCATGGTTTATAAATTTTTATTTGCCTGTGATGATAACAGTTGCTGAAAAATACTCATTTTACTAAGCAGATAGTAATACAAGTAAAAAGGGTTCCCCTATGATGCACTTTCTGATGACTTACTATGTTGCTAAAATAGAATATAGGCATTTACTTTTTTTTTTTTTTTTTGACATCTCATGGATTTAAGAACACATGTCCTACCCACAGGCACAGAGTATGGGATATTTTTGGATCCTGTGAGGAAAAGTTGTAGTCAGGTTAGTAAGTGGTCGAGCAGGATTCTAGCCCGACAGGAAGCACCCGAAGTTCAGACTTTTAACCATTTCATGAGAGTGCTTGTGAGGAAAAAGAATGAGGCTGGGGGAGGGGCCCGGGTAGGGAACTTGTAGAGATGAAAACTCTAAATAAAGTTCTTAAAACTCTAGATAGGTTTAAAAATAGATTAGACTAGAGAATTTAGCGCACTGGAAGATGATCTCAAAAATAAATTAACCAAAATGAAGAGGCCGGGATGGGAAATATCTAAGCAAAAAAAGGAATTGGAGAATTGTGGCAGAAACTGCTGATTTCCCTTGTTTCATTTCTCCTAAGTAATGGATGTATTCGTTGGCTTGTTTGTTGAGCAAGCTTTACAGCTTCTGCGTGTGATAGTAAGGGTTGACTCTATGACAGACCTTTTGACAGTAAGGTTTGGCTGTATGACGAGGTTTGGCAACTTGGATGCAAGTGGAAGTGACGCATGCATAGGTTTTAACCTTACAGATGATGCCTGTAAGAGGAAAGGGGTATCCCTTCCTTCCTCTTTCCTCCTTCCCACGGCCTAGAGTGTGGGCATGGTGGTGAACTATTCTCAGCCGGGTGGAAGAGGGCAGTGCCCGAAGGACGACAGAGCAGGATGTGAGAGCTCAGCCACGTTAGCTGGCTGGGCTGCCAAACCAGCCTGCACTGTCCCTTCCATCTGGCATGAGAGGGAAAAAATTCTTGAATTTTGTTTAAAGCCACAGTAGGGCCTCTTATTACAGGAGCCTAGTCCTAAATAATAAAAGAGCACGAGAAACTAACAGTTGAGCTGAGTCCAGATGTGAAGAAAAATCAAGTAGAGATAACATTTGATGAGATCATGATTTTGAATTTTGAAAACTGTAAAAACACGAATCCTAAACAGGCTGTAAAAATCAAAACCTAAACAGTTCATGGTTAAATTCGCACATGTTCAGAGATCTTAAAAATAGCCATAGAGCAAAGACAAATTACCTCCAAAAGACCTACAATTAGGTTGACTTATTGAAAGGAAAAATTAAAACCAGAAGACAAGAGAATAATAACTACAATGTGCTGAGAATAAATAACTATTAAAACTAAAATATTTTTAAAGAGTGTAGGTAACATAAAGTTCTCTGAAAAATAAAAACTGAAAGATTTTTTACCACCAAGAGAACATCACTAAGACAGATTTACAAAGAGACACTGTAGGTAGAAGGAGAGTGATTCCTGGTGGAATGTCTGAGATATCAGTTGGAAATGAGAAAGACTAAAACTTAAATAGCCAAGCACTCAATGTAAAGCAGAAAAAGAAAGGAAAGAAATAATAGACCTAAAAGCAGAAATTAAAGTAATATAAAACAAGCCACAGTGGAGAATGCATAAAGCCAGAGTTTATTAAAAAGTCATAAAATGAACAAACCTGCTAAGATTGATGCAGAGAGAGGGGGAATGGCAAAAGTAAACAATAAAAATGAAAAAGGAGCTGTAACTACTGATGCTACAGAGGTGATTATTAGAAAAGCATACAACACACTTTTGTCTAAGGACTAATTTAAACAGTGTATTGTTTTATGTGTTGTCATAACAGCATATTAAGCCTTTTGAGACCCTTATCAAACTTGCCAGAACTTTGACTCCTGAATAAGTAAGAGGGTTGAATTGATTATCTGGCAAGTTTGGGTAGAAAATTATTTTCATGCACAAAAATTCCAGAATAAACAAGTTATACAAAAAAGGAAAGGCAATCTTGACATACTACTTTGCTTTGTGTCATTTAAGAGAGCTAAAATCCTCATCTATCATAATAGCAGTATCTAAAACTGAAAACCAAGAGATAGTAGTGTAACTGTCTTATTTAGAAATACAGGGGAAGACGTTCAAAGAAACAAGTTTGAAGTAGTTGTAGGTTAAGAAAATACAGTGAATGTTTTTTTGTTCCTAATGTTTTTATTTTTGTAATGACTGCTAATAGTGCCAATTTGCATATATTACTTTTATGTCAGTAAAGAACTAAAGCTTTTGCAGAGAAGACCAGATGATAACAGAATTTGAAACTTTAATATTTGGAAAAGAAACTAGAGTTGCTTATTGAAAAAGAGGATATGGCGGGCAGGGGCAGGGAGATAACTGTCTTCAGGTGTTTGAAGTGGTATAGACTAGAAGAGGAACTCTCTTTATTCTGCTTATCATGCAAGGGCAGAGACCCACTGTGCAGACACTACAAAGACCCAGCAGAGGGAAGAACATTCTAATATCAGATTACCCAGAAATGGAATGGATGGTTTTGTGAGGGTAGATTTGAAAGAACTAGACAGTCCATCATATCTAGAAATGTGTTTAGAGTGAGTTGCAACAAAAGAAACACACTGTAGTTCAGGCATATTCAATATTTAAAAAAAGACAAAATAAGCTATTCATACAACATGTAAGATTTGGTACCTGTAAGTTAAGTGTATTATTTTCTAAGTCTCCAACTTCTATCATTTGTGGTTTACAAAATTGTGATTTGGGGGGATTTCTTTTTACTGTATTGGGACTGATTTGTTTTTTCTTATTACTTTTGTGTACCTTTCTTTACTGTTATTTATTTTTCTTTTTTTTTTTTAAGATTTTATTTATTTTTAGAGAGGTGGTAAGGGAGGGAAAAAGGGAGGAAAATAAACATCAATGTGTGGTTGCTTCTTGTGCATCCCCCACCGGGGACCCAGCCCGCAACCCAGGCATGTGCCCTGACTGGGAGTCGAACCAGTGACCCTTTGGTTCACAGGCCAGCACTCAATCCACTGAGCCACACCAGCCAGGGCTATTTTTCATTTTCTACCTCATGTGGAATTGGTCAAGATCCCTTTGTCCATTTTTCCTGTAGTGATTTTTAGGTTGTATATAATCCAGTTGTTGACATTACATTTTTCACATTTAGATTTATATTTTTTCAACATGTATACAGAGATTGAATGTCCTTATCCTTTTCCCAAGAGAAAAACTTTAACATAACTTTACTTTTTAACTCCTCCCAAACCAAAATGTTGAGGTAATCATAGTTTTATTTCCAGATTTTTGTATGTATTTTATAGTGATAATTAGATTTCTAGCAGTAATTTTTACTGATGTATTTGCTTGCCATGATTTCTTGTTTTAGTGCCTTTCTATTTCTTGAATAAAATTCCTCTTTTTGTTGGATTATCAACTCCACTAATTTTTGATATGTATTTTTATCATTAGGTCTTACTGTTTATATTATTTATACTTGAGCTGTTTAACTTCCAATCATTCTGAGATTATGTAGTGATATTTTTGTATTGATTTCTAGTTTAATCGCATGATGGTTAAATATACATTCTGCATGATTTCAGTCCTCTGAAGTTTGCTGAGACCTGATTTGTGGCCCTGCGTGGTCTGTGCTGATACATGATCCACGTGTACTTGGGAAAAGCGTGTGATTCGCCGCTGTTGGGTGTGGTGCTCTGTATGTTTTAATTTTTTTTTCCTATCAGACATTTAATACTATATTATATTAATAAATGATATATTTGGATAGTCTGACATCAGTTCATTTTCTGTTTGTCCATCTGATCTTTGTTCCTTTATTTTTCCTTTCTTCTTCTGGTTTTAGTCATTAACCCATTCCAGAATGTAGTGGTTTAAAACAATAACATGCATTGCAACTCCAGAGGCTCTTGACTGGGGAATTAGGGAGTGGCTCAGCGGGGTGGATCTGGCCTAAGGTCTCTTGGGGGGGTTGTAGTCAGATGCTGGCTGTCTGGGATCATCTCGAAGACTCCCTTACTCATAGTTCTGGCAGGACTCCAAGAGCTGGGGCTCCTCAGGCCACTCTGTCCCTGTGGTCTCTCCAAAGTGGCAGCTCCGGGGCAGCCGCACAGCTCTGGTGCTCTTTCTAGCTTCAGAAGTCAGACCACCTCTCTTCTGCTGTTTGTTTACTCAACCCGCCCGTGTTCGGGCGGTGGGGATGTATTTTTTCTCTTCAGGAAACTTTCAGGATTTTGCCTTCACTTTTGGTGGTTTGAAATTTCAACTACAATATTTGCAGTCGTGAATCTTGATGATATGATGATGATGGTGGTGATGATGGTGATGATGATGTTGCATTCACTGAGCCCTTTAAACCTGGTGATTCCTAACTTTCTTAATTTACCTCTGGAAATGTCCTGTGATTTCTTCGGTGTTTCTGTCCCATTTCTAGACTCCCTTGCAGATAGCTGGCAGACTTGGGATTTACCGTTCTTCTTTCGTCCCTGGCCTTGGGCTCTGCGCTCTGTGGCTGGTGGGTGCAGTGCCCTGGTTCACACACCGGCTTTCCAGCCGTATCCGTTTTCCCTTCAGGCTCTGCTGGGCTTTTTTGGTGGTCATGTTTTGTGTCCTAAGTTTTCCATTGTGTCCTTCACGAATTTCTTTAAGGATATTACATTTACTTTGCAGTCTTTTGTAGGTCCTCTTAACTCAGTTTTCTTTGAATCTTGCTTTGTTGAATTTATTGCCCCTGTCAAATTGTTTTCCTCAAATTTGTGATTGTCTCCTCTGGTTGGGAACCCATGTTGGCCTCTTGTGTTTACAGGAGTTGATCTCCTTTCACGGTGGGAAGGGGTGGGAAGAGCTGTCGGACTCGTTGTGCCCGGTGGAAAGAGTGTGAGGACTGATTTATAAACTGTTGATAAGGACATTGTGTCTCATCATTTTACCTCTGTCTACATCCTCCTCCCAAAGTACTGGTCTGGAACAGAAGGAGAAGAAAGTATAAAGAAGATTGTCTCAGTGAAAAAATCATGTGACTTCATGTCACAAAAAAGTTGGACTTCCATTGCTATGTACTATGAAGAACACTTCATATTTTAGAAAGTTAAATCCTGACCATGGTTTCCATATTTACTCACCACTCCCCCCCACCCTACCCCCAGCATGTCGTGGTCAGTTGTCCGTTTTTAAATGTTCATGGCTTCTACAAATATCGAAATATAACCAACAAAGTAACTGCTTGTTAAGAAACTACCATCGTGTTTTTTAATGTAAAATTTTTTTTCTCTAAAAATTCTTGTCACAACTAAATTTTCTTTAATAGATTTTGTTTTTTAGGTTTAGTTGTAGAGAAACTATTTTGTCTTTCAATTACTTAGTTTACATAATTAAAAACAAAGTGGGATCAATTTGTGTCAAAGAATCAAGTTATGTATTACTTTGTGAAGTTTAGAAGTACTATTGCTGAAGGAAGAAGAGAAAAAATGCTATAGTGTAACTTTGGACCATAATGTTAGGTACTCAAGATTGACTTAAAATTTAAACATAGTGTAATGTTTATTCTTGTCCTCCTTATTTGTCGGGGAGTCTTAACCAGAGTGAGAAATTTCCTGGTGCTGTGTTGGGAGTTCAGGGCACAGGGATTTCCATAAAAAGGCATGAGATTTGCTCGGAAGAGCACAGTGGTTTTCTAACTTGGCGGTCGTGAGCTAGAACTAACCCCTTTAAAAAGAAAATATTAATTCACATCATTCCTTCTGGGTATTTGCGTGTGTGTGTGCTTTCTTACCTGAGCTTTGTATTTTGTATTTGCATGTGCGCATATAGATTTACCTTTGTAAGCATGGTATTTGTTACGTGTAAAAGAAATAATTTTCTGTACCTACAGTACATGTGAAAAATGACTCTGGAACTTGAATGTCATGTCACTTTACTTGAGGCACAGAGGCCGAGTGTTTTATTGTTGCAGAATGCCCAAGGTAATTTGGCCGTGCTTGAGTGCTTTCCCCAAATTTTCTTGCCCTGGGAGGCAATTTGGAGAGTATTAGGGTTACCTCTTGAAAGATACATGTCTTTGGATTAAATGAAATCATGAATTCTCGTTCATTCAACATCTCATTGAAATGACAGCAGTCCTCTGACTAAGAATCAGCTGGGGCCTGGAAAGGGAGTTTCAGGGATGTGAATCTGTCTGGGTGAAATACATGCGCTTGTGTTTAACCATCAGTATTTTTTTCCGTGGAAGTCAGAGAATCACCGGGTGCAGGTGGAGGTATTGGGTGACTAGTGTCCAGCATACACCTCTCCCACTTTACTTTTTCCTCAGGAATCTCAAACTGAATGTTTGGCAGAAAGTAGTATCTTGGTTTTAAACCTCCTTTTGTAGTTCCTATCTTTATGGGAGGCGGCTGCCAGCCACCTCATTTGTCCAAGCTAGATGTCTAGGAGTTACCGTCGACTCTTCTTCATTCACCTTAATAGTAGCCCAGGATGGGCCACACTCTCCTCTCAGCTCTCCCTGCAGGCACCGCTGTTCCCTCTTCAGCCCCATGCTGTCGCGCAGCCCTCTCTGTTCGCACTGCAGCCCTCCCCGGGGCCTCCTCCCCTGCCTTCACTTTCTCTTCAGTCCGCTTGATATATGTACTGTTACCAGCTATTTTGCTGGAGAATATATGTAACTATATTACTTTTTTTAAAGAATCACTATTTTCTCCCCATTGCTTACTAGGCATAAAGTGTAAACTCTAAATATGGCAAATGCCTCTGCAAGCATTACCCAGTCCCCATACCCAGCCTCACGTTTTAGACCTTTTAAAACCCTGTGTTCTAGCCACACTGGATCTTCTCTGTTTCATGGGTTAGAGTGCTTGCTCAAGCTGTTTCCTCTGCTTGGAGTGCCCTTCCCTACATAACCTGGAGCGTTCCTATTCAGTTGTTCACTTAGCTCTTCGTAACTTGCATTGAAAAACTGTCTTGCACTCCCCTTTGCTCCTCTACCCCTCCCCAGCCCTCTGATTGTGTCTTTGTAGTAACTTTGTTCACGTCATATGGTAGTCATTTGTTTTTTCTTCCTCTATGAGCTACTTGAGGATGGGAAACACATGCTTTCGATTTTCGTGTCCCTGGCACCTAGCATAGAACTGATGATACCCAGGAGATGCTTTCTAAGGGTTTGACTCAGAACAACCACCGTACTTGCCGTAGTGTCTGTTGCATGGTCTACTAATACATCCTTACTGTCACTTAATCAGCTCAGGTTGCTGTAACAAATTACCATAGACTGGATGGCTTAAACAGCAAGTTTCCCTTTCACAGTTCTGGAGGCTGAGAAGCCCAAGATCAAAGCTCTGGCAGATCACTTGTGTGGGGAGGACCTGCTTCCTGGCTTGTATCCTCACAAGGCGAGCACAGAGAGACACAGACTTTTTAGGTCTCGTGTAAAGGCACTAACCCCATTCATCAGGGCTCTGCCCTCATGATCCCATCTAACCCCGGTTACCTCCCAAAGGCCCCTCCTCTTAGTACCATCGAGTTAGGGGTTGGGTTTCAAGGTAAGAATTTGCAGAGGATGCATTCAGTTCATGATGCCATGAATATCATTGGCATTCTGAGAAATTTCCCTTTTTTCTCGTTGAATTTTCTTAAATTAGTTCTGTTGAGCTATAATTTACATGCAGTAAAATGTACCTATTTTAAAGGTACAGTCCAATGAGTTTTGATAAATGTATGCACGTGTGTAACCACCGCCCCAGTCAAGGTACAGGTCATCTAAGTTCCCTCGTGCACCTTTGTGGTCACCAGCCCTGCCCTATCACCACCGGTCCCAAGCAGCTTTCTGGCAGTGACTTAGTGTATCTTTTCGAGGGTTTACGCAAGTGGAACCCTACAGCAGTCACTCTTTGGGTCTGTCTGGCTTATTTTGCTTGGTGTGCTTTTGAGATCCGTCCATGTTGTTGCATCTGTCAACAGTTCATTCCTTTACGCAGATCTAGTTTCTGTCTCAGCATTTTCTTCCACGTCAAGAACTTCCTCTGCTTTCATAAGAGTATGCTGGTCAACTTTTTCCCCCCGCTTTTTTTTTTTTGGTCTGTAAAAGCTTTTACTTTCATTTTGAAGAATATATTCATTGTATTTACCATTCTAGGTTCACTACTTTTTTCTTCAAGCATTCTAAAAATGTTTCATTTTTGTGTCTTGTATAGCTTCTCAGAAAGGCTCCATATTTTCTTAAGTTTGTTCCTCTGCTGTCTAAATTCTTTCTCTTCTAACATTTTCTCTTCTTGACAGTTTTTCAGGAATTTAATTATTGTGCCTTTCACTTTTCTTTGTATTTATACTGAGGAGGGGGCTCAATGAATTTCTTGAATCTGCTGATTTATATTTCTTATCAAATTTGGGAAGTCTTTCTGATAGCTTAATGTTGTCCTGTGGTTCTCTTCTCTTATTTTTCTTCTCTTTTCTCCCTCTCCCTTCTCCTTTCGACTCCCTCTTTACCCTCCTCCTCCTCACCTTTCTTCTCTCTGCAGCTTAGTTCTCTGACATTTCCTTCTGTCGTATTTCATAGACTCTTAATCCCATCCAGAGATATCTTATTGCAGATATTAGTTTTGAACTCTAAAGTTAATTTTGGCTCTTTCCCCCATCACATCTCTTCTCGTGTTTTCCTTTAGGTCCTGAGCGTGTTTGTAATGGCAGCTTCTGAGTCCTTACTACGTTGTCTCGTTTCTGGGACTGTTAACAGTGGACTCTTTTCGCCCTGATTTCAGGTTGCATATTCTTTCTTCTTCACATGTCCACTAATTCTTTATTGGATGAAATGGACATTAGAAATTTTACAGTGTTTTTTTATATGATGGATATTTTTTCTTCTTTTAAAGAATTTTGGATTTTGTTACGACAAGCAATTGAGTTACTTATGGATTGGCTCTCTCCGTTTGAGGCTTGTGTTGAAGCTTTGTTAGGAAGCATCTAGAATATCCTCTCTAGTATGAATCTTCTGGGTTGAATTGGTTGCCTGTATTTCAACAAGGAGGACTTTCCTGGTCAGAACTCCATTATTTCCCAGTGCTCTTGGAAGTGTTCAGCTTGTAGATGCTTATTTATTCTTTATCTTACCTCATGGAGTTTCATCCTGCATACCCGGCTTAGTATTCGGCCACAGACTCAAGTGGACAGACTTCTGTGCAGATTTCTGGAATTTTCTGCATGTAACTTTCTTTCCTGGTATGCTCCTGATCTCTGCTTGAGCTCTCCTCCCTGTGCCACAGCCCGAACGGCGCCTTCCAGCAGAAAGCCGGGCCGTGGCAGGTCTCGCTTCAGTTCCTCCCCACCCACCCACCCACCCAGCGATCACAGTCCTGTACTGCTTGTTGGCCGTGTGGGACAGCGCTTGTTTTTATCTGTTTCATCTGGTAGTGCTGCGATTGTAGGATGGAAAGCTCATTCTTAGGTATTCCATCCTGACCACTGGAAATTCTTCCCTGCCTTTTTACCTTTTAGGATAAGCATGGAGATTTAAAAAATGCTTATATTTCCTTTTCTTCTCTGTAGCAATTTGGGCCTCATGGAGGATATTACTACTACCCACCGATGTAGTAAGTTTTAACAGCTTCATCCATAATCTCCCATTCGTATCCTAGTAATTTTCAAGGTAACATTTACATAGTTCAGCTATAGTACAATAATGAGAGCAAATAGTATAGAATTATTGTATCATATTTCGAGCAAATTAAACAGCATGTACATTATACTAAAGGTTATGAGTAAACTTTTTTTAAAAGTACGAAAGTTGTTTAAATGATAGCTTCATAAATAATTGAATTTATAATTGTACTTATAACTGCTAGTTTTAACCTTATTTTCTGATCAGTCTTAAAAGTGGCATGAACAGGCTAACGATTGATGCTAGTCAGAGATGACTGCGATGAGTCAGAACGCTTGGCAGTGGTCCTGGAAGTTTATGTTAACCTCTGCGTGGTTTCACTGTGTGGCCTCTCTGACTTTGCTTGGATAGTCTTAGGGGGGAAGCAGACAAAAGCAAAACCTCCTATTATTTTGTGTAACAGTTGTACATCCTTAGGCTGATCTTAGTATGTGTATTGGCCTGGCCAAAAAAGTCGGTCATGTTTTTTTCTGCACGACGGCTCTGGTAGTGCTTAGTTGTCTTCAACTTCACTCAAAAAAGTGTTGTTAGATTGTATTGTGACAATTGTCATATCAGCATGCATTTTTTAAAAAATCAAAATTGGTGAATTTTTGTGTAGCCATTTTAATAATGAAGATGGGAGAAAACGCAGTATTTTTGGCATATTGTGCTTTATTAGTTCAAGAAAGGTAACACAACTGAAACACAGAAAAAGATTTGTGCGGTGTGTGGAGAAGGTGCTGGGACTGTTTGAATGTGTCAAAAGTGATTTTCAGAGTTTCTTGGTATTCTTGACATTCTGACCAAATAATTCTCTGCTGTGGGGCTGTCTTATGCATTGGAAGGTGTTTAGCAGCACCCCTGGCCTCTCGCTACACACTAGAAGCCAATAACAGGAGATAGCCGACATAGTCAAATATCCAAATCAGTACAGTTATTGGTGAAAATGAAAAATGTGCCTTTTATTTAATGGAAAAAGATAACAGAGTTTTTGGCCAACTGAGAGTAATCTTTGGTTTTTTTCCCCAGGTTGTCAGTATTTAAACAGACCACATCATGCGTGAGTACAAGCTAGTGGTCCTTGGTTCAGGAGGCGTGGGGAAGTCTGCTCTGGTAAGTTAGCCACCTAACTATGACTAATTAGTATAATACAAGAAGAACATTGACATTTTCTTGCTTTGAAATTTCACGTCACTAAGAGAAAAGGTGGCAGTATTTCTTCATATGCTTACATCTAGCCCAGAGAGGACGGGTTCTTTTGGTAACCGTGGATGTATTGTTTTGTAATGGTGACTCATTCATGCTTTCATTTACCACATACTTACTGGCTCCTACTCTATGTCAAACACTACTGTTCCTGATTCAAAGAGGTGTGAGATTATTTCGATTTTTAAGGAACTTACATTCCAGTGGAAGAGACTGAGTATTATGGGTACCAGTGGAGTAAGTCCTACCCTACCTTTATCCCAGAGCTACATGGAACGAAGAGGTTTTCTTCCTGTGCGTGTGTATTTATAAATATTTATGGAGCTTTGACAGTGTCCGGCTCTGAGGTTCTGACAGTGAGCACACATGATCCCAGTCTCTCGTCACCTTGGACCAGATGGGATAAATGCACAATTAAACAAAGAACCACATGATTATAATTGCCAGAGACATAGTTTGAAAGAAAAGTACAGGTTGTTAAGAGAGACCCCTGTGGCAGGTGAACCTAATAGCATTTAAACCAAGAGAAAGGTCACGCTTGCTGGCGCAGGGGTTGAAAGAGGGGAAGTAGAAGGAAATGAGGTGAGAAGCAGGCAGCGCCAGATGGCTTAAAAACCATCTCAGAACTTGGAACCTACTCTTCACGATGATGAGAAGCCCTTGAAGACAGGGTTTGGGGGGAGGGCTGGCAGAACTGGGCGTGTGTTTTAAAGAGGGCGCTTGGACTGCTCTGTGGAGAGTAACTAGACAAGAGGCAGTGGATGTGGGCGCAGATTGGGAGTTAACGCAGTACCTCTTCTTCTTATTTGTGGAAGCTTACATGAGGGCCGTGGCAGTCAAGGAGAGGAAAGTAGATGTTTTGAGACTTAAATAGGAGTAGAACTGACATAACTTAGTGCTGGAGTGATGTGGGGACAAGGAGAGAAGGAGCTGTCAAGGATGACTCCCACATTTCTAATCAAGCTACCCATTTTATGGTGGACCATTGAAATAGAAGGGAAACACTGGGGAACAAGCAGATTTAGAGTGAAGGTCAAGAGTCATGTCCAATTTTATGTTTGTGAGCTGTTTGAGTAATAATATCAAATAAACAATGGATCCTCAAGATAACAGCTTAAAAGAGAGATTTTTGATAGGACTTGGGGTGTGATGAATATGTCAGTGGTGTTTAATTTCATGAGCATGTGATGTCACATCAGCACGTCTGTCTGAAATTTATCCCCCCACAAAGTTCACAAAGTGACGTACGTGGTCAGGGGTACCCACTGGGACCTTCTTCACAGTGGCAAGAGTTTGGAAACAACCTGAGTGCCTAGTTTAGTAAGTTTTTAATAGCATATTTTCAGGAGACTGCTGTAGAACTATTAAAAAGAGTGTAGCAGCTCTACATATGTAGATACGTAATGATACCCAGGATGTATTATTTAGGGAGCAAAAAGGTCCCAGACAGTGCATACTGCCATTTGTATTTCATAAACAAGGGAGGATGAGGAAGAGAGACCTAAAATGCACAGACCGCCCTCTGCAGGGTTAAGTAAGCTGCAGAGAACGGTCACTTCCTTGCGAGTGGAGTGGAGTCTCTGGGGACAGAGGTGGTAGGGAGGGTTGGTGAGTTACCATGGCATACTCTTTTGGATCTTTGGCACTTTATCCTATGTCCATGAAATTACCCTTTTGAAAATAAATAGAATAATTAAAAATAAAAATCCGTGGGAATAAGTAAGGTTGTCTGGGGAGAGGGGAGAGCTCGGGACTGGGCTCTGAGGACCTCTCAGCCTTTGAATGGTAGGTAGAGTTGAAGGGCCCCACATATATAGAAGAAAATGTTGTGTACTGGAATGTGAAGACTGTCTTTACGACTGCTCAGAAGTCAGGTCAGGCAAAGGAAAAGGATCTGGGAACGAGGAGGTGGCTGGGCTTCATAAAAGCGGCTTCAGTAAGTGATGGTGGCCTGACCCTCCTGGGGTGGGTTGAAGAGTGAGTGAAAGCTGAGGTCGTGGAACCACCCTTGTAGGGGAGGGGGACCGTGAGGGGGCAGGAGCTGGAAGGGGTGTGGAGTTAGGGGAGGTTTTCATTTTAGGTTGGGAGATGGGAGGGCATGTTAGTGGGCTGGAGGCAGTAATACAGTGGAGAGGAAAACAAGTCTGTAGGAGAAGGGAGTGATTGGTACAGAAAAGACAGCGAGCCAGGAAGGGAGCAGCGGATCCAGAGGGAAAATGAAAGAATTAAAACAACAGTCTGTATGGATGATTGAGATGTTTGTAAGAGCTGAGAGCATGAGGGTCAGAGAAGTAACCGAAGCTTGCCTTTATAAGAAAGGAGTGAGAAGTGTGGGACAGGCTTTTTTGCAAGTCCCTTGCTAACAACTGGCTTGTAAAATGACTTGGGTTCTCATACCTGCTTCTGCATGCGATTTCTTGTTTAAAGCATGTGGTGTACAGGGTCCGGCAGAAGTAACGCCTGTGTGAGTGTGGTCAGTAGGGGAATAATGTAGGTGTAATAATGTATGGTTTTAATTTGAACATGTCACCTAAAATGTCATACGGTGTGCTTGAGTGTGATATTGTTATGTTACAGAATCACATGCTTATGATTTTGTAATAAAAAGGGGCATTATTGGACCAGATCCTGTATATGTATATATATGTGTGTGGGGGTATATATATATATGTGTGTGTGTGTATATATATATATATATATATATATCCTTTGAAAAATTCCACTGTAAATTTATGAGAGAATGCATTATAGTATTATTAGGAAAACAGGTTTTTTCCTAAATCTCTGCCCTAAACCATATTGAGGACCTCTGCTCTAGTCTAAAGCATACTAGGAAGTTTTTCATATTTAAATGGTATGTAGTACTAAGAAGATGAGGTGATTATATCCTTGATAAAAATAAAGTTTTTGGTATAATATCCTGAGTTTCCTTTGAAGAACAGAAGCTTAGTAGGAGAAAGACATTAGAAGTTTTGCCATATTCAAGTTGGTCTGTTTAGCTAAAGCTAAAATCCTGTACAGAACCCTCCTCTGGGTAACTGAAGTACACATGAGCTCAGCCCCACAAACTTAACCGTGCTTTGGGCAGTGATGGACCAGATCCTGTTTCAAAGCTGTCCAGGAAGTAGTGCACAATCGTCTTCAGTGCTTCTTTTCATTGTCAAATGATAAAATACCTAGTTTCTAGTCTGTGCTTCCCGTAATCCTCGAGATAAAAGTAGATAACCTGAGAAAGATTTGTAGGCAGCGGGTTCCAGTGAAAAGCATAAAGCTTTGGAACCAGGACTGTGTACGCTGGACTCTCAGCTGGCAAGTGGGGAAAATTCCCGAGGTGAATGTGCAATTTGAATGTGATTATTATACATTGAGTAAATTCAATACATTTTAATTCCCTTTCCCCCCAAATTCAAAAGACTGGTTAAAGACTTTAAAATTTAGAACCTTTTGTCTGTCTCCTTTAAGACCGTGAGATAAAAGTTACTATAGATACAGAGAAGAGTAATAGGAGTTTACTGATAATTTCCATTTTTTAATAAATTAGAATGTATCATTGTATCTTGTATTTTAAAACTCAGTATAGTAATTAATAGTGTAATGCCAGCAGCAGCATTGCTGATGGTTTTTAACGTGACCCCCCCCTTTCATCATCAGCATGATCTTGTTTATCAGTGTGGCCTCGTATTGAAAAATACCGATGTTTCACGTTTGCGTATTTACCCAGAATTTTCACTCAGTGTTATTTCGTCTTGACCACATTGTGAGGTTAAGTAACATATAGGTGTTGGTTTTTCTTTTAGGTCCTTAACTATTTTCTGCCTTTTTTTTTTTTAGACAGTTCAGTTTGTTCAGGGAATTTTTGTTGAAAAATATGACCCAACGATAGAAGACTCCTACAGAAAGGTAAAATGTCAAACTTGTATGCGTGCCTATGCTTACAAGTAGTTCCTTAAGACTTTAAAACTTCATCCACGGAATTGCTTCTTAAAAATAGTTTTGAGAAATGATACAAATGTTCTGTATCTGTTTTTAAAAGTTACACCTAGACAAAATATTTATTACTGAATGCTGCTTAGGTACAGGGAATTTAGTAATCTGTTCTTTAGTATACTTCATTTTCCTAGTGGGGACTATTTTTAATGTAGAAAAATTGCACTTAAGTAAGTAGGTATATTTTTGACAAACTTTTGTGAACTAAAATCAAGATCACTTTTATGCTTGCAGTTTTCCAGTGACTAAAAGATTTTATGTTTAGTTAGATAATAACTTTAAAGATAGTATTTCATCTTTAGACTATAAAAAGTTAGTTACTGGATTCTGTATGATACCATATTGGTAGACACGTACCATTCTACATTTGTTCCAACCCACAGAACGTAACCAGGAGTGAACTCTATTGTGAACTGTGGGCTTCGGATGGTAGCGGTGTGTCTATATAATATAGGTCCGTTGATTCCAGCAGAAGCAACTCCAGTGTGGGATGCTGACGGTGAGGGCGGCTAGTGGGGAGCAGGAGAAAGGTGTATGGGAACTCCGCTTTCCGCCCAGTTTTGTTGTGAACCAAAACAGTAAAGCTTAATTAAAAGGAAAAAGTTGATCTTGACAAAAAGTACTATTTTATTTAACTACAAGACTAGCTAGAATTGTAGAGAATTTTTATGATTTTATTTCCTAGACCTTATGGGGGTGGGGTGGGGGGGAACCTAGAATTATAAGAAAGACTAGCAGCCAATGATACACACACACACACACACACACACACAAAAGATTAAACCTACCTTTCAGCAAATAGGAAATTAAGTTCATCAGGCTGTAGTGGAGGAGCAGTTTCATTGTCTGCAAATTGGATACAAAATTGTGCTTGAGAGACTTTGAGAAACCGCAGGCCTAATTCACCATTCCTTGAATCCGCCCATTTACAGGTCACCACATTCGTCCCGTAAGTAGTGGGACAGTGAGTCTGTGGCCACACCGGTGGTGCTCGTCAGTCCCTGCTCTGACGCACGCAAAGTTTAAAATAGCCCCCAGGTTAATTTTAGAAGACAGTGCTGCATTGCTGAAATTACCCCCAAATAAGTTGCTGGTTAAAGCTTTAACTACAAATGGGGATCGGTACGTGGAATGCAGGAGACTGACCACTTTCTTAATCCCTTCTTGATTAAAAATTTTCCACACAGTTGAGAGTGGATACTTTCTTTAGGCCAACCTTCTCTTCTTTTATAAGATGCTGGGAAAATAAAAGTTCAGTGTATAAAATTTCACCTTATGCACACAGGCCACAGGCTTTTCCAAAGAAAACCTTGTTCTTAAAATCTCCAGGACTGTATGAGTTCAGTGTTATCCATCGGCTCTTCTGTGTTCCCTTTATCTCTTTTTTAAATAAATTTTATTTATTGATATTTTAGAGAGAGAGGAAGGGAGAAAAGCATGGATTTCTTGTTTCATTTATTGATGCATTCATTGGTTGATTCTTGTATGTGCCCTGACGGGGGATTGAACCCACAACGTTGGCGTATTAGGACAAGGCTCTAACCAACTGAGATACCCAGGCAGGGCCCCCTTTATCTCTCAAATTAAAATTTTTTTAATGTATTAAATGTGGGATACAATATATTTCAGTAAAACTTTTAACAGCTTGAAACATGGCCAGTTGCCAAAATTTCTTTGCCCCAAAACCTGTCTTCATTATGAGTTATTTAATATTTTGTGCTTTGTTTTCTTTAAAGATAAAATAAACATTTTTATACATTTTTGACCATTTGCTTTCTAATAATAAAAAATGGTTTTTATTTTTTATGATCAGAGTTTACAGTGGTCAGAAATACCCAAACTCAGCATTAACAGTCCTGGCTGCTGTACCATTAATAGAAAATGCCCGAGACCTCCTGTCATTAATCGTAACCCCAAGTTAGGCCTCACCCAGTAGGACGGTCCGCTGAGGAAAGGCTGTGCAGTTGTTAATACGCGCTTTGAGTGGAGGGGTGGGAGGAAAACAGACTGACACTTTGATGTTCTTTCTCATTTTTTTCTGCCCCAACAGCAAGTTGAAGTAGATTGCCAACAGTGTATGCTCGAAATCCTGGATACAGCAGGAACAGTAAGCTTCTCCTTTTTTGATAAATTTAATTTGTGAACAGGTTTTATCATCAGTACTTCTCTGAGTAAAAGTAATTATTCTGATTAAGAACAAATTCTCTAAATGTAGGGCTTCTTAAATAATTCATATGTGCATGAAACCATCTGTGATGAGCCTAAAGCCCACCTCTCACTATCAAATTGTATGTCGAGTTCACCTGTAGAATCTGTGTGGTGGGTTTCTTTTCCCTGTGTTCAGGTAAGGAGGATGTTGTTACTGCTCCAAAAAAGGTGTTTTAGATCCAGAATTTTAGGTAAGATAGGTATTTCACTGGGTTCAAATAAGACTTTCTCTCTTGGCACCAGAGTCATTCATTTCATTTTATAAAAATTGTTTTCGCTTTTTATCAGTATTGTATTTGAACATCGCAGAGGGCTACTGACACGTTTTCTGACAAAACCCTTTGGGATTGTTCGGAGCCTCACTTTTCTTACCTTTAACTGAGTGTAACGACATCAGTGTGTCCTGTTTCGGACCACTTCTTCCCCCAGAAGAACTCTGCTCACTCCTTCCAGCACCGCTGCAGTGGGAGTCCTTGGTGATTTTTGTGTCCAGATGTGCTGGAGAGACTTCTCCAGCAGCCTGGCCTGTCGGTGCCTTGGCTGCCGTCCTGCTTCGCTGTCAGCTCCCATAACCATGGCTCTGCCCGGTCTCTTTATCCAGCACACCACTCCCACTTCCTGCTCTCTCTGCTCACTTCCTCTCACACCCTGCAGCTTCGGGGCAACCTGCAGTCCGTTCACCCTGACATCTGATTGCTCTCATGCCCTCACCCCCTTCACATAGCTTCAGGCCCGTGGCCTGTTGCTCCTCCGTCGTCCCCTGCAGGCATTCTTAGCCCTGTGGCTTTTCAGCACCTTCCACTCAGTTGTTCCCTGTCTGTCCGCTTGGTTTCCAGGAAACACCACTTGTTGGTTTTCTTCCTGTACCGCTGGCCACTCCTAAGTTTTCTTTCCTCCCGTCTTCATCTTGCCAACTGTTGGTGACAGAGAGCCTGCGGGTTCCGTCCTCGGCCTTCTCTTCCCTGACAGCGCTGCCTTGGAGGCCATCTTTGCGGCATTGAAATAATTTAATTAGGATCTATATAGTGAAAAGAAATGATACCCCTTTTTCCTAAATCACACAAAAGCAAATTAAGGAGGTTAAGATTTTCCTTCTAATTTTAGTGTATTTTCATTGTTCTAGTCAAGTAAGTAGGGAGAACAGGAACATCATGTCAGGAGTTTCTAGAAACTGTATGTCCTGTCTTAGGCTTATAAAGTATGTAATAAATGCAATAGCTCACTTGTGATGAGTCTCATTTACGTTGTTCCAGCATGTGTTTGAGAAATCATGTTTATAATTGCATGTTTTTATTGTAGGAGCAATTTACAGCGATGAGGGATTTGTATATGAAGAATGGCCAAGGGTTTGCACTAGTATATTCTATTACAGCTCAGTCCACGTTTAATGACTTACAGGACCTGCGGGAGCAAATTTTACGGGTTAAGGATACAGAAGATGTAAGTATTTTTCCCTTCTACAGGACACACGGCCATCTCTCTGCGGCCACATAAAAAATGCCTGTTTGCTCTGTCTGTAGAGCATTTGGAGGTTACCTACCACGTGCCTAAAAGGGCCCCTGGGCCCACAACAAATTTTACCTTTCTAAATTCACCTACAAATGCCGTGCCTGCTGAGGCGGTTAGAAAGGAGGGTGCGCTGAGTGGGAAAGCACGCCTCGTGCTGCGTGGGCTCGAAGTGCAGCAGGGAGAGCAGAGGACCTGCGGGCTTGGTGGAACAGGCGGGGCTCGACTGAGCTGGGAGAGGTGGCAGTGTTGGCAGGAACGGAGGTCAAAGAGCATTGTTGAGGACCATAAGGATTTGTTCCTGTTTCTAAAATTCTGTTGGTAATAGTTTTTATGTCAGGTTTTTTTCTTTGCTCGATTACGTTAAAAATTTTAGTGAACTGGACTGTTAGAACTCTTGTCTTACTTGGTGAGTAGCGTCGCTGCTGTTGTGCCTTTTTGCAAAGACGAAAGGTATATTTTACATGTTCACTTCAGTTTTGAACCACGGAGGGTTCCTTTCCGGTTGTGTCAGTTAGGCTATAGAATTTCCTTCTTGTCTTTCTTTCCCTTTAGCGCGTTCTCGCATTTCTAACGGGAACCTGCGTGCCTGCTCCGGACCTTAACTTCGGTAGTATTGAAGGTGGGAGGGGTTTACACCATATGACTCAGGACCGACAGTAACCCAGTGCATAGTTCTCTCCCTTCCCGGGACTAATTGATCTAAGAAAATTCTGTTTTGGACAATTAAATGCAAGTCACTGGGCTCAGGCATGTTAATCTCTTCACCCCATACAACAGACTGAAAATGATGGGGTTGCAGGTGCCTAGTGTTCCGTGATTGTCTCCTTTTAGGTGCAAGATGCACCACGTCCCTTAGATTCCTTTTTGTATTGTGTCCGTCACCTCACAGGTGACTTTGCTCTCTGGACACCTTTGGACTAAGGATGTTGTACACTTGGTTAGCGGTCTGTTTTATTGGAAGGAAGTAGGGGGTGTGGATAGACATGGCCAAGCACTTCCAGCGTGGAGAAGAAGGGAAGGCAGCACTGCTTTGTGTCTTTCTTTTCTCCTCACAACCCACCTGAACTGGTCGTTAGATCTCTGTGGCAAATGTAGAAGCAGGGCCTGTTACAGTTGCTGTGTTGGTCTTGCCACCGCTTCTGGCGTTTGTCGGACTGTAAGATGAAGGACTTAAACCACAGGCCCGATGAGTACATTCTTCTCTGTACGCAGATTTTTCTGCTTGGAATTCCACTGTCCTTCGCAGCCCACATGAGAATTCTGGGATTATATTCCATAATGCTTCTGTCTGTCCCCTTCTATCCACCTTCTCCCCTCCCCGACCCCCTCCCTCCCCAGCACACATTCATATACCTTTCTTTAAGCTCTGGGTGAAGCGCACAGTCCTCATTAATACATTCCAGTTGGTGGCTGGTATTGCTTACTTTGAAAGGATAAATAATAATTATGTTGGTGATCATTTTCTTTTACTCCCTTCCCACAGGTTCCAATGATTTTGGTTGGCAATAAATGTGACCTGGAAGATGAGCGAGTAGTTGGCAAGGAACAGGGTCAGAATTTAGCAAGACAGTGGTGTAACTGTGCCTTCTTAGAATCTTCTGCAAAGTCAAAGATCAACGTTAATGAGGTAACCTGGCACCGCTCGGCGACACAGACAAGTGCTTTTTTTATTTCCTTGAAGTTAACAGCCAAAAATTATTTAAGAAAAAAATGTATTCTTTTAAACACTCTCGATTCTACAATTTGTAGAAAACACTAAGAAATTCGTGGAAAGCATACTCTCTTGCTCGCACGAAATCACTTTGATGATGTAATGAGAACGTTCACATTCACCTTATTGGAAAAGATGAAGCTGAAGTTACAGAATATGTTTCAAGTCCTGCTAAGCCTCTAAATAATATGCCAGGAACTGGTATGTGAAAATTGTCACATCACCCCTGCATTGTAACAGTTACTTACGCAGATATGTAAGAATGGGATGTAGGAAGCCACAAAAATTAAAATAGTTGTTGTTGTGAATGTATGTTACGCAGAAACGTTATTACCTTGTGGACATCACAGAAGTTGGAGTTTTGAGCCCTGCCTCCCTCTAGTGCGTGACTCAGGGAGGACTCTGAGTGCGGACTGCTGTTCACGCTCTTTTCCGCCCAATACAGCGGGTACACGAGGCTTTTTCTGTCCGTGACGTGAGCACTCCGCTATCTCGAGAACATGGCTGCAGACGGGAATGCTCAACAAGCAAGCCGCCTGCCAGGGTGTGCAGGGCCGGTAGTCTGCCGGACCCCTGAGAGATTAGTGCGGTCCCCAGCCACCCCCGCCAACCAAGCGGGAACTTGAGGTTCCCTTTGCTTTATTAATTTTGACATAAACATTTTTTAATGCCTTCATTCTTTTCTTGGAAGCGCATAAGCTTCACTTGCTGGTGTGCTTGCGGGTTGTAGCATCCCAGGTGATTGGTTGGAATTCGGCTCACACACAGTAAAGATGAGAGCAAAGGACAGATTAGGTTATCATAGTCTTGTGTTTGCTTGCTATTCCTCTGACCTTTGGTTCTATAAGTCATTCTTACTTGACTAATATTGGGTTGGCCAAACAGTTTGTTTGGTTTTTTCTGTACGATGGCTCTAGTAGTGCTTAGTTGTCTTTAACTTCATTCAAAACAATTTTGTTAGATTGTATTGTGATGACTGTAAATGTATCAGCATGCATTTTTAAAACCTCACCAGAATTGGTGAATGTTCGTGTAGCCATTTGAATACTAAAGATGGAAGAAAACCTGCAACATTTTTGGCATATTATGTTTTATTATTTCAAGGAAGGTAAAAACCACAACTGAAACGTAAACAAAAAGATGTGTGCACTGTACAGAGAAGGTGCTGAGACTGATCGAATGTGTCAGAAGTGGTCTGCGAAGTGTCTCGGTACTATTGACATTTTGGCCAAATAATTCTCTGCTGTGGGGCTGTCTTATGCATTGGAAGATGTTTAGCAGCACCCCTGGCCTCTACCGCTAGAAGCCAATAGCAGGAGACAGCTGACATACTCAAATATCCAAATCAGTAAAGTTATTGGTGAAAATGAAAAATGTGTCTTTTATTGTATAGAAAAAATGTAGCGGATTTTTTGGCCAACCCATTATTATGGTTGTCTGACTTTTGAAATGACCAAATTACTTTTAAGTATGTGCCAGGAAAAATATTAAATTTGCTGAAGATTTCTGTTTTACAAATAAGAGTGTCAAAGCTTGCTTTTTTTTTAGGTAAAACCAATTTTAATAAGTACATAAAAATAAATTCATAAATTTCATGATCATGTGCCTACGTGTCTGGTACTGTGTTAGGCACCAGAGTAACAGGGAACAGGTCCTGCTGAGATCTTCAGGAATAATTAGTGTTCACTGCCAAGTACATGGAAGTGTGAGATGCTTCCAGCTTCAACTTTCTCTGGTATAGAATTACAGTTTCATAGATGTTATTTTGAAAAACTTGGCTAATCATAAAATTTTAACTTTGTATAGTCTTTTCCAAAAAGAAAAAAAAGAAAGATAACTTTGAGATAAAACCTATTAGGATAACAGTAGTAGTACAGGGTTACCACCTGCAGGGTGATTGGCCTTAGGGATCTGGTTCCTTGCTGTTCTGTCCTCTCCCTTCCTGGGACCACCCACCAAGTTCTGGGGCTCAGCTGGGCTGGGTTGGGCCAGGGTCCACTGAGCACAGTGGACAGGAGTTGTTCCTTGCCGTTTAAACATGACACGTTTATGGGAAGTTACATGCTACTAAATCTTTCTCTGGGTTGTGGCTACCAGTGCAGTAGAACTACTTCTTCACAGCAGTTGTTAAAGTCACCCCTTGACATGTGGGTTTATAAAACAAAAATAGAAAAACAAAACACAGTGGAATACATTAGCTATTTAAGAATCTTTACTCTTTTGGAAAACACCACAAACTTCATGCTAGGTTGGTGGGGTTTTTTGTTTTTCTTTCTTTCTTTAATCGCCTGATAACCCAGCTACAGTCCCTTAAATAGTTAATAGTTCCTCAGACAACTGATGCCTGTAAAGGTGAGATTTCTGGATGCCGGAAGATAGAGGGATCACACTCTCACAAGATTCAGTTCTTGGACTCAAATTTGCAATTGTACAGGACATACTGCTTGGCTAAATAGCTGTCTCATTCTCTGATTACCTACCTACTACCTACCTATTTTAAACTTTTATCCACACCATTTTTGCAATGTTTTGAAAGTAATACATAGCTATACTAGAATCACTGTCAAGAATTCATTGTTCTTTGCTGAGAATAATAATAGGAGTCAAACATCCTAATTGAGGGATGGCAGAGGGATCGAGAAACTATTGTGTGCTCCCTTTAGATGTTTCTGTAGTTCAGAGAGACGAGGAGCCTAGGCTAGGACTTGCGGCCTGCCTAACAAACAGCACGGCTTGAACTTGGCTCATCAGGAGCCAGCTCCTGTTCTGAGGGAGGCAGCGTTTGCCAGAGAAGTCGTGGAGGGTAATTACTGCTGCGAAATCAGCTACCGCTCTGTACGGTATCAGAAACTGCATCTGGCTGGCATGGGGAAACATGGGTTTGATTAATTTACTGTTTTAGTTTATCTTTATCAGTTTTCACTTTATAGTTTACGCATTGAGGCTAGCAAGCTAACTAGTGCATGTTCATAGCTTACGCATACTAAGCCCTTCAAGGGCTTCAGAGTTGTAAGCCAGCTTGTATTTCAGAGCTGCGAAACAAAACCGTTTTGTTCATACACTCTGTGTGTTCACCTTTCTTAGCAAAAGATGATAGTTAAATGGTATGAAGAAGATGGGAGGAGGGGAGCAGAAAGAAAAAAATATAAATGAATAGTCACTTTTATAGGTTTAGGATAAACCCCTCAGTAGTGTTTTTCCTAACAATTGCTAACCCTAGGACCATTTTTAAAGATAAGTAGAAGTTGCTTTATCTGAATCCATCTTTTAAAATGTAGACCAATAACTTAAAAAGTATTTTACTTTGAAAATGTACTGAAAGGATACAAGAACAATAAAAAGAATTTTTGTTCACCCTTCAGATTCATCAGTTACTAACAGTTCGTCATGTTTGTATAGCGCTCTTCTTTACTCCTCAGTTAGCGTGTGCGCCCTTAGCTCCCAGACGTTCTCTTACCCAACTGTTACATATACAGTTATTAAAAATCAAGAAAACTGCCCTGGCTGGCGTGGCTCAGTGAGTGCTGGCCTGCCAGCTGATAGGTTGCCAGTTCGATTCCCAGTCAGGGCACATGACTAGGTTGCAGGCCAGGTCGGTCCCCTAGTGGGGGGGTGTGCCAGGGACAGCCGAATCTCTTGCCCACCTATGTTCTCTCCCTCCCTTCCCCTCTCTCTAAATAAGTAACATAAAAAATCTTTCTTAAAAAAATCAAGAAAATTGATGCTGACACAGTCCATGTTGAGCACATATTTTAGATTTTGCCAGTTGTCCCTGTACTGCCCCTAAAAGCTGGAACAATTTGGTACACGTCTACAAAGCACTGTTTGTTACAGATGAATAGTAGTCAGGAGCGTCCGGGGTCATTTGTTTCTATTCCGGGTCATTGGTAAATGAGCATTTGCATTACACAGCGGAGAGCCCAACTCAGCCATGCTCCGACCCTTGGGCGTGTGATACGTAGCTCTGTGAAGCCAGAATTTACCTGCGTCCGAGAAATGAGGAGTAGTGCACTTTCGTCTTTGGTACCTTGTATTTTTCATCCAGAGTGAGCCCGAAAGATTTATTAACAGACACTGCCTGTCACTTTAGGTCAGGGGTCACAGACCTTTTCTCTTTGCCCTTTCACCGAATTGACATCACTGAGAGGGGCAAGCAACACCATGGGCTGAGGGCACACAGCAGCGCTTCTGTCCTATTCCAGCCAAAACTGTGACGTGGGGTCTGCCCGTGCAGAGACACCAGGCAAACCTGAGTCAAGGAAAACTCTGTGAAGTCACTAGCCATTTTGTTCAGAAATGACAGTGTCATCGACAAAGGTGGGGGACTCTTCCAGATTATAAAAGGTTCAAGGGGCAGGCAGCAAATGCAGTGGGAGATCTTGGGTGGACCCTTTGGGGCGCAGGAGGGGAGTTACTATAAAGCACGTTACTGGGTTGTGCTGTGGACGGTGCAGAGCGACGGGGCAGTGCCCGCGTGTGTGGAACGCGGTGACCGTGGTGTGGCCGTGGCTGTGTAAGAGAGCAGCCTTGTTCTGAGGAAGCGCACGCTCCGCCCGCGAGGAGCCTGTGCTACGCAGACTGCTCTCACACAGCCGAGAGAACAGGCGTGCATGTGCGTGTGAGCGTTGAGAGCGTGTGGCGATGATCACGTGGCAGGATGTTACTGATGGGTGAATCTGGGTAGAGAGTGTACACAAGTTCTTGGTACAATGTTTGCAACTTTTTTGTGAGTTTGAAGTTTTTAAGAAATAAATACGAAGATTCGGTCTTCAAGCATGGAAGATTCCATGAAGAATATAACTTTGCTATCTTCTTTTGCACTGATTATTTTGCTTAGCTTGATATTGGATATCTCAGGGCAAGTGTGTTTCCCTCACTATAAGTAGGTAAGTCCTGCTTCACCCTGACCGAGAGGCAGCTGGGGCTTCGAACGCACCTGCCTTTAAAACAAAGCACAAGAGCAGAATAATTTTTAACAGAACCAGGACTGTTTTGTGGAACAAGGTCTCAAATGTTGGTTGAATCAGTCCTTTTTTCTTTCTTTTATTCAGATATTTTATGACCTGGTCAGACAGATAAATAGGAAAACACCAGTGGAGAAGAAGAAGCCTAAAAAGAAGTCATGTCTGCTGCTCTAGACCCGCGGGGAGCAGCAGCTCTGAGCCAGGTGAGACGCAGACCGCGTGCCTGTCTGTCCCTCTCCCTTTGTATTGGGCTGTCCCCAAGCTTAACCACATCCTGTCGCGCTTGTTAGGGTATTTCCAGGCTTCTGTAACTTGTAAGTGTGGTGCCTACTTTGTAGATACGGCCCTCTGGGGAGTCCCTTGTCTCCCTCCGTGAGATTCTAAGCTGTGTGAGGGCCGGACCAGGTCTGTTTTGCTCACCACGGTGTCCCCAGTGCCTGGTACAGAGTGGTCTTCAAAGAACAGTGGCGGAGTGAATAGAATGCCCACCAAGGTCACTCCCCAATTCATGCCAAATCGGCTTACAAAAAGGCTTAGGTGCACATTGGATGAATTATTTAAAGTGAACATACCCACATATCTTAACAGCAGTGTTTTCTCCCCAGGTGGAAGTCCTGCCCTGAATCCAAAAAACACGGAGTAGTTTTCCTCTCTTTGAATTTAATACAAACTAAAACGTGGATTATTTTATGTCTGGCTTCTTTTACTCAAAAATGTGGGTCTTCGGAGAATTGTCCTGACCGCGTATAGCAGTAGTTTGATTTTGTTACACGACTGAGTGCATTCTGCTGTGCAGAGGGACCTTCGGGCTCTCGTCGGGCGCTAGCGCGGGCGGGTCTGCCGAGCACGTCGGCCGCAGATCCTCCAGCACGTGTGCGTGTGGCTCTGTTCGGTGTGTCTCCAGGAATGGGGTGGCCGGGTCGTACACTCTGGGCGGACGGCTTTAGTAGGTACCACAAGGAAGTGTTTCAGTAGTTGTACCAGTTAACACACCTACCGGCAGCTTGGGTTCCAGCTCCTCCCCAAATTTAGCGTTGCGGGTCTTTCCAACCGGAGCCGTGCGCGGGGCGTGTGGAGCTGCATCCGTGTGGCATCGGTAGTCGCTTTACCGCAGATACGGGTTGGCTTCCTGCAGATGTTTTCTCTGGAGGCTTCCAGCTAGTAGTGACTTCGCCATGTAAGTTTTCACCAGTGAACGCTTTGGAAAGAAATGATTGCCAGCACTGAAGCCACCTGTCCAGTGAGAAGCCAGGCCCTGTGAGGCCATTTGCTTGTTTTTCTTCAGTTGTGCGTTTCAGTCCCCTGGCCAGTTTCTGCTTATCTTCATTAACTGTAGACAGTACCATAGAGGAGTGTTTTTATGCAGTGGATTTGTGCTGTGGCTTGTCCACTAGGCCCGCTGAGAGGAGCGCCCACTTAGGAGCTGGTTGTGCTAACCCTTGTCTGTTTGGTCTGTTTAGTAGACTGCCTCTTCCCGAGTCTCCATCGTTGCACCCCTTTTTGAAAGGAAGTAGAGGGGACTAGGCAGAAAGGGGAAGGGGCGTGCAATCACCTCTGGGAGCTGGATTCAGGAAAGACAGCGCCAGCCGAACCGTGGCCTTAGACTCCTAGTGAAATCCTGGTTCAGTAGCTCTCAGGTCTCAGCTCCCTGAAAGTGGTTCTTGTTTAAATTGCTGCTGTGCAGAGGTGGGGGAGATGAGGACTCCGTCTGAGGTCTGAGTTATGTCATTTAGCTCTCTTGGAGTTGGCTGGCCTGGTTTGCCTTTACCCTGACTGGTCCTAGTTGAATTTCCAACTCAGAATTGTCCAGTCAGCCCATACTTAAAGGAAGAGGTGCCATCTCCTGGCCTGTCGTGAGAATGCACTCTTGCACACCCTGCGGGGCGTTGTGAGGTTTGCCTCGGAGGAAAGAGACCTTGGCCTGGATCTAGGAATCAGACTTGCATCCTGGTTGTGTAAGTCCTCAGACTCCGCTGTGTCACTCAGTTTACCATCTAGGCGCTGGGTCACCTGGGCTCTCCAAGTGCTGGGGCAGAGTCCTGAGCAGTCAGAGCACTCGGCTGGCAGAGCACGCTGTTGTGATTATGGACGGGAGGGCCACACTGATCCCATTTGAAAAGTCCTGAGATACGGGGCCAGTGTTTTTACCCCTTTCCAAGACCTAGGAGAACAGTTCCTTTCGGGAGAGTCTTCCTTTAACCTTATTTTCTCCTGCTGAGCAGTAAGGCTGGGGGGTCTTCTGCCCTTGAGTATGGGACCAGCTCCTCCGAATCGTCTCCCCCTGTCCTAGCCGCCTGGGAAGCAGTGGCCCCAATGTACTTGGTCACGAGGTGGCTGAGTGAAGCATTTCCCGCAGACAGCTGGTGCGGGCAGGTGCTGTTTCCTTAGGGGAAGGGGCTTTCCGAGTGGAGCTGCAATGGGGTAGAAATGAAACGACCACCGTTTCCTCTTGCGGACGGGACTGTCGGGCGTCGTGGCATGCTACGTGTGATGAAACTACTTTCTAAGCATCTCTAAGGGGGTTTAACGTAGCCCTGTGGCTGCAGCGGGTGGTCCGACTGTGTTCGCTAGTGACGGTCAGCCAAAGCCATCGTCTCTCTCTGCTACTGGTTAGCTGCCTGTTCACGGTCACCTTCTAGCATGCAGATTAACGTAGATATCATGTCTTGTCTGTTCCATGTTCTAGATTGCAGGAATGAAGAACTGTTGCCTAATTGGAAAGTGCCAGCATTCCAGACTTCAAAAACAAATCTGAAGAGGCTTCTCCTGTTTTATATATTATGTGAAGAATTTAGATCTTATATTGGTTTGCACAAGTTCCCTGGAGAGAGAAAAAATTTGCTCTGTGTATATCTCTTGGAAAATAAGACAATAGTATTTCTCCTTTGCAATAGCAGTTATAACAGATGTGAAAATAAATATACTTGACTTCTAATATGATTATACAAAAGAGCATGGATGCATTTCCGAAGTTAGATATTGCTACTATAATCAGATGATTTCATACCGACCTTTTTACCATGCCCCCCCCTCCTGCCCCTGTAGGCACCGAGATGCCGAACCATCACGCTTTGTATCTGTGATGACAGAGACTATGAGACCCCCCCAGACTCATTACAGCAGATAACTTTTTTGAGTCATTGACTTCATTTTATATTTAAAAATTATGAAATATCATTCTGTCATTATATTCTAATTAAAATTGTTTGTGCATAATGCTTTGGAAAATGGGTCTTTTATAGGAAAAAAAACTGGGATAACTGATTTCTATGGCTTTCAAAGCTAAAATATATAATATACTAAACCAACTCTAATATTGCTTCTTGTGTTTTACTGCCAGATTAAATTACAGCTTTTATGAATGATTAAATTTTAGTACATTTTCATTTGGTTTGTGTGTTTTTGTTATTGTTTATAGATTTAAGGCCTTTCTTTTATAATGATTACATCATTTTAAAAGCAACAAGTAGCTCTTTTCCGCCTAGAACCTGCAGAGCACTTGGCTGTGAAGCCCGAGTGACGGGTGACTTCTCCAGGAACAGGCCTCACACTGTCTGTTCCAGATACATTCATCCCTCCTGTCCAGTGACAGACATCGGACTGCATAGAATAGTTTTGTATATTCTCTCTGGATCTTAAAGATTGTATCTTATTGAATAAAATATCCCACTGTGTATTATTTTTATATGTAAAAAGATAAATTTAATACTGTATCAGGGTTTAACTTTTGCAAATCTTCCGTGGCTTGTAATCTGATCAAGGGAATGCTGTTGCCCTTGTTAATTTGTGGGTATAGGCCCACCAGTGAAATGGTCTGTAAAGTTTTCCCAACTTGCTTCGCCATGGATGGAGGAGTCTGAGAGAAGTGGGCGCACGTGAGATAACATGGATGCTTTGGCTTTGGCTGCATGGAAAGTAGCGTAACAGCGGCGGTGTGAAAAGATCGCCGAGGTGACCTTTTAGCGGATTGTGTAGTGGTGCTTTCCTTTTCCTTCCCGGTGTTTTCCTTTTTTTTTTTTTTTTTTTTTAAACAAAGATGGGGCTTAAGTAGGACATGGACCGGGGTGATGATGACTTATGTATTCTCCATAGAGGTCGAGCAGAACAGTGCTGGAGAAGCAAGGAAACGAGCTTAGGGAACCCTGTGCCTTGTCCCTGAATATTAGGAGACCAGACCCAGAAAGTCTGAATCTTTGCTCAGGGATCTAGATGCTGTCTCGGAGCAACTAGGTGTGACGTAGCGTTCATGCCTTGCTGAGACTTCCCAGGAGTGTGGTCAACCAGCCCATCCATTATGAAGTTGAAATTTAAAACTCAGATTTCAAATGTAAGCTCTGACCAACCTGAGAAAATATTAAAGTATTGTAAAAAAAAAAAAATTTGAAATTGTATTCTTTTGAGTTTCTAATAAACTTAGTTACCCAATACCTTCCCTCCTATTGATGCACTTACACTTATGCTTGGGATTGATGGACCAAAACTCTAACAAATGCAATATATTTTTAAAAAGCAAGTGAAGCGTTAGGGCCAGTCTGTCCAGGTCAGGGTGGCATGTTTGAAGGCCTCTGAAGTCGTTTTTACCTCACCTCTCAAGCATTCTTTCGGACTCGAACATAGACGGGCATCTCACAAAGGAGTAACAGTGTCTGAATAGAACCTGTGATGTAAACTATGGAGCTGCTTGCCAGACTAAGTAGAAATTATTAAATGAGAATGACTCTGAGTTACAGTCTGATTGACGAGTAGCATGAACTTGGTGTCCTGTGGTTTAGAGAAAGATGACAGGTCCTGGTTCCTTTGTCACGACTCCTACGGTCCCCTTGGGATACAGGTGGGACAGTGGAGAAAATGCCCGTGAGCTGCCTGGTAGTGTGCAGAGTGGGCCCAGCTGGGGTCAGAGATGGGCACCGCGGTCTCGAGGAGACTGCCTTGGCCGAGCGAGGTGGACAGGTGTCCTGTTAGAAAGTGAGACAGGTGTGCTCTCACGTTGTCCTCATGTGAACTCCTCAGTCTTGGTTCTGGAGGACGGGACACCTGAAAATACGGTGTATTTGTATAGCCCAAAACACCCTTAAGATCACATGCAGCCCAGATGGTAAATGCATGAGGACTGGCGCCCTGTCCCTTGGCGTGGCTATTGAAAGTGCAGTGGCTTTGGTTATGTGAGTCTCACAGGACTTGGAGGAGACCTGACGTCACAGTTGAGAAGTAGCTCTTTTCTGCCAACACAGACAGACACAGCTTTAGTGGCTCAGCGGTGCCCTCAGCAATCTGGCTTTAGATGTTAACAATAAATAGCTAATCTAGTTTTACCGTCCACCAGGGGGAGCTTCAGTGTCAGCTAGCATTTCTATAAGCACGAAATTCAAAGTACGTATGCAAACCATCTGCTCTGTAAGCGCTGCACGCCTCGCAGAGAGGCATGAAGGCCTTCCCACATGAGTTCGCCACCCGAGTGGGCAGGGAAGACACAGAAGCAATTCGTCACAGATGTGTGACTTAAAGAGCTGAGGCCCTGGCATTGGTTCTCTTCCTCCCGGGCCCTGCAACTGGACTTGTCACCTGGGCACCGTGGCCTGCCCCTGCCGTCGTCACTGCCACTGCTCACCCCTCCGTGGAGCGGTCTGCTGCTTTGAGGCGAGCGTGTGCATGGAGAAAGTTAATCCTTGGGAAGATACTGATCTTTATTTTATTACCAACTTTATTAAAACAGGTTACTTGATAGGGAGCTGTTTTTCTCCACTCATGAACATCCTCTGTTTTTCTGGGCCTGTGCAGTTCCAACTGTTTCGCCTCATTACCCTCACTGGCACAGTGGTCAGTTCACGTGTCTGGCTTTTGTTTTTAGGACCGAGGACAGAGAGACATACAGGTGACCTCAGTATGTCCCTGGGTAAGCCATCAGAGTCTTAAAGGACACAAACTACGCTGTTACAAATTGTATGTGTGGGGAAGCCAAATGGTGAAGAAATTGTCTGGTATCTGGAGGAGGAAAATAGTTTGTAAAACAATCCTTTGTTTTATTCGGGTTTTGTACTTACTTAAGGTGCTACTTGAATGTGTGTTGAAATGGCCCCTGTGGGCTCAGCTCCAAACCTCAGAGGGCAGAGCGGTTTGGGTGCTCGTCCAGGATCTGGAAAGAGCCCGTCTTGCAGGGAGGGAAATGAATGTGAGCTTTGAGGCAGTCAACCACCCAGCTTTTAGCATTTCTATTCCCCCAAAATGTACAAAATGCAAGCTACGCCTGAAAATGTGGTACAGACATGGCATTGAGCGTGGATTTTTCTTCCTGCGGTCTTGTCGCGGGTCTGTTGAGTGTGCGGCTCACTTAGTTAAGGCCGCGTCTTGCTTAGATACTCTTGCTGAGAACAGCGGGAAGCCTGGAACTGGGTGCCCAGTTCTGTTTTCTGGGAATGCAGCGTGGATTCTGTTTTGCAGCTCTGTTAGCAGGAGCTTTACAAGGGGGTTGGGGGGCGGGGTGCAAGTTCTTCGGCTTGTTAAGCAGCAGCCTCCTGTGGTTCTGGGCCCAAGGTGTGACATACATTCCCTGCTAATTGCTTCTCTTAAACCTGGGCTTGGCTGTTCCTCTTGAGGAAAAACCTTAATAAGCCTTCCCATTTTAAGCAGTGATGTGACTTACTGTGAGCTGTTGTTTTCCATGCACTCACTTTTTAAGTTTAACCATGTGAGTTCTTGTGTTTGCTCTTGCCTGTGCAGAAGTTCTTGTAGGGCATTCAGAGCAGAACAGGGCATGATCACTATGGGCTTAGCAGCAAGCATTTAGTGTGCTCCTGCTGTATGCCGGATGCTGCTCTGCATGTTGGAGACCCAGCGGTGAATAGTACAGATCCCTCCCTTGTGGAGTTTGTGCCAGGTTTATGTGCGCATGCATGCGCATTTGGGGGGGGGTGAGTGCTGTGGAGAACAGTATAGCAGTTGGTGGGGGGGGGAGGCTAGGGTGGCGTCCATGCAGTGGAAAGGGCCTGTGTGAATGCCTTCAGGTCGGTGGGTGCCGGGCGTGTGGGAGGACTAGCAAGGAGGCCAGCGCAGGTGGAGCGGAGTGAGCACTGGGGAGAGAGGAGTCGGGTGGGATTGGGGAGGGGGCAGATCTGCTTTAGCATGTTCTGAGTGGAATCCACAGGAAGGATTTCAGCAAAGGATAGAAAATATGATCCGACTCCACCCACCACCAGGCATGCTCTGGCTGCTGAGCTGAGAAGAGCCTGCAGAGGGACCAGTTAGGAGGCAGAATATGAGTATGAGTCCGATTCAGAGGAAGAAGTTCAGGCAGGAGAGTGACATTTAATGTTTAAGAGCAGGAAGGTGAACGGGGCCACTAGGGTTGAGTGCAGGTGGGGAGGAGGTGTAGGAGTGCCGGCGTGGGGTGGGAAGATAAGGAGCGATGAGCAGAGGAGAACCTGGAGGCCACTGGTGACCTAGCTGGGCTTCGGTGGAGTGGCGGGGACAGTGTCAGGAGTAGGTGTGGGAGCACGTGGGAGGAAGGCCTTGGAGACGTCGAGCACAGCTGCTCTGTGAAGATGGTGAAGCAACGTGTGTTTGTGTCTGAGGTGGGGACCCACTGGGGACAACTGTGGAGAGGAAATGGGATCTTGTGGGCAAGGGAAGACGCTGACCAGGTTGGAGCACAGGCAGGCCTGGTGCGGAAGGGAGGGCAGCGTGCGGGTATAGGAACTGGTAGGTTACAAGGACTGGTAAAAAATGCCATGGAGTTTTAAGCAGAGAACAGTAGTATGAGATGGGAGTGACAGGTGCCCTCTGTTCTGGGGTCTGAAATGCTTCCGAGAGGCGGGTGGGAGGTAGGCCTTAGGGTGAGAGCCGGGAGAATAAATACTACACTCAGAGTCCGGGAGAAAGCAAGTGCAGAAAATGGACAAGAAGCAATGTAGTTTCCGTCGGTGTTAGCGTGGAAGGAGGAGGCTGGGGGAGCAGGTTGGGGCCGTATCAGGCATGGAGCCTTGGAATAGGAAGTGGACAATCTCGTGGGTTAGACTAGGTAACTAGGCAGAGCGTCAGCTAGGTGAGATGTGGAGAAGGCAGGGTGGGGGCATTTCAGAACCGACCAGAAGGAAAGTTTCAGAATTGTTTGCTCCCCGGGACTCTGTCTTCCTGGTCCTCATCTCTCACTTCATTTCCCCCCTTGAATGGAGACGATCTCTCTGTGGCACACGGTTGTCAACCTCCCCAAACAAAAGCTCAGTTTAGACAGGGACCAGCGTGAATATGGTACTCAGAGATGTTAGGGTTGAAGAGAGAAATCTTTGCTCTGTATTCGCCTGCTTCACCTGGCGTGAGTCTGCTGCCCTCAGAATTTGGGGCACCTGCTGGGCATGTAGTAAATACTCCCACCCCCACCCCTCCCAAGTCTTCCTGTCTTTCCTGTTACTCCATAGCATGAGACAGTGGCCCCCCAGCCCTTCCCAGGGGATGTACTGTATAGATTAAGAAGGCTGGTAAGAGGGTCTTCCCTTTTTTTCAAGATTTTATTTGTTTTTAGAGAGGGAAAAGGAGGAAGAAAGAGAGGGAGAGAAACATCAATGTGTGTTTGCCTCTTACATGCCCCCTACTGGGGACCTGGTCCACAACCCAGGCCTGTGCCCTGATTGGGAATCGAACCAGCAACCCTAGGGTTCGCAGGCCGGCACTCAATCCACTGAGCCACACCAGCCAGGGGAGAGGATCTTTTCCTTAATCCTCCTCTGTGTGGTAGGTGCCAGCACTCACACCAGGTTCCCATCATTCGGGCCTTCCCCAAGGTGAGTGGAGAGCCACGCTGTCGCTCCCTGTCCACCTTACCCTTGGCATCACCAGCGTCTCTCTGTTCGGAGGGGTTGGGCAGTTTGAAGAGCCACGGGGCTTGAGGGGATGCTGAGCATGCCGTCTCCCTGGTTTGGAAAGCAGGAGCTGGAACTGGGACCGGGCATGGGGTCCCGTGGCAGCCGATCCTTTCAATGGGGAAGTTTAAAGACGGTACTTGATCCCTATGCTCCAGCAGGGTCCTTGAAGCCCAAGCCAGACGCTTTGGAGTTTGGGGGCCCTTGAATTCCCTTATTTTCTGGGATATAAATGGGCTTATCTGAACAGATGCCTAGAACCTCCGATCAGGGATCCTAACACCTGCCTGAGTCCATCTGGCCCAGGGCTCCCCGAGATCAAGAGCACGCTCCGAGGCTGTCCAGGGTAGGGCCGGAGGCTCTGAGGGGAGGCCGTTGGGGGAGAAGTTACCAGCCTTCGCGCCTTGGCTCAGGGGGCTGAGTCTATGCAGCAGTTTTAGTTGCTACACTTACCCTGTTTGGAAGAAACTTTCTAGTTTTTTTTTTTTTGTTCTGGGGTTTTTTTGGCTTTTAAAAATATATGCCTGACACCCTCCCATTTCCCACCACGTCCAAACAAGTGACTGTCCGCCCGGTGCCTCAGTAGCCCCTCAGCCCCCCGGAGACAATGCCTGGAGTGTGGCCAGCAGGGTGGCTGAGGTAGGCAAGGCGCTGAACACCCAACTTCCTTCCCCTCGCCCTGCCCTGGCCCTCCACACTCACAATGGGGGAGGAGAAGCTAGCAGACTCGGTGTCCCCAGTGGGGGTGGGGATCCCTGGCAACGCAGGGTAGGAAACTCTAGGGTAGAGCAAGTCTGGGGCCAGGGTTGTTGCCAGAAAGGACAGGGAGATGAGCCAGGTCAGGGGGACGGTATGAAGGGGGTGGGGTACAGTGTGAAGGGGGCGAGCAGGAAGGGCGAGAACTTGGCGGCTGCGGCAGCAGTGATGTCCTCGGAGGGTGGGAACTGGAGTCCACTTGGGAGTGGCAGACCCGGGTGACAAGTGCCTGTGATCACCTGAAGGGCCCTGGGTGGGAGGGGTGAGGACAGCCTGCATTGGACTGCAGTGGGGCTGGTGGAGAAGTCCCAGCAACAGGCCAGGGGCAGAGGGGCCAAACAGCCACTTGGAAAGGTGGGGCTGGGGACAGAGTGCTCCCGCTCTCTTGAAAGTGGCCTGGGCCGCACACAGCTCCCCTCCTGGGGAATGGACTGAAGAGTGGAATGGGAGGTGAGCCTCCGGAGGCCGCGGAGGAGGCCGGGGCTGCTGGTCTCCCCCACAGCAGGAGCCAGGTGCAGGCCGGGGCTCACTCTCAGGAGTGGTGGCCACACGGGCAGCCTGGGCTCAGGGCTGCAGACACGCAGACGTGGAGTGAGCAGGCACTGCCCTGGAGGTGCCCACAGTCTGGAGGGGTGGCTGGCAGGCACAGTGACTCACTGTGAGTCTGGTGGCGGGGTACAGGCCTACACAAGGCCTCCTGGGAGGGCTTCCAGGGGCGGGGGTGAGGTGAGAAGAAGCCTGACAGTCTGAGACTGGGGAAAAAAACCTAGAGGCATGCAAACCCAGACTGCGATACTTCACCAAGTAGCTCTTCTCCCTGTGGGGCAAGTCGGGGAGTGAGAAGTGCCCAGAAATACGGCTGAGCTCTACTCGGGCCTGGTTGGGCTGAGCTGGGCCTCCGGACACCCCAGGGAGACAGGTGAGTGAGGATGAAGTCACAGGATCTCAGACATTTCCTTCCCCTCCTGTGTCCCCCGCAGGCCCCAGGGGCACTTCCTTGCAGCTGCAGGCTCCAGCCTCCGGTCAGGGACAACAGATGAGGAAGGGGCTGCAGGCGGCCTGGGAGGAGGGGGAGTAACATGTGCAGAGCGGGAACGAGAAAACAAAACCCGATTCTTCCCTTGGATGGGGCCACCTTCCCCGCATAGCAGTGGCCCCAGAGACAGGGGCAGCCTCAGGCTGGGGGTGGGCAGCATCTGCTGTGCCAGTGGAGGAAACTGGGGGCGTCTCTCCAAGGGGAGGGGTAGACAGGACAGGTGGGCAGCCCAGAGCTGGGCATGGTGGGGAGAGGGCTAGGGCAGAGAGCACCAGGAGGTCATCTCCAGCGGTGAGTCCCGTATCCCTGGAACAGAGCAGGCACTCTCAGAGGGGCACCTCCCGATGGAGTGGCTTCTGTGGAGTGGAAGCCAGGGTGCGTGGCCTCAGTGGGCTCAGCCCTGGAGTCAGGGCTCCAGCTGCCTTCTCCGCCAGGGCCCAGGTGTGTCGGGGACCTTGGTGTGTAGGGGACCTTGGCGAGGCGGACTTCATTGTGCTGCCTTCTGTGCCCATGTGTTTGCACTAGAATCGGGGTGGATGTCTGGGCCTGGTGGGGTGGGTGGAGGGCTTAGTCGGGGCTGATTGAAGAGGACAGGGGGTCAAGTGCAGAGGGAATCTCAAGGAGGGGTTTCATCATCCTACTTGCTTTAATGATTGGCTGGAGCAGGCAAAAGAGGGGCAGCGGACACCTGATACTGCTGCGGAGGGCGTGGCTGCTGTCCAAGGTCCGGCCCGGGCCCTTTGGGGTTAGGGTTAGGGTTAGCCCAGGGTCTTCTAGGCCCTTCTAGCCCATCGCCCCCCTCTGGCAGCACCAGCCCGAGCCCTCACGGGATCAGAGTGGATTCCAGGACGATGGCCACAAGCCCCTGTAGGCCATTGGTCTCCAGGGTGACGGGTGATGGCTGGTGTGGAGAAAAGGAAGATGTGGGGCCTGGCAGAGCCCCCGCCACGAGGCCTTGGAGCAAGGGGCCTGACTTCGCAAAACCATCAGGACCTGGCTAGTCAGCCCTGGGCCACCCACGAGGGAGAGCTGGGGCGCTCCCCAGAGCTCGTCCTCAGGCAGAGGGGGTCCTCAAGCCCCATTTCTGAGCGCAGCCCATCTGCCACCCTCTCCATCCCCGCCCCCCACACACATCATCCTTCCATTGAAAACTGTCAGCTGGCAAACAGCAGCCCTCCTGGGTCATGTGTTCACCCTGCACAAAAACATGTCCACACCTATTGTCTTCCCTGATCCCGGCTACATCCTGTGAGGTAATAGGGCCGGTATACATTCTTTACAGAAGAGACCAAAGTTCAGAGAAAGCTTTTTTTTTCTTTTTTTAGCATTTTGCCCTGGGTCACGTGGTGAGAGCTGAAGTGACGGTCAGTTGGTCCAGTATGTTCTCAGAATATAGACAGCGTGCCGGCCCTCAGGGACACTTCTCCCCGTGCACCTCGCTGCAGCCCTGCAGTGGCGGGTTCCGCAGCAAAGGGAGCGAGGCTCCTGGAGGTCAGAGGTCGAGCAGCAAGCTCAGGCTCACACCATGGGGATGACAGGGGGGTGGCTCAAGTCCTGTCTGGCTGGCTCCGGATCCAGAGTTCATGCCAGGGTACTAGCAGAAAGATCTCCGGTGCCCCAGTGGGGATGACACCTGAGGACACAGGCTGTGCTTTTGTGGACAATGTTTCAATGACCTGGGAGCCCCTCCCCCACGGGCTCAGGGAGCAGGGAGGTGGGGTGGGGACCGGGCTGAGCCAGGTCTCTGTTCCTCCGGGCAAGTCCAGGTCCAGACCCCACCCCGAGGGGCAGCTGCAGGGAAGTTGCTTGAGGACGGAGGGGGCCCCAGGTGTGAAGGGTGGGTGAGGGAAAGGCAGGAGGGGACCAGACAGGCCCTGGCCATGCCCAGCAGGGCCTCTTCCAGCTTCTGCTTATGGGCAGGGGACATGGACAGGCACACATTCTGGCCACAGGGCCACAGAGAAGCAGGTGGGGTCCTGAGCAGATGCCTGAGCCAACCAGGGGACCCCTGTACCTGCCAGGGCAGCAAGCCAGGTTTGAGGCGGGGCCCTATGCCAGGGAAGGTATTAAATGAGCTTCCAGCTTATTTGCATGTACTAATTAACCATAAAATGAGCCCCAGGAGCAGCATTAAGCTGTCAATTTCTCGCTGCTTACTTCCACTAGCCACCTCCCCCCCAGTACAAACACAGCCCCCTACCCCTACACTCCCCTGCATGGCTCAGGCCTTGGGCATTCCCGTGGCCTCTTCCCTCAGCCTCAGTAAAATAGTGTCCATCACAGTGACGGCGACAGTTACGGCAGGAGCTGGGAGGGGGGTGCGAGGGGGTGACAAGGGAAAACTCGGGGGTGGGGTGAATGAATTGGCCATAAGCTTCCATTAGCAAAGCTTGACAAAGTGAGGAGGCAGCACATCCGCCCCGTTCAGGCCCCAGCAGGTGTCCCCACCTATGTCAGCCTTCCAAGCAGGTGTCCCCACCTATGTCAGCCTTCCTTTCATCGGCCATGCCCGGACCCTACGAGGAGGACAGGTCTTGGCGTGGTTGCCCTTGACTCGGCTTTGGAGCAGATGCGGACAGCCTGTGGGGTCCTGTGAGAAGCGCAAGACTGGACCCTTCAGGTCGGAACTGTTTTGATCCCAGCTCTGCCCCTGTGACCCCGGCCAAGTTGCTCCCCTCTGCTCCGCTGAGCCTCTCCCTGTGAAACGGAAGTAGCAGCAGCTGCTGCTGGAGTGCGGTGGGAAGGAAGGAAGAATACGAAGATGATGGTGCCCAACACCAGGTGGTGATGCCATAGCAAACGTCACTCTTGATGGTTTTGTTCTGGCCCAAGTTACACGGAGAAGGCCTTCCTTTCCCTTGAATCCTTTCTTTCCACTGGGCCTCCTTGAGTCTGGAACTGGGCCCTTCCATCACTCAGTTCTTAGTTCCTACTGCAATGCCAGCACTGGGAAGTGGTCGTGAAGCTTTGCTCAATTGGTCTGAACTGCTGTGACCAGACCACAGAACCAAGGAGTCACGGGTGAGCGGCCAGGAGGTGGCTTGGTTTCCTGTGGAGTCTTCCTGACTCGGAGCTGGTGCCTTCTTGAATAATTTGCTGGATGGCTTCTCCTCTCAGGCCTCAGGGAATCTGTAGGTGGAATCTTCACACTCACACTTTCCACGCACACACACACACACACACACACATACACACCGCCACCACAGCCTACAGGCCCCCACCCAGCATGGAAACGTCAGAGTTCTGGGGGCAGATACAGGGTGGGGAGAGCCGGGGAGGCTGTCTCAGAGCCAGACCAGCCCCTGCTTCGGATCCCGCTTCTTCCTGTTCTAAGGGGATGATGGTGATGATACCTTGGGCAGGGTCATGCTGAAGCTTGAAAGACATGTGCCTACTGCCTGGCAAATAGGGGGCTCCCCCCAAAAAAAAATTCGGGCCTGTTCCCCTTGTAGCTTCCACCACCTGAAACTACACACCTATCATTCGATTGTGTGGGAATGTGGGAGTGACCCTAACCACCCCCAGCTCGAGCTATGGAGCTGTTCACTCTAAGCCTCCCCGCATCCCCTCTCCCACCACACCGCCCCCCACCCGGGGCCCAGGATGCTGGAAGGGCCTCTCTTGTTATTTTTCTTCTCCAATTTGCTATGAATGCTCTGAGGGCAGGAAGGCAGCTTGCCTCTAATTGCAGCTGTCACCTCCCATCAGGCAGAGGACACCAGCGGGAGGGGCAGGGGGAAGAGAGAGGCTGCCCCTCCCAGGCTGCCACAGCCCAAACAGGGATCTGCATTGTCTGTTCCCAGCCTGCAGGCTTTCCTGGCCAGAGTAGGCGGGCTGGTGGTTTCCAGGGGGTGCCTGGGGTGGCATCACTCCTGGGCCACATGCCACCACCACCACCACCGTGGCTGCTGGAGCTGAGCCGAGGCTTGGGTCCCTGCCTTCCACCCATTCCCCTCTGCCCCCCAGGGCTGGCTCTGGGGCCGGTGAGAAGATGAGGCCCTAGACTGGGCCTGAGCAGAGTGAGGCCAGGTTTGGCGCTAGGAACTTGAAAATGAGTGTTTCTATCACCCTGGCATGCCTTGGCCTCAACACAGAATTTACACGTGTTGTGCCTGAGCCTGGGTGTTGGGGGGCAGTGTGTGTGGGACTGCAGGGCCCCGCTGTTGCTCTCAGTCCGTCCCAGAAGGGCACCCCCCGCCCAGTGTGTTCCTGGACAGATAGGCCTCACTGGGTAAGTGGGGAAAACACCTGCCTTACTTGCTCACTTAGAAAGGAGATAATGGATATGAAAAGGCTTTCTGATGCTTCAAGCTGCCACAAATACTCTTTCCTGTGACTTTGGAAAGATGGGGGGCTTCCCGCAGGATTCCTTGTACCTACGCTCCTTATTCAGCCATTTCTCAGGGTCCAGGGCCTGGCTGGAGTCTCAGAGGCAGCCAGCACAGCTGGGGTGGGGACTTGTCTCTCTGCACTCCCACTCCCAGGAGGGCCGGGGGGTCCCCAGCTATGCCTGGAGCAGTGCTTCGGCAAGGGGAGCAAACGGTTCTGGGGACAGGAGAGATGAGGTCTTTATTGGGGCCGCTCCGGGGAACTGAGGCCTGGATCCATAGAGAACGAGGTCCTCGGGGCAGTAAGAAATGTCGGAAGGGTTTCCTGGTCTCCCCTACACCTCTGCTGCCACCTCCAGCCCCAAAGTGAGCAACACACACACCCACATGTGGCCAGCCCCCCACCAGCCAGCAGGGCACAACCTCTCCAAACACAGGCTGCCTATTCTGCTCGGGACACGCCTGCCGCCTCTCCCTCCTTCCTGCGGAAGAGGCTTTTGGAAGCCTCTCCAGCTGCCGCCCTCCCACCGCCCAGGGGGCCCAGCGCTGGGCCCTGGCCCCATGGGCGCAGTCAGCTTTCTGTCCCTGGGACTCAGACCCAGACGGCGGTGTTAATGTCAAAGCCCGAGGGCGAGGCCTCCAGGGCCTTGGGGCAGCCCTTGGATGGGCTTTCTCCAAGCCTGGGCTCCACCGAGCCTGGAAAAGGGAAATGCCCGGAACCCTTGGAGTGGCTCCGCTTCTTGACCTTCTGCGAGCGTCCCGCTCTGGGCTCCGAGGCTGTGGGTGTCACCCAGCCTGGTTTCTCCTTCAGCAGCCTGTCCCGGTCAGGCCGCACGCTGCGCAGGAACTTCCTGAAGATGTTGGCTGTCAGGGTGAACCTGCGGCCCAGCTCCCGGGGCGGGCCCCTCTCTCCTTGGGGCTCTCCTGCCTCCTCAGGCTCACCCTTGTCCCCACCCTTCTCCAGTTCCGGCAAGTCCAGCCAGTTGCCCACCAGGTCTGCGAAAACGTTGTCACCCAACACCAGAGGCTGTCGATTCCGGCCCCGGGACATCAACGTGGAGGTCCAGTCGTCGTCGGGTCCCACCAGCTCTGGCCGCTGTGGCGCACAGCTCTGGGGCTCTGGCGGCTGTGTCCTGGGCCCAACAGCCAGCTCCCTGCCCCACACGCTCCTGTGGGGTGGACACCTGCTGCTGCCACCGTGAGGAGGTTGGCTGGAGGAAGAGAGGACAGCAGGCCTGGCAGGACTTCTGCCACCCTCCCATGGAGGGGACTCCGGCTGTGTCCTGGGGCTTTCGGAGCAACCTGGGGCAGGACCCGCCCCAGAGATCTGCAGCTGCTCCAGGGCCGTCTGCACCTGCAGGAGCTTCAGTTCCTGCAGCGCCCCCATCATGCAGTTCATCTGGTCCTGCAGGCCGTCGCCCACTTCCTTCATGGATATCTGCAGACAGAGTAGAGAGCCAGGACAGTGAGCCACGGGGGGCGTGGGAGATTCCCCGTCCCCAACATACACCTCCAGTGTCATTCCAGCCCACCCGTGACCCCTGTCCGGTCTCTACAACCTAGGGAGGGCGGGCCGGAGCCGAGGGAGGAGGACTTTGAACACTGGGACGGCCGCGTGGAGGAATAACTGTCAAGGCCTCCCACTGGCTAGGGCAGGCGCGGCCCACTCCGCAGGCGTGTGTACAGATGCACGTACAAAAATTAATCTGTATTTAACCTCCGACTACTCTGTGCGGGAGTGACTCGCCCTGCTCCCATTTCACAGATGAGGAAACGGGGCCCTTAAGTAACTTGGCTCGAGATGACACAGTGCGAGGCGAGGTGAGGTCTGTGCGAGGGCGCACTGAGTCATGGGGCGCACAGACGTCGTCATCCTTGTCTGCGCCCTCTTCCTCCAGCCTCCCTGAGATGACAACGATGACAGCAAGGACAAGGACACGCTCCTGTGCAATAGGAATGGTCCTGAGGACGCTACACACCCCATTTCCTTTCCTCTTCCCCTACCGCTGTCCTCACTTAACAAAGGAGTTAACCACGGCGGCGTGAGGTCGCCCTGCTCACAGGGTGGACTCGGTCAGAAGCCCCGGCACATCTCGCTCCAAACGTCTGGGCCCGACTACCCAGCCCTCTCTAGCTGGCGGCTGGCAGTGGTGGGCTGGCCTTGAAGCCCGCTCTGAGCCCCTGGGGGAAGCAGCCGGGAAGCGGACACCTCGCCCAGCTCTTTCCAGTCCTTCTCTCCCTCTAACACCTGTCCTCTCCCAGCTGCTCTTGGACTTGGCTCCAGGGCTCTTCCTGCCTTCTTGGCCCAATTGGTGCTGCTGCCTCAGCCAAAAGCAGAGATATTGGGGGCCAGTTCCCCAGGCCCTTTGTGGGTGTTTGAGGCCCGAGTCCCCGGCGCCAGCTGGAAGGGGCTGAGAGATGGGCTTGGGTGAGGGCCGAGCTTGGAGGCGGGGCAGGGGTGCTGCTTCTGATAACATTCAAGAGGCTCCTGCGCCCAGGCCCAAGCTGCCTGAGTCCCGCCAGCTCCCTCCCCAGATCTGCTCAGGTTACCACCAGCAAACCTCCTGTGTGGGGACCATCTGTTCCTTAAGCCCCCCAGAGACCCGT
The DNA here is from genome assembly GCF_022682495.2 of Desmodus rotundus. Lineage (NCBI taxonomy): Eukaryota > Metazoa > Chordata > Mammalia > Chiroptera > Phyllostomidae > Desmodus > Desmodus rotundus. Next base: position 61,979,137 of record NC_071398.1, read on the forward strand.
GGGGATCATCTTACCTCCCAGCCTTGTCCTAATGCTCAGAGCTAAGCCCAGAGGGTGGAAGGGTTGGAGGGACAGCATGAGGTCCCGCCCCGAAGGGCCACACTCTCATACTCCCAGGCTTCAGGGTCAACCCCTCCCCTGCCAACGCAGCCCTGGGGGGGGGGGGGGAGCTCCTGAGCCAGCCTCACAAAGAAGGACAGAGAAGGATTGACTGTCCCTGGGGGCACAGAGGCCTTTGCGAGTGGGGAGGGGCCACACTCCACACCTTCCCCAGACAGGGTAAGAAGTGGTGGTTCGTCCTGACAGCCCTGGGGTTTGCCCATTGTCTGGACAAGCACGTGCCACTCAAGTGGCCGTCCCAGCGGCAAGAGACACAGCCTCTGGGGTGGCTGCACTCACCCATGGCCCCTCACTCCTACCTCTTCGCCTCCGCCTCCCTGACCCCTTCCTCTGCCGCAGCTGGGGAGACCCAGAGCACAGTCAGAGGGGACGCTAAGCCCCAGCCACCTCCCCCCACACTCCTCTGACTTCCTACCCCTCCCTCCCCCGTACCACCTTCCTCCTCACCCCAACCTGGAACCACAAGGTCATTTTTGGCTTTCCTGCCCAGCCGCCCAGTCCCTGTCCTCCCATTCTCACACCTGCCTTTCCAGCCCCTGAAATGCAGAAGCCTCCCGGCCACCAGACAGATCTAACCCACCCACCCCTCCGCATCGGATCCCTACCCCCAGGTACTACCCACACTCCTGTCAGACCTCTTCTGTGACACCCTGTGTCCCGCTCCCCCTGTCCCACCCGCCCCCGCTCCTCTGGGTGTTTAAATGCTCCGTCACTCAGGCAACGCTTACTGAGCATCTAACTGACAGGCAGAGATTTGTCGTGTCCACCCAGAACCTTGCTAGCACCTTGCACTTGCTGCATACCCATAAAACATATATTGAGTACCACTGAATACCCCAAATAACACCCCCCCACCAGACTGCTTGCTGCCCTCGGACAGCGCCTCCCCACACAGGGAGGCTGAGTCAGGGACACGTCCCAGGGCTTCATTTCACCAAGGCACGAGGAGTCTGGGCTTGCAGGCTTCCTTCCAGAAGGCTGCACGCCATCCGGGTTGGAGGCAGTGGGAGGAGTGACGTGACCCCATTCAATCTCCTCCAGCATGGAAAAACGCTGCAGAAATAACGCTGACATTTGGTGCCGTTTTCCAGTGAGAACGCGTGTGTGGGCATGTATGAATTCAGGGCTGCCCATAAAACAGAGGCCCCATTTAGGTAAAGAGGAGCTGAAGTGACACCCACATGGAAAATGATGTTCTGCCTCGGGGAAGATCTTGGAAGAGGGTTCGAATCCCAGCTCCACCAGGTAATAGCTGTGTGATCTCAGCAGGTGATTTAAATTTCATTTTCCAATTTCTCCATTCTTCAAAATGGGACTAAGACTTCCTTCCTCGTACAACTTTGGAGGGATCAGGTGAGGGGGTACGTGATCGTGAATTGGGGCTGCTTTCTTAAGACCTCCTGAGAACTTCCAGAACATCTCTTCCTCAGTGAACCTTAAGGCATAGTAATGATTGGACTCCATTCACCCACCTGGTCTGATCAAGGAGAAACACATCTCTCTCTCACCCTGTAGCTCTGCTCCCACCCCCACCCCACACAGCGGAAGCGGGGGTATGGAAGGGGCAGCTTTGGCAACCTCCTGCCCATCGCCAGCCCGCCAGTGGGGAGAAGGGAAGAAGGAAGCCTGAGTGTGGGAACGGAGGCAGGAGCATCAGCTGGGTCCCCGCTGGGAGGCAGCTGCCTTTTCCAGCCTTGAGGGGGATGATGTCACCCCAGAAGAAAGAGCCAGGGGCAAGCTGCTGTCTTGTCCAGAGCGTGGGACCTTCTCAGATCCCAGGGTTTCTCCTGCCTCAAGAACCAAAAAGGGAGCAGAGACAGACAGCAGTGTGGGGTGGGGCAAGGGAGGAGACCCGGGGAGGGAAATCGGCGGCACTAAATCCCAATCCGTCCCTCTCTGGCCTCCCAGGGGCTCAGGCCCTTGCTCAGGACAGGGACCAAATCATGTGATTTGGGCTGAGAGGGACTCAGGCTGAGTAGGAATAGCTCTAACAGCCTCCTCCATCTTCCCCTACTCTGGACAACTCTCTTTTGTATCCCAGAGATGATGGTGGGAAGACTTTCTGCAAAGGCCACAGAAGGTCTCCCCACGCTCCTCACAGCCACCCACTCACCCCACGTCCATCTTCTGCCGCCAGCCCCTCCTGAGCCTCCAAACGTTTGGTTCTAAAACTTATCCTCACATCAAACTTCAGTCTCTCTTGCTGCAGCTGAAACCAGCCCAGACTCCCTCCCTGTGTTAGAGGCGGACACCACTGGGCACCCTCTGGGGTCTGCAAGGAGCCACGTGCTGAGGTCTGACCCCTGGCCTGGGGCCAGCTGACCATCTGAACCACGTAATGCTCGGTGGACTCACCAACATTTTGTGGTTTGGGTTCTGAGTCTGAAAAATGATAACCCGTCCCGTGGGGGTGGTAGCACTGGCTCTGCCCTCTCCACGGCCAGATCTGACCCCACAGCTACTCTGGAGCTGGCGGTGGCGAGGCCAGAGTCACCCTCTTGGAGGATTCGGAACTCCCAGCTGAGAGGTTCCGTTTCTTCCCAACCATTCTTCCTGAGGCTTCCCTTGTGATTTTCACATCTACATACGGCCTAGTCTCTTACTTAATATTTTATTTAAATCTACTGTTTATATCAGTGTGTTTATATAGAAACTCGCTGAAGTGCATGTCACTTGCCAGAAGCAGATGGCAGCTCTCTGAAGCTAGCTTTGCATCTGAGCACCAGCCGGTGTCTTCCGAGCGCCCCCAGCGGAGACACGGCGCATTTGTGGGTGGCCGGGACCCCACGCCTGGCCCTTACTCAAGGCCAGCAGGCTTTCCATGTCATCAGCATCCCTGACTTCTCAGGCTCGTGGGGTTGCTGTGAAAAGAAACCAGGACGGCCAGTGGGACGTGCAAAGTCACCATCGTGCAGAGAGAAGAACACGAAGTCTTGGAGGGACTCCAAGACCCAACTCAGTTCGTTTCCACCGAAGGTGTCTCTTCACTGAATCCTCTGAGGAGGGAAGAGGGACTGGCTGCTCGGGTATGAAGGGGACGATGCAGCTGGGAAGGGACAACCCCAGCATCCTGGACCTCCAGGCCTGAGCCCTCGAGGGGGTGGGGTGGGGTCAGCTGTCCACGGGCAGCACCCTGCCCCCCATACTGGCTGGGCCCACTGTGGCGTGGGAGGAGTGGGGGACGGGAAAGTTACACCAGCATCCTCAGCACCTTCCCCAGCCCTCTCCTAGGCCCCCGACGGGTCCCACAGCTGTGCCCTCTGTCCACCCATCACTCGCCCTCCCCCAGCGCAGCCGGAACCCTCTGCCACAGGCTCCAGCTTTGCCCGTGGGCCTGGCAGGGTGCCTGCCTCGCCCCCCCCCCTCATTACTCACCAAGCTCCCCACACTGTTCCTTTCAGCCCCTCTGGAAGCTAGGAGGAGGTTCAGGGCCGGAAATGGGAAAAAGCCTGCTTTTGCCAAGTAGCCCATTCTCCAGCCCAGTGAATGGGGACCTTCACAGGCCCCCGCTCTTGGCTGGAACACTCCACAGGAAGGTAAAGTAGAAAGTTTGCCAAGAGCCAGAGAGGGAGGACGGGAAAGAAAGGAGGAAGTTTGCAATGGATGAGCCCACTCTCCCAACTGAACCATCTCGTGGGGGCCACGTGCTCCGGCAAGAGGCAGGCAGACAGAGAGGGGTGCCCAGTCTTGCCCCCTCAGCAGTCTCTCCGCCTCACCAAGCCCTTCTCCCTGACCAGCTTCGGCTCCTGTCCATGGCAAGTTCCCTGAGCATCTAAGGGACCTCAAGAAGTTGTTACCTCCCTTTTCTCCTTACTGCAGGCCTTCATGCTCTCCTGTGTGGGCTCTTCTACTAGCCCGCTAACTCACCCTTCTGCCTCAATTCCCTTCCTTCCCATGTCCAGCCCATACCACGCCCTAGATCATCCTGCCCTATATGCACATTGAAAAGGCCACGATCTTTAGCATGGCATTCGAGGCCCCGTAATCTGCTCTCAGCAACTCTCTCAGCCCCGTTTTCCACTGTTTCTCTGCACATACCCGACATCCTACCCAAACTCAAGTGAGTCTCCAAACACGTCCACTAGATGGTCTTCGAACATCCTCATTACTTGCATCTCTGGGCCCATAGTTGCATTATCTGCCTGGAAATACGTTTTTCTCCTGCTCATGTCCCTATTTATCCCTCAAGGTCTAGCTCAAATGCCACCTGTTCCACAAAGTTTTCCCTTTTCCCCCAGCCAGAGTTCATCTCTGCCGTCTCAGAGCCTGGAACCGTGCCCCTCACGCACCCGATCCCTCTGTTTTAGAGGTTTGCATGCGTCCCCTGGCTCAGAGTGAGCTCTGCGCTCAGACTGGCTGGTATGAATCCCAACTCTGCCACTTCCCAGCTCTGTGACCGTGGCCAAGCCTCTTCATCCCCAACTCCCTGGTCTCCGTTATCAAACAGGAATGATCAAAGTACAAGTATTCTTAGTGTTGCTTTAGCCATGAGATGCCGTGACACATTCTATGCCGGTCATATCAAAAATGTTAATATTGATAAATGTTATTATCTCTCTTAGTAAACTGGAGGCAGGATCTGTGTCTGTTTATATTTATAACTACAGCACTAGTGCTTGGTAAAGCACATTAAACTTAGGATGAACTCAGTACCTGGGTTCTGTGAATGAATAACCCGTATGCTCCATTGTCATCGGTCCACCATCAGGAGTTTATCATGTACCTACCACACACCAGGCACTGTGCTCCATGCTAATGACATACAGTTGGAGAGGCACTTTACCAAAATTGTCGTTTAATCTTCTCAGGAGCTGTATAAAGTCAGTATTCATAAAACCCCATTTTACAGGTGAGAAAATTAAGGCACACAGAGGTTAAGTCATCTGCCAGGGTCACACAGAGCCAGGATTTGAGTTTGGGCCACAGCTCTCCCCACTGACCAGCCCGCTTGGTCCCATCCAAGCTTCTCTTCGCCCCAGCTCTGAAGTAAACATCAAGGGGAACTGTGTCGTGAGATCCTTTGCAAAAGTTTTTTCTGCCTCAATAAATTCGCTCTTCGGCCACCAAGAGCTCGAGTCTGTTCCTGCTGTACCTCCTCTATCACCGTCTTTTCTCCTCCTCACTCTGCCTTTAGGCCCTGGCCCTCCTCCAGACACCAGGACCCCCTGAGAGGGTGGCCACCAGCCGCTAGATTATTGCCTTCTAGGAACACCACACTGTCCTAGGATGACCTTCCCCGGCTTGAGAGAAGTCCCATGCCTCAGCTGGGATGGACCTTCCAAGAGCTGGCCTCTGTCAACCTCCTCCTCCTCCAGGGAGCCTTCCCAGCCTGCAGTACTCCATGAGCCCTCATCACTCAGCCTTCATGCACTTTGCTCTACACTGAGCTGAACACAGGAGGAGTGCCCTGTGAGCATCTTACATCTGCTTCCTCCGTGTGCTCTGTCTACCCCTTTGTTAGAAGCCCTCGAGGGAGCAGTGTGTAAGGAACAGCTGGTTCCAAGGCCTTGTGTTCCAGGCAGGGCCCCTCTTTGGCAGCTGGAAGCTGGGAGAGATGTGTTCCCTGCTGAGCAGTTGCAGCCCCCAAGCCCCTCGTCCTAAAGAAGTGTGTCAGCTGCTGCTACTCTCTTGCCACATTTCATCCCTGAAACCTGATCCCAGTCCCCTTCGGGGCAGGGCCAAAGGGCCGGTTCTCTAGAACTGAGCCAGGATCCCCAAACCCGCAGCCACCCCAACAGCCCATTGCTCACTCATTGCAGTGCAAATATTCCGCTTCAAGAAATTGGGAAATTCTGCTACTTTGGTTTTCAGAAACAGAGTCTCCTTGTCTAGATTTTCTGGGCCAAGGACAGGGCCAGCCAGGACGCAGGAGGGGAGCGCAGAACACCCTCGACAGAGACCAGTTCACAGCCTGTTAATGTTCCCCTTTCTGGGAGTTCCAGCCACAGTGTCTGCAGGACGCATGCTTCTGGGGAGGAATTTAGTGGAATAATGTTGAGCTTGACTGGCATTCCACAAGTGCCTTTCCTAGTGCACGCTGCAAAGCCAGTCCTCTTGGGTGGCGGGTAAGATTCTGGCTGGGACACACACATACACGCACGCACATACCCTCAAACTCTTGACACGGACTGACTGTGTGCCTTTCCCTCCCCACTGCAGACCTGAGGGATAAACAAGCCAACATTTTCCTAGCTCAGCCTCAACCAACCTGCACTGACTTCAGTCCCTTACAGAAGCCAAGGGCTGAGCCTGGGCTAACTCTGCTCTCTCCTTCACTTCCACTGAGGAAACTGAGGCACTGAGCTTTGGCTCAGTGAACTAAGCACTGGGCTGTGTTGGGGAGTGAACAAGCCTCTCATAGCTCTGCCTGTCACTCTGCTTGCTGTCTCCTTTCTGGGCAACTGGCACAGGGGAGGGGGTGGAGCCCCATGGGGGGTGGGGGTGGGGGTGGGGAGGGTGCAGAGCTCTCCCATCTGAGTGTCATTCTGGGCCCCAGGCCAGGCATTTGGCTTCCTCTCCAAGAGAGTCAAAGGCTGAAGCTGCTCAGACAAAGGGTCGAATGAAAGCTAAGGGGGAGCTGGGTGACTTCAGCCTCTCCCCTTCCTCTTCCTGGGGACTGGGGCTCCAGCCCGTGGCTGGAGAAGGTGCAAATCAAGACCTGGAGCTCAGCTCAGTGCAGATTCCTATTTGCCTTTTTTATTCTCCTGGCACCCACAGACTCTGTCTTCCTCCCCTCACCACCTCCCACCTAGGGTGCTGTAAAAAATGCAAATCAGTAGGATTTTAAAATTCAAGCCCATGCCAGGAACACCCACAAACCCTCTATTAAGGCAGATCCTGAGGTGGGTGGTGTGGTCCCAGATTCCAAGCATAAAAAGAGGATTTGGTTAGATTCTTTTCTCCGCATGGGCCTTGGACTTCAGACATTATCTATGCTGACCTTGACCTTTCTTTCTGCTATTGGACAAACGCATGGGAGAGGTCAGAACTGTGTTTGTGTGGCCTGGGCCAGCCATTCCACACTGACATGGGAAGCATGGGAAAACTAGTTTGGGAGGGGACATGATGGAGACTCTTCTGTCCCTCACCACAGAAGCATTTCCCATCTGTCACCACAAACAAGGGCATCAGGAGGAAGCACCAGAGAGAGAAGTGACCATTGACCCGACAAGGCAGGCCCTGCAACGGGACAGACAGGAAGAATGCCTGGTCCACTTGCCCAGGAAGCATGGCAGAGAACACCTGCACCCCCAGCTCCCACCCCCACCCCCAGAGCTGGCCTCTGACCCAGCGGGAAGGGTGTGGAGTTAGCAGGCAGGAGGGGCAGAGGCTGTCAGGGGATCTGGAGAGCCAGGGGCTGGCTCTTTCTGGTCCAGGTCTGTCGTTGAGAGCCTGGATGCGCCTGGCTCTGAAAAGTAACAAGAGGAGGGGAGAAAAAGTGAGGCTGAGAAGAGGTCGACTCCAAGTGACACAAACTAAAAGGGACAAAAGAGGCCGAGGCGAAGGCACAAGAGAGGCCCAGGCGGACAGTCCGGTTGAATTCTGGTGGTTGAAGGAACAGGGTAGCAGGTTGGGGTGGAGCGATATGAAATCAGTGAGAATCAACCAGAGTTTTAGCAGGCACCGGTCCCCTACCTGGGCTTCCCCCTCCTCCACTGAGCTACTTCTAGACCCAGCCCCTGCACCCACCCACGCCCCCGCACGCTTCCTCCGCATGCCCCAAGCCCAGACCTGACATCTGGCTGAGCCTCTGCAGCTCCCGCTTGGGATCTGCCAGGCGGGCCCCTCCTCCCCCCGCCGGGGTCCTCCCTCGCCATTCCAGCTGCCAGCCCCCTCCCTGCTGGCAGACAAGTCCGGGCAGACAGCCGGCCCAGCGGGCCCCGCAGCGACGGCAGCTCTGCCAACCCCGGCAGAGTTGGGGGCCCCAGGCGGTGCCAGCTCCCCTCGAGCGACCAGTCCCCGGCTACCTGCTGCCCCGGGCAGGGTTCTGCCCGGCATACCCTCCCCAGCGCCCCGCCCGCCCCACGAACCCCAAATCGCCCAGAGCCGCCCCAGCTCGTTCTTTTCTCTTTCCCTGTGTCTATGAGTTTATTTTCTCTTTGCTTAATTACTTCACATTTTTCATCCAGTCCCCCAACCGCGTTCCCCTCTTTCTGTGCGGGTGCCTCGGTCCCACTCCGTCCGCGTGTCCGTCCGTCTTGGTGTGCACCCTCTTTTCTCCCTAAGGTTCCCTGGGCACCTTTCCGTCTGGGTTTGGTTAGCTCGGCCCCTGTCACTAGTTCGTGTGGCCTCACTCTCACACAATCTTTGCTCCAAGTTTCCTTGTGGCCCTTTACGCTCGGGACAGGCCTTGCTGTCTGCCTGCCGGTGCGCGTCCCCTCCCCCTCTCCCTGGCCAGCTTCCTCCCGCGTGCGTCCCGGCTCCCGGGGTCCGGCGGGGCCAGGTACAGATCCCGGGGAGCAGCCCGCCCTGGCACCCGCTCCTCTCTTACCAGCTCCTGTTTGAGGCGGCGCAAATAGCAGTCCATTTCCCCGCTCTTCTTTTTCATGCGCCCATTTGCCGGGCTCGGCTCCACCACAGAGTCCCGGGTGGGAACACCAGTCCCACTGAAGCCGCGAGTTCCGCGGGCTGCTGGACCCTGAGATCCGCGCCTTTCGCAGCTCGGAGCCGAGCCTGCTAGACTTCTGCAGCTTTCCCTGCTGCTGGCGGCGTGCGGCTCGCTCGGGGGGCGGAGGGAGGAGAGGGCCAGCCTATGAGCGTGCAGCGGGGATGCCTTCAGCCAATCAGAAGAGCGCACGGGGGGGCGCGGGCTGGGCACCCACTAGTGGACCCCGCCTTGGGGGTGTGCGCCGGGCAGGGACCGCTGCTTGTGGGGGCCTGGCTGGGGGACACCTGGTCCCGGCCCGCACGGTAGGGGGCATAGTGACGCCGGAGTGTACGGACGTGCGCCAACAAAGCGCATGAGCCCTGTTTGGTCAGAGTGAGAGAGCACGGTCTCACGGGTGGGCGCTGCGCAGCGGTCTCAAAGAGGCTGAGTGCTGTAGTGTCAACCCCCTTGTGCCGAACTCCAATCAGAAAAGAAACACCCTCAATCCTCCACCGCTCAGCAGCTCTTTGTTTGTTTGTTTGTTTCCCCCTGGTGGACTCAAAGTGTGGCTCTACCCCCACCTCCTAGCGTAGGCTCCCCCCAGCCCGCTCCTCGCCGGTGGAGCAGAGGACCCGCCGCTCGGTCCACTCCCTTATTTAACACATTGAAGACTCCGCTGTCCTTTCGGCCAGGTTGTGGTAGGTCTGGGAATACCGAAAGGGACAGGTACGGTCTCTGCTCTCACGAACGTACATGGGGCGGGGGCAGGAGAAGGATGAGACAAATGCGTAAAAAGAAAACCCGGTAATTTCAGGTAGTGATTCTTTATGAAAACATAAAACGGCGTAATGGATGGAAGCTGCTCTCAATAGATGGGCAGGGAGTGGAGGAGCAGGCCTTTCTCCTGCGTCCGGGACCCAGGCGGCCTCCGTTATCCTAACTCGCGAAGCGCTCTGGAAGGTTAGGGGAGAGAGGAGGACTCGAAGATGCTCGGGTTCTGTTCAATAAGCACCGCCGGGGTCCCGGAGGTGTGCGAGCTCCAGCCAGGCCCTGGGCGGTGGAACCTCTGCCCAAGGACCGGAGAGGGGCCGCAGACCCGCCCGCGCTCCTCCCAGGCGAGCTCGGATCCGCCCTGCTGGCCTCCGCGCTCGCGAAGGCGCAGATCCCTCCCCACGCCCGGAGCAGCGTCACCCGGCCTAGCCCGAGCGGGGCGGTGTGGCACCGCCCGAGAGTAATTAGGACAATTAGCGACGTGTTGTTTCAAGGTAATTAACGAGGAAAGTGTGCCACAGGCAGAATTTGGGGTCTCTGAGCGAGCCAGAAACTCGAAGACCTCCGGGGAAGGCTCGAAGAGAGACTGCGGGCGCGGTGGTCGTTCGGATCCGTGTCAGCAAAGAGAACCACTTCTGTTTACTATTGGAAGGTGAGACAGAGCAACATCTTTAGACGTGACAACTTTGCAGAGTCCAGTCGGATGGCCTCCCAGGTCCTCAGTTATAAGCGAACGTTCCCACGTGTTTCGACCCAGCGCTGAGAGCCCCGTGGGGACGCAGCTGGGGCAGCGGAAGCTGAGGGATACAGGAAAGAAAGGTGAGGCGCAGGTGAGTCACAACCCTGTCCGAAGTCTGCGTTTCAGTGGCCTCTTGTCAAGCCCAGGTGCCCGCGCTCCCTTCGAGGTCTCTGTTCAGGACCCTGCGTGAGTCAGAAAAACTGACACCCACGGGGCGGAGTGGAGGACCCGCGCAAGCATCACCAATGCCCGCTGTGGAAGAGCCTGAAATTATATTTATTCTGCTCCCTCGAAGGTCGCCTAGTGAGTGCCTCCTCCCCTCTGGTTTCCTTGCAGTTGTGAGACAAGATGAGGTCCCCAAGGGCCTCCTTTCCGTGGGACACGAGGAGTGTTCTGAGTGGGAGCCACCCCCAAGGACAGCCTGCTGAACCATTTCTGGCGTTGAATCCTCTGGTGTTAGGATAGAAATAGGAGCCTGGCCATTAACACATGGTCCAAGGAGGAAGCCTTATTCCGGGAAAAGACCCCAAAGGGGGGTTCCCCAACCAGCGGGGTAGAGCTTCCCTCACTGTGACGGCGGGTTAAAGGTGTGTGGGTCTGTGGTTGAATAGTCTTCAGAGTCAAGTTTAAGCCCTGTTTTTCTCCTTGCCTGGTTGCTGGGGAACTGGAACCCTTTTGGCAGTAAGGAAGGCAGCTACAGTCAAAGCTTAAGAGATGCAGGCTGATGTCGTGGCAAGAACTTTGGACTGAGTGGTCAGGTCTTCCAGACGCTCGACCCTAATCCGTTAGGATGACTTCGCACAGTGCTTCCCTTCCACGGGCCTCGGTTTCCCTTGTGTATCGTTTAAACCCATGTGTCTCTAACACGTTTACACTCCCCACAAAACTCTACTTTGACAAAGATCTAGGAAGTAGTCTGGAATCCATCTTAAAGTGTATGCCATCAGCAAAGCCAAATTGCATTCTCTCCATCCATTTTTAAGCAGATGGCAAGAAACAGAAAATCGATGACTGGAGTCTCGTTCAGTGCCTGGAAGAGAGGCCCCAGACAAGTCAGAGGTGCTCTTGTGTGTGGTTCCCGTGGGACTTCAGAGGTCAGTTACTGTCAAACTCCGAAGCCCTTCCACGATGCTGGGCTGTTGTTGTACGTTTCCGGCTTCCTTTCCCCTGAGAAGGCCAACATCACGCCCAGTGTGTGGGTGCTCCCTTCCCTTGCTTCTGAAGAGGTCGTCCGGACAGAGCAGGAGGCAGGAGTAGGAAAAAGGGCTGCCTTCCACTTTTCTCTTTCTCTTTTTAAAAGGGTTTATGTGGTAGAGGCTAAAGCCTGTTGCCATGGTTATATAAACACGGGTAAATATTCCAGGGTTGAAGATGGGGGGTGGGGACGGTGGCCATGATCCATTTCTGCTGTAGAGGAACCAAATGGTCAGCCTCCTCCCTCATGCCCCCCAAAACTCAGCCTCGAGGGAGGATGAGATTCTCTCACTTGGACATGAGGAATAAATCCAAGGTCTTGAGATTGGTTTTGAACATGCTTTCCCAAAGCCACCCCGAGCTGGGGTGGCACCCTTAGTCAGCATCTCCGCATTTGCCCCCTGCGGGTGGGGGTAAGGGATAAGTGCCAGGGGGATGCTTTTCCCGAGAGGAGATGGTGCAGCTGCTGGAAATTGTGTCTAAACACGTCAAACTCTTGGGGTTTGCCCAGCCTGGTTGGGGAGGGTGGCCCTCTCTGTCCCGCTGCCAGAGCCTGAAGGTCCTGGCACTGAGGACGGAGCTCGGAGGGAGAGGCAGAACCAGCTGTGTCCCAGCAGAGCTCAGACCCTAAACTGAACAGTGGAAACGTAGCCCTGCTCCTGGCTCCAGACGCACGGCCCCCACCTGGAGGTCCCACCCACCTGCTAGGGAGCTCTCCAAGACCCACCCCCAGGGGAAGGAGTGTCCATCTCATCTCCACTGGCAACAGAAGAGCTGGGGAGCTCATCCTGGGTCGAGGAAAGAAGCTTGTGGCCACGCGCAGCCTGGAAACCTCAGCATCACTTCCCCCTCCTGAGGGCGGGGCCTATGTCCCCACTGCCCCAGGCCTCCACCCTTTGTGGCTGCCCACAGCCATTACCCCAACCCCTTCCTGCTCCCCCAGGGCTCCTGAGCACCACAGGAAAGGCTGACCCTGGAGATAAACCCCTGCTGGTGGAAGGTGTTCAGATAGCAGTGCAGACTGCTCTCCCAGGCAGAGGACCTCCTGCCGAGCAGGCCCAGAGGTGCTGAGCAGAGACTGAGAGTCTGAGAATGAGCACATGGGATGACTGGGGGTGGGGTGGGGGTGGGGGTTGAGGGGGTGGACCCCTGAGGCCCAGCTCCTCTTGAAAGAATCCAACTCCTAGCTTTCACGACATCTGTCCCTCTTAGACAGAGGACCGGCCTCCCTGCCTCTGAGAGTCCCAACACCAGGGGAGGTAGCGGAAGGAGCAGTGGCCTATATGTTGGGAGATCTCTCGGTTCCAAAAGAGAGACTCACTTTGGGTTTTTATTGAAAAGTCTTTTGAATTGCCAGAGGACTCAAAACCAGTAAAAACAAACAAACAAACAAACAAAACAAAAACCAAAGTCCTCAGCTGTCGATGTCTTCAAACGCAGAGTGTCGTCCCCCCACTTAGTATACAGAGCAGCTGGGGCCCAAAGAGGAGGGTCTGTGTGTCAGTGCAATGAAATCTCCCTGCTTCCCAGGTGACCCCCTTCCACTCTCCTCCTCCCCACGTGGCAGGGTTACCAGGGCGACGACTGCCCCGAGGGAGCAAGTCCCGGCAGCTCCTGGTACCAGAGTGGACGTCCCTTTTGCCCACAGTATAGTTAGACATCACTCCCCCAGCCTCAGCTTCTTTACAAAGTCGCCCGGTGGCAAGACCGGGCTGCCAGTCATACATGAGCGAGAACTTTTTGGAGGGGACAGGAGGAAGGTGTTGGAGGGAGAAGTACAGCATGTCCTCACTTATCGTCGTTGTTGACGGGTTCTGTGACTTTAGCTAAATGACGCACAAGGAGACCGATTTTGCCATCGGCTAATCAACATAAGAGTTAAGTTCCTGTGGCATCTCACAGAGTGACATTGAACGAAATGACGTTATGTGAGGCCCTGCTCTATAGTCTTTTGAGAAAACTTTGTGTGTGAGTGGGCTGTCTCATCTGAATAATTCGGAAGGGATCTGAAGTGCAAAAAACTGGCCCAAATAATAAACAGTCAGCCTATGGGCTGCTACTGAGCCCCGCCTCGCATGGAAGGAGTGGCCACCGTGGGCCTGGTGCTTCCAGTCCCTAAGCAACGGCTTCATTGCTTCTCGGGAAGCAAGTATTTTCATTTTGCAGACATTTGCTGGAAAAGCAAATATTTTTCAACTGCAAAACACTTGAAGAATGTCAGGACGCCGCTAAGGGAAATACTTACGAAATTTGTGCAAACTAATGCTGGTGTACCGCGCTAAGAAAGTGACTTGCTCAGCACTCTCCTGGGGACATTCTGCCACATCTGCTCCCTGGAGACCCAGCGCTGGCTTTCCTGTAACCTCACCGTGGCCTGCCAGTCAGAGCGGAGGCTCCTTTTGTTGCATACTACCTGGCCGTCTCCGCCGGCTTCTAGGCGCTTGCTGCTAGCAAGGACCAGGGGCTGGCAACTGGCCAAGGAGAGGCTTGTCAGCAGGAGAGAAAGAAGGCTACCTTCTCCTCCTGGGGCCCTCCCGAGAGGAGGAAAAGAGGTCATGTCTCAGGTTTGTCTCGGGTATTCACTCCCGCTCCTAAGCCTCTTGGGGTGGTTTTCAGGGGCCAGAGAACTGTCTCAGCCCCGATCAGACATCAGACCTGGGGGATGGTGGAGATTTCAGCCTGGACATGCTGCAGGGAGCCAGTGTTCGGGGGTGACAGCTGCTTCTGTGAAGGCTTTTGCCTACCCAGAGAGGCAGACCCCCTCCCTGGGTTTTTTGGGTGGGGCAGGTGGGCAGCGACTCCCTGCATCAACAGTCTGTACCCAGAGAAAGCCTCAAGTCTCCAGAGCGGAAAGCCAACGAGGCCAAGAAACACTTGTCATCACTTAACAAATGAAGATACACACTGAAAATAGGAGCGGAATATGCAAAGGACTTTGGGCTGTTCCTCCCCCCCCCACTTCCCTGCCTTTGGACAGGTTTTCTTTGCTGTGATTATTCCCCATGAATCACCATCCACGGAAAGTGACTGAGGCAATGGAGGGTGAATAATGAACCCCCAAATGGCCTTTTGTGTCTCTGCCTGGAGGGTTTTGGAAATAACTTGCATTTTAATCTTTCTGACTTAGCATCATAGAATTGAGGAGCTGAGAAGGACCTCATAGATAATCAGGAAATTGTGACCTCGCAGAAGTCGAGATGTGTGGGGCTGGAAATCCAGCCTGCCCCTAAGAACAGTGCTCCTAACATGGACTAAAGGCTTTTCTTGTGTCAGCTCCAGTCGGATCCTCCCGAGCCCTCCGAGGCCTGGGCTCCTGCTGCCCCCACCCTGCAGGAGCGGAAGGGAGGGAAGGGACAGAGCCCCTCGGGGCCCACAGAGGCTCCGCCTGGGACTGCAGAATCCACTTCCTGGCCTCGGACAAGTCATCTTCACCCCTCCCTCTGGGTCTGTTTTCTCTTCTGTGATCTCTCAAGTTTTAAAGCTTGAACAGTTGGCATTTCCTGCCAAGCCTATCATTTTACAAGTCAGGAAGGTGCAGTCCAGGAAGGTGAGGTGACTTGCCCTGGGTCACTCACTGCAGCTAATGGCAGAACCAGCCCAGGAACCTGGGCCCAGGGTCTTTCCTCTCTACCCATCAGGCAAGCCCTCCTTCCCCTCCACCTCCCTTGGGCAGGTGTTGGAGAATCCGACTCCTTGCCTTAGAGACAATCTGCCCTATAATTTCAGATACACAGGTTGACATGGGTGGGGCCAGTCACAGCCCCAGAGATGAGTTTTGGAGGCTGGTGGTGTTGGTCTGAGTCCCTTGGACCTGTCTCTCTGTCTGCTGTGTGCTCTCTTTCTCAGTGATCAAAGAAACGCATGCGGTAACCATGGCAACAAGCATGGGGATAGCATGCACTGCCTGGTGAGTGGTGTTTACAGTTTGTCCTCATCAAGAAAATGTTTGTCTCTCACCCAGCTTCCTTCACGGTGGCAGTGGTTGGACGTCTGCTCCCCTCTACCCTTTCCCCATCCTTTGTTCTCCCGGCGCCGGATCCGATCATCCACTGGTGTGTGCCTTGGGAGGAGGCAGGGTCCAACGGTGTGCTCGGGCGATCAGTGTGCGCCAGCCTTCCCAGCACACCCATCCTGGTGCCATCCCCGTGGAAGAAGAAATTGGAAAGGGGTGCAGGTGTCAATAAGCAAAGCATCAGAGCGCCCTCGAAGGGAGACCCGGGCGTCGAGGGTGAGGCGTGACCGTCCAGAACAGCGCTGGGTGCCCACGTGTGTGTGAGTGCCTGTGCGGCTCAGACACTCTGACATGAGCTCTCACCCACTGGTGAGTGGAAAATTAGCTTTGGCAGGCGAGGCACTGGGGGACAGGTGAGGACGCCAGCAGGGTATCGGTGTGATCCTTCTACAGTTGCTGTTCGCCGGTATTGCTGACAATATCTTGCCGCGCTCCCCCGAATTGTAATTAGGTAGAGTGGCAATGACTTGGAAGGGCTTGGGCGTGTGGGAGGGGGGTGCGAGTATCTTAAGATGGCTTCGTGACCTTTGGATGCTGGCCGCCTGCTTTGCAGGTGGGCTGCACGAAGGCAGTTGAGAATTGGCAGGTGCCCGATGGCCCGCAAAGCAAGCTGTGTGGCTTACATTTCTCTGGTGGGTGGGAGAAGAGACAGCAGTCCAGGGACTAAATCTGGGAAATTCTGCCATATGGCACAGTGTGGGAGGCGATGTGGGCCAGGACGGCAGGCGGGAGACCTGGGGTCTTAGACTGGCTGGGCTGCCTTGAGGTGGCCTGTAAGCTCTCCATGCCTCATTTTCTCTAACTGTGAAGTGGGGCAAATAATCCCGCTGCTGCCTGCCTGCTGTGAAGGGAAAGTGTACACAGGCCCTTTGACGCGTCCAGAGCGCTGTTCCCAACGGGAGGCCCGCAGGCCAAGGGAATTCGAGGGGCCTGTAGGGAGGCAGCGGTTTTGGCGGCCTGGGCGTCAGTTTCACCGCCTGCGATCGGACAGGTGCATGAGCACCTGGACCCATAAGTCTCTTCTCCTCTCTATAGTCGGCAAATAGGTGCAGGCAGGTGGCGGGCTGCCCTGCTGCCGTCTGGGCTTCCCAACCTCCTGGCTCTGGGCCTCCCCTGCCCCCACCTGAGGCGACAATCCCTCTGCCCGCCCTGATCTCTTCCCCGCCTGTCAGTTTAATTTAACAAGGTTGCGGGAGAGGTTTGATTTAATCAAACCAGTTGCTGTATCCATTCTGCTCAGAGGTCCCTTAGTGTCACCAGCAAGGCTCAGATTAGACAGTGACAATTACTTTTTCTTCCCTGGCTATGGCCTCCCCCTCCCTTTCTGTCCCTGGAGGGACAGGGAGGCAGACCAGTCTCCTGGGACCTAAGAATAGATGCCGAGGATCAAAGGAGGGAAGCGGCTGTGGCCTGAGCAAGCCCCTCTCTGCCTTCTGTGGCCTTGTTTAAGGCTGAGTGACAGCCTGAGGGGTGGTGAAGACAGAAAATGGGAGCAGAGCTGCCTTGGAAAGGCTCGAGGCTGCCTGAGGACAGAGCTGTGCCATCATCTGTGCCATCGCTGATGGCCCTCGGCGATAAAACCCATCTCCGTCATCGTCGGGACTGGGGTGGAGGGTGGGCCAGGGAGCTGTGTGCTCTTCCAATGCCAGGCAACCGGCACTTATTTCCAGGTGCTCAGCCTGGATTCTGGGGTCTCCGCAGCTGGGGGACATCAACAAAAAAAAGGTGAGACTCCATCCCTCTGAGTTTCTGTGGCTCTCTTCTTGGCACGACACCTGCAGTGACAAGAGGAGCTGCCATCTGGGGCTCCAGGGAAGCTGTGTGGGTGTGGGTGACTGGTGGGTGTGTGTTGGGGGGAAGGAGGCTGACTGGTGTGGGAGGGTGTGTTGTGTATTTAAACGCCAGGGGCTCTCAGGTGCAGAAACCTCAGGGTTTAGGGGGTTTAGAATTCCAGAACAAAGCTCTCTTTGGGCCATTTAACCCTTGCAGGTCCCTCCTTTCCCAGGAAGTGGGTGCTCGGCACCTCTTTTCTTGGGCAGCTCACAGAAGAGAGACAAAGGCCTCATGAAGGTGAAACCCTTTTTGCCTTGTGCTTGTCTGTGTCACATTCTCCCATCGGGCTGGGCCACTGACAGGTGCACCCCGCCCAGGGCCCCCTGCGGAGTCCCTCCCTCTCTGCCCCCCCTCCCCGCCCCGGCACCTGTGTCTCCCCCAGATAGCCAGCAGACACCACCACCCTCAGGAGTCGAATGTGATTAGTAGAAACCCTCCCGACAGCTCTAAAGAGAACCCCTCAAATGCACACCCTATTGCGTACACCTCGCTGCGGCTGACAGCCGCTTTATCAATTAAATTCCACATTCCCCGTCTTCAGAGACACCACGAGCCTCCCTACCTAATAAATCACAGGCCCCCAGTTATTGTTACATGTCCCATCAGTCTCTAATAAAATCCCTGCCAACAGGGGCAGGTTATTTATTATGCTGCCCGGACAGGAATGAATTGGGCCCCGTTCTCACCAGGAGGAGAGCGAATATGATGCCTTCCTCCCTAAAGACTGAGGCTGTGATATTAAATGGGGGCAATTAATCAATGTGGGCTTTGGGGGCGGGGGGGGCGGGCGGGGAGTCTGGTCTGGAGAGAGGGAGGATGGCCTGGGGCTCTGTGCTGAAAGCCAGCCAGGCAAGTCCCCACTGCGAGAGTGGCTGCACAGGGTACCCAAATGCCTGTGTGAAAAGGTACCCCTAGGCCACGGGGCCCCTGGAAGCACACTTGTCTCCATGTTGGGTCGCAGCCACTTAGGATTAAGCAGGGTCATGATGTAATAAGTTCTGCCCAGAAGACCAGGTGTTATCACTTGATGAACTTGATGTAACAAGTTTATTTATTTTTCAAAAATATACATATTTTATTTTTAGAGAGAAGGGAAAGGAAGGAGAAAGAGAGGGAGAGAAACATCGACATGCGAGAGATACATCAATCAGTTGCCTCTCGTGCACCCTCACCTGGGGACCTGGCCCGCAACCCAGGCATGTGCCCTGACTGAGAATCGAACTGGCAACCTTTTGATTCGCAGGTTGGCGATCAATCCACTGAACCACATCAGCCAGGGCCCAGGAGGGATTTTTAAGCAAAGAAAGTGTCAGCCACTCCATCAATGTTTATTAGGTCCATGAAGGGCCCGGCATCGCCTTGACAAAAATTGCCTTCTCTGAGAAGCCCATAGTTTATTTAGTGTGAGGGAAAGACATGGAAACAAGGAACAAGAACACAGTAAGAATTATCTGGAATTACCTGCAGTGTGAAAGGGGAGCCTGGGGAGCAAAATAAAAAAGGTTATCCAAGCAGCAGGATCTGAGGCTGGACCCAAACAACCTAACACATCCACTTAAGAAAAATCCTTCCAGCCCTGGCTGGTGTGTCTCAGTGGATGGAGCACCTGCCTGCAAACCAAGGGGTCGCCAGTTGGATTCCCAGTTAGGGGGCAGGCCAGGTCCCAGTAGGGGGCGCTTGAGAGGCAAGCACACATTGATGTTTCTCTCCCTCTCTTTCTCCTCCCTTCCCCTCTCTCTAAAAATCAATAAATAAAATCTTTAAAAAAATCCTTCCAGTACCTGTGGACACCTGTGGGTGGGTGGCGGGGAATGAGGAGAAACTCGGCAGGGAGACCATTCGGGAGGTTGTGGCAGTAGCTAGGATGAAAGGACCTAAAAGAGGGATGGACGAAAAGTTTGGAGACACGATGATCTGCGCTCAGCGAATTGTTAGAAAGGGAGAGGGACAGTAGAGGTGAAATCAAGAGTAATTCCCAAGCTTTGGGATTTGGGGTTTGGGTGGAGAAGGGAGGTGGGTCGCTAAAAGGAAACCTGGAATCTCTCCTGCCCACTCCCAGGGACCCCCCCTTCTTTCACATGGACAGTTGATGTTTTCTTATCATTTTCTAAATTTCTAAGCAAGATGCGTCTCCAGGACCCCTTTCCAACGAGATTGCCGTACCAAAGCCTCCTCCACGGTTTGGAATCTGAGTCGTTACTGTGTGTTTGCGTACGTGCACCCAGGTGAAATATGCCAACCAGGACTATAACGCACAGACAAAGAAGCAAGTTGGGGCTGGACGCAGAATTTCTTTTAAGTTTGAAACCGTGAATAAGATTAGGTTGCAGAAATGGAATTATGACTTCAACTTTGTTATAGGAAATAATTTATACAATAAACGCTGAGGATTTACTACGTGTCAGATTGTTTCTTTTCCACTGGGGATGCAGCAGGCAACAGCACAGACGAGGTCTCTGTCTTCACAGAGCCGGGGAGACACAACACACACAGATACCTTCAGACAGTGATAAGTACCACGCAGAAAAACAGAGCAGACAAGGGGGTAGAGATGGGGAAAGAAGGGGAGCCGACAGGATGGAGAGCTAACTTAGGGTGCTCGGGAAAGCCTCTGAGACGCTGATATTTGAGCAGAGACCTCAAGTGAGGGAAGGCAGTTAAAAACTAAGTTATCACCCTTGACGGGGCAAAGGGTGGGGAGGGACAGAAGCAACACACAGAAGACAATACATTTGAGACGTCTATTAGGCATGTACGTGGAGATGTTGGGAAGGTGGGTGGATGTTCAAGCCTAGAGTTTAGAGGCGGAGATAGGAATTTGAGAGGGGGCAGTCCATTTCCTGGCTTCAATTACATTAGAGCTCACTGCGTGCCAGGTACTAGGGGCTGGGACTCAAGAGATGAGTAAATCGGTCCCGGGAGCAGGGACCAGAGCACGTGGTCTTGCGCTAACGCGGGCCCAGTCTGCTGGCACAGAGGCGGCAGCGAGAGGGGACAGGAGAAGGAAGGGTAGGGGGTGGTGACCGCGGAGCTAGGGCAGGCAGGCCCGAAGCGTGACGTGTGGCGCGCATCACTGTGACAGCATTGTGAGAGCGGTGACGCAGGCGCAGGGCCGGATGGTCCCGCCCACAGAGGGCCGGGAGGCAGGGCGGTGGCTGCACCGCTACTGCGCGGCGCCCTCTGGAGGCCGCAGGCGACGACGCAGCGGTACCCTCCCCTTTCCTCTCCCGCCGCCTCCCTCCGCAGGCCACACTTTCTGGGTTGTTGTAGTGGTTTCCGGGTCTAAGCCCGCGACTCCCGTACCTCTCCACCTATTCCAGGCCGAGCGTGTCAGTATCGTCGCGGGACGAGTGCTAATAAAGTTTTTTTTCCTTCTCGCTCTCAGGCTCCCCGACTCTCCT
Source organism: Desmodus rotundus (assembly GCF_022682495.2). Taxonomy (NCBI): domain Eukaryota; kingdom Metazoa; phylum Chordata; class Mammalia; order Chiroptera; family Phyllostomidae; genus Desmodus; species Desmodus rotundus. The sequence goes on from NC_071398.1 coordinate 61,999,794, forward strand.
GAAGTACCGCGAGATCTCGCGGGGCGGCTGTGATGGCGGCGGCGTTTGAAGCCGCTGCAGCCTTAGAGACCGAGGAGACCGCTGTGCCCACGGAGCATGTGGCCGCGCCGGTCTCGGAGCCCACCCCCGGGCCAGTGCGGGGTCTACGGACCGCCCACGATATCAGTGGCCCGCGGACCCGCACGGGGGACGTGCTGCTGGCGGAGCCCGCGGACTTCGAGTCGCTGCTGCTGTCGCGGCCGGTGCTGGAGGGTCTGCGGGCGGCCGGCTTCGAGCGGCCCTCGCCAGTGCAGCTCAAGGCCATCCCGCTGGGGCGCTGTGGACTCGGTGAGGGCAGGGACCCCGGAGAGGCCGAGGGGGGCCGACGGACGGCGGCGGCATGGTCTGGGGGGAGCCCAGGGTCGGCCGCCTCTGCAGGGCTGGGCCGGGGGCTCGGCGCTGCATGCGTTCGAGCCCCAGCTCCCACTTTTGTAAAACAGAGCCGCGGTATTGAGTTTAAACATAGTTAAGACTCTTTCCACACGGACACGTGGCTCTAAATTTGAGAAGATAAACGGCAGAGGTTCAGGGGCGAGGCACGTTTCTGGGTATGGCCATGTGGTTTTGAGAGTTAACTAAAAATGGAGGTGCCAACTAGGTGATTTCTGGAGACCTTAACAGGTCTGTGATTCATGTTTGGTACCTAAGCATCTTCAGTCAGTACTGTCTAATGATAACTTTGTTTTTCTTTGCAGATTTAATTGTTCAAGCCAAGTCTGGCACGGGGAAAACCTGTGTATTCTCCACCATTGCTTTGGATTCTCTTGTTCTTGAAAACTTAAGCACCCAGGTGAGTTTAGCTCAGAGGGAGGACCCAGAGGAGGGTGCGTTAGGTTGGGTTTTATCACAGGTTGAATGAAATCCCGGTAGTTCCTCAGAGATAGATGCGGGTTTGATGAATGAGTTAAGCCCCGTGAAAAGTGTAGAAGACAGACATTAGGCCATTGAGTGGTGGTGTGGTTGGTGATCAAGTATGCATTACCAGTGTTAGAAGCTTGGATTTTCTATTATTACTGCATCTTAACTAGAATGTTATGCGTGTCAGTGTCGGCATTACTTGAGAATACAGAATGAGATTCTTTTTTACTTGCTGATCACGTGGTGAGATTTAGCATTTGTCTGGATTTGGCAGTGTGGCGCTCTGGCTGTTCTCTGTCACTGCAGGTGGTTCTTAGCGCTCCCTGAATGTATCATTGCTCTCCCATCTTCTAGGTTCTCTTGGAGTGGGTCTCAGGTGGCCTTACCCAAGGTAACGGGAGACTTGGGTTTTGGGACCATTTCTTCAGCGAAGGTGTGTTGAGCCCATACTATTAACAGTTTGCCAGGCATTGGGAATGGAAAGATGACTCAGAAATGCTCCTTGCAGTCTTACCTCGTGGTTTAGTGGTTAGGATGGACTATACGCCACGTTCTTGGTCATGTATCTCTAGTGGTGGTTCCGCAACAGTGTTTTTTAATCCCGAAACCCTCCTTCAGGCTCGGTGAAGCTTTTTGAGTCCTATGTTATACCTGCCAAATCCTGGGTGATGCCGCACACAGGAAATCCTTCCACTTCCCAAGGACCTGGGCTATTATTCTACTTGTGAATTGAGATGTATTTCAGATATTGGCTTCTGATAATTTGGTAGCTGGGCAACTGTCAAAACCCTGAATAAGTCCCATAAATACAATTTGTATTTTTATTTAATTTAAGATCTTTGTGTTATCCAAGTAACACAATTCATTTTTGAAAATTGGGAAAATTCAGAAAAATTAAAAGGACCAGAAAACAAAGTAGAATCTCACCAACTCGGAGAGAAACTGCTATGAATAGTTTTGGCATAGTTTCTCCTAGTCTTTTATTTGTTAAGTGGTTTTTTCTTTTCTTTTTCTTTAAGATTTTGTTTGCTTATTTTTAGACAGAGGGGAAGGGAGGGAGAAAGAGAGGGAGAGAAACATTAGTGTGTGGTTGTCTCTGAGGCACTGCCCACCAGGGACCTGGCCTGCAACCCAGGCATGTGCCCGACTAGGAATTGAACCTGCGACCCTTTGGTTCCCAGGCTGGCACTCAATCCACCGAGCTACACCAGCCAGGGTGGTTTTTTCTTTTCATATTTGAGACCATGCAGTTCTGCCACCGCTTCCTCCTCCAGCAGTTTTATTGCAGTGCTCTCATTGTGAGTTGCAGGGCCTTCCACGACCTGCCCCCGGAGCTAGGTCTCTGACCTTTCCCTGTGCCTCCGTCCGGCCACTCGGGCCTCCCTGCTGGCCCTCCCTGCTGGCCTTCCGATCAGACACATGCACACTGCTGTTCTCAGGTCTTTGTGTTTGCTGCGGCCTCTTCCTAAAGATGCTTCCCCGAGGGCCACACAGCCAGCTCTGCTCCGGGATGCACATCTGGGTGTCTGCTCAAACGTTAAGAGGGGCCTTCCATGATCGCCCCGTTTAAAATTACTTCTTTCCTTCTTTCGTTGCTTCTTGGCCTCTTCCCTGCTTGATTTTTCTTCATAGCACTTTTAATTCCCTGCCATTGTTCACGTGTTTGTTTATTGTGTATCTTCTCATCATTCAAGAATGAAAGTGCCATTAGAGCGAGGCAAGGATTTTGTACGGTAACTGTCGGCTCCACGGCAGCTGTGTGTTGCCTAACACGGGGTTCGTATGAAAGTTTGTCGAGTGAACACAGTGATTGCTCAAAGGAAAAGCAGTTGACGATACAGTGTGCCACGCACATGTACTTACTTTGCTGACTCGTTGGTGTATTTTGCATCTTCTTAGATTTTGATCTTGGCTCCTACGAGAGAAATCGCCGTGCAGATACATTCTGTGGTCACTGCCATCGGAATAAAAATGGAAGGCTTAGAGTGCCACGTCTTCATTGGAGGGACTCCACTGTCTCAAGACAAAATCAGACTGAAAAAGTGTCATATCGCTGTCGGATCTCCCGGTGAGACATCAGTGCCTGTTCCTAACGGAGCTTTTAGGAACCGAACACGTTCAGTACAACAGTAACATTGGACTCTTTGACAACTGTGATACTTATCTTGAGGATTGTAAATGAAGAGCCTTTGACCTGTGAGAAGCAGACCATGTGACTGGAGCCCTAACAGAATTAGGAACTCTCCCTTCCTGAGGCCGTTTAAGAACACGTCTGGGTCAGGCTGCTGAGCAGAGGGGGAACGAGGTGGCTTGCAGGAAGCCTGTGGATTGGGGTGATGCTGTGCTTTAATCCCTCAGTCACGGGTCACCGAGGGTCGGGTGCCAGCATGCGGGGCCTTGGCCATTCAGGTCTTCTGTTAGGAATCATGCATCCTCTGCACTTACTGGTGACGAAACGTGAGGGGAAAATACGGGACTTAGGCAAGCTCAGAGCTCAGGGCTTGTAATTTGTGGTTGGCACGTGAGTGGATGCGGGCCGGGGCAGGAGAGCCCACAGTGCGACCTCTCAAGTAGAACGGCATTGGCTGAGACTTGCACGAGTTTGGTGCATCATAAACATTTCAGATTTTTTTCTTTAAATTTAGGCAGAATTAAACAACTGCTGGAACTTGACTACTTGAACCCAGGCAGTATACGTCTCTTTATTCTGGATGAAGCCGATAAGCTTTTAGAAGAAGGCAGCTTCCAGGAGCAAATAAAGTAAGAGAAATACCTGGCTCGACTGTTAAAACGGGGTCCCCAGCTGTCTGCCTTTGGCTTTTCCAGGCGGTGATGACGGTCGGAATAGCTTCCACGGCGTTGTCTGTCTTCTGTTTTGTAGTTGGATTTACTCTTCCTTGCCTGCCAGTAAACAGATGCTGGCCGTGTCAGCTACTTACCCGGAAGTTTTGGCTGATGCTTTGGCAAGGTACATGAGAGACCCCACTTTCGTGCGGCTGAACTCCAGTGACCCGAGTCTCATAGGTGTGTATAGATACTGGACGCTTACATTGCTGGCTTGTGCTACTTGGGAGCTTTCATATATGTTAGGAGATGGCAGACGTGTGTGTTTAACAGAAGACTCTCCTCCACAGGTTTGAAGCAGTATTACGCACTTGTCAGTGCGTACCCTTTGGCCCATAAGATTTTTGAGGAAAAGGCTCAGCATCTACAGGAACTGTTCAGCAGAATTCCGTTCAATCAAGCCTTAGTCTTCTCTAATTTGCACAGCAGGTAACACACCTTAAAAGGTCATCTGGGGGAACTTGTGAAATAAAAGGGTAGGCGTGGGGCAGTGTCTGTTAAATCATAACCCTCGGCTGTTTTTCGTAGAGCGAAGCATTTGGCCGATATCCTTTCTTCCAAAGGCTTTCCTGCAGAGTGCATTTCAGGTGAGTTCATCTTACTTTCATCCTTGTTTGGTGCCCTGACTTGAAGCCTCTCTCAGGTCATGAGGAAGCCCTTTCATGAGTTGTCTTGTGGGGGTGAGGTTACGCTGAGTCGTCCGAGTAAAGAGAACTTCAGCTTCATTTTTCATTGGGATTTGATGTATTAGTATCCTTGTTTTATTAAGCAGTAACTTAGTATGTTAAAAAAAAAATTAGAAAACTGGAATTACGTCCACAAAGTTTTTGTCCTCATTGTTAAAATGTTAAGAAATGCTGCCTGAACTGACTATTTCAAGACCATATCTGGAAGGCAAAAGTGACTCATTTTGACACAAAGCTAAATTATTACTGCTGGCCTAGCAGGAATAAAAGCTTTCAAGGAATTTTTTTCTTTTTAATATTTTCTTTATCTTTCAAGAGAGGAGAAGGGAGGGAGAAAGAGGGAAAGAAACATCAGTGTGTGGTTTCCTCTCGTGCGTCCCCCACGAGACCTGGCTTGTAACCCAGGCATGTGCCCTGACTGGGAATCGAACCAGCAACCCTTTGGGTTGCAGACTGGCACTCAATCCACTGAGCCACACCAGCCACGGTGCTTTCAAGGAATTTTTGATCAGTGAGATCCTTTTTAGAGTCTTGATTGATACTCAGCTTTGTCTTCAACCTGTCAGCCGGCTGGTTCAGTCCCAGTGTATCATGGGTACTGGGAGACTGTTTTGTGATGGACCAATATTTTGACTATAGACCAGACTTCAACACCAAATTTATAAACAGCTGATTAAAGTATTTTTGAATTGTTATACTTCATATGTGAGTTTTGCAAATATAATGTATCTGCAGGCATAACCTAGCCACCATTTAAAATGGGTTTTTGAATTTTAAGTGGATGGCCTAACCATGTTTTAAAAGATTCTGACTGTAGGTCTTAACCTAGGTCTGCAAATGAGGACCACATTCCCTTTGGTTTGCACATCGTTAGGTTGGGAAGACTGGGGGTTCCGGTTCCTGCTTTCTGTGGAGTTGACAAGTGTGCCTCTGGGTCTCTCTAGGCAACATGAATCAGAACCAGCGTCTTGACGCCATGGCCAAGCTGAAGCAGTTTCATTGCAGAGTCCTCATTTCCACAGACCTGGTAAGTTCCCTCCTCAGGGTGGGTGACTGATCCCTCCCTCTTAGCGTCCGCTCTGTTGGCAGATGCACAGATTTCACCCGTTGTTTTATGTGGGCGCATGTGGCGGGAATACCAGCAGATGATCGTCTTTCCAGTGCTGGGGGATACGCTTCTTAGAAGTGTCTTTAATATGTTCATCTTTGTTTTGAAAGTAGTCATAGAGATGAATGACCTTCTCCTTTGCTCCTAAGTATCCCCTCCTCCCAAACACCTTCGCGTCTGTAACTACCCTGGCTCCCGGCTGTGCCTGGGTAAGGTAGTGAACGCTGGCAGAGTGAGATAGTGCACATTGGTGCCACACGCAGTTCACGCAGACAGACGTTGCTCTTTCTCAACTCAAGACTTCCCGCGGGATTGATGCCGAGAAGGTGAATCTGGTCGTAAACCTGGACGTGCCATTGGACTGGGAGACATACATGCACCGGATCGGCAGAGCCGGCCGTTTTGGTAAAAAGAAGACTTTGACTGCTTTGTGTAGGGGGAGGAATCTGTGGTGTGACCCGGGTGGACTGGGGGTGTCAATCACGGGAGAATGATTGTTGCTTAGCATTCTCTTGCGCTTTAGGGACCTTGGGCCTGGCAGTGACCTACTGCTGCCGGGGAGAAGAAGAAAATATGCTGATGAAAATTGCCCAGAAATGCAGTGTCAACCTTCTGCCTCTGCCAGGTATATTCGTCTGTTTCATTGTGCTGGCACGTTAATAACGGTAATGATGGTAGGCAGAGCGAGGATGGCAGCTCCCGCAGAACAGTTACGATGTCTCAGGTACTACGATGTCTCAGGTACTGCTCCAAGTCCTTGACACGTGTGACTCACTCGGTTCTCACCACTGCCCCGTGGGGCTTGTGCTGCTGCTGTCCCTATTTCCTAGAGGAGGAGAGCGGGGCAGAGGGACTGGGCGCGTTGCCTGAGCTCTGACAGGGGGTCAGTGGCAGGGAGGAGACTGCAAGCTCACTTGTGGCACGTGAGAAACGCTTTTCTGCAGTGTTAGCTCTGTTGTTTAGTTTGTATCCTTGTAATTTGAATTTATTCTTTTTTAAAAGGGGGTTATTTTGTGGCTAATGTCACTATAAAGGTGATTCTTGCCATGTTCTCCTTTGTCACCATGGGAAAGGAAAAGTGTTTTTAATTTGATCACACTTTTGAAAATTTTGAAGTGTTTTCTTTTGATTTTAGTGAATCATTTTTTATGCTGCTCTTTTTAAACGATGTCTTGGTAACACTGTGTTTGAAACTATCAATGATGTCTTGAAGACAAAAAACCTGAAAGACTCGTGTGTGAAAATACGGTTTATTTGCTGTATGTGTTAATTTACACATGTCAGTGTATATATGTGTGTGCGTGTGTACATACACATGGTCATAAATGTGTGCTGGTGTAATACATGTGTGACCTAGGAGGTAGTTATTGAACAGTTACAAGGATGAATGTTTTACCAATTTATACATAACTCTTTTAGTAATTTTAAAAAAGATTTTATTTATCTATTTTTAGAGAGAGGGGAAGGGAGGGAGAAAGAGGGAGAGAAATATTGATGTGAGAGATCGGCTGCCTCCTGAATGCGAGGCCCCCAGGAGGGGGCCGAACCTGCAACCCAGGCTTGTGCACTGACTGGGAATTGAACCGGTGACCTTTTCCTTGAGGGACAGCGCCCAGCCAACTGAGGCACACTGCTCAGGACACTCCTTTAGTGATTTTTTACAAAGCTGGATGAGGCACAGGTCCGGGAGTTTTGTGGATCTTAATAGCGTGTAATAACTGCTTTTGTGATCTTTTTACTGATTTCTGTAATTGCTCTAAGCTTGTGTCCTGATTTACAAAATATTTGTTTTCTGAAATCGTTCAGAAAATGCTGGTGTAGGGCAGCTCAAGAATGTTAGTCTTTTTCTGTTCCTGTTCTGTAGACCCCATCCCGCCTGGCCTGATGGAAGAGTGTTTGGATTGGGGTGTGGAGGTCACAGCGGCTGTGCGTGCATACGGCTCAGCAAGCGCACCTACCCAGACCCTAGCGAAGCAGATTCAGAAAGTGGAGAGAACCTCTCAGGCCCAGAAAGCTCACGGTAACCACGTGGCTTCTTGTAGAAATACTTCTGTCTCTGTGGTCAAATCGAAAACCGCCACCAAACAAAAGCTCCCTGTGAGAAGCCACTCGGAGGGTGGACTCCTAGAAAAAGCAGCCTCGCCCCCGGCCCAGGGTCGCGCTGTCCAGTCAGAAGAGCAGAGGGAGCATTCTGCTGGGACTCCCATTGAGGACCCTCACAGCAGTCAGCACCAGGCCGAAGAGGATGTAGCAATGTCGCTCCCCCAGATTCCTTGTCTGTCTGCCTTTAAAACCCGCCCGCCACGCATGCTGACCTTCGCAGAGTTGGTAGAGGATTACGAGCACTACGTTAAGGAGGGGTTAGAGAAACCTGTGGAAATCATCAGGCACTACACAGGTCCTGGGGATCAGGCTGCGAACCCTCAGAACGGCTTTGTGAGAAACCGGGTTGCTGGCGAGAGCGCGCGGGTGCTGGCAAGTAGTAGCCAGTCCGGAGACTCCGAGAGCGACAGCGACTCTTACAGCTCTCGCACTTCTTCCCAGAGCAAAGGAAATAGGCCGTGCGTGGGGGGCTCCTCTGACACTCAGCTGAAAGACTTGGCATCCACCCCTGCGGATGGCCGTGTCTCTTTGGGACAGCCTCTGAGGGGAAATGACACCCCTAAACCAGGAGGGTATCAGGAATCACCCGAAATTCAGATAAAGGCAAGGCATGCCGAGGGGGCTACCCAGAGAGCCAAGCAGAGCCGGAGAAGCCAAACGAGGCGGCCTGCCCATCGGTTGCAGGTGGAACCCCAGGAGGATGAGTGGTGTGACCGCCGGGGGGAAAGCCACGTGGGCTTTTCTGGAACCTACCAGGATTACGAGGAGTACTGGAAAGCTTACTACCGGGCGTGGCACGACTACTGTGCGGCTGCTTCTCAGTCTTATTACTGGAGCGCGCAGAGGCCCCCGGGCTGGATGGCGGCCTATCACATGAACACCGTGTATCTACAGGAAATGATGCGTGGCAACCAGTGACGCCGGGCCGCGCCTCAGACCGCCTGGAGGTGTGTGAGCGAGACCTCTGGGTACCCTCCTCCTTGACCTATAATAGGAGAGTGTCATGGAGGAACTTGAAACGTCTTAAGGCTTTTTGTTGAAATACATCTATTTTTCTGATTGTTTTGACCTACCAAGTATATTACTTATTTTTAAGAAACTTCATGGGTCAGATTATTGAGAGAAGTATTTTGGGACAAGGAGCTAAAGATGCCAGGGTGCCGTCTTCTATAAGCTGTTCCAAACAGAAACATTCGAAAAGACTTATATTACTTACTGCTTACTTCAGAAAATAAAAAGAGCTGAGATTTGAAAAACGTTTGCTTATGCTGCGGAGTTCTTTGCGGGAGGCCCGGGCTGCATCTTTGCAGGAACGTCCGTCCTCGTAGGCACCAGTAACGCGGCGGGCCGGCAAGCCCCCCTAGGACTGGCAGGAGTGAGGGAGTGTTGCGCCAGACCTTCCCAAAGGTGCTCGGTTCGATGCTCTTTGCTTCCAGTAAAGGTGTTTGCTACCAGTAAAAATACAAACGTAGCCAGATGTGTTCACAAACCGTTCATCTTCTGTCTTTCGTTTGTAAGGTTATGAAGCTGTCCGCTTTTTCACAGTGCATCAGACAGCTGAGCTTCGGCGGCGGCTGTTGTTTTGTTTCTCAGGAAGAGGAGCAGCTCCTGACCTTTCTCAGTTTTGGGATCTTTTTATGCACCCGATGCAAGCTGTAGATTGGTCCCAGAAAATGTCTCCTCTATAAACAAGAACTGGATGTGTGGTTTCAAGGGGTCCGAGCCCACTGAGGAACCAGGGTAAGAGCCGCGCTGCATGCTGCTGGGCTAAGGAAGGTTCTAGCTCGTTGCGTTACGTGTTTGGTGGAAGCTGGAACTCATTCTGTTCAAACTCTTCCCACCACTGTTCTAATCTTGTATCTTCTAGAGATTTCCCCCCAGTTTTTACCTCTAATACCAGGGTCCTAAGGGACAGTCGTTGTTCTGAGATGGTGCTACCTATAACTTGCTGTTTAGAAAAATGCGGTCAGAAGTTACTTTTTCATTTCTTCTCTGAGGCAGCCTTCCTGATTACACATTTGGTTCCCAGACCGTTCTGTGCACTGCATTTGTGACGAGAGATCCCTTGTGTATGGAGATGGGCGTTTCGTTTGGAAAAAGAAAGCTCTTCTTTCCCGTGTGCACACTGGTCGAGGCTGTATGTGTGTTGTCTCTCAGGGCTGTGAGCAGACATCCAAGGCCATCGCCGATCACTGTCCAGCACTTACACGACACAGCCCTGAACTTTGAACTTGGGTTCCTGTCCTTCAGGATGGCCAGTGGTAGGGTCTCCCTACACGGATCGGTGTTGCCAAATTAGAACGGATCAGTTAACACAAAATAGCAAATCCACAATTAGGTCCAGTGTATTATTGAGAAGTCTCTAGACTTTAATTACGCATTTAAATAAAGCACTGTCGTTGCTGTATAATTGCATGCCCCTCTCTGCCCTTTCCCCCCATGCAGGCAAGTTCATGGTTTGTCATAGCTAGGGGATTTTAATTAGGGTGCTACTGCCTCTTAATTAGAAATGAGGTTACCGGTTAGTCTTAAAATTATTGGATTCTCTCTTTAGATTTGTCATATTTTGTGTTTACTCTTTTTTTTTAAATAGAAAAATAAGCTGGAGGTGAGCATATATGTAAATGAAAACACAACTTGTTTCATTTTCTGTGAGCATTTGCCAGGAGAACTTCAGCTGTGACCCCCCTCTGTGAGGGGTGCAAGGGTGGCAGTGGCGGTGGCAGCAATCTGTCTGCTTGCAGAAAAGCTGGTTCGCAGGTGTCGTCCTAGGTGCATGTCCCTGGCATCTGTTAGGGACCATAGAGAGGTTTTAGATGAACCCACTAGAGGACGCTTTGCGGTGTAGGGGGGAGAGTGCTTGTCCCGGCGCTGCCCACTTTTTTACGAATAGCGGTCACTTAGCCTCTCAGGGTCCCGAGTACAATGAGGGAGCTGGACTAGGGGACTTACTGGCCAGGGAAAAGGATCATTATTTCCTGAATATAGAGTCTTTCATAAATTCAGGAAACGTGTGTGGAGTGGGCTAAATGTCTGAATTGTAGAACACTGGGTGAGCACACCGACCACTGCTGGTCCAGTTGGGCTGAACCGAACTTACCGTGGAGAGAAATCTGGGAAACCTGCTGCTTTGGATAACTCTGGCTTGGAAATAGAATGTAAACTATGACTGGGGTTATTTAAAGCATTATTTTCTAAAGTAGTTTAAGTATTACAGTACAGTTTACTAACCTTTCAAAAACACATGGTTTAAAGGTACTTCAGCCCCCCAAGTACTAAAAAGGTACTGAAGAGGAATTCTAGTACTTGGGGTTCAACTTCTATGAGACAAGGGGGTAGTTTGAAGTTTTCAGGTTTTTTTCTCCCCCCTAAATGTGAATAAACCTGTTAATCTTAAAAAACAAAATGCTTTTGATAGTCACAGCTGACCTGGGAACTCTGTGACAAGAAGATCTCTTGTCTCGGCAGAGTATGTGTATTGTTTTGTGCCTCTGAACCAGCTCGCTCCCCAGGTGACGCCTCTGTGCGGCTTTGAAAAGGGCGCCTCTGGTTTCCTGTTACCTTTCTCCAGGTCGTTGGCGCTGTGGGTCTGTAGTGACACCTAGTGGGTGATAAGGGTAAGAGCATCCATGAGTGAAACGAACTCCACAGCCAACTTCTCCCGCCTCTGGGCATCAGGCATGTGCCCTAGTGCCCCGTTTCCACTACAGTTTTCTACGGGATCTGGTTGTTGTGGGGAATTGAAAGGATGCCCGTTGTCACCACGTGATGGGGACATGAAAATGCCTGTTGCCCTCACTGCCTGAATCAAAATCACTAAGGTTGCAGCCGATCTTCGAGATCCCTCATCCAGTTCCCCCACGTTTAAGAGGAAGCAGCAAAGGGAAGCTGGGAGAAAAGTGCCTGCCGAGCGGTCATGTCAGTAAGTGATGGAGCCTGAGCCTGTCACCTGTTCCCAAGCTCTCCGCCCTGCCCTCTGATTTAGTGCACGCGCCCTTCCGGTTTGAGACGTTGGCTTAGATGGGAGGAGTGCAGTGTACTCAGCACGCTCTCAGCAGAACCAGGTCTGACATAGGAAGGCAGGATTTCTTTCAGTAACAGGGGTGGGCCTCGATGCAGAGGTGCTGCCAAGCAACCAGACGCCTTCCTGTTGGTGAGCATCATGACGAAAGCACACAGGCAGGTAAGAATGGTCCTGGAGGCCGGAGGAGCGGCTGTGTGGAGGGAGGGCAGGGAGAGGGGGTTGGGCCAGATGCTTAAGCACCTACTGAGGTTCTGCGACTTTTTAAAAACTGTTCTTTAAATTACAGTTGACAGACAATATTATATTAGTTTCAGATGCTCTGACTTTTTTCTAGCAAGGTGGAAAGCCCCCCTTTGTTCAAGTGACCCTGATTTCTAGTGTATAGCAGAGAACTGGCATGGAAATAAACATCATCATCTCAGGGTTTGTGGCACATAGTTTAATCCAGATTGGATACATCCGGTACAGCGGTGGCACGTGACTCGATACTGTAAATGATACACGTTTTAACATACGCACTACAGTTGCAAAAGAAGACGACAGGAAACTCAAGAGTTTGTTTTTTTCCATAGAAAGTTTGCACGTTTATCTTCCTGCAGTTTTATACAGTAATCTTTGCCATTGTGATGTTGGTAAGCAAAGCCCATTTATTATACGAAAATAGAAAAGAACACACTTGATGTTTTTCACGATAACATTAATGGGGGGAGTGACCTCTAAGGAAAACGTTACATTGGAATGTCTGGTTATCAAAAATATACCATCCCTCCCACCTCCCAGGTTTGTAAAATAGTCTGTTGGTCCAAGGAGCCCCCCAGGACTTGGGCCAGCGCCCTACACTGGTCGGAGTGCCAGCGTCCAGTGCAGTTAAGTGACCCACCAAGACAGATGTCATTCCCACACTTGATGAGAGAAACAGAGAACACTCTGAAGAGGAAACGAGACTGGAAAGGAACCTCTTTAAAGCTGTTTCTTTGGCTGCTAACCACTTTCTCTCAGTTCTGGCGATGCTGTTTGGGCTCCGAGGGTCACGGCCGTAACAATGTTTTTCCTTCATCCAGTCATTTTAAAACTGCAAGTGATGAGGTCTCATAAGGAAATCAGAAAGGGAAAATAAAAGTCTTCCCGGTTCCCGTTTGTTGTGGTTACCATGCCAACTAGTTTAGAAGAGAAGCTACTATTGCCTTAGTGACCTAAGATCCCAGCATTGGGATCTTTCTGCCTTGTAGTTCTTGGTAACTGAAGCGAGGGTGTCTGGACCACCAGAATTCATTCATAACCTTGAGATCTAAGTTTAGCTCAATCACGATGATTACCTCAGGAGTTTAAAAAAGAAAAAAGGAAAGCATCTGGGTCCATGCGTCAGTGTGCACTTTCCCTGCCTGTATTCTGGTAAGTGACGTGATCCCACATGGCACGAATCACAGCTTAGGAACATAATAGAGGAAAAAAGCAAACACAATATAACCAGAGACATCAAAGTTAAGAACAATCTAACAATAGCCAGGGGGGAGTGGGGAGGGGACAGTGGGAAGAGGGGAGTACAGGAACTACTATAAAGGACACATGGACCAAATCAAGGGGGAGGGTGGAAGTGGCGGAGGGAGGTGGGTTCAGCTGGGGTGGGGTGGAGGGATGGGGAGAAAAGGCATACAACTGTAATTGAATAACAATGAAAATTAAAAAAAAATAAAGTGAAAAAAAGAATCACAGCTTAAAAACTGGGTCAAGTCCTCGGCATACCCGCGAGTGGACTTTTTGTTAATGTAGGTCAGCACGAACCGTCCACTTGAATTTCTGTTCCAATTCTTTCTCTTAACTTCACTTTCCTGCTTGCTGGTCTTACCCGCCTGTGGGGTTGTGGACTAATGTGTTCAACTGGCATTGAGAACGTCTGGCCTTTTGAACAGGATTGTATGCAGTTGTCCTGAGCTCAGCACTAGTTACGAAAAGAGGAGAGGAGAGGGGAGTCGTCCAGAGTTTGCTCCTGGGCGTTCTGACTCGGGCGGTTCTGAACGGACGGCTTCCCTACCCTCAGTCAGCGCCCTTGGCATCCAGGTATTAAAAACGGAAGCAAGTCTCAGAGTGACGTAACACGCTGTGGAAGAAGAACCCCAGGACATGCCATCTACGTCCTGGACTCTAGGTCTGCTCCTGAACTTGGAGAAGGCACTCGGCTTCTTCCTGCCTGCTTCCCCTCTGTCAGTCAAGGATGTGGTGTCTTGGCCCCCTACCACCAGAGTCTGTAGCGAGGACCACAAGGGCTACAGAAGGCGTGCTTTGAAATGGCGTCCAAGCCCTCTGCGCATTGAGAGGGCTGACTGCTCGCTTGCTCACCTATTGACCAGAGTCGGTAGTCGGGCTGGGTCTACGTGGGGAATGGTGGTCTCCAGGGGGTGGCTTGTGGTAGCACAGCCGGTGGTTTCCAAGGGCTGCGTCCAACAGGACTGACCTGCACCTAAGGCCAGGTGTCTAGTTACAGCGTGTGTTCTTTGACGGCTCTCTGAGGCATGGTTGCTCTGAGGGACACTGGGAAAAGCACTAGACTAACAGCCAAGGGACGTGTGTTCTGGTCCCAGCTCTGTCGCGAAATGACCTTGCCTGACCTTGAACAAGTCACTTCATTCCTCTGGGTCTCAGCTTTCTGTACTGTCAGCCAGTACAGAGGTTCTTCAGTCTGTAATTCCGACACTCTTAATTCCTTAGTTCCTGTTTCCATTCAACTGAATCTAGCCTAATCGTTCTTTTTTTTTTTTAACCCCTCTAATGCTGAGTGGGATTGAATGGTGCAGGTGGTTTTGGGGGCTTCTGTTACGTGGAAGTGGACGATAAACTATGGAAGCTCAAGGCCATTGCCCAGAAGACCGTGAGAGCGGGTTCTCCCGCCACTGGCCAGTGAGTGAGACGGCTAAACCGCACAGGCCCTTTTGCGTGCCTCCGCGTGCAGCACGCTGGCTGGCTGCTGGGTTGCGTTGGTGGACGAGCCACTTTCGTGGGCTGACCTTTTGCACTAGAGGTGAGCTGGGGGGTGGAGGTGCAGGGGAGAGTCTAGAGGGCTTTTTAGGAGCTGGCATAAAGTGGGGTTCGGAAATGGAGCCGGAGGAACACAAAACATTGAGTTCATTAGGGTCAAAAAGTGGAAAATTCCCTGGGCTGTGATTACCAAAATTTGCTCGTTAACTTTTGTGGGGTCACTGTGTGCTCCCCTGGTGCACAGTCGGACCCGTCATTCTGCAGTGGGTCAGTTGTCACCCCGTGTCGGCCACTTGTGTGTGGCAGCAGATGTGTCCCTGCCCACCTCTACCCCTTACCCCACTTGGTCCCGAGGCTGTGAACTTAGACATTCCTCACTTGGTTCCATTACCCGTTCCTTCACAGAAAAATTCCTTTTCTGGGCCTTTGCCCCCTAGACAGGGCCCAGCCCAGTCTCTGCCTCCCCCGACACGCATGAGCAAATGGGTGTAAGTGCTTGTTCTTGGGCGTGTGTAGGTTGTGTGGCCCACGCATGTTCCTCTGTGGCTGTTAAGCTTTTCCACCCACTTGCACCCTAAGTTTGGAGGGCTGGCACTCCCCCATTCCTGTGGCGGGGAACTCCTTGAGGCCAGACCCAGAGAGGGCCCCGTGCAAGCCCAGTGAGGACAGCAAAGGAGATACGGGGGCAGATGCCCCACCTCCGTGCTCTGCACACCCTCCAGTTAGGTGCCCCCTCATAACCTCTGGGCTTGCCTCTCACCTGGGGTCACAGGGCAGCCCTCCAAAGGGGTGCTCGGCTTCCTGGCTGGCGCCCTCCTCTGGACGGCAGCCGGCAGAGCATTCCTGGCCCACAGTTACAGGTCTGCCCACCACTGGGGAGAGTGCTACAGAGCAGTGGGGACTGGGGCGTGGGGAGGGGCTTGTCACTCACCCCGAGGACCCCCTGCTCCCCTTTCAGCAGTGAAAGCGGAGAGGATTCCAGAAAGGCTGTTCCGGCCCCACTGGGATGCAAGAAACAGAAACATCGTCCAGGTCCCCAGAAATAATATTCACTCGCTCGCTTGCACGGGGGTCATCAGGCTTCTCCCCCACTTCAGTTGCCCTCGGGGACGTCAGGCCTGAAGACATCAGGCCTCGAGACACCTTCAGACCAGGCGCGACCTATCCAGCATCTCTTGCTCGCACCTTCCGTGCTGCCTTCCTGAGGCTCACAGGCCTGTGCGCAGAGTTGCGCAGCGTGCGGTGAGGCGGTGGCACAGGCCCCGGGCCATGGCCCTCTGCAGGACCTTGCTGACGGGGCTCTGGTGGGGCTCGATGGTGGGAGCCACGGGGCCCGTGGCAGCGGTGAGCCCCGGGGTCTTCCGTCCTCCCCACTGGCCCACACCCAGCGTGGGCTAGTTCCTTTTTTGAGATCCCAGTGTGACACATCCAGTCATTCCCTTTCTAAGCTACACGGGAACCCTGCGAACACCCGGCGGCTCCCACCCCAGGGAAGCACTGAGTTGTCTACGGGGTCCTCCCTCGTCCCTGATCCCTCCCGCTTGGCCTCACTCCTTTCTCTTCCACAGCTGCCTGCGCACCGGCGGGACCTGAGTGGAGGGGGCCTGGCTGGTACACCTCAGGGTCACGGGTCTGTGTGGAGACAGATGGTGGGACAGCTGACAAACAGCCAGGGGCCAAAGCAGAGAGGGACAGAGACGGGACAGGGACAGACCATGGGGACACGTTGCCGTGCGGTCACTTGGCAGCTCTGTGCAGGTCAGCTGGGCAGTGGGGGCCCAGGCTCAGATGACCTCGCCCCCCCCGGGGGAATGGAGAGAGAATTCAGCAAAAACTGACTTCTTAGCCTAAAAGCTTTTGCTATAAAAGGAGAAAAAGAAAAAGTCAACCCTCACAAAACGCGTTGTTTTGGTTCAAAGGTACTGGGTCCATGGAGAGAAATGTCTCACAAAAATCCATCGGTGTTTTTGTTTCCACCTTTTCCCGTGAATAAATATTATCCATTAAGAGCCTTGAAAAGGTGCTTAAATACACAGTGTTATATTGTCTTCCTGTTTTGCATCTGACAACTCCGCGGCCTCTGGGCTGCTCTTGGTCTCGCATTTTCCTCACGGGGGTCTCCAGAAATAAGAGGTACTGGGTCTGGGCTCCCCCTCCAGGCCCTGCGCTGGCACGCAGCAGCCTCCGCCCCAAGGTCCCATCCCCTGCCCCCCCCACCCCCTTCCTCCGGCCCCCAGGAGCGGGCTTCCCAGGGCTGTGTGCACCACAGTGACCTCGGGGCTCCTCTGCTGCCTCTTGCTCCTCCCAGGCACAAATTTCAGTGCTAAGGGTGGGGAGAGGGGACGGAGTGGTCCCAGTGGCCACCCACCAACACGCCAGCCTTCTTCACCCCCACTACCCACTCTGGCCCTCTGCGCAGCGGTTTCACAAGGCGGAGACCTTGACCACGTTGCTGGCTATGGAAGGAATGTTCGTGTTGGGGCCCGGGCTGGCGGGAGGCGGCCGGCTTTCTCCCTCGGGGGTGAGCGCTGGGGGCGTGGGGATGCTGATGATGGCTGTGGTGATCTGGGACGTTCTGCAGTTTGGTCTCAGTCCATCGTCTGCTTTCAGATTAAGGCTGGAGCGACTGCGATAGAAAAGGAGGGAGTAGCGGGCGGTGCCTCTTGCTAGCACCCCAAGGCTTCCCTGACCCCCGACATTTGTAGCTCATGGTAACTAGAAGGAGCTTTCGGTGTCCTTCCTCCTCTGCTTTTGGTAATCCGTCTATAAGTATCCATCTTCACTGTTAGGCCCGAACTACCAACAACGGCCAAGCGTGGTATTGGGCATCAGAGTGTGTTTTCCCCTGCACTGGGTTGTTTGCCTGTCCTGTGTGGCATTGGACCTGTGCTTTCCCTGAATTCCTTGCAACTCACTGGAGGTGGGGAGTGGGAGGAGTGGCCTGAATATGAGCAGAGAAAGGAGGGAAAGTCCGTGATTCAAAATCAGCCTGGGATGAGCCATGTCTAACACAATTGTGGAAATTATTTCCTTGGTCCATTCTTTGCACTGGGATAGGTCATTTGTGGGTTTGGGGGGAGCTATTTTTTCTGGTATCCAACCACACATTGGGCCTATGCTGGCTATTGTATCCCCCAGTGTGTGAAGGGCCTTTGGGTTAACATGTAGGGACTGGAAGGAAGGTGGCAGAGGAAGTGGTGGGGCCCATGCACTGGATTAGGGGGACAGAGGACCCTCGGGGTTCTAAGCCTGAGATCATTCACTTCTGCGGCTGGAAGGCACCCACCTGGTGGTGAGGGAGGGCTGCTCGCTGCCCTGGATGTGGATCGTGCTGAGCTCCTGCATGCTGCGCAGGCGAGTGGCCGGCAGGTTGGAGTTGGGCAGGTGTGTGGTCTTCTTGCTACGCCTGGAACAGCAGGTGGTCGTGAGGCCCGGGTGGCTGGACAGCGAGGGGCTCCTTGTGGACGGGTAGTTCTGCATTGAGCTCTCCATGCAGTTCTGCTCGAACATCTGTTCATCTATGAACTCGTGGTTCTGTGGGAGGCAGAAGGAGGGGACGTAGTGAAGGATGCAGGGAGGAGGGGATGGGCCCCAGGCTCAGGACGGCTGCCTATCTGTTCTGGGCCTGGAGAGAAGGGCTCCCAGAGGCCGGGGGCACAGACAGGTGTTCGGGAGGGTGGTGTCCCACAGGCCTCCGATGATGAAGTAAAGAGTTCAGTGGGCAGCCCTGGCCATCAGGCTGGGAGGGGATGGGACTGGAGTTGTTAAATCATGGTGGGATCTACACGCCACCTGCAGCTTTGAGCTGAAGGGACACTGGGGACATGGAAGGATTTAGTGGCATCATCAGAGCTGGAAGCAAAGACAGGACCCCCGGGGTGGTAGGTAAGGAGTCACTGCTTGGGTGGTGGGTGTGCTAGGTTGTCTCTTCTGGATTGAACGGGGCACTGCCATAGGAATCCTGGGTGAGCATGAGACTGATGCTTTGAAAGGCACTGGATGGTTCACAGGCTTGGGAGAGCTTGCTCTCGGAGGCCAATGGGGGTCAAACTGTCAGGGTTATGATTTAATTGTTGGTTTTTGTTTCACTGATAATTGGATGTGGATGCCTGGAGGCACAGGGTTCCCTGAGTCAAGGGTAAGCGAGGGAAGGGAATACTAACAGCTTCCTGACTAGAGGCCATCAGGACAGGGTGGAGCCGAACCCGAGAGAAATAAAAACACGGCCGACTAAAATCCTGTGGCATTGCCTGTCGGGCCAAGGCTGCCAGAGCGCAGAGGAAGTCTGAAGGGAGGTAGCATGGGAACAGTCGGAGACCAGCCCCAAGGCCAATACCAGGCATCCCCATGGAGCTGGGGAGGTGGCCCAGAGGTGACCCTGGACACTCACAGGTACCAGCACTGGTGCCATGCTCCTCTGCCCCCTCCAAGCCCTTGGGACATTAAAGAGGAAGTCAGAAAGGCAACCGGGCAGGTCACAAAACACTGGCAGCCGAGCTGGTGCTGGGAGCGACTGCAGCGGGAGGAGAAGCCCCAGAAGAGTCAACAGCACATGCAGACAACCAGGCCAGGGGTGAACGAAGAGAATCCACAGACTCAGAAGAATCAGAGAGGAAGACAGCAATTGAATTTTTTAAAAAGTTATACCTTGATGGTGGACGTTCGTACAGACAACAGGGGATCATCCACAAGATAGGACAACCCCTACAGGACAACATGCCAACAGAAGATAAAAACACCATTGATTGTACATTCCAGCATTCCCAAGCTCAGTGTTGACATTCAGTCTTTCCATCCCAGCATTCCACCCTCGGAGCCCAGCATTGCAGCCCTGGCTCCCAGCATTCCCCCTCCTGTGTCCCAGCATTCCACCCTTGGCTCCAGCACGACCTGCTCACACCCAACATTCGCTCCTTCCCTCCCAACATTCTCCCTCTGGTACCCCAACATTCCTCCCCTGAAATCCAGCATTCCGTCTCCTCCATCACGACATCCCCTCCCTGCAGTCTGACATTCTCTCCCTCAAATTCAGCATGCCGCCCCGTCGAGGCCAGCATTCCATCCCTTGATCCCCAAATCTCATTTCTTCAGTGCCGACATTCCAGCCCTCAGACCCAATCATTTCACCCACCCCACCTGGCACATGCAGCTGGAGGGGTGGGGGGTCCACGCCTCCCCCTCTGGCAAGCGCTGAGTCTTGGAGAGAGATTCTGTGTGCTTTCGTGTGGTGCTGGGTGCTAAGGTGTGTTTGATGAGTCTGGACACGAGGGTGTTCAGGCTGCCCCCCGTTGTGGAAGTCCTCATTGGGCTCACCCGCCACCCACAGTGTCACCTAACATCTGTTCCCTGCATCGAGGCAGCTGGGATATGGGATATGGGATGTGAGAATTCTTAGTGCACTGAGCCTGGGCTGCAGGCTCTTTGGGGAGGGAGGTTCCAGAGAAGAACAGGAAAGGGTTTCACGCTGTCTACCCTGATGTCTCCGCCCTCCCTACCATTCCTGACATGTTTGGTCAAGGGTCCGGGCTGGCCCATTGCCCTTCCTTCCGATCTGTCGGTGAGGCATTGGCATCCGTCCACATTCCCACTAGGATGCCCTAAACCACGGCTTTATTTGGACAAAAAGCCTTTTGAGTATCTGAACTCCCTGGGACGGCTGGGTGACAAGAGGGAGCGGTGATAATCAAGTCCCTCTTTGGGGAAGGGGGTGCACATGCGCCACCTCCTTTACTCACTGTCTCCTGCTCTAAGAGGAATGTAGGGAGCAAAGGGACCCACAAATTGTGTCCGCTTAGCCCCAGGGACAGGACAAAAATCGACATTCGTCCCTGCTGTCCTGCAGCTATCGAGTATGATAAATTCAGCCCTAGTTTTGAAGAGCGGTGCCCCTCAGAACTGGACAACTGGTGGGCAGAGCCCTCAGCCGAGTAACCAAGACACGGGCGTGGGGCGGGGAGGGTGTGGAGAGCCTGGGGGAATGGCCTCCTCTCTGCCGCTGCGGGACACGGCTAGCCCTGCTCTGGTGACCCTGCCCCTCTCCTTGGGGTTGATGAGACCTCATCTCTACTTTTAGGGTCGGAAGGGGGCAGACTTCGACTCCTGAAGCTGGCTGAAGATGCCAGCGGGTTCTCTGTGAGTTGTGACCTCAGAAGAGGGCTGGAGCTGGGGAGGAGGGGCGGCAGGGTGGGTGGGGGACTCACAGTGGTTTTCTCCAGGCAGTGCAGCAGGTGGTGGTGCTGGCTCTCGATGAGCGAGGTGGTCTTGCCCACGTGCTCCTCCTCTGGGGTGCCCTAGGGAGACGGGAAGAGAGACCGAGGATAGAGCTGGGGACCCTTGCTCTCTCCAGCCCCTTCACTCCCCACAGATGGTGGGAGGGTACTGGAAAGGTCTGGCTAAACCAGGATTTTGGGCCACCATATAACATGCTCGCCTTGGGGCTGCAAGTTCTTGGTCTGAAGCTGGTCTGGGGGCGGTGGTGACAGTCCCATGGGAGAGGTGTGTGGGGGCTGCAACCTGGGGAAGGTGTGGACACCTGTTCAAAGTGGGGCTTTGTGGGGGGGGTTCTGATGCCCCCGGAAGAGAGAACAAGTCTATTGTCACCTCCACCTCCCCGGCCCCGGTCCGCTGGGCACCTACCATCAGCTCCAGAGCCTCGTTGAGGAGCCCGTTGCGCTTGCTGTGCAGGTAGGCGTTGGAGCTGCCTGTTTTGGCCACACGGATCCTGGCGAGGCGGGCCTTCTGTGATTGGCAGAGATAATCGGAGTGTGAGGTCCAAGGACAGCGACCCTGGCCAGGCTGTCCTGGTGAGGCTGGGTTCCCGGGTGATTACGGATGCAGGGGGGCTGCTTCTCCCCAGCCTCACGGGTCTTTGTTCTTAGGCCCTGGGACTGGGTCTGAGACACTGTCCCCTCTTGGTGCAGCTCGGTCATGATCAGAGCTCCCAGGGGTCTCACTCACCCTCCAGCCGGGTGTCATCTTCGGCTGGAGCAACACTCATCCAAGTCCCCCTTCCTCCCGACAGTTCCTGAGCAGTGTCAACTCAGCACCCCACTGGGTACTGCTCATCTCTAATCATCTCTAACTGGGCTGAGAGCTCTTTCAAGGAGTGTATGTCACAGCCCTTCCGCGATGCTGCCCCCGGGGTCCAGTGCCCTCCCCTGCAGGCGGCAGGGGCCCAAGCATCCGGAACTTATGAGAAAAGCAGAAGGCGTGCACACGGGCCCCGCATCCCTTCTCAAGTCCTCCCCCGCACTGTGCTTCCGCCTTAGCACTCGTTTCGAAGGTGGTCTGCTGTTTACACACTTAGGTTGCCCCTGTCTCTCCCCTGCCCCTGCCAGAATGTACGCTCGTGAGGGCAGGAGGTTTTGTTTTGTTCACTGATGTCTCCCCAGCGCCTAGTTGTTTTTAAATAAATAAATGCATTTACACTCGTATGTCTGTTTCCGGGAGTGGGCACGTGCGCGGATGTGTCAATATGTGCATTTTTCTTGTGCAAGCCGGTGGGGATGAGTGTGGGAGCATGTGTGTGTGACAGGGGGGCTGGAACACCTTTCCACACAGCATTCTGGCTGTAGCTGGGACGAGGGAACATCTCTCAGCTCTGCCCCGGGAAGCCGGCAGCAGACCTCTGGCAGGAGGACGGAAGACCAGAAGGAGGGGCGTCCACCAAAAGCCGATGTCCTCTGTCCGCAGAGGCAGTGGGAGGGGCTGGGCAGTGCTCTCCTCCGTCCTGCTGGTCCCCACCAGGGTCCTGTCTGCAGCAGAGCTGCAGAGTGAGGCCAAAGAGGATGAGCCTTTGGGAGGAGGGGAAGGGACCTCTCCTAGTGGGGCTCCTGCTGGTGTGGGACCAACGTGGCTGGAAGCCGGCGCTCTCGTGGCCCCGGCCCCGGGCCCCTGCCACTGGGAGCAGAGTTGCCCACAGGGCCCCACAAACATCCTGGGTCCATCGCTCCGTCCGCTGCTCAGCCTCCTCCTGCCTCTGGGAACGTGCACAAGGACTTCAGCAAGGCCTCCGAGCAGGAGAGGGGTCCTTGGAAAACGGTGGCCATTTCCACTTCTTGTCACCCTGGCCCCAATACGAGAAAGTGTCCCCCTCCAGCTGTCCAGCTGGGCTGGTGCGTCTGCTGAAAGGAAGCCAGGGACTCAGATCCAGGCTGTCAACAGAAGCACAGAGGACAATTTCTCCTTGTTTCCTGGGAGGTTGCTCTGTGGCCAACATGTCTCTGCAGGGACAATTCAACTCTCTTCCCTGCCTTCTAAATATGGGGGAGAGGCCAGGCCTTGAACTTGGAAGATCTGCCTGTCATTTCTGAGGAAGAACGCTCCCGTAGATGGAGAGGAGGAAAGGATGGCAAATAAGCCCTATTATTCTCTTCTCTCTGAGCGAGTAACAATCATTCAAGTCCAGGAGAATTCTCCGCCCTGGGGGTCAGGCGCCAGCCCCCACCCCTCAGCTGGCTGCCTACATGGAAGCCAGTGCCTGATCGTGGGGGATGCGGCTGCTATTGCTTGGGGCGAGGACTGGGGGTTGAGAGGTGCGCAGGCAATCCAATTGCGCCACGCTCATTACGGCCTTCTGTAACTTGATTGCTCCACGTAGAGCCCGACCTTCTCGGGTTTGGGGTCTGTCTTCATTACTTTCTAGAGATGAAAGATTCTCCTGTTCTCCTTTGTGGCACTTCTTTTAATCTTATCTTACCCTGGGCTCTATTAAAGCAACAGATTGTCATATCAAATGTACTGTATCGTTGAATCATTTCCCACGCAGGATCGAGGTTCGCCACATGTTTACAGAACCAAACCCAGTACTTGGAATGCGGCGAGGCTCCCTGGCCTGGCTTTGAGCTTCCCACAGCCGGCGCCTGCGGCTCCCGTGTGTGTTCCTGTCCCGCGCGAAGCCCAGAGCTTTGCCCTGAGCAGGTGTTCGGGCTGGGCGTGCGGTGGCCCGGGAAGGAAGAGGCCACACGGGGTGTCAGAAATGCGTGTTAATAAAGCCATTGCAACAGGCTCCATCGCCGCGTGGGCTGATCAGCTTCACACTCCGCCACGGCCGTGAGCACAACAGGAGAGTTAAGGTGAATTTGTGATCACCTGGAATCTTTTAAAGACAGGAAACGGAGGGCGTGTGGGGAAGGGCGGCCCGGGACTAGGCGGGGAACTAGCAAGCCTGCAGCTCAGGTCGGGCACTGCCGCGTCCGTAACAGCCCCTCCTCCCCGGAATTTCAGGGGCTGGCGCCTCGTTTGTGCACTCGATGCGCCAAGCCCAGGGAGCCGCGTTTTCCCAGGAGTGGAGACACCAGCGGCGGAGGAGGGGTCTGGACGCAGGATGCTGCCGCTCTGGGTGCAGTTCCAGGGACAGTCTCTGCTTGGGCACCTGGTGGTCCCCTAGAAGCTGGTCCCCAACAAGCCCTTCCTAGCTGTCGGGCTGTGGGCGCCCTCTGGCCGTGGCCGTCCTGCCCTGGGGGAGGCCGAGGGAGAACAGGGAATTCTCACCCTCAGGCCTTAATCCCAGGGCAGTGGAAACCGGGGTTCACGTGGGAACCTGTACGTGAGTGCTCACGGGGGCTTCCCGCTCATGGCAGCCGCAGAGGGTCGACTATGCAAACACACTGGGAAGGGTGTCCAGGAATCACGCAGAACGAAGAAAGCTCCGAAGGTTGCCGCCTTTGCGAGTCCATTCGTGTGACATTTTTGAGATGAAAACACTTTATAAATGGAGGGCACGGGAAGGGCTGTCAGAGAGAGGTTAGGGACAGGGAGGTGGTCGGGTGGGAGGCTGTGCTTATGAAGGGGGGTGTTTGCAGGAACCCGCAGAGGTGCTGGCGTTGTAGAAAACTTCACACGCACACGTGCAGCTAAACTGGCTGACTGTATCAGCCCACGCCCTGGTTGTGACCATCTAAAACAAAAGGGAGAGGGGACCAAGTCCCTCACTCCAGATGCTCCCTGCGCCCGGTCCACTGCTCGGCCTCTCATCCGATCTCCAAGGCACCGGGCTCAGAGAACGGCCTCTGAAGCACACAGTCCTGGAGCGACGTTAGTGATTATCCCAAGCACAGCAGCCGCGAGGGGGCGGGTTGAGGACTCAGAGCCTTCACCTCTGAGGCAAGTGGGATGAGCCCAGCGTTTGCCTCCTGAGTATGCGGTCTGGGCTGAGAACCAGCATCGGCTTCCCTGACCTCCACCCTGTGCCATTTCTCCACGCCCCACTGAGTGCCCTGGACACGCCTTCCTTGCCTCATGGTGACATTCTAGAAGCAGGCAGTATTCTTGCATTCTGTTCTTTCCCCTCTCATGGGAGCCCAGGGTGAAAGGTGAGAGAGACAGAGCTGAGCAACCTGGAGAAGAGACTGTTCAGGGAAGTGAAAACACGGTAAATGCTTAGTTTAACTTGGGGCGGGGGTGGGGGGGGGCAGGGAGAAGGGACCGAGGAGTCTTTAGCAGAGGGAGGAATGTGCCAAGCTGGCCCCCTCTGGGCTCTAATCATACAGGAGGAGCTCTGCCGAGTCCCATGGGGAGACGGCCGCTATGCCACACCACACGTGCATAAGATGTTCTGGGAAGCAGGTGGGGCTGTGGGTGTGGAGGGAAAGGGAGCTGCTGGGAATACTGCTTGGGTGGGGCTTGTCATGGGTGCAGCCTTGGTCCCCATGTGAGCTGAGCTGAGGATGCCTTTGAACTTCACCTGCTGGGCCAAATACCTGAGTGAGCCCTAGCCCTCGCCTGTGGTGGTGGGGGAGCTGCCACAGGCCTGGCCTTTAGGGCCTCAGGCTCCCAGATTTGGAAGGTCATCCCAGCGTCTCCGTCTCTCGCTCATGGGCACAATGAGTGTGGAGCTTGCTCACACTGGCCCCCTGGAGGGGACAGGGAAGAGATAAGACGTCTACTTCTGGGGTGGCTAGGAGGGGAAGGGGCGGGGGAGCCCTGACCTTGGGTGAGGAGGTAGGAAATGGGTGTTGGGAGGTGGAGGGGACAGCACAAGGCGGCTCAGGCCTGGCCACAGCGCAGACCCAGGTGCAGATGAGCCCAAATATATCTCAGCCTAGGCGGAGGAGGGGGGCCTCAAGGCAAGGAGGGGGTGGTTACTAGGTCACACGAGAGGGTGATGCTGGGATTTAGTGTGTAATTATGTGATTGTACTGCTACGTGTCCCGCTATGAGGCACTGGGACGTGTAAATGAGTACACACTCCAGAGCCAGCCCCTGTGCGTGTCGTGGCTTCAGCCCAGTGAGCACGCACAGACCCGTTCTGAAAGCCTGAGCTCCTCCAACCGGTGGGCGACCCGCCACGTGGGGGCCACCCTGGGAGAGGAAGGCCAGAGCAGGGGCCGCCTGCAGAGGACGCAGCCCAGCTGCGGTTGGGGGCCTGGTGCACAGGAGGGGCACAGCAAATGTTCGTGGGGTGAATTCACGAAAGAAAGAATCAAGTGAGGACACAGCAGCTCAGGCCTCCAGAAGGGACCCTCTCCACGCGGTCCCCCGCAGCCATTGTGCTGGAAGGTGTCCCCGGCAGGTGAGATGCTCTGCCAGGGTGAGAACGTCCCCTCAGCCTTCCCCTTTCCTCATAAAAGTCACGGCCGAGAACCTGCACCAGCCAGACGCCCTAACAATGCGGATGAACACCGCCGGCTGGTTTGTTCTGGATGGATGGGTTTGGGGGGGTGGTCAGGAAAGTCCCCCAAGCCCTCTGCCATTTCTGCCCACTCTGTGGGTGAAGGAGGGGGGTCACCCTGCCCTGCCTCTGTCAGCAGGACACACCGGACACCCCCAAACTTCTGCGGGCCCCATGGTTATGCTCCTGATCCTCAGGGGCAGCTCTGTGCCTTGACCCAAGATGCCCCGAGGCCCTAAAACCTGCTGTGCCATTTGCTTTGAGCTCAATGGCCTCTGAATGTTCTCCTTTCAGAGGATTCATTTTTCTTTTCAGCAAATTTATTTTTGTCACTGTGCTTTGTATAGGCTATTGTCGGGTATTGAAAAGCGATGATGTCCCTCAGGAAGCTCCTGGCTGGGAGAGGGAGGCGTCTGGGGCACTGCTGAGTGGTGGCGGCTGAGGCCTTGGAAGGGGAGCCAGGGGCCCAGGAAATCGCCCAGAATCTCCAAAGGGGAGGGGACCCACTGTTGGATAACAGGCTTTGCTGCCCTTTGCAGCTGCCGGGGCTGGGAGGCAGTCACTGGCGGGTAGGAAGGGACGCAAAACTACCTCTCACAGCCAGAGGCCGTCCGTGCCTTGGCTCTCCCAGGAACTCCAGGCTGGGCCACCCGCCTGTGACAGGTGCCAAGGCAAAGGACCAGGCCCCTCTGTGGTCTAGCACCCACCCCGGGTCGCAGGCTTACCTTCTGTGCCCGGCGTTTATCAGCTCTCTGATTCTGGTGGTAAATCCGGCTGAAGTTGGAGACGATCACGGGGACCGGCAGGGCAATGACCAGGACGCCACTCAGGGAGCAGATGGACCCGAAGATCTTCCCGGCGATCGTCTTGGGCACCATGTCTCCATACCTGAGGGAGAGGCAGAGGCAGGGGTAAGGGACAGGGGCCATTTGGGAGACAAGTCAGACTCCCCTGCCTTTCATTCACTCACTCACTCACTCACTCAGTCACTCAACAACTGTTTGGGGAGCCCAACATGCGTCAGGTACTGTGATAAGAACTGGGAAGGAACAGAACAGACAAGATCCTCTGTTCGTGGAGCCCACGTGCTACAAGGGGAAGACTTGTGGTTACTTCTGTGAGGGGAATAGGCATAGGCCCCATGCCAGGCAGGGGAGTGTGGTTAGGAAAGGCCTCTTGCAGAGCATTTCAGCTGGGATCTGAAGGTAAAGGATCCAGCTACGCAACAGCCTTGGGGAAGTGTGTGCAGGGCAGAGGGAACAGACAGTACAGAGGTTCTGAGGCAGGAGGAGCTTCGCCTTCTAGAAAAGGTTAAAGAGCCGACAGGGCTGACAGGAGGCGGTGGAGGCGGCAGGCAGGGGCCAGACCACGCGGCGTCCAGTGGGCCACAAGAAGGAGTGTGGATTTCACCACAAGCACAGGGGAGAGCCACAGGCGAGTTTTAGGCAGGAAAGCAACATGGTCTCATTTATGATGATAAAATAACCTATAATAAATCCACCTTCTACCGATGCGGATATTTATAATTTACAAAGCACTTCTACATATTGACCTCCACAACCCTGTCCCGATGTACAGCCACTGAGGCCGGAGGTGGCCGTGGACTGCCCTCATGCCGGGACAGCTGAGACTAAAACCCCACTCCTGCTGCTTTCGTCTCCTCCACAAACCACCCTGAGTGAGGGGAGCCGCAGGCGCCAAACACAGCCCCTCGAGCCGCAGCGCTGGCTCGTCTCAGAGCGCCGAGACAGTCTCTGACGCACTTCGCAGGCTGCAGCTGCCCCTGGGCCCCCCAGCCCGGGCAGGCCGGCCAGAGCCCGTCTCCTCCAATCCATACGACACTCTCCCGCGGTCAAGTGCTCAGCCTCTTCTTTACTGAGATAATTTAAAGGCCGTTTTAAGCAAAGAGCAGGTGCCAACTCCTTTGGCCAAAGCCAGAGACTCCATCTCCCCGTCTGTCTCCGTGCCCTCCAGGCGTCTGGAGCAGAAACAGCATCGGATGACCAGGAAGTGCTGTTGTTGAAACAGTGAGGCTCAAGGTCACTCGTCCTGGGGGGACCCCAGAGCCGGGGGCTCCATCCAGGGAAGGTGTGGAAGGGGGTGGGGTGAGCCAGGTGGGGAGTGTGAGGCCCTCACCTCCGGAACCCCGAGGGCTTTGGGGGCAATTCTGGAGGTGGGCCTCCATCTGGGGGTGAGCGGATGACCCCTTTTGAGCGTCTGACACCCTCTGAAGGCTCCTGTCCTGAGAGCTGTCCTCTTTCCCCTTGTCCTCGCTTGAGCTGTCTGAGTCACGCCACCGACATGGTCTGCGGTAGCTCCTCCTGGGAGCTCTGATGCTAGGTCTGCTTCTCTGCCACCGTGCTCAGGACTGGCCCCAGGGACGTGGTTGACAACTTGGCATCTGGAGTTACATGCCCAGGGTGAAGACACACCCAGCCCCAGAATCACCTGACTGTGTGACTTTGGGGGAACGTTACCCAGACTTCAGTTTCCTGGTCTACACAACGCAGACAGCAAGAGCGCCCTGGGTCCTAATCCTGTTGTGACGCCCCCAGCTGTGCCGTCATTTTAATGTCATTTTAACTAGGCATTCCGGTCACCACAGTCTCCGTTGCTGGGAGGCCCTAAGAACACAGCCGATTGCCCCAAGTCCCGAAACTCGTCATGAAGAAGAGAAGGGGGCTGCCCGCAGAGCTGAATCGCACCAGCTGGATTTCCAGACACTGTGACGGAAAGGCGGCCACTGGGCACGAGACCGTGGGTGAAAACAAAGCCGGCAGCAATGAGAAAGCGTCAGGAAGGCGCCATCCCAGGGCGGTCGAGGCTGGTGCCGAACGCTGAGGGCGACGGGAAGGCTGGCAGGAAGGACTAGGAGGAACGCTAGGCCTACTGCCGGGGCAGATGGTCTGCTGGCAGCCGATGATGGAGAGAACTGGAACAACTCAATTTCTGTGCACACTCGCCTTCTCCATGGGGAGCACGCGTCGGAGAGGCAGGGGCGAACGTGGGTGAAAAGGATCGGAGCTGGAGGGAGGGAATGGGAGCGCGGGCAAGTGCCCGGCTGTCCCCTGTGGGTTCAGATCACAGGGCGACCTGGATCCCACCCCCGAGATGGGGGCCGGGTGCAGACGTATTGGTGGTGCCTCTGTCCATGATCGCTGCCGCATCACGGGGCCGCAGAGACGCACCAAGAGACTAGAGGTAGAAAACTGTCGTGTTGGTGTGTGGAGAGGAGAGGAGAGGAGAGGCGGCCCCAGACGCCACAGGCCGTCGGGCCTGGCGTCCATCGGTCCTGCCGTCTAATTGCCGGGAGGATCTGAGCAGATTATTCAGCAGACAGCTGGTGCACACTTGGAAAATGCGCTGTGTTGGCGCACTAAGCACGTGTCTCTCCAAGTTAACCTCCTGCCTGGTTCCGGGAGGGTTAACCGGCTGGCGGATCAGGAGACTGCTACAGGCCTACTGCTTCGTGACTTCTGCAAGCTGTGATCTTGGCCCGGTCCTTTATGCCCTTGGCAGGCTGGAGGGAGGTGGCGGGACGGCCGTGTGGCTGGCAGGGGCTGGACAGCACCCTGTTTCCCCCCCCCCCACTGCCCCGTGTCCTCAAAGAGTGCCAATGGTGGGTCCTCCGCCAGCAAAGGAAGTTCAAGGTCTTCCTGTGAGAAGGGTCTCCTTAGCAAAAGAGTACCTGAAAGCGAGGATGGACCTGAAGTTCGGTCTCCAGCGGTGTGTTCCAGAAGCTTTCACAGCTCATGTAAAGCCAGAGGGTGGCAGCGGGGCTAATGGTTGAGCGAAGAGACTGCCATCCGGTTCGGGGTCCGGTCCTGGACCCATGTGACTTACTAAATAATTGAGTGACTTCGGCAAAGTTATTACTATTTTTTTAAACTTATTTTTATTGCATTTTCCCCATTACCATTTACCCCCCTTATATGTCTTCCACCTCCACCCCGCAATCACCCCACTGCTGTCCGTGTCCACGAGTCCTTTTTCTTTTTGGCTCAATCCCTCCACGCCTCGGCAAAGTTATTTAACTGAGCCTCTGCCAATATAAAATAGGCATTACAGACTTAACTTAGAGGGTTGTGATGATTTTGAGATAATTCAGGAGCAGCACTTGGTGCGTTGTCTGGGAAAATGTAAATTCTCCACAGCCAGCCAGTGTGGTGGGCCCCTCCCCCACCATTATGACGTCACTGGCCGGAGGGGCCGCCCTGTTCTTACAAAACTTCCCCTCTGCCCCTGCCCCCATTGGTCACAGGAAGTTCAAACTAGGTCAGTGAGTTCCTTTCCTGGATTCATTTTTAAAAAATATTTAACTT
Source organism: Desmodus rotundus (assembly GCF_022682495.2). Lineage (NCBI taxonomy): Eukaryota > Metazoa > Chordata > Mammalia > Chiroptera > Phyllostomidae > Desmodus > Desmodus rotundus. The sequence goes on from NC_071398.1 coordinate 62,030,362, forward strand.
GCTGATCTTAGAGAGAGAAGCGGGGAGGGAGAGAGGAAGAGGAGGAGGAGGGAGAGAGAGAAGCATGGACTTCTTGTTCCACTTATTTACAAGTTCATTGGTTGATTTGTGAATGTGCCCTGACCAGGGACTGAACCCACAACATTGGGTCATCAGGATGATGCTCTAACCAACTGAGCTATCCAGCTGGGGCCTCCTGGCTTTGTTTTTTAACAGCTTTATTGAGACACAATTTACATACCATAACAGTTGCCCGTTTGAATCGTACAATTCAATGGTTTAGTGTATTTACAGAGTGGTGCTACCATCACTAGTCTAACTCTAGAACATTCTCGTCACCCCAGAAAGAAACCTTGCCCCCATTAGCTGTCAGTGGCTTCTCCACACCCCGGTCCGGGCACCCACTAATCCACTTCCCGTCTCCACGTCTCTACAACGTCACTACTGCAGTGGTTCCCACACGTGGAATGCTGGGGCGGGCGGCCGACTTCTCCCTCAGCACAGCGGGCTGGGGTGCAGGGCTTGCCCACCTGGGTGCGTGTCAGACTCCACCCCTTCCTACGGGTGAAGAGCACCCCATTGAGTGGGGCACTGCCTTTCGTTTTATCGTCAGCTGATGGACATTTGGGTGGTTAGCACTTTGGGGCTGCTGGAAATAAAATCTGTTGTAAAAATTTGTGAACAAGTTTTTGCGTGGACACACGTCTCTGTTTCTCTAGGAGTCATGTGGTAACTCTATGTTTGAGAGTGTGAGGGACTGGCTGACTGTTTTCGAAGGTGCCTGTCCCATTTTACAATCCCACTAGCAATAAATGAGGGTTCTGATGTCTCCATATATTTTTAAAAGATTTTATTTACTTATTTTAGACAGAGGGGAATGGAGGGAGAAAAAGAGGGAGAGAAACATCAATGTGTGGTTGCCTCTCAAGCGCCCCGTACTGGGGACCTGGCCTACAACCCAGGCATGTGCCCTGACTGGGAATCGAACTAGTGACTCTTTGGTTTGCAGGCTGGTGCTCAATCCACTGAGCCACACCAGCCAGGACCAACGTCTCCATATTTTCACCAACACTTGTTACTGTTTGCCTTTTGGCTGCAGCATCCTACTGGGTGTGAAGTGGTGTCTCACGGTGGTTTTGGTCTGTATTCCCCTTGTTGACTAATGATGTTGGGCACCTTTTCCCCTTCCTGGATTTTTACCCTGGAGACCAGATCCACCTCTTGCAACAGAGTCGAAGCTGTGAAAAGTAAAGCTGAGGGGCTGTTTGCAGCCACGCTGTCTGCCGTGGGGAAAGCCGGGTTGTCGGAAGGGAGGAAGGCTGCTGACGGTGGAGAGGAGAGATGGAAGGAGAGGTCTGCTGGAGTTCGAGTGCCTGTCCTAGTTCCTCCTGAGGACCAGCTTCACTCTTGCCTTCCCTGGGGCTTAGCTGGTCAGTCCTCCCTTTGACTCTGCGTCCCGACAGATTATTATTTTTGTTTCACCTCCTTCCCTCTGGACCCCATGAGGATAACGATGCTGCTGGTGGTGATGATGGTGATGACCAGTCCACTACTGATTATTTTTAAGCGAGCTCTTTACATTTCTAAATGCCAGAGCTACTGCAAATTGAGGTTGTTAGGAGTCAAAAGGATTTTAACAGGTTGTAATCGAGGGTGAAGCCAACCCGATTAATTTTAACAAAGACAAATGACAACACCAGCATTTTGATTCAAATAATGAAGACCTGCAGAGTCATGGCAGAGACCAGCTTAGACGCCGTCCACGATAAGCTGGGGGATTGAACTTCGACTCAGCCAACCAGGGTGAGGCGGCTGCCAGAACCCATGGCCACCTTCAGCTGGATGGTGGAGCACAGTTTCCAGGAAAGGAAGTGGGTGCTCACCCTCTGCTCCTTGAGGCAGACCCTTCTGGGCTGCTGTGGGGGGCTCTGGCCACTGTGTATTCTGTGGGGCTTTTAGGAACTGGTCCATGGCCAGAGAAGGGAGGCTGGGATGGTGAATTGTCTGGCAACACTCAGAGGAACGGGAATATTTGGTCCGAAGAAGAGGGGAGAGTGACGGAAGGACGGGGGGAACAATAGATGGGGCCCATGCTGGGAACTGCACGTGCATCATGGGGTCTCACACTGACCCGACCCGGTTGGGTGAACCCCCCGTAAGGGGAGGAGGTGAAGTCCCAGGAGGACAAAGATTGGCTCCAGATCCCTCAAGTAGGAAGAGGCAGAACTGCCTGGGTGAAAGCCCAGGAAGGTCTGTTTCTATCGCCCTGCTGAGTCCTTCCCATCCTGCTCCGCCAGGGTCGGAGCGCGGGAGCGGGGTGGGGAGGGCTCTCAGGAGTCAGCTGGGGCTCACCCCTCTTTCATCTCCCTGCCTCAGTGGCAGAAGCGTGGGGTGGCAGTTAAAATGTGGACTCTGAGCCCTAGCCAGGTGGCTCAGTTGGTTGGAGCACAGTCCCATATACCAAAAGGTTGCAGGTTCAATCCCAGCCAGGGCGCATACCCAGGTTGCGGGTTCGATGCCCAGTCAGGGAGTATACGGGAAGCCAGTGATCAATGTTTCTCTCCTTCTCCCCCTTCTTCTCTCTCTAAAATCAGTAAACATATTCTTGGCTGAGGACTAAAAAGAAAGTGTGGACAATGGGTGTCATGCCACGTGGAGCGAATCCTGGCCCTGCCACCTTATTAGCTGGGTGGCTTTGGGCACACTACATACCTTCTTTGTCCTCAGTCTCCTGGTTGGTAAAATGATGGTCCTCCCGTCACAGGGTGACTGTAAGGGACTCAGCGAGTTGCTGTTGGTGCAATGCTCACTTCTGGCACACAGCAAGAACTTCAGGTTGTAAGTATTAAATGAATCCTGGGCTTAACCCTGCACTGTTTCGAGACAGAGCTTCGTGAAAGCCTCTTAGCCAGATTCACCTTCCCACTTTTGTTCCCCTTTAATTTACAGAGAAGCATCTTCTTAAGATGCAAATCCAAGCGCACCCCCCCCCACCCCTTGCTCAAGGCAGTCCGGCTCACGCTGGCGGGCTAGGTGAGCAAGGGAACAGAACCTGCTCTGCCGTGTGGCTGCAAAGACACAGCCCGTTACACAGTGAACGCTCGCGACCCAGCAGCTAACTGTGAGGGTCAGGGCCGCGACAGGCAGTGGGTCCCCGGGGTCCCTGCTGGACACGCCTCCTGGCATCTCTGACCTATTTTTTCCTGTTAAACTTTGCAGAAAGAGGGGGAGGAGGAAAGGAAAAACAAGAAAGTTCCTGGCCTCAAAAAAATTATTTTGAAGCTGTATCCTTATTTTAGTTTTTGTCTTCCCCCTCTTGTGCAAGTCAGGACTCTATTCTTCCTTTTCCTGGCTCAGTGCCTGGAGGAAAGCAAGGGACAAGAAGGCCCCCCCTGGAGCTGACATCCCAGGTATAGGGGAGGTCCGGTGCTCACCCCAGACAGTGGGCTCACACCCAGGCTTGACCTGGGGCCATGTGGAGGCAGCTGCCTGTCCCTGACCAGGTGGGGCTCGGGGCCGCGGGCCTTCGATACCCACCTCTCTCCCCCAGCACCCTCGGCCATCCTCAGTGATGTCTGGGCTGTGGCTAGAGCCGGCAAGCTTACCCTCCTAATATGGAAGACTAATTAATTTGTATTAGGGCTTAGGGATAATTAAACTTTTTATCTGAACTTAAGCTGTACAAACCACCCGCCTTGTACAATTAATTGCTGCCTTCACTTCCTCCTCCAGGTGCCGAGAGATAAGTGGATGCCAAGCTCCCCATCTGATTCTGCCACTCCTGCAGGGGCAGGGCTGCCTGTCTGGCAGGGTCCCATCTGTCCTGGAGGCCACGGCATGGCACCCTGGGTCCAGCTGCTTCGAGCTCAGCCAAGGACACGTCCCCCAGCCTTGACAGACACGCTCTTCTAGAAACTGGGCTTTCTTTGACCTGACAGGTGAGGCTCAGTGACTTGGGTATTGTCCTGCAAACTGAAAGGTCACCAGTTCGATTCCCAGTCAGGGCACGTGCCTGGGTTCTACGCCAGGTCCCCGTTTGGGGGCCCACGAGAGGCAAGCAATTGATGTTTCTCTCACACATTGATGTTTCTCTCCTTCCTTTCTCCCTCCCTTCCTTGCTCTCTAAAAATAAATAAATAAAATCTTAAAAAAAAAAAATAAAAGAAACCGGGCCTTCCCCAGTCCCTTCTCCCAGATCTCAGCCCCCAGGAGACTTGTCCCTGGGGATGAGTGGTGGCTGACAAGGAAGAGCTGCAAGGAGCAGCTCCCACATCTGGTCGGACCCCGCGCTCCCTCAGAGACCTGGTCCCGCAGGCCCGCGCCGTCTGCTCCTCCTTCTCCATATGTTCTTGCGGCAGCCCTTCTCCTGGGGCTGCTTCGTGGCCTCCTGCTTCCCCGGGCCAGCGAGCATTTCTCAGCGAGCGGTGGGCCGCATCAACAATAAAGGGAGTGTGAGCCAGGGTCAGCCTTTGCTTCCTGCCAGCGTGGGCTCGAGCTGTGAGCTGCGAGCTACAGAAGGGAGGGCTGGGTCCTGGAGAAAGTGGGCAGGCCCCGAAGTCTGCAGAGCAGAGGTGGGGGCGTGACCAGGGTCAGACCCACTCCCGAAGGTCAAAGTCGTGAAGGGGATAGGGAGTTAAGGTGGGATGGAGGGGTGACCAGACAAATTCTCAGGGACAGTGTTCGTGGGTGGTGCAGACCATGTGTAAAGGCCTGACCCCGACCCCGCAGGCACCCTGGTTCTCCTGGGCCCCAGCTGGGGTGGCCATGGAGACGGTGAGAAGCGGTAAGAGGCAGAGAGCAAGGGCTGAGAGGAGTCAGTCCTTGGCCGGGGCAGACTGCAGCGCTAAGTGACCACTGGGCCCTGTGCACAGCCACCAGGGGTCCCCACTCACCGCAGCAGGCTGCCCGCCACTGGCCACAGGGCAGGTCCGGTCTGTAGCAGCTGTCCTTTTCGGGCCTGACCAGCCCTTCTCCCCTCTCCCTCAACTGTCCAGCACCCCCTCCCCTGGTGCTCTCTCCCCCCCACCCCCCAAGGACCAGCAGATGGCCTCCCTCTTCCGTGAAGCTTTGTCTGAACTGCACTGGAGTATCCTTGTTTCAGAGTCTCGGGCTCTGCCAGGGTCTTGAAGGGGCTCTCTGGGCGACCAGCGCAGCCCCCACGGGACATGGGAGGCCTATTCTCAGTGGCCTTGCAGCTTCTGCTCCCCCCTGGACCCCCTCACAGGCCTCGGAGCTGGGCAGACCTGCGCTGAAGCCCTGGCTTTGCCTCCTCAGCGGAGAGCCTCGGGCATCACCAGTGGCGGTCTCAGTGTGCCCTTCTGGAAAACGGCACCACAGTGACCTGCCTGGCAGGGACGACACGAACATCACGTCTGAAAGCTCTTTGCAAACGGCAAGAGTGGCTTAGTTATCACTAGTGTAACAAATGTGAAACACTTTACTACATGTGTGTGGACTATAGTTACATACACATATATAAGTAGCTACAGTTACATAGAGCACCTGTTACAATTCTGTAACTATAGGTAAGTAGCTATACCTGAGATCTGAGTTACTCTTCTGCCTGAAACACCCCGGGTCGCCGGCAGGCTCCTCACGTCATCAGTTTACCTGTGACGGATTATCAGCCTGCTTCTCTCTAGCTGTGCAGCTTTGGGCCGGTGACTTAGCTCTCTCGCTCTCCTCGGTGGTAAAACCAGGAGTCACGTCTCTGGACAGGGGACGGTCACTGTGCCTCCTGCACCCCATAGCACAGCACGTGCCATTGCTGGGTCAGGGTCTTGCTGGCCCCTAGACAGGAAGCTCCATGAGAGCAGGCCTGGCACAGTGCCAGGTGCGTAGTAGGGCCTCATAGAACTAACGCCATCGTCTGGAAGATGGGGGTCTAGTCTCAGCACTTCTGCCATTTGGGACAAGTGAGGACACCTTTGGGGGGTGGACCAAATTCAGTCATTTCTAAGGCAGTGCGCTTGCAGCACAACTTAATTCCTGGGTCCCTAAGACACTTAACTGTCACCTCTGACCTTATTTCAAATCCTGCTCCAGGGGCTGGGGCCAATTTAATATTTTTGCTGAGCTGTGGAAAACCCAGAAGAATCCTTCGGCCTCTCACCGGCCCCGAGCTCAGCACTTCTGGGTTTGGTCTGATTCAGCTCAGGTGTTCTCTGAGCCTTGCTCACTCCCCAAAAGTGTGTTGTTTTGTTTGTTTGTTTTGTTTTTTGCTTTGGAAGGTGGACGTGAGCTATGGGCTGGACTCCACATTGTCCAACACCCTTGAGGTTGGCTGGGGGGATGGCGGCCCAGCCTCTTTGGCCTCTACCTTTGGTCTCTGGGTCTCTGGGCCTTTGCTGGTCTCTCTCTCTCTCACACTCTCCACTTCTGGGAGCGATGCCTCGGGGGTGTGGCCCCTGAGGGGACAGTGCTCTCCCGCAGCCTGTACCGGTGGGCTTGCTCTCTGCCCCCACACGCCAGCTCCGTGTGACCGCGTATGCTGGTGATAGCAGGGGCTCGGCCTGCCCGGGTCACTTCTGCGCCTTCGGTGCCAAGCACGGCGCCGGCTGGTACTGGGGTTCGTTCCATATTTTAGGAAGAGATGGATTGTTACCTGATTCTCTCTTAGCCTCTCTTGGGCCCTCGGGGCCAGGCTGTTCCAGCCTCGCCTGGGCTGAGGTTTGCTAGGATCAGTTAGGGTAGTTCTGGGGAGACCAGAGGGGGTCCTCGGGGCTGCCGGGGGGATGTGTGTGTAGCAGCATCCCTATGTACACCAACCCCCAGAGGGACCCGTCACCGCCTCGTCACCCCTTCAGAGAAACATGTACCATCGCATACACACGCTCAGACCAGGTCAGAGCTGGAAGAAACCTTAACATTCGCCATTCTGTGCGCACGCAAGTATTTATGGGTAAAACCACACACATCTGGATTTGCCTTCAAACACTCCAGGAAAAAAGGCGGAGTGAGGAGAAATGAGATACAACCGGGCAGGTGGTGTCATCCGCCACTCTCCACTTTTGTATGTGCTTGAAATTTTCCATAATCAAAAGTTTTTAGTTTTCTTCTGGTCAAGATGGCGGTGTAGGCAGACATGGCTCACCTCTTCACACGACCACATCAAATTACAACTAAAATATAGAACCACCATCACTCAGAACTGTCGGAAATCAAGCTGGATGGAAGTCTGACAACTATGGAATTAAAGAAACCACATCCATCGTGACTGGTAGGAGGGGCGCAGATGCGGCATGAGGTGGTCCCACATCTGTGTGTGGATAAAAATTTGGGAGGGACATCTTAGGAGCCAGGAGTCCCAGCCCCACACCAGGCCCCCGGCCCAGGATCCAGGGCCAGGAAGATAAGTCCCCACCACTTCTGGCTGCAAAACCCAGCAGGGATTCAGTTGGTGGAAGAAACTGCTGGAGCCCCCAGCAGTTCCTCTTAAAGAACCCACACAGGGACTCATCTGCTCAGACTCACTCCCTCTGAGCTCCAGCACTGGACCGGGGTGGCAGCTTGAAAGGCACCAGTGGTAGCAGGAAGAGACTCAACTGTCTGGCATCAGGGCGAGCAGAAGCCATTGTCCCTTTTCTAAACCCTCCCCTTAGAGAGCTGGCAAGCTGATGCCATATCTGAGACTCTGTCAACCTGGCTGACACTGACCCGCCTTGGAGATCCCCAGAGACTCCACCCCACCCAGTTTATGGGCCCACACAAGCTGCTTTTCCATGTGAATGGTTGGTCTTGGCCTCACAAGCAACAGGTGGCCTCAGTGAGCCCCAGGCCTGGCGCTAGCAGCAGCCAGTCTAGATCCACAGCTTGGCTTCACCTGGGAATCTCCAAGCCCAGCACAAGTAGCAGCCATCTCAGACTGCTTTACAGCTCAGGCAGGGTGCCCCGGGCACAACACAGGTGAGGGCTGACCTTGGCCTGCACCACCCGGGAAACCCCAGGGCCACTGCATCCAGTGGACGGCTACAGACCACATGGGAGCACCACCACCCTGCCCCTGCACAGCTGATCCTCCATGGAGGGAGGAGAGTGGAGGTCAGTGGTCACAGCCAGTCCTTGCAGCTGACTGGCCTGAGTAAATCCCTCCCATCGACCTGCCAACAGCAACCAAGTTTCAACTATAAGAGGAAGGTATGCTCAGCCCACACGAAGGGCGCACCTCGAGTACCCAGCTTGGGTGATAGGGGAGGCTGTGCCACTGGACCCTGCAGGACACCTACTACATTGGGCCACACAACCGAGACACAGAGTCAAAGCAGCTCTACCTAATACACAGAAGCAAACACAGGGAGGCTGCCACAATGAGGTGACAAAGGAACACGCCCATATGAAAGAACAGATCAAAACTCCACAAAAAGAGGTAAACGAAATGGAGATAAGCAATCTATCAGATGCAGAGTTCAAAACACTGGGTATATGGTCAAGGAACTTGGTGAGGACCTCAGCAGCATAAAAAAAAAAAAAATCCAGTCAGAAATGAAGGATACATTAGTTGAAATAAAGAACAATTTATATGGAAAAAACAGTAGAGTGGACGAAGTCAACAATCAAGTCAATAATTTGGAATACAAGGAAGTGAAAAACAACCAATCAGAACAACAAGAAGAAAAAAGAATCCCCTCAAAATGAGGACAGTAAAATCAGCCTCAGGGACAACTTCAAGAGGTCCAACATTCGCATCAGAGGGGTGCCGGAAGGAGAAGAGAAAGAGAGAGGAATTAGAATTCTATTTGAAAAAATAATGAAAGAAAACTTCCCTGATTTGCAAGTCCAGGAAGCACAGAGAGTCCCAAACAAGATGGATGCAAAGAGGCCCACACCAAGACACATCATAATTAAAATGCCAAAGGTAAAGATAAAGAGAGAATCTTAAAAGCAGCAAGAGAAAAGACATTAGTTACCTACAGGGTAATTCTCATAAGACTGTAAGCTAATTTCTCAAAAGAAACTTTGCAGGCTAGAAGGGCTTGGCAAGAAATATTGAAAGTCATGAAAAGCAGGGGCCTACAGCCAAGATTGCTCTACCCAGCAAAGCTGTCACTTAGAACAGAAGGGCAGATAAAGCGCTTCACAGGCAAGGAAACCTAAAGGATTTCATCATCACCAAACCATTATTATATGAAGGCGCTTTTTTGAGAAAAAAAAAGATCAAAAGGGACTTTTGTTGAGAAAGGGACTTTTTTGAGAAAAAGAAGATCAAAACTACGTACAATAAAATGGCAATAAATACAAATCTATCAACAATTGAATCTAGAAAACAAACTAAGCAAACAAGAAGAACAGAGACAGAATCATGGACACAGAGCGTTTTGATGGTTGCCAGAGGGGAGCAGGGAGGGGGAGAATGGGTGAAGAGATGAGGTGATTAAGAAATACCAATAGGTAGTTGCAGAATAGCCATGGGGATGTAAAGTACAGTATAGGAATTGGAGAGCCAAAGAACTTATGTGCATGACTCATAGACATGAACAATGGTGGGGGGGGGGGGTGGATTGCCTGAAGGAGTGGGGGGTGCTGGCTGGAGGGAGGGCAAAGGGGGGAAAAATCAGGATAACTGTAATAGCATAATCAATAAAATATACTTTAAAAAAATAGCCCTGGCTGGTATGGCTCTGTGAATTGAGCGCCGGCCTGCAAACCAAAGGGTTGCTGGTTCGATGGTTCAATTCCCAGTCAGGGCACATGCCTGGGTTGCGGGCCAGGTCCCCAGTAGGGAGTGTGCGAGAGGCAACCACACATTGATGTTTTTCTCTCTCTTTCTCCTTTTTTTCCCCTCTCTCTAAAAATAAAATAAATAAAATCTTAAAATGAAATAAAATAAAAATGAAAAAAGTTTTAAAAACCCAAAGAAGTTAAAGGAAGAACCATCTAGTCCAAACCCCTCACTTCAGAGCCCCCCGAAGCCACTGCTCGTTTTTACGCATGACAGCCAGCCCTGCAAACCCCTTAGTGCTCATTCAGCGTTGCATCTGAGTGGGGCCCGTGCTGGAGCCTTGCTTCATTTATTTATTTAATCCTCACCTACAGGCATGCTTATCGATTTTTTAGAGAGAGAGGAAGGGAGAGAGAGAAAAAAACATGCCTTCCATAAGCGCCCCAACCGGGGATTGAACCTGCAACCTTTCTAATGTGTGGGACGATGCTCCAACCAGCTGAGCCACCTGGCCAGGGCTGGAGTCTTGCTTCTCGAGCGCAGGGCTGCGCCCTTTGCTACTTTATAGCCTCCTGTAGAGTTTAAACTAGGGCTGGGCATATGGGAAAGATCTCGTGAACATCTGTCAGCTGCTGCTGCTCGGCCCTTGCCCCCGGGCCTGGCATTTAGGCCCTTCTCCACCCTCACCCCACCCCAGCTCCTCTCTGGCTCTTGCCAAGGATGCTCTCCTGTTTCCCTCATAATCAAGTGTTTGCTCACCTGGCGGCGGGCTTGCCCTATCATCCTTATTTAAGTTAATTAGATCTGAGCAGAGGCAGGCAGGTATGGATGGCACTGGGGTGGGGGAGGTGCTCCAGGGTCGGCGGCTCGGCTCCAAGGCTCTTGCACAGGGGTAACGCTGGAGGAAACTAAGGCTCAGAGAGCGGAAGTCACAATCCCCAAACCACAGACGGCAGAGCTGGGATTGGCGCCCTGGAGGTCTGCCCTCAGAGCCTGTGCCCTTGACCACTACCTCTCAGTGAGGGAAGGACAGACAGAACAGGTGGACCAGGCTCTGAGAAGGTTCCAGGGCCTTCTCGGCCTCTCTGCACTGCACCTCCCCCTGGGCCCTCCAGGGCCGTGCATGGCTTATGCGGGCCTACGGCAGGGCGGGCACCCATAGGAAGGGCAGAGGTGTCTCAGCTACAGAGCAGAACCCAGCAGCGGGCGGAAAGGGCGGCTGGAAAAGACAGGCATGGCTTATTCATGTCCTTTCTCTTCAGCAAAGGGCCCCTTTAAAAACGACTCAATTGAGCATTAATCTGGTTGAAACACCCACCCCTACAGGGAAGAGCAGAGGTAGAAAGTGTGTATGTGGTGAACACATGCCTCCGTGCACTGGAGAGGGGCCATGTGGGGACCCTGCGGGTTGGAAGTCTTCCAGGGCCGGCCACACAGCCACGGGCATGACCTGGGCATGCCCCAGTGCCAGGCTGGGCCCCCTCCTGCCTCCACCCTCCAACTGGCCTGCCAGCCCGCCCTCTCTGTCTTCCAGCTGGTGGGGTCCCCACAGAGCCCCATCACGGTCAGACCGACACACACCGTGTGCGTGTTAACGCGACTCCTCTGTGGATGGCATGAGAACCAACCTTAGGAATAGGACCAAGTGCAGAGGAAAGTTCTAGAGGGGCGTATATCCACCCCCTCAAGGAGCGGGGCTCAGCTGAGGCCTGAAGCCTAGGGGAGGAAGCAAACTGCTTGAGTGCGAGGTTCGGCTGGGGAGGGGAGGGTAGGGCAGGGGCGCGGGGGCTCGAGTACACTGCTTGCTTGGCTTGGGGGGAGAGTCTAAGGGAACACCCCAGAACACCCCACACCTGCAGTCAAAAAGGCAGCAACTGGTTTGTGGGTGAAAAGGATTATAGAGTATGTTTATGTTTTTATAAATTCAGAAGTTGGGGCCAAGGCATTCCGGAGAGGCTGCTGGTGACTGCCCAGTGGCAGGAAGTGGACAGGGCGGGCAGAAAGACAGGAGTGAGGAAGGGGTGTTAGCCAGCGCTCTCGGAAACCCGGGTCCAGCCGTGCTCCCAGGTCCTCCCACTTAGCGACAACATCACGTCCACGTGGACACTCTGCCCCTTGAAGCACACGCACTGCAGCCTGGTCCCAGCTGCCGGGATGCTCGCCGGCCTCCTGCACACTCCGGCTCCAGGGGGCCACATCTGTCTCCCTGAGAACAGGGTCCCTTGCAGGGAGCATGTCTGTTTCAACAGCCCCCCTCGCCCCGGGGAGAGCGCCTGCTCAGCCTGGCCTGGTATCCCACCGCGGGTTTCGCTCTGCTCTGGGCTGCATCTGCTGGCAGCGCTCACGGCTCAGCCTTCTCATATTCCTCCGAACTTTGCACACGCCTGTCACAGCCACTTAGAGTCGCTTCCCTGCTCCTCCCTGCCATTCCCGAGCATGCTGCAGAGGGGGACTAGGGGCTGCAGGCTCAGAATAATCCTGATTCATCTCCTGAGTCCTCCACGAGGATTTGGGCAAAATTTCTAACCCTTGTTTTCTCATCTGTAAAAATGGGACTAGTTCTGTCCCCTCACATCGCCCAGTCACTGTAAGGGAACGTGGGGGAAGGCACGTCCTCTCCTGGTAACAGAAAGCTAAGCAATTTGGATGAAGCGCTCTGTGGACAACAAACACAAAGACTGAGGACGCACACCCAGCATTTTCTCCAGCTCATCTAGGAGGTAACAAAGCAGTGAGGGCTCCCCGGGCGTCATCTAGGAGGACGGGAGAGCTCGGAGAGGGAAGTACTCGACAGCGCCTTTGCTTTGGAGACATCGGCTGGTCCAGAAGTAACAGTGCCTTGGGGAGCTGTGGCTTCCACGGCCCCCTCCCGTCCCCTGCCCAAAGGTGGGAAGCCTGAATAAACAAACGCTCTCCACCTCGCTCCAAGTTGGGACCCTGCAGGGCTTCGCCCTCAGAGTGAGGGTGAGCCAGAGGCAGACCGTTCCTCTCTTGGACATGCAGCTTTGACTCCGGGGCGAGGAGTCCAGGTCAAGGTGGCCTCGGACTGGCAGCGGCCCCGGGTCTCAGGAGGAAGGACACTCCACGGGTGATTCCTTCCCTTGGTGTTCCGAAACCCTGACCAGTGCAGAGCCAAAGACGATCGAGACACAAGGAAGGAAGACATGATGAGGGACAACCAGAGTGAAAACCCACACAACAGACGTCCAGAAACACAGGAAGTAACGAAAGTATCGCCCACAGACAGCTCTGTTTACGATTCAAAGGAATAGAAGGGAAGCTTCAAAATTCTGTCAGCGAATGAAAATTAAAACGCAATCTAGCAGTTTTGAAAAACCCAAAGAGTAATTCTACAACTGAGGCTGCACTGCGTGCTCGGCAGGCGGGTTGGAGTGTGGATCAAATGCGGCTGCAGACTAAGCGCCGGCGCACTGCCGTCTGGAAGAACCGCCCAGAACGCAGCTCACAGGGACAAGGAGAAAGGCGCAGGCCTCGCTCAGCGCCCGACAGACGGGAGTCGGAGCTCAGTAAATACCAGTTTCACTCCTTCCCCTCTTTCAGGTACCAAACATGTGCTTCTTGTTTCAGGAAACCTTTTCTGAGTCCTTCGGCCTGACGTCCGTCACTCCATTCCCCTGAGTTTTCTCAGCATCTCCGTCCTTGTTCATTCATTCTGACAGGGACCCCTTCATTTCTTGAGATGGACCAACGGGAGACTAAAGTCACACCCCAAACACGCCTCCTGGTCAAATGTTTCCTGGCCCGCAACCCCCTCCCTCCTCTCGGCCATGGCGACGTATGCTTCCTTACTAGAGATCCCGCGCCAGGGAAAGGGAGCCAGGGGAACTGCAGAACAGGTCTACTTCCTGACCCTGTTCCCCAGTCAGTGCTGGGTCAAGGCCACTGCTGTCCAAGAGCAGCTACAAACACTTCCGGGTTCAGGGTCAACAGGGAACGTGCCTTCCTCTTCCAGCATAGGCTCTGGCCTAAGCTCATTGTGGACATTCTGCTGAGCCAAGTCAGGGAGTCAGGGTGGTTCTGCACGGCCACCAGTGAGACAACAAAATCCCCTGCCTCCAGGAGGACAATGTCAACTCCACAAAGCAATCAGTCCTCTGTCCTGCAGCCCCTGCTCCTCAGAGACTTTGGCAGCCACAGGGGGGCCTTGCCAGAGATGCCCCCGCAAACCACCATCAAGCACTGGAGCAAGAGGGACAAGGAGGCTGAACAACCCCAGACCCCACTCCCCCACCTGGGTCACCCTGGCCCTGTGGCCCTGGGGACACAACCAGGCAGGACCGAGGCAGACCCAGGACAGTGGGCTGTCTCCCCGCCTGAGCCTGCAGCGTCGGGAAAAAGGTACGGATTGGCTCGGGGAGAGACAGAGGGGAGAGACGCTCTGGGACCCAGGCTGCTGTGGAGTCTCGGCAGGGGCCTGGGGGGTGGGTGCTGGGAGGCTGGGCAGGCGCGTGGTGTAGGCGACAAGGAGAAACGTGTATTGATCGTAAGAGCCCCAGGGACCTCAGAATCCAATGTCCTGGCCTCACTTGCTCTGTTTCAACAGCAGGAAATTATTTTCTAGACTTAGAAAAAACTGTCTCTCATTTCTCGAGTACGTGTGTGCGTGCGCGTGTGCATGCGCGTGTGCGTGCACTCACCCTCACGTGTGACCTGCTCATCAGATCGCAGGTCCTCCCAGAACAAAGGCCCCCTCGTCTCATTGAAAACCCTACTGACTGGTGGCCTGGCTGAGTGCCAGGGCCTCAGAGCGATCTACACAGGGTCGCCACCCTGCCCTTGGGGTGCTCCGGGCTCCAGGGAGTCGCATGTGTTCCCGATGGCGCCCACTGCTCCCGGCCTGCCACAGGGCCCTCTTCATCCCCTGATCGGTATCGGTCGGCCACAATGAGTATTCACGGCCGGCCCTGCTCCAAGGGCAGCACCGGAAATTTCAAGCAAAAGCTGCTTCCTGGCCCGGCCTTGCCCGGTGAGGACAGGATATTACTGAGATGGAGGCTGGATGAGCCGAGCCGGCTCTCGTCTGCCCTTTCTGCCCTGGAGCAGGGAGCAGGGATAGCCGAGCGGTCAGCGTGGCAGAGGCCTCCTGACTTGACTCGTGGCTCCTTCTTGGACAAACTGGGTGAGTTGTGGGTCGCTTGCTGCCCCTTTCGCTCCTCTTCCCTTCTCCTGATTCGGGATTTGGTTTGGTGCCTGGACCAGTGACCGTTTCACCTGTTCCAGGTCTCGGTCCCACAGCTGGGCCTTTACCTCACTGGAGGATGCAGGCCCCTTGTGCTGGGACCGCACACCTTGGCAGGAGTGGCTCCTGGTTGCTCTGAGACTCTGGTGGTGGGGGGGCAGTGGGAAGAGCTCCACCCACCCTCTTTGCCCCGAGGCTGCCCCCGCAGTCCCTGCTGGGCACAGACTGACGTGCCCTGAACTTCTCTCCACGCATCCGTCATGGCTGGAGGGACAGCAGGTGTCTGAGCACAGTCCCTTCTGTTCGCAGTGACCATCTACAGCCAATTAGCTGAGCCCAGGAAGGTGGAAAATGCCTGTCTTCAGCCCGGAGCCAACAGTGAACCCGGTGTTTCTGAGACATTTCTGCGAAGGGAGAGGATGGCGTGACCTCCCAGGTCCCGGGAGCTGGCTTGAGGCTGTCAGCCCAAGGCTTTCATAACAGAAAAGGCCACAGAACATTCCACAGAGCAGCTTAAAATAAGCGTAAACCTTGGCCATCGCTTTTCCAGAGAGGGTCTGGGATTTTATGTGCAAGAGCCGAACATTCCCTGGGGTCTCACAAATTGGAGTTTCTGCTCTGAAGGCTGTGGCAGCTGGAAAAGGGGGCAAGCCCGTAACTGGGGGCTAAAATAATTGGTCTCAGCACGCACACCCCCTCCAGCCTCTGCTTGTCGCACCCTCTGGCTGCACGGGCCTCAGGCAGGCTGACTCACACAGCCGGCTAGGCTGCAGCGCCGTCCCGGCACCGCAATCAATATTCAATTTAAGCTGATTTTTTCTGTGTAAAACTGTTGAGTAAGGGGAGAGGGCTTCTGGCTGGCGCTATGGCGGGGAGGTCCTGGGTCTGTCGCCACCTGCCATGTGAACTTCAGCAAGTCCCTGTCCTCTCTGTGTTCTCTTGCCCTCATTTGCTCAGTAGGTTTAGTGACCCCTGAATCACGTGCACTCAGGAAGAAAAGATTCATGCTCACCGAGTGGGCGACTATGTCCCAGATCCGGGGTTTTATACACATTGCCCAGGATCAAACGGGATAAGAGAGGTCAAGGAGTTTCGACAGAACCACAGAGCACTCTACCGATATGGGAGCTGATTTATTTTTACTCTTTGCTGCCCAAACCCAGGCGACCCTGACAGCACCTGGTGCATAGTAGGTGCTCAGGATTACGCTGAACGAGTGAACGCTGGTGTCCATCCTTGCCTTCCCTGGTCCCGGGCTCTGGCCGGGCAGCGGCAGGGGATGAAAGGGTGGGAGGCAGAGCTGAGGGCCGCCCTGATCCCTGAGCCAAATGTACTCCCAGGACCATCTGCTTAGGGGACCGACAATCTGGGCCTCTGCCGTCACCCGCGGCCCCCAGCAGTCAGCCTCGGCTGCAGAGGACTCAGGGGGCCGGTTTTCCGAAATCGCAGGGCTCCATTAAGGTATGACTGGAGTTCTATTTTCAACTTCCCCTGGAGAGATGTTACTCACCAGGAAGAGGTGCGCCACACCGACATCTTCCTTTGAGAAGTTTTTCTAGAGAATTTAGACTCGGGCACCTCTTCTCCTCCCCCTCCCACCCCCGAAGCTGACTCCTGGGCCCAGCAGTGAGCGTCCCAAGGAGCGGAGAGGAGCAAGATGCCGCGCGGGGATTCCGAGCCCGCAGCAGCGCCCCGCGAGCCAGTCCCTCTGAGCGTCAGCGTCACGGGATGGGGACCACAGTGAGGGCAGGCGGGCGGGTGCTCGGGCGGTGCCGGACAGGAAATGCTCCGGGAGCGGTCGCGGAGGCGCGCCGGGAGGGCCGGCCTAGCTGGCTGTCACCAACAGTGCTGATACTAACAGGAGAGGACGTCCCCACTGCTGGGTGTGCTCGAGGAGCTGGCTCTCATGTCCCGGGGTGGCTCCTCGGGTGGCTTTGTCCCTAGGCCAAGGGGTCTCACTGCCACAGCCTGCACTGGGCATTCTGGGAAGAGCAGAAATGACTGGGGGTGGGTGGCCCCTGGGCGCCCACCCCTGACCGGCTTGGAGCCCGCGGAGGGCTCCCTGCGGAGCGGCCAGATGCGTTCCCTCCAGGTGGGCGGGGCCGGGTCCCCGGGCCAGGAGACGGTCAGTTACAACTCGGGCAGTGCACAGGTGCTGAGTGCTTGCTGTATGCCAGGGACAGTGCCGGCGCTCTCTTCACTCGGGCTTCTACTTTGTAGTCCGCGCGGGGCTCGGTGAGGCAGGATCTCTCGCCATCCCCATTTGATGGACAGCGAGACCCAGGCTTTTGTGTTCAATCGCTTCCCCGAGGCCCCTGCTTTGCAAGCAGGAGAACCCGGCACAGACCCCGTCCTGCCTCTGGTCAATGTCTGAGCTGACGTCCCAGCACCCTGGCTGCTGGGCACAGGGCGGCAGGATCCCAGCCCAAACCCTGTCCCTGCGGTACACGTGCCTGCAGTCCCGTCCCTGTCCCTTGGGTTTCTCTTGCTCAGGCCTGGGGGCATCCAGAAAGGGGTTCTCCCAGCATCCCCTGCTCCTCACCCCCCACAGGACAGGGTCTGATACCTAGAACCATGGAGACAGGAGCAGCTGGCTCAGGTTCCCTGGTGAAAGAGCAGATAGGAGTCAACCCGCAGGCGGCCCGCCCCTGCCAGGCAGGTGAGGTTACCTCAGGCCTCTCCAGCTGGAGAAGAGCGGCTGGGGCCGAGGGGGGAGCTCCGCTGCAGGACGTCGGGTGAGGGAGGAATGGGAAAGAGGTCACACAGGGTGACAGGGGGCCCAGACCACCCCCTGGCCCCTAGTGAGGATCAGTAGCCAGAAATTCTGGTGCCAGCCCTACCAAACTACAGTCCTTCACATTAATGCACAATCCAATTTCAGTTCCCTTTAAGAAACTGCATATTTTTAAAAAATACATGAAGAGTTGGAAAGGAGCCATGGCAACGAGGAGGCTGAGCATGGGAGCTGAGGCCAAGCCTTTCCTCCCTCCCCTGGGGCGTCTGGTCTTCCCAGTCTGGACCCCCGACCTTCCTTTCCCTCCAGCACAAGTGTAAACGGTGCCGTTTTTCCAGGACTCGGGGCCGGCGGGTGGCTTTCGGCAGCCAGGAGGGAGCAGCCCAAGCCTCTGCTTGTCCCAGGCTTGCTCGGCCGCTGCGAGGGCGGAGGGCCCAGGACTCGCGCCCTCTGGGCCAGGTGAGGAGGCTCTGCTCAGGATGGCTCCCCTTGGGGTGCTGGCACTCTGTTTGGGTCAGAGGGTTTCGCCAGCACCAACTCGGACCTATTGGGGGTCAGTCTGCTTCCCCCACAGGAACTGGGTGGCAGCTGGGGCTCCCGTCCCGGGTTAGAGGTGAGGGAACTGAGGCTCCGAGGCACATGTTGCCCTGCTCAAGGTAACAGTAACACTATTTGGTAAGAGCCTATTTTTTGTCAGGTGCCACGTGGAATGCTTTACACACTCCCTCTCCCTCTGTTTAAAAAAAAATTTTTTTTATCCTCACGTGAGGACTTTTTTTTTCATTGCTTTTAGAGAGAGGAAAGGAGAGAAAAACATCGATGTGAGAGAGGAGCATTGTCTAGCTGCCTCTTGTACGCACCCGGACTGGGGACCGAATCAGAAACCGAGGTGTGTGCCCTGACCGGGCATCAAACGTGCAACCTTTCAGTGCCAGGGTGATGCCCCGACCTTCCGAGCCTCACCTGCAAGGGAGGGTCTCTCCCTCAGTTTGGCGGGGCCCTCCCCCACCTATAAGCTGGCGATCTGTCAGAGCTTTTAGAGAATTTGCTGAACACACCAGTCGCTTAAATGAAGGGCACCTTCCGTGTGCTGGGCCCTCGGGTGGGTCTCCAGGGCAGAGAGAAACAAAGAAAGTGAGCCCAACCTCGGGGAGCCCACCCTCCGAGGCCGGCTGCAGTTGGCTGATGAAACAGGCATTACTCACACGTGCCACGTGCCAGGCATTGTCCCCGCACGGGGCACAGCATGGCCTGGTGCCCCTCCTGGGAAGGGGCAGACTGCTGGAGCCCAACTTCTGAACTGATAACTGCCACGCACAGGGAAGCCCCAAATCGAGGTGGCAACGAACTGAGTGGGGTGTGGGTGAGGCGAGCCCCCCAGTTCACTGGGGACACCTGGGGACACCCTGCAGATTCCACACTGTGGTAGGAGATGACGTTCACTGAGCGTCCATGACGAGATGTGGCGTGTCTTGACGACTTCGTCCTGCGTGAGCCCTGCACGTGGTGGGGGCCGAAGGAGGGATTAGCTGAGAGACGAGTAATTGAGGCCCCTCTGTCATCTTCTTATGTCTTTATCGCTCAGGTTGATCAGCTTTAACGAATGCTGACTTGGAGAACTGATTACTAGACAAACCCCTGTCACCAGATGGCTTTGGGGGCCTGGAGGTCACTGGTGGAGAACGGGTGCACAGTCGCTAACACACCACCCCCAGTGTCTTCAGATGACCTGCTGGCATAGGGGCCATAGGCCTGGCTGCCAGGATGGTGACCGACTCCCCCCCCCCCCCCCCCCCCCGTGGTCATCTCTCTCCCCGGCCCGAGGCTCTGCTCTCTGACACGTGTTTATTCATCCTCTCTGCCTGCGTCCCTAGGCTGTATCTGTGTAGCGTAGTGGGAAGGCCCGGTGCCCTAATATCTCTAGCAGGTAGAGAAAGATCTGGCTATATTTGTACCCTGACCCATGCGGTGCCTTTGTCCCAGGGAACACAAAGCAGTGGGAGCACTTTGGATCAGGTTTGGATCCTGGCTCTGAGGGAGCAGCCACTTCCCTCTCTTTGGCAGAAGGGACAGCCAAGCCCTGGGTGGCGGCCCCTGCACTAGAATCCAAGGGGGTGGGGTGGCCAGACTGCACTCAGGGCAACTGAGGCCTGCCCTCCGGGTGCCATCTCCAGCTGCCCGGGGGCCAAGGCGACTTTTAGGCAGCTCCTTTGGCTCTTGGTGAATTTCATTCCTCAAAGAGTCCCCTCTCTCCCCCCCTCCCTCCGCTCCCCTCCTCTTCTCCTTTCGGACCAACCATTCCCTTCGGGATATTCCTGGTTCCTGAGCACCACTGCTCAGAGAGGTCAAGAGAGAAGGTGGAAGGGAGTCCTGGCCTCTCCTCCTGCACGATCTCACACAGGAGGAACTTCCTCTCCAGGATGCCGCCATCCCCCTCCTCTGCCGCCAGCAGTCTTCCCCAGGACCCTGGGAGGGGGCGGGGGAGGCCGGGGGTTGCTGTGGGAGTCACGGCTCACCTCCCTGAGTGCACACACTGGGACGGCCACAGGACCAGCTCATGCATTACCCCTTAATCCGACAGCAGTCCGCGTGAGGCACCATCAACCCTCCCATTCCACAGATAGGAAATCGGAGGAGCGGACTGTCTTAACCACGTGCACAGAGCTCGGAAGGCTGAGCACGGCCCAAGGGCTCTGGAGCCTGTGGGACCGATGCTTCCAGTGCTGGGGGGGGGGGGGGGCAGTGAGTCCTAGTGCTCCCGCCCCTGTCCTTGGGGACAAGGGCAGCAGCTTCCCGCAGGTCCTCCTGTGGGCGACAGGCTCTCCCTCTCTCTCACGCTTGTGTGTCTCATTCATGGAAGGAACTGCTCGTGTCAGGTTCAGGGGTCACCCTGACCCTCCAGCCCCTGAGGAAGATAAGGATGACTGGAGGGGAAGTGACTCAGACACCGCCCCCCGCTGCCCCCAGAGAAGCCCATGTGTGCTCACAGCAGTTCATTCCTTCCCTCCACGAACATTCACGAGGCTGAGGGGAGGCGGGGAGGCACACCTGGCATCTTCCCCGGGTGTGGTGTCCCCTCCGCTTTTCTCCTACCGATTTATCAATGGGGTCATGGCTGGGCTTTTCCGCATCTCTCCCTTAAAGACGGGGCTGAGGCCCCGGGGACAGATGCGAGTGAGGGGACTGCGATGCTCTCCAGACTTCCTGGGTGCAGGGGAGACCGGGCACTGTCCTCCTAAGTTCTCCTCGCTCCGCGACCAGGGCTGGCTACTCCACATGCGTCCTCGCTGCCTCCTCGGAGTCAGCAGGGCAGGTCTGTGCCTGGCTCTCTGCAGAGCCGTCTCAGGATCACACAGGCGCCGGCCTCAGGCTCTGTCCCTTTCCAGGCTTCCCTGGGACAGGCCCCTGAGACACCAGACCCGACCCGGAGGAGGCCCAGCCCCACACCACACAACCTGCAAAGACGACCCCTTATTTTTTCTCTCCTCTCTGAGAGACACAACTCAAGACGAGAAGCAACTTGAACCCAGACAGGCCTTTGCTCTTTCAGGAGGACTGACACGTCCCCAGTGTGGCCACACATATGCACAAGAAGCCTCTCACAGGCCCCTCTCTACCTGTGCGAGCTTAGCTTCTGCCTGGACGGTAGCAGTGAGCAGGTCTCCTCACCTTTGAGGACCGGACTAGCTGGAATTCAGATTAGAGACATGAAACAAGAAAAAAAAATAACCCCAGGCCCTATGGGGCGGGGGGTGGGGGGGAGCTCATTAATGTCTCTGTTCCCCTCCTCATTAAGCAAGAGCTCGCTCATAAATATTCATAGAATTCTAAAGTAAGAGTGAGGTGAAAGTTAAGTTAATGCACCGCAATTAAGACTGCTCAGAGCTCCTGAGCAGCCTGCCCAGGCTCTTGTCGCCCCAGATCAGAGGTATGGGGTGCTCCTACTCCCCCAGAGGGCAGAGAGGGGAGCAGGTGTTGGGACAAAGCTTTCAGGAGAAGAGGGACCCAGACCCACCTCGTGCAAGCAGCTCACAGGCCTGCTGGTGCCTTAGGCTGAGAAGCACAAGGTAGGGGACCCTGGCTGGTGTGGCTCTGTGGATTGAGTGCCAGCCTGCAAACCAAAGGGTCACCGGTTCGATTCCCAGTCAGGGCACGTGCCTGGGTTATGGGCCAGGTCCCCAGCAGGGGGCTCGTGAGGCAACCACACATTGATGTTTCTCTTCCTTTCTCCCTTCCTTCCCTGCTCTCTGAAAATAAATAAATAAAATCTTTAAAAAAAAAAAAGGCACGAGATAAGGGAGGGTCTTGAAGACCTGCCAGCACCTGTCACTGGGTGCCCCACCTTTTTTCATTTTGATTCCAGCTGGGTCGAGGTGTGAGTGACGAAGCTGTGAAATATTCAAAGTGCGCACCGAGGTGATCTGATGTATGTACACGCTGGGACGGGATTCCCCGCTCCCCCCCCCCCCCCCGCCGCCCCCCGTCTGGTTGATGAACTCGTCCATCGGCTCTCGAGCTGCTCTTTTCCCTCTGTTTGGTGAGAACACCTGAGTTCTGTTCTCCTACCCATTCGAATTATACGACGCAGTGCGATCGACCAAGCCACCGGGCTTTCCGTTAGACCCTCAGACTCGATGCACCTTATAACTGAACGTTTGTGCCCCTTTACCAACTTCTCCCTATTCCCCCCGCCCCCAGCCTTGCCGATCGCTTTTCTAGTCTGTTTCTATGACTCTGCCTTCTTAACAAATTTATAGCCCACACAGGAGTGATTCCAGGCAGTGCGTATCTTTCTCTGTCTGGCTTCTTTCACGTGGCCTCCCATGTCACAATGAGGTAACTGTCACCAGAGGGGCCACATGCCTGGCCAAGGCGGCGGCGCCAAGCCCCCACTCAGGGTACCTGCTGCCACCCGCTGCCAGCCTTTCCCCGGGACAGGAATGCGCTCACCTTCCCGGGGTCTTGTGCGGGATCTGGCCCCGGTCTCCCCTTGCGCCTGAGCCCTTTGATCCAATCCACTGAGCCAGATTAATTTTCTTAAATGCAGTTTAATTGCATCCCTCCTTGTAGAAAACATTCATTGGCTCCCCATTGACTATGAATTAAGTGCAAACGCCTCATGTTCTGCGGTCCAAGTGCTCCTTACAAACTTAATCACCACGACTCTTTGCTCATTTCCCAGCGCTCCAGCCAAGCGGAACTCCGCGCTCTGCTCCAGACAAGCTGCTTCCTCTCCTGCCTCCCAGGCAGCTCCCCCCCACCCCAGCCCACCCCAGGGAATCCTGTCCCCTGCACCGTCTACCTGTCAAAGTCCTGTCCCTTCCCAGGCCTGTTTCAAATGTCATCCCTTCCTTCCAACGGGTCCTGTGTCCCACAAGCTGATGTAATTTCCCTCCAGTGTATTTTGCCTGAACCTCTCCAACGCTACTCTGCTAATACCTAGGTTCCTGTTATTAGTAGCCAAACTGCATACCTGTTACTGTTCTGCAGTATAGTATGCACGCCGTTGTTATCAGCTAGGCCGCACAGGTCAGGAGCACACACCCAGGCAGTTCAGCTGATGATAATGAGAGTGACACAGTCGGCACTTAGACAGACCCGGGCGGAGCAGGAACCAAAGGCTAGGTACAGAGTCCCCGGGGCAGAAAGGCCCCGCCTAGGAACGGGCAAACCTGGGGACACAAGTACTGCAGGGGGGCCCCGCCCCCAGGGGACCTTTCCTCCCCCAGCAGGTGGCGAGTCCCTGGTAGACTCCCTCAGAGGAGGAACGAGGGGGCCGGAGAAAGGCCTCCCGGGACTCCCATACAAGCCCTGGCAGGACCACTCCCTGAGGCATGAAGCCCTCAGGACAATGAGTTTCTGACCCACAGCAAGTGAGCTCAGGAGCAAAGCCCCGGGGCTGTGGGCCCAGAGTTTAGGGCGAACTAGAGGTAACGTCTGGGCCTCAGGTGTGTGGCAGCTCCAGGCCCAGAAAAGCAGCAAAACCAGAGGAAGCGATGCCATGGCTGACCTCAGGGCCAGGTGCACTGACCAATGACCACCTGCTCTGGCGCCGACCAGTCAGTAGAGACCTCGACCCTGAAAGGGCACAGCTGGAAAACTGATGGATAGTTTATTGAGATCCTCCCCGGAGACCTCCCCCCAAATCCCTGCCTTTGGAAAACAGGTAAAACCCCTTAAGACGAAGGACCCAGTTCTCTCTCTCTCTTTCATGCCCTTCCCTTCCTCTTTTTTTCCCTAAGACGCACAGCCTTGCTTCCTTTCTCCTAAGCTCCGAGGGCCCTGCTTTGTCCCTGTAACTTGTTTCCTGAGTCTACACAGCCCAGCTGCCTCACTTCTTCTACCTCTGTGACGTTCTAAATAAATTTTCTCTTGTAATTAGAGTTCTTGGCTCTGAATTCTTTCTCGGCGGAACCCAAGGACTGAGGTCTTAACTTCGCAGGTTACATCTGGTGCAGTTTGCCATTAACAAGAGTAATAGTCCTAACACTATTAGTTGCTACTTACTGAGTGCCTACTACGTGCCAGTGGCCTTGCATGTACTTTTACCTCTGAAGTGGAGTCTGTTATCACTGTCGCAGCTGAGGCCACAGAGGTTCTGAGAGGGGAAGCCGACCAACCCTAACTGGCCCTAAAGATTTTGCTCTTTCTCCCTTGCTACTCTGTTGTATACTTGCTTGGAAGCTCCCTGGGCTGAACTTAATTCCCTCCAGTACGCACAGAGGTCCTTACCCCCGGAACCTGTAAACGGGACCTCATTTGGATTGGGTCTGGGTGGATGTGACCAAGTTAAGATGGGGACAGACATCAGGGCGGCCCCTTGTCAAGGACTGGCGTCCTTATGAGAAGAGGGGGTGTGGGCACAGACCCCCAGAGGGAAGGAGGCCAGGGGAGGACGGAGGCGGGGGTGGGGGTGACACACCTAGGAGCCAAGGGCACCGGTGTGCTCAGAAACCAGGGGGGGCCAGGCACGGGGTCTCTCCTGGAGCCTCGGCAAAGGGGCCTATCCTGCTTGATTTCCGGCTCCCAGCCCCCAGGACTGTGAGAATAAATTCCCACAGTCCTAAGCCACTGGCTGGTGGCAGTTTGTTAAGCAGCCCCAGGAAACACCTACCCTTCCTACTGTCCTCCTCCAACTGGCACCACCTTCGCCGGTCAGGTGCCTGCCAATGCCTGTCGAGCAGAACGGAGACTTCCCTTCTCCCCCCACGGAGGTCTCTGGGGCTGGGAACCGATTCAGCATCCTACTGATGGCCGTGAGACACCCAGAGAGGTCACTCAGTTGCCTTCCAGCCAGCCAGCAGCAGAGTTGGCGCTGGGGCGGGAGTCCTGGGCCTGGGCGGCAAGGCAGTGTGGTACCTGGTGTGACCCGTCTCTACGTGGGAGTCAGGTCCAGCCCAGGGCTGTGACCATGCGGGTGGGCTTTTTGGCAGCCTCAGCTGTAAGCCGTTTAACATGTCCTGGGTCCATGGTGGCGCTGGAGAGAGGACTCGGGAATGTCTGGTTTCCCACATTGGGAAGGACGATGCTGAACGTCCCTCCAAGATCCTGAGGGGTGTCCCGGGGGGCCAGGCGGGGTTGGGAGTGGGGTGTTGAGAGGGGTTGAACAATTGGTGAGGTCCTTGGAGGGACCCCAAATTCTAAGCAGGCAGTGCTATGAGTGCCACCCCCAGGCAGGTCTTCCTTTTAACTATCTAAACTTCTTTCATTGGTTTCTCACATGTGACAGGTGGCCAAAGGCCCCGCTGTCCCCCATGGAGGCTACACTGGTCCCCACACAGTACAGCGTGACACATCCTGTCTCAGTCCCGCAGACCAGCCTCCCAGTCCGAAAGCGCCCGGGGACTGAGCTCATTTAAAGAGTGAACTACTCTCTTTCTCTTTGCTCCTATTTTGAGCTCCGGTTCTCTTTTTAATGGGGCTGGGGTTACGCTTTCCAACCCGAAGAACATTTTCCTTGATGGGAAAAGCCAAAGAAAAATGGGAACTGAAGGACACAAATTCCTGGCGGGTGCATTATGCCCTGCCAAGCACTTTGCGACTGCTGGCTCCTTCGGTCCTCGCCGCGACCCCGAGAGCTAAGTAGGGCAGTGTTCCTGGCGGCCCGCGAGGTTCGCTGACTTGCACGCGGTCCCTCGGCTCCTTAGCAGCCCGGGCAGGCCTGGGGTCTGAGCCCTGGGCTGGAGGCTCTGCAGGGAAATTCTGACTGCGCAAGCACAGATAATCCCAATCAAGCAGGCAGCTAGACACTAAAGTGGCCCCGCTGGGGACTCTCTGACAAGTTCACAATGGAAAGCAAAACCAGAAACAAAAGACAAACACTGCTTTCGTTGTGAATAGACAGAGCCTGTTATGGGGAGCTGTGAGGCGCCCTGAGAAGCACGTGGAAGGTGTGAGCTTTTTAGAAAAAGTGCCAAGACAACCAGATGTTTTTACTTGTGCCGCTAACCTGACCCCATGCTCTTCCCAACTCAAAATAATAATAATAATAATAATAATAATAATAATAATAATAATAATAATAAAGCCCTGGCTGGTATAGCTCAGTGGATTAAGTGCAGGCCTATGAACCAAAGGGTGGCCGGTTCGATTCCCAGTCAGGGCACATGCCCAGGTTGCAGGCCAGGTCCCCAGTTTGGGGCATGCAAGAGGTAACTACACACTGATGTTTCTCTCCCTCTCTTTCTCCCTCCCCCTCTCTCTAAAAATAAATAAATAAAATCTTTTTTAAAAACTTAAAATAAAATAAAAGCCCAAGCAAACAAGAAATAACAGCCATGTCAAAGACTTAGACAGGACTAAGTCCAGGCAAAAGTAATTATCTACTTGTTGGAATTTTGTTCGGATTATGAGTAAGAGTGAAGAACTTCCCTCCTTTGAAAACTTCGCTTTCTTTCTTCTTTAGTGAATTGTTTACCACACCCTTGGCTCACTTCCCATTGTGCCTTTAGGGTTGTTTTTATTGATTTGCGTGAGCTCTTTATATGTTAAAGGTATTAAACATTTATCTAATATTTGCTGTAAATATATTTTTCCCAGTTTGACTTTGAAAATCTAGGTTCATTAGCAATTTCCCATGTAGCCACATTGGTTTCCTTAGATGTCCTGTTTTCTGCCTTGTTGGAATTCTATGTGATTTTTACTGATATAATTTCATTTTTAGAGTCTCTTATTTGTGGTGAACTACATGTTCTGCGAGCGTTTGCTGCTGTGGGACGGTAACAGCTTCACGTCTAACTTCGAAGTCTGAGATATGTGTCTGCTGTCACCTGCCTGCTCTTCTTCCGTGTACATGCCCCCCGCTCTCCACGGGCACACAGACACCCAGGCCCCGCCCTCAGGGGCTTTACTCTTTCTATTGTTCTTTTTAATCCTCACCCAAGGGTATGTTTATTGATTCTACAGAGAAAGGAAGGGAGGGAGGGGTGGAGAAAGAGAGGGAAAAGAGACATGATCGGTTGCTTCCTACACACGCTCCAACCAGGGATCGAACCCACAACCAAGGTATGTGCCCTGACTGGGAATTGAACCTGCAACCTTTTGGTGCATGGGACAATGTGCCAACCAACTGAGCACCTGGCCAGGGCTACTCTTTCTATTGTTGATGCTTATTTGATCCACAACCACCTTCACAGGTGGTTTATTAAGTTAATGAATCACAGGTTCTGAACCATCCGATTCATTCAGGGTTTTCCCAGGACAGTGGCACCTCAGCAAAATCCTTCCTGGGAGACAGGGACTTTCCACAACCACGACAGTGACAGCTAACACTTAAACGATCACTTAAAATACACCCATCACTGGTCTGAGTGCTTCACCCGAATCGCCTGGCCTAACCTGCAACAGCCCTAGGAGGCCGGCACTGTTATTCCCAGTTTTCAGATGAGAAAACAAAGGCGCAGGGGTTAAGTAACTTGCCTGAGTGCAAGGAAGAGCTGGGAGACTTGCAAGCGCAGTGTGGGCGAAGGGAGCAGGCGTGTGTGCGGATGACGCAGCGACTTCTGGATGGAGTGACAACTGAGGCAGGACCAGAGAGTGCGTGCTGGGAAGAGTGGGGTTGGGGGAGGTGCTGGCACGGGGTGGGGGAGACCCAGGGAGCATATCCTGGGCCCCCGCTTGGCTCCCAGACCCCCCAGGGGTTCACAATGCCTGAGCCCGTCTTGCACAGGAATTGGGGTTCACCCGGGGACCCCAGGACACCGAGTGGACAGAATTTCCACCCCTGCCTCCATTGCAAGTTCAGTGAGGGCAGGGCACAGCTGATCACAGCGGCCACTGAGAACCTTCAGTGGACGCTTGGCGCCTGTCAGGCACGGGGCTGACGGCCCTGCATGCATTACATTCCAGTGAGACTGGCACTGTCATCACACCCATTTTGGAGACAAGGACACTGAGGCTCAGAGAGGTCACGCCGCTCTGTCAGAGCCTGCGTGACTCCAAAATCTGTATGTGGTCTCCAGTTCCCTCTGTAGCCCCATCGCAGGAAGCATTGGCAAACCTAACTTTTCTCCCCTCCATCTCCAGGACACCCCGATGCTCAGCCAGGGCTGAGCAGAGGAAGAGAAATGGGGCTCCAAGGGACCCAGCAGGGGACCTGCTGTTATCTCTCTAGAGCCCTGAGATAAAGAATCAGTAAGAAAAAAGATTTGCCATTTCCAGCCTGTTCTATTATATCTTCTTCCCACTGATGGAAATTGGTACCTGCTAAGGGTTCCCGGAAGGGGGCACCTGCTTTCTGCTCAGGGGCCCCTTGGGAGCAGCTTCTGGGAAGGGGCTGTGGCGGGGAGCAGTGCTCACAGAGCCCCCAGGGATCGGGGTCCCAGCCGGGTCTCTGGGCTCAGGGCTGTGCCTGGCGCTGGCAGCGAGACCTGACAAGGCTTTTCCTTCTCTCCCGGAGCTAGGTGTTCACATAATTTCCCGTGGCTTTGTGAACAAAAATGGGACCTAGCCTTTACTGCCGTCTGCCCGTGGCTGTCTGTTAATGATTGTCTCACGTTATGTGTTTCTGTCTCTGCGTGGAGCTGGTTACTGCTCGTGTCTGAATAGACAAAGAGAGTGTGTTTATACAATTCAACTCCATTTGTCCCAGTGAGAACCCTCTGTCCTGGATGGGCCAGCTCCCTCACCGCCTCGCCAGCAACACACGCCACCCAGGGGCCTCAGGTGCTGCCAGCTGCTGCCTTGACAAGCCCTCTGGTTGGAAGGCTCTGAGGTCTTCATTTCCGGTTGCTCCAGGGGGCTGGGTAAATCCCAGTTCCCTGGCCCATCCCGAGAAGACCCATCTTCCCCCATCACCTCGGGGAGCTCTGGGCGTCCTCACGTGCCTTGGCCTGGCGTGCGGGGTACGGGGGAGCCTGCCTATCAACTCTGCTCAGCTTCCTGTCCCCAGTCTGGATACTCAGCTTTGTTCTTTGCTCTTCTCATCCCCCTTCGCCACCCCAGCCACTGCTGGGGCTGGTCTCTGAACAAACGAGGCACCTGCAACCCAGGCCCTCCCTCCTACCTGACCTTGAACTTTGCGACGCTTGCAGCCCTCCACAGCCTTGCTCACACCCCAGACCAAACCACCTTGGCCTCGAGGCTGGGTCCCTGCCGGAATATCCGCTTCCCTACCCTGGTGTTTGGCTTCCTTCCCTCCCCATTAGGTTGAGGCTTCAGCGTTCATTCAGAAAGCACCCCGGAAACCAGGGCTTCACAGGCAACTCAGCCCAGGGTCTGCCGTCACATGGCTCCCACCTCAGGAAGGGGAAGGCGCTGTGGACACGCCGTTGTGCCCAGGCGTTACGGGTGCCAGAGCGGAGTCACGGTGGCTGGTGTGATGGGTTTATTATTTTAAAATGAACTAAGTACAGATTTCGAAGTACTTAAACATTCCACAGTTTTAATTTCTAATGCCATATACATCCCACATAAATAAAAGCTCTTTGGGGTCTTCAATAATTTTTCTGAGACCTGCTTTGTTAAACTAGAAGATGCAGGGGGAAAAATACCAAAATAAGCATGATTTACATGTATTTTATAATTAAATAGGACTTCAGAGAAAGTGCAGTGGATGGATTTGGGCAGCACCCTGCTGACCTCAGAGGTTTGCCAGACTCACTTTTCTTTAACATTGGCCGTGTTACTCCCCCTTCCACCCTCAAAGAAGGAGGATGACGGAGGTGTTTCCCCCTCCTGCAGCTCCAGTCTCCTGCCCCGAGCACCCGACCCCCACCTACTTCCTCACTTTGCTCATCCTGTACTTTGCCTGCCCACCGACTCCATATTTTTCCCTTCAAGGTACACTCAGGTCTCACTGCTGCAGGAAGTCACTGACCGCTCCAGTCCCGGTGTCCCAAACGTGGGACCGCGATCCGTGCGGGGCTGGCCCCACAGGAAGCTCCTGGGGAGCAGTGAAATATACACGCCTCCAAGCCCAGCTCACCCCCCCAGACCCTGCCTCGCAGGCTCCAAGGAGATATATGTACAAGCCCCCTGCAGCCAGGCGTGAGCACGGCTGAGTGTGTATGCAGCACTAGCTCGGGGCTTTTCCTGCAACAAGGCCGCGATCTCCCTCCTTTAGATTCCCCAGGACGGCGAGCTGCACACAGGGCTCGAGGGGTGGCTGCGGAATCCACCCGACCGGGGTTGCCCACACGCCCAACACTCCTCTCTCCTCGGCTTCCCTCCTGATACCCACACTGCGGGTGGCCCCTCACCTGGGAAGTGACAGGGGACCGAAGGCACAGGCCCAGCGAGCTCTACTTTCACTCACACTGGTCTGCACCCCCGGCTAACGGTCAGGGAGCTGATGACAAGGCCTCTTCCCCAGGCGCGTGCCTGTGCAGGGCCCCCGATGAGGCGGAAGCCGTGGCTTTGAACCCCGGGACTGGCCTGCAGTGCTGAGTGACAACGTGGATCAGATCATTTCTCCTTCTTCTTCTGGAGACTTCCTAAGTTCCGAAAAGCCTTCCAAAAAGAGGGTTTTGTCAATCCAAGTAATTTTTAATAAACACCAACGCAATTCTCCAGTCATCTCTTCTATAATTTTATATTTCCCCATTCTCTGAACCCCTTTCCTTTTTCCTTCTGGAAATGTCTCTGACCTTACCCTGTTTTCTTAAAGGGTAGGGAAACCAGAATTGCTTCTAAGACCAGTGAGGGGAAAGGTGCCCGGTGGTGGGTGGGGGGCACTGGTCTTGGGTCCTGCTTTTTACTGAGACCCGGTTGCTCCATCTAAACACTCAGAGCTTCAGTTCAGAATCGCGCTCTGTGTGCCCCCTTGCCCTCCAGAATTCGGTGGCCGAGGACAAATGTGGAGGTAACTAGGCCGAGGGGAGGAGAAGTTCTAATGCGATAAACACATCTGTGGTAAGTCTTCCCACCAAGACGTCTTTATGACTAAGAACAGCCCCTCTGTCCCCCACAGTTGCTGTGACAGCCGTTGGGCTTTTGTGTGTCTATGGGGCCATCCCACCCCCTCCTCCAGCCCACCACCGGCACACAGGCCTCGTCTGGGGCCAGGAGGTAATTAAAGTTTCAGGGGTAGGTGGGAGGCGAGAGGGGAGAGAGCCAGGAAAGCAGAAGGACCGCAGACTGGCAGCGCTGCCAGACTGGCCTTGCCCCTGGTTCCCGGTGACACCGTCACTCGATTTTACGGGGATTGAGAAGAAATGGAGGCTTTGCTTTTTGCCAGTTTTGACACCTCTCTGCTTTGCACATTAACAGGCTCACTGCTTGACACCTCGTCTAATCCATCCTCTGCTCCGTGGAGGTTTCAGGCGAACTTGTGGAGACGCCAGGGCCCAATTACAGCGGCCGGTTTACACTTGGATCTTGACAGGTGCTGGAGGCCTTTCAGACTCTGGCAGGGTGACTGCCAGTCTTCCCCGGCTCGCAAGCCGCCCGGAACTCTTGCACTGGTTCTGTCGGCATCCAATGTGTCTTTAAGAGTGGCCTTTCCCGCTGCGGCCCCGAGGGGCAGGCAAAGGCTCGGTGACAAGGAGCCCGAGGCCCAGGAAGGAGAGGTGACTTGCCTGAAAATATACTTCAAGCCTGTTGCAAGTTCTCCATTCCTTAGGAATCAGGCTCACAAGGAGGAATTCAAACAGGCCAAGGCAACAGCAGCAAGCCAGCCAGCACTGGTTGGACGAAGAAGAGAAACAACGAAGGGGGTGCTGTCCAAGAGTTGGTGGTGCTGATTTCTGGCACAACAGCTCCGCCGTCTGCTGCCCCCCCCAGGGAGGCCAGGGAGTCTGCAGTGCAGTCCCTTCCACATCACTGTGTGTGTTGATTCTTTCCTCAGGGGTGGGGCATCTCCCCAAATACGCAGCTGATAAATGGTGTGAAGGTGGGTGTTCAGGAAAGAGGGTGGTGGGCAGTGGTGCTGAAAACCTTTAAAAAGAACAAACTAATCTGACTAGAAAAGCTGAGAAAGAAAAACAGAAAATGGGGCAAGCCTAACAACGTGCTGCCCCAAACAGGAGGGGCAGTTATTTCAGGAGGGAAGTAAGTGTCCAGGGTAGGGGCGGAAGGCCCGGAGCACACAGGCGGGGAGCGGGCAGACGATGGACACCCACAGGTTTGAATGCACCCCGAGAAGGGGGGGAAGTGGGTCATCGGCACGGCCGCCTGGGTGGGCTTACTTCTTATCTACTCTGTCATCTCTTGTGGGACCAGCTCGAGGATTTGACCCATAGAGGGGGTAGGTATCTTTGTTCAGCCCTCTCCCCGTTCCTGTGACCACCTTTCAAAACTGGAAAAGAGGGTAAGTCCTAGGGAAGGAAAGCAGGCCCAGGCGCCCACTGGAATCTGGAGAGAGCTTTCTCGTGAGGAGCAGGTACCTTCGAACAGCGCAACACGAGCTAGGTCTGGTCCTGGGTCTCAGGCTCAGCGTTACTGCTCCTTCTGTTCAAAGGAGTTTGAAAAACGAAACTTAAGAGCTTAAACCCAGGACACAAGGCTTATTAAACTGAAGGACTTTCTCCCAGCTCTAATGCACACCCAAGTTCTTTCTGGCTAAGCTCTGACCTGCTGTTTCTGCTCTCTCCACTTACTGAGAGCGTACACGTTACTTGGAAAGGAACTTACAGACCTCGTCCAGTCTTTGATCCCAGGTGGAACCCCTCAACACTAACCTTGACAGGAGGCTGCCCAGTCTTTGGGCACTTGCCCTAACGAAGAGCTAATCACTTTTCCATGCAATCTGATTATCTGTGAGAGAGTCTTTCTTAGGATCAAGCCGAATCTGCCTCCCACTCACTTGGGTACCTGGGCCCTCATTATGCCTTCTGAAGATACATGGAGGAAGCTTATGACACCTTTTACAGGACAACTGCACGTATTTGAAGACAGCCAACAGGCCCCTTGGAGTCTTCCTTCAATGTTCCCAGCAGGATATGGGCCAGCCCCCCACCAGCCAGGTTGCTAAACTGTAGCAATATTTTTCTTAAAACACGGAGCTCTGTTCTGAATACAGATAAGCTAACTCATCTGCTTCCCGTGGGTTTGAACCAACCTGGAGGGACAGGCGGCAACCTGAATCCCAGTGGCTTGGAGGATGCTCAGTCTATCTAAGAGTTAAGCTGAGGATTATTTCTTGGAGAAAGTCTGGGCTGATCATCCTCCAAAGCCACCTGCGGAGACGGAGGCAGTGCTGGCAGGAGACCTGGAGGAAATCAGCCAGGCCTGATGAGGGTTTAACTCTTGACCTTTGGGCATCTGCATGCAAAGTGCTGGGTGCCGCCTCAACCTCTGCCGCTTGGTAGTGGCTGTGTGTGTGTGATCCGTCTTAATTGTTGTTGATTTTATAAAAAAAAACATTCAGAAAATCAGCGTCTGTGTCATTTGATGTAAAACCAGATCCATCTGTCATTGTCTATTGTACCTCCAGGCTCTGCAAAAATTTTTGAATACATTGCTGTTATTTCTCTCCAAAGGCATGCGGTACCGTCTTCAGATCTCTCGTGTAAGGAGACTCTGGCACCACGCACGGCTGATGCCCCGAGTGATGCCAAACTTCACACAGGTGGATGACTTTGCTCGTCTGAGACACGCAACAAGTCAACGCGAACCCTGAGGGACCGAGTTGCTTGTGCTCCCTCCGCTGTGCCCCTGTCACTGTGCTGCCCCTGGGACTGGGCACTGCCAGCTTGGCCCAGGTTTCCTTCTAAACCACAGTGGCCACTGGGTGGTTTTGCAGTGACTTTCCATCTCTCTCACCAACTGCTTCCCCTCTCCCCAGGAACCCAATTCCCTCCGACTGTACCGAGAACCTTGACTGTTAAGGGCGCCATAAAAAGCAGTTTCAAAGTGTCTGGGATGGATTATTGCTCTCAGTCTACTCCACAAACAACGGGCTCCATTTGCTGTTCTCTAGGCTGCTTCCCTGGGCCTTGGAGTTTGTCTCCCATGAGAGTGGGCTTTTCTCTGTTGACCGCCTGAAGCCTCCAAAGGCAGCAACAAGGGCATTGCACTGACAGGTCCTAGGAATGGGGGGCTCAGATTGTCACTGTGCCCCCAAGGCTGCTGGAGGAGCCGGTTACAGTACCAGCCACCACTGACCGGGTGCTTACTGTGTGTGCATGGTGACCCCCATTTTACAGACGGGCACACCGAGGGTCAGAGAAGGTGGGGAGATCCCCGAGGCCCGTGTGTTCTCTCCAGTCCAGCCCCCACTTTTCTCCACGAGCTCAGGCCTGCAGAGAAGCCTGTGTCCCTGACTTGCCCTTGATGGCTTTGCAGTTAAAAAATAGTAAGCATTTCAAATAGCATTTTCTCGTCCTCTTCCTCAGCTCTTGTGAGCCAGCTCGATGGGAAATACACACTTAAGGGAGTTTAATAGCAATGCGCACTGAGTAACCACAGCTGCTTTGCATTCCATGCACCTCCGCATTTTATCCTCTCAGTGACTCTGCAAAGTTGACCAAAAGGTGTTCTCATCTGTATTTTGAAGATAAAGAAGCGAAGATCCAGACAGGCTTAGGGATACACTAAGTGTTTCAGGAAATGGATGACCAAGGCCATCACTTCCTCCTGCCGGCCCTCACTCTGCACGGAAGCAAGAGCCCCCGCTCCAGGCTTCCGTCCACGGTAGGCACCGTGAGTCCCCCATCCCTCCCTCCCTCCTCTAATGCTGCCCTCTGAGGTGCTCCACGCCCTTTCAAAATAGGGCACACATTAAAATACAAGGTGCAGGGGCTGCACCCCGCCTAGAGTCACACCCCGAATGTTGTGCAGATGTGCGCTCTTTTCTGGGAGAGACTGTCTACAGTCTCAGAGTGACTCGTTCAAAACCGTGGAAGTCATCGCTTTTGGTGTGGCTCTTTTTCCTTCCATAGAGGTGGTTTGCGACTGCGACGTAGACGTGGCACTTTGCCAATCCGCTGACCCTCCCAAGCTGTGTCCCGTTTTGGCCCCTCCGCCCTGGAGCTGAACTGACTGCTCCATTGCTCCCTCTAGACCCTTCCTTTATCGCACCCCAGGCGCGTGGGGACACACGCCAGCGTCCCCTCCCTGGCTCTCATTTGTGACACGACGATGTGGTTGTCTCCCCCAGGTGTGTCCCTCCCCATCCCTTCTGTTCGCTGAACAAATCTTTCCACAACCACAGCGCGCCAGGCACCGTCCTGCGCAGAGAGGACACGGCAGTGAACCACACAGACAGGGCCCTGCCCCGGGCGGCGGGGACCAGCACTCTTCGCAGCAACAAGGAATTCTTTTCCGGGGACCATTGTTCAGTCTAGACTCAGTTCCCCCGTTTGCCCATTCTACCTTTTAAGGGAGAAAATGATTAGCGGTTGAGTAAAAAATTTATTAGCTCCTCTGTTTTTAGCAAGAGGATATTTGCAGCCATCTAATTAGCCAGAGGCCCATCATTATTCCTTTCTGTCCTGCGGGTGGTGGGCGGCAAGTTCCCGCTCCAGCCCTCACCTGGGCCGCCCCTCCGGCTCACGGGCTCCAGACACACAGACGGCTTCTGGGCTGGTGCTGTTTCTCTGCCCATGGAGGTAGCACGTGCCTTGCTGCGCACTCCCGGCTGGAGTTCCACCCCATGGACAGGAGGACCCATGACCTGACAAGTCACCTTTGTAGCAGGTGGAGCTCGGAGAACCTGACTGCCACCCCCCCCCCAAAGGCTTCGTGGGCACCTCTTCCAGAAGAGTCCTTTCTCTAGAATCAGAGTGCTCAGTGTGCCCTCCATGTGACGCGGGACAAGTTCAAGTCTCTGAGGTCCCATCATTTCTACCTCAGGGACTGTCATACTCATCTCAGGGGGCTGATGGGAAGAGTGCATGAAACCATGGGAAGTGGCCGCAGTATCAGCTGTGGCCCGAGTCCCCTGCCAGTCCCCTGCCATTCCTGCTCTGTCCTGTCTTCCCGCAGCGTACATGGCCTTACCTCGGCACTTTATCCTCTCTACTTCCCCTGTTTTATATTAAATTGGGGTGACATTGGTTAGTGCAATTACAAGTGCACGATTCTATGAAATGTCACCGGAACCTTGCATTGTGTGGTTACCACCCAGGTGCCCAGGGAGGATGGGCCTTGGGGGCCGGGGGACAACTCTCTGCCCAGATACGCCATTTCCAACTATTGCTGGTTCTCAGCACCGGCCCCGGGGCTGGCGCACCCTGGGCTTGCAGCGTGGAAACCCTTCCTGGGAGACAGAGGGCAGATGGGGAGCAAGCCACCTGAGAGGCCAGGTGGGCATTAGTGTGGGTCCCAAAGCCAGCTGGGAAGGGGCCAGGCGTCCCGGATTCAGCACTGCTCCTGCTAAGCGGGGCATTCACAAGGGGCACGGGGCTGGGCAGGCTCCTGGCAGAAGCGCCACGGGGAGTGTGAGCCAGTGCTGAGCTCCCACTAGGCCTCTGCTGTCCAGACCCCCCACCCGCCCTGGTGGCCCTCCATGGCTGGGGGACTGCCTGCCTTTTGGTTCAGATGCTCCATTCTGGTGTCCCTCTGAGGAGCAGCTGTGGGGCAGGTGGGACCCCTCCGGGTGCCAGGGCCCAAATGTGGGAAGCAGGGTGCCACTGTCCACGGAGAAGTCCAGCCAGGCTCTGCCCGGGAGCAAATGTCACAGACAGGGGGCCAAGTTGCCAAGCAGACCGCTGGGTGTGGAAGGACCGGAAGAAAGAGTCAGCTTGGGCCTGGACGACTAGCGAGCAGAGGCAGAAAATAGTCCAAGGAGGCTCCTCCCTCTGGATGGGGGCCCTCAGGGGCTCCATGGAGCAGCCACTTAACACTGTGGATCTCTGTCCCGGTGAGTGACGCCTGCTCCCCCCTGCAGGACTGTGTCCCCCAATTCCCTCGTGTGTAGGAGCTAAGAATGTGTGGCAGGCAGGATGAGCCAGGGGCGCTGCCACAGAAGAGAAAAAGTGGGGAGGAACCACACACCCAGGGGTTCAGCTCGGGAAGAAGCAATTCCAGCTCTCCCAGCCCCACCCTACCCGCTCTGGGCGGGGCCTTGGAAGTTGCAGTCCCCGTGACCAGTTATGGGACAGAGACCAACAGGACAGCACCTTGGGGGCAAAGACGGTACCGTGTTCATTTCTGGCACCCTCAGAATCTTTACAAGCCCGTGTCCCACCCTTGGTGAATGAATGAATAAAAGATGCTTTTTTTTATCGTCTGGATTGAGCTCAACTGGGAGTCTCTTTATTGTTCTCATTGCCCTTTGCCCGACAAGTTATAGATTTGTTCCTAGTCTTGCAGGAAAGTCAAGCTGAGCTCAAAACACACTTGCTGGGGTCCAGGGCGGGATGGTGAGTCTGAACAGCGCCTGGAGCTCGGGGCCCCCATAGCAAGGCCCTTGGAGGCCCGGCCAGAGCCGCAGCCACGGGCACAGGACGGCCACTGTGGTTCCTGCAGACTCTAGTCACATCGGAGGCCCCGTCATGTGGATTTCCTGGCCTGGTGAGCGTGGATGTGGATGCGGAGCAGGCTGCATGCGTCCCCCTGCCTTTTCCTGTGAGTGGTGGGAGAAGGCACGGCCAGATGGTGTGGGCCCCGAGCTCTGTGTTTTCAGAAAGTGGGGCAGGACCCAGGGGCCCACCGGGGAGCTAAAAATACAGCCAGTCTGCTCCTGCTCCCCTGGCAGGCGTCTGTGTGGCCACCCGGGGTGGATGAGCTGCGGTCCTTGTCTGGGCGACATCTTGTTTTCTTCTGCCCCTGGGAGACAGTTAAAGTGCCGTCTGTCCTGCATTTCGGGGCTCTCTGATCGTGCCATGGGTGCTGGGCCGGGAAGTAAGGGAGAGGGAAGGGACAGGACAAGTCCAGTGGAGAAACTAGGACTGTGGCTGCAGGAAGCTGAGGCCCCTGCAGTCTGAGCCCGTTTCCCTTCACCGCATCACCACGGCTCCTCGGGCTGCCCACCGTCACGTCAGAGTGTGGCAGACCGGGTAGCTGCCGCTCTGTGCTGGCATCAGTGGGGACGAGCCGCATGGGTGGGCATGTGTCATGCTGGACGGGGTGCTGGGAAAGGGACAGCGAACACTCCTTCCCTGGTCTCCACTGTTTAGCCCCCCACGTGGCCCCCAGAGGAGAGTGGCTGCAGCCACAGAGGCTCAGCAGGTGCTTGTCAGGAAGAGGCAAGTTCCGGGACAAGAAACACGGGTGCAGGTGGAATTATCTCTCAGGATGGGAGCAAGGCATTCATTCATTCACTCATGCATTCATTCATTCACTCATTCATTCATTCACTCACTCACTCACTCACTTGCAGCCAGCCAACATTTTGAAACAGGCTGTTAAATAGGCCTGACGGGTAGGAAATGAGGCCCAGGCAAACTGGGCACAGGTTCTGCCTTCTGTCGTGCCGTGTCCCCAGGGGCCTGTCTGGGGGAGGTGCCCATCGTCCAGGAGGTAGGGAGGCCTCCTCGGTAGCTAGCACCGCCTCCGAGAGAGTCCTGTTGTCGGGGTTGGAAAAGGTGCCCTGCCTCTTTGATGCCAGACATCCCCATCTTCTGTCCTTGTGTCAGTGTCTGTCATTTAATACCTTCCTGCTCACGGCACACCACGGCACCTGATCTCACTGCAGCCTCCACCTGCCCCAGGGACACACTGTTTTCATTCACTGTATGTTCATCCCTTCCCCGAACCTCCTTACCCCACCCCTTCCCTTCACTGGGGTTATAACCAGAGCAAAGGGGGCCAGCATGCCCCCACAAAGTCAGGGGCCCTCACTTGCCCCCAACTCTCCGCCCTCTCACTGAACAAGGCTGCCTTTTCCTCATCTGAGCTGACCCTGTCCGTATGCCCAGCACCTCGCCCCTCCTGCCCCCTCAAGGCCGCAGCTCCATCCGTTACGCCTTCATGTGACATCTCCGTCGGCCTCTCCTTCTGTCCTCTCCCGAGCTCAAGGCTCTGCCCCTTAGGGATGACCGCACCTCTCCTGACCCGGCACCTGCAGTGGCCATTGTGCCTTCCCTTTGCAGACAAGCTTCTTAAAAGCAGTCCACATGTGGTCCCTCCACTTCCTGTCTCCCAATCACATGAGTCCTTGCCATCTACAGTGACATGCGCCCACCAGGGCCACCAAAATGAATGGTGCTCCCAGGGTTCTCCAGACACGTCCACACCTGGCTCCCTGTGGATGAGGCCAAGGTTGGACCCGTCAGCCCAGACCTTCCTTGCACACCAGACTTGGCACATCCATCTACCTGTCCACCTCCAACCAGCATATTTCCAACGGGCCCTCCCACCCGGAGTCCTCCCCCGCCGAATCTCCTCGTGTCCTGAAGCAAGGCTGCCTGTCCAGTGGCTGAGTCGCCCCTGCCTGTTACTGCTCACTACCGCCTTGTGTATTAACTCTACATCACGCACACGAGATGCACAGGGATGAAATCATTCACCCAGGGGCACGCAGCTAATGAGTGACTGACCTGGGATTTGAACCCAAAGAGCCTGGCGCCAGAGTCCATGCCCTTACCAGTGAACCCACAGGCTCTCTGTTACCAAAGCTGTGGGTTACACTTCCTTAATAATTCAGCATCACTGGCCCCCTGCACCTCTGCCTCCGAAAGGCCTGGTTAGCCTCAGCCTTGATCCCTGTAATTCCTCCCTCGGCGGGTCTGCGTGTCCCGCAGGTTATCAGCAGGAATCTTGGCTGGGTTGGCGCGGCCTGTTTTCCCGGCTCCGGCTCCAGCACACTAGAATTACGG
The DNA here is from genome assembly GCF_022682495.2 of Desmodus rotundus. Lineage (NCBI taxonomy): Eukaryota > Metazoa > Chordata > Mammalia > Chiroptera > Phyllostomidae > Desmodus > Desmodus rotundus. Next base: position 62,070,093 of record NC_071398.1, read on the forward strand.
TGGCCGTGTAATTTATCGTCCTGCCTGGGGTTGTCTGGGAGCGAGGCAGGGCCTATTTATAATGACGCCCAGCCAGGAGGTGTAAACCAGGACAGGCCCAGGCATGCTGGGACACACGGCCACCGCACCGTCGCCCACCTGGATGCAAGTGCTTGAGGCTCTCTGAGCACACTGTGTTCTTCCCTCTCTGGGCCTCTGGACACTCGGTTCCCTCTGCCAGGAGAAGGCCATTTGTCTTCTTTTGGGGGCTCTCCTCTGATGTCACCTCCCCCAGGTTACATAAGGCACCTTCCTTCCATGTCTCCTCCAGGACTCTCTGCAGACAGGGAGCCCATGTCACGGCCGCGCGGTTGCACGGGGCGAGAGAGCCAGGCCCCTGGGTTGAATCTTGGCCGAGCTCTGCCCGCTGCCTCCCCCGCCCCGACTGTCAACTCGGCCCCTCCGTGTCTCTGCTTCCTCCCCGGTGTCCTGTGCGGGTTAGACCAGCGGTCTGCAGGAGACCTGCCTGGAGTGCAGCGAATATCCGTTAAGCGTGGCTGCTGTGATTTACGGAGTCTGCTCCCTGCCGAGTACCGCAGGCCCCGCCGCATGCGAAATCTCGTGTACCGTCTGTCACTAGAGTTCTGTGAAGGAAGTGTCAGCGTTGTCCTGGTTTTACAACCAGGGAAACTGAGACTTGCAGAGGTCCCTGGCCCGCGGTGACAAAGCCACCCTGGAGGCCCCAGGTGTTCTCCCTTCGGTCTCCCTCATGAGCCTGGGAGCCACCAGAGGGCAGAGGTGGCACCTTTCGTCCCTGTGCCCTCAGCCTGGGCCCAAGACTGGGAGCCGTGAGGAGTGCCGGAGGGCAGGCAGGGCTGAGGGGACGAGGGGACAGAGGTCGGAGGAGGCCTCCCCCAGGGGATGACGGAGGGGCGCAGGGCCTCTGCTCGCAGGATCTGGGTTTTTATGTCACAGAGAGAGAGGGGAGACACCTCTGCACCCCGTCCCCCTCGGAGCCAGGCTCTGAGCATAGAACAGCGTGCGAGTGTGTCTGTGTTTGAGCTCTGCTGCACTTCGGGACACTTCAGTGCCTCTCGTCCAAAGATAAAAATAGCCAAAGAATATAAACCTCCTTCAATGACTTCCATGGTTTTTCCCCTGGAAGGACAGCCCACAATGCCACAGTCCCTAGACAAGCGTTTACAGTAATTCAGCAACAGTGAAGACGTGTGTGTGTGTGTGTGTGTGTGTGTGTGTGTGTGTGTGTGAGAGAGAGAGAGAGAGAGAGAGAGAGAGAGAGAGAGATCCACTCGGTGGCTGGCATATCAGTCCCCATTCCTGAGGCTAAGCAGCAGCAAATTAACAAAAAAAATATTCCTACCAAGCCTCACGCGGCTACAGAGTAAATATAATTATCCTTAATCAATATAGGCCCTTCAGTGCGAGCTAATGGTCGTCCTGGGCTTAATTGTGCACAGTGGGTGGGGAGGGAGGCTGGAGGGAACAGAGGCCTCCAGCTTCCCTCTAGCCGGACAGGGTGTCCGGAGCTCCCGGCAGAATCCCCAGGACGTGTGAAGAGGACAGCGGGAGGCCAAGTTCGACAAGGAGAAGCTCACATGGTTTGTCCCAGAGGGACAGAGCCGCCGCCTGGCACGCCGGCCGCACAGCCCCTACCGTGCCTTTGAGAATGCCCTTGCCCAGCCTGCTCCCTCCATGAACCTGGCTGGGCCCTGCTCCACCTCGCGCCTCCCTGTTTGCTGGTTTTCCTCAGAACATGGTGGCCTGGTCCCCTGCCTGGACTCATTTCCTCTGGGACAAGGTGCCTTCTTTGATCCCTCTGCCCCTTCTTTCAGGGACCAGATTTTCCCATCTGGTGCTTCAGCCCCGTGACAGGATTCCTGATCCGAGCCCCAGTGTCCTTGTCCTGGGCCCTCCACACCCCAACCCCCCATCAGACCTCCTGCCTGGCCCGGCCCTTGCCTTTCTCAAGCAAAGGAGAGACCCCTCCTTTCTAGGGAACCTGCCAGAAAGCCCCCACCATGTTCCTCCTGGCTGAGTCCTAGCACATTTTCCTCTTGTCCTTTTCTCAGCCGGGCTGGCAAACATCTGACTCACCTCCAGCCAGCCCTGCCCAAGAACGTCCCCTCTCCCCATCCAGTCCAAACAGGCTCTGCAGAATTTCAAATCCCCTGGCACCTCTACTGGCCTGTCCCCTGATTACAGAAGCCCAAGTGGCCCGATGCTAAAAACAGCATCTTCATCAGTGACTGGGCAACCTGACAAACAGCCACCCCATACCCCCTGCCAGTGTGCTCAGGGCTACATCTCCCGAGCCTCTGCTCCCAGGGCAGTGGCACCCTCTGGGGACCCTCTGAGGTGGCCCGCAGGTCTCACTTCCCTGCGGAGCCTGCCCCCCCTTGTGAAGGAAGGATGACCAAGGTAGGGACGTGTCATTGATTGGTCTCATCACAATCACTCTGGGGCCTTATAGTGCAGAGACGCTGGGTCACCGCCTGGGCACACTGAACAGGAGCGCCCAGGAGGGCAGCGAGCAGCCAGGTGCTCACAGGGACCTCGGGCGCGTGTGACTCGGGCTGGCTCATTCATGGGCCGCAGACCCCCTCTGTACCAGGGGACGTCCCAATGTTTGCCTTCAACTAAGAGGAAGCCTAGGGACTAGGAAAGTGACTGGTGGCCCCACTGGGGGCAGAAGAAGCCTGGCTCTGAGTTCACCCACATCGGGCTGACATACCCACAACCGGCTCCAGGGCACATGGGCACTGAGGCGGAGCTGGGCACAGCTCTCCTGTGTAGAGACCTGTGCATTAGGGCTGTTCCCCACAGCAGTCACTGGGTACCAGGAGGTCTGTCTTCACTGTTGGGGTCCCTGTGTGTCTCTCCTTTGTATCACTGCCGACTCCTGTACTGCCCAGCTCTTTAAGTCCTTACAATCATCCGTCCCCATTGACTATAACCAGCTACTTTTGACCTGGAAACTCCTAATCATCCTTCAAAACCCTGCCTGGACACAGCCATCCCTAGGAAGTCTTCCCGGACCTGCTGTTCTCCCCACTCTCTGTAGGTAACAGTTCCTTACTCTCTGTGCCCTTGAAAAGGCTCTTCTTTTGAAAGACAGATTCCACTGACCAACAGTGTATTTTGTTTGTCTGTCTGTCTCCCTGCTAGACCAGGGCAGTGATCCTGTCTAATCCTCTTGGGATCTTCTGCGCCCAGGGCAGCCTCCAGGGTGTTGTAGGTGCTCAGGAATCGCTGCTGGGTAATGTGTGCAACAGGAGTCTTCCCGCCGGGAGCGAGGGCGCCTGAGGCTGGGAATCACGTCTTGCACAAGCCCCGTGATGCTTAGCACAGACGTGCACCCAGGCCTCTGGGGAACAAAGGAAATGTTAGCGCTCTGCTTCTGCCCCCAAACTCCTCTGCACGCGGTGAACGCCTCGACACTCTCACCGTGGACTCCTGGCAGGTTTCATCTCTCTCTCTCTGCAAACACGCCTGCCTTACGGTGTTTATCCCGCCGTATTGCAACCACTAGCTTATGTTTCCGTCTTCCCCACCAGACTCGAGCTCCTCGGGGACCGAGTGTATTTCTCGTTCTTTGTATTCCCCATCCCAGCTCCTCGCAGGGCGTCTGGCACAGCGCGAGCACTTGGTGCCGGCAAAAGAATCACCACTGTGAGTGCGGCTGTGGCTACGGGCCTGGGAGGGGCTCAGCACTCGGTGGGGACCCAGGACAGAGCCCGATGTGGCTCGAAGATCCTCACAGAACACCCTTGCCAGGAGCCACCGCCCACTTACTGAGGGCAGTGAAAAGGGCCAGCTCCTTGGGGTGCCTCCCCATCGCCTCCTCTTGTCCCTGAGCCCCCAAGAGTACCCGAACCGTCCATCTTCAGAGCTTCCACCATCTGGCTGAGTGGCCATTCGTGGAGGTCAGGGAACACGAGGGTCACAGGCTTGGGTTTCTGTCCTGGAGGGTTAATGGAGCGTCCCTTCACCTTCCCGTCACCTGAACCGTCCCTTGCTCAATATTAATGGGTGCCCGCGATGTCTAAGCCTCCGTTCCAGGTGCCAAACGCACTTTACTGGAAAGAGTCTGAGCGGCCAGTGGTGGGAGGGAGGTCTGCAGAGAGAAGATGGGGTCGGGGCTGGACCCGCAAAGCCGGTCCAGGAACGGTAAATTACTGATCCAGGAAAACAGCTTCAGCACCCTCAGGGCAGCCCAAGGCCCTGTCGGTCCTGCTCCCGGCTGACGGGGTGGCTGGGATGCCCGTCTGCGAGCTGGTGCGGGCCGGCGGGGCACGCACGCAGCATTGGGCATCGGCGGTCTGTCCCCAGCACCTCGCTTAAGGGCGATCATTTTAATAAACCTGAGTTGTGGGACTCTTGCCTGCGAGTGGAACTGAAATCGAATCCATAAGCCAGACAGAGGGGCCTGCAGCTGCACCGGGGTAATTACGCATACGCCAGGCATATGGCAGCGTACCTCCCGACCAGCAGGCGGAGAGCGCGCTCCGGGACGCAATTAGCGCTTGTGCGTGCATAAAAAATGGGCCGGTGCCGCCACGAGAAGAAAATTGCTGACGTCCTAACCTCAGCCCCGTGTAATTACAGTCACAGAGTTGCGCCACTTCGGTTTAAGCAACGTTTACGCCCCCACTCGGCGCAGCTGGGCTTCCTGCGGAGATATCTTTCCACCATCCTGGGGACCGCACACCGTCTGTTTCCACGTCCTCTGCTCTCCCAGTGCGTCCGCTCCTTCCCCAGCCTGGGCACCCCACAGTAACCCCGGTCCCCCAGGGGGATTGGATGGGTAGTCCGTTATTCTTGGAGTAACAGGAATAGCACGAATACACCGAATCTGGCATTTTACATGTTGAATCTACGAGAAGGCCATAATATCAACCCTGCGGGGAAACCGAGGCTGGGGCAGCAGGCTACGCTGTGCAAATTCCCTGGACGGCTGACCCGAACGCTCCCCACAGTGCTCAGTGGGTGTGGGAACAGGTGAGGATAAAAATCACCTTCAGGTTGTTGTGAGGTGGGGGTGAAATGAAATCACGAGGAGACCCCCTTGGCCACACCCACAGCTTCTCCTCGGCTGTGGGTGCTCAAGGAGGGGCTTTCGTGAGCTCAGAGGCCGAGAGAGGCAGAGGGGGAGGCACCGGGTGCAGGCCGGTTCCCTGGGGAGTGGGTGTAAGGGCTGAGGGTGCAGGCATCTCCCTTGTGGCACAGATACCTATGCTCTTGGGTGCTGCTGGCTACTCACAGAGCTCCCCCATGGCCAATGCGTATGTCCATTCACCTCTGGGCTGGCACCCCCTCAGCTGCAGGGATGAGGGAGTTCAGGCCTCCAGCCGCCGGAATTACTGTCCGGCGTCACCCCGTGTCACCCCACTGAGCGGGCACTCAGACCCTGGCCTCTGGACTCCTGCCCCATTTGTGCCCGCGGGGGAGCACTGGAGCTTCCAGAGAACCCCACTAACTTCTTGGGGGCTCATCATATCCTGGTCAGTATGTCACAGGCCGAGCTGGGGGCTTGCGACTCTGAGGGCCGTCCTGCAGCCTTGGTTCCCAGCCCTCTGCCCAGTCTCCGTGCTGGCTGGCTGGCCTGGCTGCTCTCGTCACCTCTGGGGCCACTCTGGGGCCACTCTGGGAGGCCCAGGCCTTGGACCCATGGGGAAGTCAGGCTGAGGTCAAGTCCACACACACCTCAGTCCCCCATTAGGCTGTGGGAGCGAGGCCACTGCCTCCCCTGGCCCAGCACCATGCTCTCTGGGCTCCAAGGCCTGGGCTGCCTTCCGCCCCACTGTGCTCCAGGGTGCCAGCTGGGTGGCCTCCTGGCCTCCCCCGCCTGCTCCATCCCCCTCATCCAGGCCAGGACGCCTGCCCACCCGTCTCCATCCTGAGTGTTGAGTTCTTGGTGCCCCTTAGCCAAGAGCTAACTAATCTCACCCGCCCTCCAAGGTCAGAGAGGCATGTTCCAGCAAGTGAGGCCCAGGGGTGACTAATCACCAGCCATAATTACTTTTCACACCCCAGCGGCATCTCAAGGGTCCTCTTTGAGCAAAGAGTCTGTGTCTTATGCTAATGACCACATGCAAGGTGGGCGTGGGAGGGCCCTGGAGGATGTAGGGGAGGGAGTGGAAGGCCTCCAGGGAAGCCTGGGGTGCACTTCCTGGGGGAACAGCCTTGTCCTTCTTTCCCTCTGGGTCTGGGAGGCCCACGCATCTCTCCTTAGAGCGTTCCTATGACCCCCCGCTGCTGAGAGAGGGCACATGCGAAGTGAGGTGGCAGGGAAGGTTGATGAAGGTCTCTCTACGGTGGGTGGGCAGGGTCTGCCGAAGCCGCAGGGGCAACACAGTGCCCAGAGCAAGTAGAACAAGGACTGTCACCTACCTCGGACCAAAGGGATGAACGCGGGGGGTTGGGGGTTGGCGGTGGGCTAGAGCCTGTGGAGAGACTCCTGTAGGAAGGGCCCCCTGGAGCAGAGCTCTGGCCTTCAGCGTGGGACAGATCCAGTTTGAGGTGACACTCAGGGGTCCGAGGGGACACCTGCAGATTTCTCTCCCCTCTGCTCCTAGCCGCTGCCAGGACACCTTATTGGCAACCTGGCTGGAAGCAGAGAGCATGGAGGTGAGGAAGGCGAGGGGGGCTGGCGGGACTCCCTGGCCCCCACTCTGGATGCCCTCCCTGAGGAACAGCTGTGGGGCTCGGTCTTTCACCCCGAGCCCACTCAGGATGAGAACTAAGAGGCAGGACACTGGGGGTTCAGCTCTCCACATTAGACTGTGAGGGCACTGGGAGCCGTGGGTAGAGGTTTCTAGAAGTTTCAAGAAAAGGAACACACCCTGTGGTCTCAGAAGCCCCAGGGACCATGAACTGTGTGCGTGACCTTGACCTTGGTGAAGTCACCTACCCTCTCCAGTCTGTGTTCTCTTATCTGTGGAGTGTGACACTGACCTCCCAGGCCCACTGGGAGAACTAGGATAATGCGGGTGAAAACTCTCTGCACAGGGTGGGCACATAGTAGGTGTGCAATAAGCAGGACTCGAAGGTAAGTGTCAGTAGAAGGTTGCCCGGCAACCTGTGCTTCCTCTCCAATCCCTGGCCTCCTGCCTGCTGCCTCTCCCAGCTGCCCTCGGGGCAGAGCCACTTCACACACTGATCAGGAGCCTCTGCCCAGCCTGGGGTCAGCTCCAGGAAGCCCGCTGCCAGCCCTACCTACCGATTTCCATGGCAACACAGTGGTTTGCTGATGAATACTGACTCTGTACCCCAAGGGTCTGCACTGAGCCACTGGCAGTGAGCAGGAGCTAGGAACAGGGTGGGGGCTAGAGGGGGGTAGAGGAGGGAGGGGGCCCCTCCCTGCAGGGCCCTGTCCTGCAAGCCCTGGCCCAACCGCTCAGCAGGTCAGGGAGAGAGGGAAGGGCCTCCCTGCCTGGGAGAAACAGCAGCTGCCCGTCTACCTCATGAAGGCAGTTAGGAGTCGGAGGACGTGTCATGTTTATTCATGTACCTTTCACACAGTCTTTCTGTGCCTGTCACGGTCCCTGGGCCTTGGTGGCCTCTCCCCCTTCTTTAACTTTCTCTGCTGCACCCAGTTCCTGGGTGCCCATCCTGCTGCGCCTTCTCCCATCGACTTGTTTGCAAGTGGTAAGTGAACATCTGTATACCGCCTTAGAGTTTACCAAGCTCTCGCCCCATCCGTGCCGCCTGTAAGCCTCCCAGCAGCCTGGCTCACTTTCTGTGATTACTGCCACCCCCCGTCTACAGATGCCCCTTGCCCCCAGGGGAGAGGGGAGGCTGGTGCAACCCTGGGCTTTGTGGAGTTCCCAAAGGAGGCTACAGGGTCTCCATCCGCTCCCTGGATGCCTAGGCCCTGGAGGGTGGGGACCAGAGTCCAAGGGTTCCATGGGGGAGAGAGGGACCTACTCAGGTGAGCTGCTGTCGGCCCTCTCCTCTGGGGCTCCTCTGCCTGGGTACAGCAGGGAAAGTAAGTGCCCATCACTGGGTGAGGGGTGCGGTGCTGGCAAGGACAGATGGTCATTGTTGTTGCCTGAGCAAACGAATACCTGGTCCAGGGCCCCAGGGGACTCCAGCCACCTTACAGAGGGGTCCATTCAGGGGTGCCCAGAGTGGGCCAGGCATGCCCCTTCTCTTAGGGGAAGGGCTGCCCCAGCCAGAGGGGCCTCACCTGTCTACAGGTCTTTCTCTGGGAGGCCTCCTCTGACCTCCTATCTGAAGACCGCCCCTCACCCCCACGCTCCATCTCCTACAGGATTTCCTTTACCGCACATGCTCACCCCCCAGTTTATGGTGTTCATTTCTCCGCTGTCAGCCCCTCCCACTGGGATAGGATTTTCATAAGGGAAGGGTACTAAACATTTGGTGACTGAATGTGTACATGAATGAAGGAAATGAACTTGACCTTTGGGAAGGTTCAATTTGTATTTGTGAGCACCTACTGTGCACCAACCAGGTCCTTTTATTAGGGATATTCTTTAAAGAAGTCTTTTGATTCTCACAATAATACTGGCAGAGAGCTCTTGGGACGCTGGCGATGAGGAAGCTGGTGCTCGGGAGGTTGCACGCCTGCCTGCTCAGGTCGCACACGGGCTGCCCTGCTCCTCCACCGCCGCAGCGGGCGCCATCAGACGTGTGGGCAGCTGCCCAAGCTGGGGAGCCCAGCACCACGCCCTCCTCTCCTCACCGCCCCCTGCCCCGCAACACAGGCAGAAACCACCCCCAGGTCTGTCATGGCCACGACTGAGTGCTTCCCAATGTGATCGCAGTCCCTCCCTGCCCTGGGCCGACGCCCAGCCACCACCGTCTCCGGGCTGCCTTTCCTTCACCCTTCAGGCCTTGGTTTTCTTCTCTGTAAAATGGTTCAACAGCCCTGAGCCAAAGTCCCTCCCGAGGCCTACCGAGTGGGGTGACTAGCCAGCGGGGTTGGCAGGGCTGCCTTAGGACTTTTATGGGTCTTTTGCCTTCATAGTCTTCTTCTTCCATAAAAATATAAATAATTATACTTTATGGCTGCATTGGTATAAAGACAAATATAGAACCCAGGCTGGATTGGTTATTATATATCCATTATTATTGTATTCATTTTTTTCTTCTGATTAAAAATATTAGCATCATTTTCGTGGGTCCTTAAAAGTCCCGCGGGCCCCGAGCGCCCAGTCTGCGGTGCCGGCTGGATTGGTCAGCTCTGTGGGCTTTAGCGTGAAAAGTCCTGCCGCCAGGGGAAACCTGTGGCCCCGGGCAAATGGACGCTGTTCTCTCTCCTACAAGGCCTCCCTTGATTCTAGCCACCACCGCCTCTCTGAACTCCATGTCACCTCCGACCCCTGGGCCACTGCCCACCCAGACACACGGGCTCCCCTGAGGGGCCTCCAGCAAACTGGGCAGGTCCGGCCTCAGGGCCTTTGTACAGGGCCTGGCACAGACTTGGCTAACTTCATTCCGCTCTTTGCTCAAGTGCCATCTTGTCTGCGCAGCTTTCTGTGACCAGCAGTGCAAGGGCCCCTCCCTGGTCCCCTTTCCTCCCTCCCTCCAGCTCATGTCCGCTTCTTCTCCAGCTGCCAGAGTGACCTGTCACAAAAGCAAAGCCTTGTGATGCTCCAGATCATGTCTGCCTCCTGTTTAAAAGTGATTCTTGGTTCTCATGGCTGTTAGGAGATCCAAACTCCCTGGCAGGACCGAGGATGCTGTGCGGTGCTGATGCTACACTTCAGGCTGCTGCTGGGAGACATTCCAGTTGGGAGCTGCAAGGCTGACCCGTCTGAAGCTCCTGCTTTCCTGAGGCCCCCAGCCCTCCCATGGTGCAGAGCCTGCCCCGTCACCATACGAGAAGCTCTCTGGGGCCCCTGAGCCTCAGCACTCCTTCCTCTAAGAAGAGAAGAGACCTTAGAAGGCCACGGAAAGGCTCAGAATTGGTGCTGATGGGAAGGAAATGGGTGGGAGGGAGGACTCCATGAGCCCCTACAGGTTTGGGGTTTTACTCTCTCCCTGAGCTCAGCAGGGACCTCTCAGAGACCCTGAACAACACCGGGCCCTGCCCGGCAAGGGAAGAGTGCTAGAACTTTTCTTGGAAATATCTGTTTTCCTTTTCCCCTGGGCATTGCTGGGGGCTGGACAGTGCTTTCCAGAAACCGCAGAATAGGGAGTTTACAGGATGTAGGAAATACCTTCTCGTGTCTACCCAGCATCTTGCACGCTGCAGTTTCATTCCTCAGTGCGAGTGGAGAGCCAGGAGCCTCTTTGCTGCTGTTAGAGCGGGGCCCCACCAAAACAACGCGAGAGAAGGTTTATCAAGCCTTTATCACGTGCCAACACTGTCCTTAGCACTTAACCGGCAAGTCACCCATTCCTCACGACAGCCCTAGGAAGCGCGTTCTATCGGATGAGAGTTTGGAGCTCCCGCCTCCCAGGAGATGTGGGCAAGCCTTTCCCCATCCCCAGCCCCTTTTGGGAAGGAAGCCTCTGCCTTCCCCAGGAAAGCTGCTTGACCCCAAGGACAACCGGGACAACCTGAGGAGACCACCCCCGGGGTGCTGTCCCGCTCCAGCTACACCTGGAGTTGATGCAGTCCCACCATTGTAGGTCCTCCCAACAGTAGCGATCAGGACGGCGCCTGGATATGGTGGGCACTTGAAAAATGTTTGGTGAACACATGAATTTATCGAGCATCTACTTAGCGCCAGGGCTCTGAAAGATCACTTGCACACGTCATCTCAGTGAAGCCACATGAAATCCTAAGAAGCTGTTAGGAATCCTATTTAACAGATGAGGAAACTGCAGCTCAGAGAAAACAAGTAGCTTAGTGGAGGCTGCAGGACTAATAAATGCTGGTGCTGGTGGACAGCTCTGCCTGAGATAAAAACAACGTTCTCTGCCCCACGCTGTGGGGAGGCAGTGCTCTGGGCCTGGGAGAAGAATCTGGGTCTTCCCCACCCCCACCTGGCTGGTCTGGAATTCAGCCCCATCCATGCTGCTAATGGATGACCCACACTCTCAGGTTCCCTCACAGCGCTACCCATCCTTGAGCCGCCGCTGTGAAATCCAGCTTCTCAGTGACAGATCCAGTTTAATGCCCAGGCTGAGGCTGTGATTCTGTCTGCCTGAGCAAGGAGGTGACCCCTTCTCCGTCCTTGCCCTGTGACAAACAAGCTCTCCTCTCATTCAGGTAGCTCTGAAATACCACCTCCTCCATGACGCCTTCCCAGATTGACTAGATGTCAGCTGGCAGCAGACAGAGGTCCTCCCATTCCACCCACAGAAAGCTTGGAGCCCAAATCTCAGGCAGTGTCTGTCCTTGTCTTCTTGGAATATGGATGGGACATCTCTCTGAAGGTTTTGGTCCCAGCAAGGAAGTCTCCCTATTGTGCTGGAGGGAAGTCCTCTTTCAGGCAGGAGCTGCTGGTAGAGCCTGTCTCACCAGCTCCCATTTCCAAAGGGCCAGACCAGGTAGGCGCATTAGTTGACTTGTGAAAAGCTGAGGGACAGAAGGGTGGGTGGTGGGGAGAAGTAGATGGCACAAATAACAATTTTGGTGGGGGGAGTTTCCTTTAAAAAGAAAAAAGAAGCGTTTCTCAGAGGAGGCCCTGCGGAGGGTCTCTGGGTCACCCCAGCAGCCCAAGTCCACACCCTGGGCTCCCTTGAAGTTGTGCCCTCACCCCGGGCCCGGAGATTGTGGCACATGGAGGTCCTTCTGTTCGATGTTGGGATTTCTCCCAGACTTCGTGCCAACCCTTTCCTTTCCCCACCTCGGCACCATCTCAGGGACTTGGAATAGTAATGCTTATGAGATCTCTTTAAAAGCCTTCTTTCACAGACAAGAAAACTGAGGAGCTAAGACTCGCTGCAGGCCCACAGCATGACCCTCCCCGCGGGACGCTCCCTTGTCTGCGTGCTGATGGAGGAGGCCAGAGGCAGGAAGGGGCTGCCAGGCAGCATGTTCCTCTCACCACTCCCCTGCCCCCTCTGTCCCCCGTTGCCTGAGGCAGCATTCCCAGGCTGCAGGGCAGGGCTGGGGTGCAGGGGGGCTCTGCAGGGAATGGGGCCTGTGGGGCGGGGCAGACACCAGTGACAGGGGCAATTTATTTCTCAGGCACAGATTAGACGGCAACTGAGAGTTTCTCCCTCTGCCATCCATCAGCCGGGCGGCCTCCGGCAGCCTCTGCGGGTCAGGAGATTTGTCTTGACTGCGCGCTCTGCCACTGCACGCGGGCTCCTGGGGTTCCAGCCCTGTGGACACCCCGAACCGGCAGACGGAAGCAGACCCAAAGACCGCCCAGAGAGCACCGCCCGCCCCACCCTGGGCTGCAGAGGCAGGAGGCGGTTCCTCGGGGCCGCAGGGAGCAAGGTTGCTCTCCTGAGGGCCCTGCCCTGGCAGGAGGGACAAAGCCCCTGGAGACCCTGCCCAGCACCACCCCAGGATCTCCCCAGCCTCTGCATTGACGAGAAGGCGCTCGCTGCCAGCCAAAGGGGTTGGCAAACTTTTTCTATAAAAGGCAGGAAAGTAAATATTTTAGGCTTTCAGGAGGTCACGACCGCTCAGCTCTGCCCCGTGGTGCGGAGGCCGGCCGTGGACAATACATAACGTGGAAAGAACAGCCACGTTCCAATCCAACTGTATGTACGAAACACAGGCGACTGGCCCCTGGGACATATGCTGATGGCCCCCAACCCTGGGGAACTTGGGGAGATTCCGTCTTCTGAACAGGATTTATCGATTTAAAACGATGATAGTGTTTACATTGAAAAACTGAACATGTAGTGGTGGGGCTACTGGAGTTTACCCTAAATCTGATAGGGTGAGTCCACGCATTGTCCCCCCAGGTGTCAGCAACCACGCGATCTGCTCTTGCCTGGCCTTGGGGCCATTTTCTCTGGACAAAGCCGTCGTTGGCGCTGCACAGAGGTGGGCAGGAGTTCCAAGAACAGGCTCGGGACGCATCAGTCCTCACTCTGCTACTTACTAGTTGTATGACCTGAGCCTCACTTGCCTCAGTTTCTACATCTGTAAAATGGGGACAACAGCAATCGACCCACACAGGCCCACTTGAAGGTGGAAGAGTCACCACAGAGAAAGCATTGGAAGAGTGCCTGGCCCACGGTCAGTCCTCACGTGTAACTGTTGCCGGACCCTTGGTGAAGCTTCAGGAGACACTGGCCAGAGGCTGGCCGGCCTTGGGTGATGTGAGAGGTCGAGGTGCGAGGGCCCTGTTCCTGCCAGATGGGCGATAGGTGACTGTCCCCAACTGGACACCTTGACCTTGGGCATTTGGGATTTCTTCTTTTGCCTTTGCCTCTTTTGATTAGTAAAACATAAATTCTAAAGTTATCCTAGGGCCCAGCTTTTTGGTTTTTAAGGGATAACCCAAGACGAACACATGGAGACCTTCCTTATATCCAGCCTTCTTTTCATGTAGCTTGAAAATAGTGGCCTAACTCTGCTCATTCCCCCGGCCCCGTCGTCCCTGGCTGCTGCTGCCCTGGCCTCTGTGAGGACACCCTGGGACTATGGAAGGCATCTCGGGGAGGACTCCTGAAGGGGAGGTCAGGCAGGCTCCCAAATGATGCCCTTCAGAATGGCTCGCTGTTGGCCTCAGCCCTGACCTCACAGAAGGGCACATCGGCAGGGAGCACAAGTTTTCCGAGGAGAAATGGCATAGTGTGAATATCTGTCTACATGTTTGTGCATGTGGAGGGGAGGGAAGGGAAGGCCAAGAAAGACATAGGAGGCAATACGGTCAGAGAGGATGCTCACATACCAAACAGGCACAACGTGAGACTGTAGACAGATGCGAGGTGGTGGAAATAGGAGAAAAGAGGAGACAGGAAACAGGAGAAACAGGAAATAGATATGGTGTGGAAGAGTATCGGGGACAGGCAGAAAGTCAACAATTCACCTGGGTCTCAATGGGTCCCTGGCCGTGGTGCCGATCCCCAAGGCCCTCCCCGGCCCAGGGGGGGAGGCGTGCTGTGACTTGAAGCTGCTCCCTGCCCCAGATTCCCTGTTGCACTTATTGAGTCCCCAGTGTATGCCAGACACGCTGCCACTTGCTTTCACACGTGTTGTCTCATTTAATCACACCGGCACTTCCTGCACAACGATTCGAAGAACCGCCCATGCCTTGTCTTCGGTCACTCAAACCGAACGGCGATTGGGAGCGGGTGCTGACGAAAAGCATCTTATTTTGTTACGAGGACCTTCCAGATAGGCCAGGGAGGCAAGGGCGAGACCTGGTCTCCGGTTACATTTAAGTGACGAAAAAAGGGGTCGGCGCTGCGCAGAGAGGGAGCCAAGGTGCACTTGGTTGAGCACGCGTCCCGCTGGAATACGGGGGCAGGTTCCGGGGAATTGTCAGTGTTACTGTCAATTGGTATCTTTAAAGGAACAGAGAAATGATGTATCCGAAAGAGAACGAACCTTTCATAGTAGGGATTCTAGCAGTTCGAGCCCATTCCAATTGCATCGCTGTTACTCAAAACGGTTTTGGATTCTCTCTCTCTTTTTTTCTTGGAACTCCTTTAAAGATATTTACTTATATCTTTAAAATGATAAACAATCCCTCATTTTGGGCATGCAAATTATTTTGGAAATGAAATATGTTGATCATTTTATTTTTATGAGAAAAATGTAATTTCATTTTTTTAGAGTAGTTTTAGGTTCACAGCAAAACGGAGAGAATACCATTTAATTTTTCTGCATCGTTTTTCTCTGGATTTGTTTGCTTCTTTAAACATACACGCAGTGGCCGAGAAGCTGAGCAGTGATGTTTTGGGTCCAAAACAAGGTGTGACTGTAATGTAAGAAGGCTGCCTTTCCCATTTAATTCCCAAATTGGCCCTAAGAGCTACTTCCGGAGAGTACCCTGCAACCAACCAGCGATGCCAGAGCCACTAATTGAATGCGGTCTCCCAAGGAAGGCCTTTGAAGGGCAGTGCAATCTTTTAGATGAACTTCCAGAAGAGATTCCTCGGTGTGCTTACTTTTAAAAGTAATCATCGCTCTGGAGGCCCGGCTCTGTCCCTTACTCATCTGTGTGACCTTGGACAAATCCCGAACTTCTCTGTGCCTCTGCTCTTGCATCTGCAGACGGGGGACAGTAATTGCGAACGAGCTGACACAAGCAGCCTGTGCTGAGACTGATGCCTGGCCCGGAGTGGGCACGCAGCCCCTGGCCGCTTTCCACCATCCCACCACGCACCCTCTTGCCCTCCGTCCTCTGGGCACACCCGCAGGCAGGAAGGCCAGTGGGTGAAGGCATGTTAGATCCCTTGGTCCAGGGTCTGGCCTCAGGAAGGCACTCAGTCCACATCTGTTGATGAACTAGAACTAAATGAGGCCTCTTAGGAGCCGGAGGGCTTGCGTTAGGATTTATTGAGGACAGAAAATCCTCTTGGGTAGATTTCTAAGATCACCACTTTGGGGTATTTTCTGAATGTGCTCTGGGTGAGACTGTGCAGGTGGAAGAAAAGCAGGCCTTGGGGTCCTCTCAGAGCATCCTTTCCTCTGGGGACCCCTCTCACTGCCTTTTCCACATGGGGAGTAAAGGGCTCTTCTTGCCGCCGGAAGGCAGAATTTGCCAAAGTGTTAGTTCCTGAGACTTCATCCCTGTTCTCCTAGGGTCATATGCATGTCTAAGAGTGAAAAAGCTTTCAACACTCCAAGAACGGGTTTGCCAGGAAAAGCCTCGCAGGCACCTCAATAAAGGGGAGTGGGAGAATTGTGGGTGTTTTGTGAGGAACTCTGTAGAGCCCTCTGGGGCCTGGAAAATCCTAGCATTGGACAAGACACTGTCATGGGTGAGAGCCAAGGCTGTGGCGCCAGACCGATATGGTGGGACCTCGCGGAAGCAGCGCTGGCGCCACGCCATGGCCCTCACCTGTCCCCAGGGAGAACCCTGGCGTCGACCTCACTGAAATGTTACAAGATGTCAGGGGCGGAAGGCCCGTGGAGCACCCAGAAGGGTGCCTGGTGCAGGACACCTTCTGAAGGGGTCACCATTATTATTTTTAATGGCTGACTAACAGTAGCTTCCATTTACTGAGCATTTACTATGGCTACACATTCTGCTGAAGCACTTCATTCACATGATTTCACGTGGACTCTGCAATGATCTTCTCAGGTATTATTCCCATTTTACAGTTGAGGAGACTGAGGCAGGGGAATTTAGGTGGGTGTATCCCAGAGTCATACACACAGTGAATGGGGAGCCAGGATTTAAACCGGGTGCCTTGACTCCAAAACCCATGGTTTTAAGTCCCATGCGGTCCCCTTGTGCAAGCCACCCATCCTACCCCCAGGCCCTCGCACAGCGGGCCACCAGTAGTCCCTGACTGATACCAGACCAGCTTTCCCCCTTTCCTTTTCTTTATTATATTGGTTCCTTAAAAAAAAAAAAAAGTCTGCTAATATTCATAGGCTACAGACTTTTTCTGGCGAGCTCACACGACACGGAAAGGCACATGCTGTTAGAAGAGCAGGCAGGAAGCGAGCCCCCAGAGCCCCCGCCCCAGCCCGCGGGACCCCAGGAGTCCTAGGTGCGGGCCTCCTCCTTGCCTTCATTCCAAACTGGTCCAGCAGCCTGAACTCTGTCCTTCGTCACAGCATCACCTCGCCCTCTTCCATCCTCAGCGTCACCACAGGACCTCGAATGAGCTGGGCTGGGGCCACGTTACGTACACTGGCCCGCATGTTCTAGGGATCTCGGAGACCCTGCTCACTGACTGGAAACCAAGAAAGGGGAGCTGACACAGAGGGCCAACTGAGCGGTCGAGAGGCAGAGACGGGACCAGAGCTCCAAGGCCTCTCTTGTCCACCTCTGCACGAGGGAACTCGTGAGTACCTATCTGCACACAACATTGGCTGAGCCGGTCAATGAACTTGAAGCTCAAGGCTCCAAGCGACGCATGGCCTGAAGCGTTCAGTCGGGAAGAAAGGGAGGCGTGAACCAACACAGTGAACATCCACCGCATCCTGGACCCTGGGCCAGGCAGTTTCACGTGAAGCAACTCAGGTGAGAACCCTGCAAGGAGGTCGTGTTAGCCTACTTTTACAGATGAGCGCATTGGAATTCATAGAGACTGGCGTGCAGCCAGCGAGCAATGGGCTGGTTGGGAATTCAAATCGGATAAAATACGTACTTCTCCTCCCTCCAAAACTACCTCCCAAGAGAATGAACGCACACACACAGCCAGGCTCCGAAATAAAGTGCCTGTATCCACTCAGCATCATGGTCGCTGTACCGTGTGCGTTACCGGGGCAAGTGGGATGGGAAGCGGCCTCACCGAGACACATCCTGGCGGAATAATAATAGGTAAACATTTCTGAGCAGTTACTATGTACCAAGCACTGTTCTATGTGTCAGCTCATTCAGACTTCTCAAAGATCCCAGGAGGTGTGATCGCTCCTCCCGTTTGAAAGATGAGAAAGCAGAAGCACAGAAGATGAGGCACTGGTCCAAGGCTGTAGGCCCAGCACGCAGCCAGCAATTGACCCCCAGCTCCAGCCCCTGTCTGCTCCCTGCTCTGAGCCAGGCCCGTCGCCGCCCTCGGTAACTGGCTCTCTGTTGGGCTTTGCCAATAGCAGGCGTGAGAAGAAAACAGGAAAGCAGGAGGAAGGGAGGAGGGACTTCCCGCCTATTTTTTCCTGTTCCTGCCCTGGTTGCTCCAGCAGTGGCCCTTGGCGCCAGCTGCGAATGCTCCTGGGCATTTCGGAACCCACCTCTGGGCTCCCTGGAGGACAGCCCTGCTCAGGGGTCTGAGCGCCAGCTCCTCGGAGCTCCCGGTTCTAGTGAAACCCTCCCTCTTGCCCTCATGGCTCTAGAGAGGGCCGCTGTGTCCTGCACGTGTTCTCTCTGGTGACTCCACTGTACCCTTTTGCTCCTCCAGCACTTGTGCAATGAACTTCGCGCGCTAACTGCCCTCTGTTTGAAGTGCCTGGGGTGGCTTCTCTTTTCCTGACTGGACCCTGGTTGCGGCAGGACCCGGCTTCAGCAGCGTGTTTCCGAAGCATGTTCTCTTGGCCACTAGTGCCTCGATCACCTCTTGGGAGCTGCGGCAATTTCAAATCCCAGCCGCCAGGGTCCCCAAAGTCACTTCTACTATTTCGTATTTTCCCCCAGACACCAGGTTCACTTCTCTCCAGGAAGCACTTGGGATTCCCTAGTGGACACTGAACACAGGCTTCACGCAGAGGCTTTCGGCTACGGAATTGGTCACGGAGGGGCTCTGGGCCTGGTGCGCATGGAGACCTGCTGGTCTGACGCTGACCCCCCGCATTCTGACGCTGGGCACCAGGGGCACTCTGCCACAGACTCAGACTGAGCCCAAATGAAGAGGACAGATGGTCACTTTGACACAGAAGGAAATTACTGGGGGAAATAAAGGTTTACGGCTTTAACTAGAGGGCCAGCTGGTG
The DNA here is from genome assembly GCF_022682495.2 of Desmodus rotundus. Taxonomy (NCBI): domain Eukaryota; kingdom Metazoa; phylum Chordata; class Mammalia; order Chiroptera; family Phyllostomidae; genus Desmodus; species Desmodus rotundus. The sequence continues at coordinate 62,088,520 of NC_071398.1, forward strand.
TCAGTACCATTTTGAAGACATGCGCATCATGGAGATACGGGCATCCAAAGCGGGGGCACTTCCTGGAGGGCTTTCAGCAAGGGTGCCTTGTTAAGAGAGCTTTGGTCAGGGGAGGGGAACACACCCCCAAGATTCAGAATGGCAGCTGCATAGCCAATGAGGATGGCGCTGAGGGGGTCTCTTGTCTAAGATGGTACATGAGATTGCACTTGGTGGAATAAAAAAAAAAAGACTCAAAAAGAAAGAAATAGACTCCATCCAGACACTTAGCCAACCATCCGGTCATCAATACATCAATGTATTCCTTTAAAAAACATTGATTGAGTTCCTCTCCTGTGCAAAGGGGTGGGGGAGGGGAGACAGATGAATCACAGATGGATCCTTTGCTGAAGGAATCTCACCTCCGGGAGGGAGGTGAGAGGAGGAAGGCGTGGCCTCTAGCAGGAGCGACTGTGACTTGAGGGCAGGAGCAGCAGTTGAGATGGGGAGGGGAGGGCGGGCAGACGTGAGGCACACCGAGAGCTGGGGGTGGGCATCGAAGGCTATGTGACAAGAAGTCGCAGCGGTGACACTGGAAGGAGAACTGAGACTGGACCGTGGAAGGCCTCAAGTCTGCACTTCATTCTAGCAGGGAGTCACCGAATGCGTTCAAGCGGGATAAATGGTGGTGAAACTGCTTTTTAGAAGAGAATTCCAGAGCATGGTGAGAAGGGACGGCAGTCGGGATGTCAGTTAAGAAGCTGTTGTGAGGTCAGGGCAGTGAAGGCACGGCGAAGGCGCGAGCCACGAGAGAGGCAGAGCAAATGTGGACGAGGAAGTGAGCCCAGGGCACGGTGGCAGCCTGAGTGGGAAGCCCTGGCAAGGGGCAGGGAGGAATCACGCCGGGGTGGTAAAGAGGATGGCTGTGTCACCACAAGAAAGGGAGAGCGAGAAAGAGAGAAGGACACCAAAGGGCTCAGGTTACGAGATCTGCTCTGCACACACTGAGTTTGAGGGGTTGTGGGGATTAAGGCTGTAGGGATTCAGGCTAAGGTTGTAGGGATTCAGGCTAAGGCTGTAGGGATTCAGGCTAAGGCTGTAGGGATTCAGGCTAAGGCTGTAGGGATGCAGGCTAAGGCTGTAGGGATGCAGGCTAAGGCTGTAGGGATGCAGGCTAAGGTTGTAGGGATTCAGGCTAAGGCTGTAGGGATGCAGGCTAAGGCTGTAGGGATGCAGGCTAAGGCTGTAGGGATGCAGGCTAAGGCTGTAGGGATTAAGCACATGGTTGGAAAAGGTGGTAACATGGAGTTCAGGAGAGAAGTAGGGAATAGGATATTAATTGGGTACCATCTGCCTTCACCAAGGTTAGCAGATGTAGCTCTGAAGTTAGACATGATTTCCTAAGGAAAGAGTATTGAGAAAGAGCCCAGGAATGATTCCTGGGAAAAACCTGTGTGTGAAAAGTGGAGGAAAGGTCCTGGAACCAGAAGAGCAGAAGGACCGCAGGAGGGAGCGAAAGACAAGAGAAGGCCAAGCAGAGAGGGTGAAGCACTAGGAATGGGAGAACGGAAGGACACAGGCCACCAGAGGCCAAGGAGAGAGGGACAGGAAGAGGCCATTGGATTTGGGGGCTGAGAAGTGACCAGTGAATACCAAGGGAGCAAGTTTGGCAGAGTGGTAAAGGCCAGAGCTCGATTAAAAAGAGCCAGAAATAATCACAAAGACAATAATAAAAACAATAAAACTTTGCTTGATGCTTCCTAAGTGCCAAGCACTTCCTAAACATTTTACACGTATTAATGCATTTAATCTTCACAGCAACTCTATGGGGTAAGTACTGTTATCACCCCCATTTTACAGATAAGCGAACCGGGGCATTGAAGAAACGAAGAAGAAAGGAAAAGACTGATGATTTTCCAAGTGTGCTCAGCAGAGCCCTAGGTCTGTAAGAAGGGCCACGTACAAGGGCTCTGGGGTGGAGGAACCTGGCCTCTCCCTGTAGAGAACGTAGGCTCGTCAGTATACTGAAGACCTCAGAACTCTGCACCCAAAGAACCTGGCCTCATTTTGTTAAGTCCAGCGTTTCCCGAACTTCTTTGATCTGCAAACCTTCCTACCATGACCATTCAGTGGCCAGTCCCGTGCAGGGCGCACTTTGGGACGTGCTGACGGCAGGAACAGAAATATGAGGGGGCTGGGAGAGTCCTGCTCTTGTTTTCTAGGGGGAAAGGGCTTTTTTTTCTTTATGGTAAGGAAGAAACAATTGAGGGTGAGCTAAAGGAAGCGAGGGTGAGAGACAACGGGAACTGAGGAACCTTAGGGCCAGACAGTAAGTCAACAACCTACTGACGGAGCTTTGAGCTGTGCTTTTTGGAAAAGAGACCACAAGAGAGCAAATTCTTACCAACTGCACTTCAGGCTCTTTAAGTTGGCCTGGCCTCTCCTATGTACGCCCTGAGCATGCTCACCAATTCATCAGGGCAGATGCCTGCACAGTTTCAGGGAGCAATCAGATTGTCCTGAATCTTTTCGGGTTTTTTTTTTGGAAAAAAAGAATTTAATTTATTTTTAGAGGGGAAGGGAGGGAGAAAGAGAGGGAGCGAAACATCAATGTGTGGTTGCCTCTTGTGCGCCCCCTACTGGCACATGGCCTGCAACCCAGGCATGTGCCCTGACTGGGAATCGAACCAGTGATGCTTTGGTTTGCAGGCCAGTGCTCAATCCACTGAGCCACACCAGCCAGTGCTGTTTTGAATCTTCTTTCCCATTCATGCAGCAAATACAAACTGAATGGAGTCTGGGCCATGTGCAGTGTTGGGCATTGGTCTTACTCTGTTGTTGTCTCTTCTCAGCTCTCAGCTCTCGGTTCTGCAGCCTAGATGTTGTTCCTGCCTCCGATCTTTGCACTTGAAGCTGTGCTTGGTTTCCCCAGAGTCTAAAGACCGGTTGTTTTCCTGCTAGTGTGTGGCTTATGCCTCTGTGGCTCCCAGTGGCCCACAAATGTTGGAGTAACAATGCTGATCCAGTCCTGGGCCATCGACCTCTGACACTTTCCCCTGCGCAGTGTCCCAGCCTGGCCTGCCTTTCACTGTCTCCGCCTTCTGCTAGAACATGTGTGCATGAGGGGTGGGGGGGTGAAGGCACCCAGACAAGGAGAGACACGAATGTAGCCAGGACACAGGTGGGGTGCGCTCCCTTGGGACTGCCCGCCTAGCTGTGTACAAAGTAGGTGTGTAACGGTGTTGCGTGCGGCACAAGGCACACGTGGTATGACAGATGGCAGGAGTTACTGGATGGGGACTTTTGAAGAAAAGTCTTAAACCAGTAGTCCCACTTGGGGGCCGGGGATTGTGGGCAGAAGGAAGTCTGGCTTGGAAATGCTGCTTTCTGAGTGACAGACTGCCTGTGTGGGCCAGAGTTATTCCTCGGGGAAAGAGATGCTGCTCTCCCCCACCTGGGAAGCCAGGCGAAGTGTACTTAAACGTGCAGCTGCAGCTCCAGCCCAGGCCCCCGTCAGGCCCGGGGCATCTGGCTGGAGGGTCTCTTTTAAGCACATGTTCATTATAAGCTTGTTCTGAGCACGTAATGTGCCTTCTCTTTCCCAGCTGCTAAATGCCCCTTTCCAAGTTATTGAAGTTCACCAGGAAGTATGGTTCATACGCGAACACAGATTAGCCCCCTTGCAACTAGTGCAAAGCGGCCTGCCTGGCAGTCGCTGGTACTCAAGATTCATGGACTATTTGGCACAAGCCAGCAGAATAGCAAATGAACTGGACGGGGCTGAGGGTGGGGGCGGGTTTAATTCTTGGGCTCCTAATGAATCTGATTGTGGGCGACACTCGATGATGCCCAGGTGGATTACACACGGGGCCAGTTGTCCATACAAAACATTGAGTCCCCTGAGATGTTCCCCACTGCTCCACATTCCCAGAAAGCTTCCAAGCAGCTGACCCGGTCATTAACAGGTGTGCACTCGCAGCCGGCCAGCTCATTTCCTCACTGGTGAAGCAAAACGTAGTTAGGAAGGCGAACACGCCATGAGACGTGTACGGTATCTGTGCATCGCAGCACATACGGGAAGTCAAACAACAGTGAGCTTCTGGGTTCTCTGCTGCTTTGAATGAACCACCCACCACCCCCGCCCTGGGCAGGAACTAATAATTCGAGGAGCTGCAGGCTAGGAGGCTGTTTTAACAAAATCCGAGAACATACACATTCAAGTGCGTTGTTCTTTCAAAACAGTTACCTTGGGACTAGCTCTGCCTTGTTAAGACAGTCCCAGACGTTCTTTACTGGGGAGGGCGGGCGCTGCCTCTGCCACTTCTTGCCCATTCTTCAACGTGCTCATCTGCCATTGAGGGGCAGATCTCCATCTTGGGAGGACAGAATCGATTTTTAGTGGCAACAGAAAGTACTGTGGAGTCAGGTGTAGTGAGTCAAGTGTGATCTTACAGTTCTTACTCATAAAGATTTGTTTTCCCTGTTCTCTCTCTCTTTTTTTTCCCCAAGAAAGTAGTTGAGGCTGAAGTTGCAATTGTGAGCATTGCCTGAGTGAGGGGTGAGCTCATCAGTGTTCCGCCGAACAAAATGAGCAAGAGAAAACCCACCTCCCCCGCAACCATGACACGCAAACCTTTTCTTGTTCTGAGTGCTTGGACCTCAGCCTGGCCTCCACGGACAGCCGTGTGGGCACAGCGCCATCCACCTAGCCTCTAGAGCCTCCCCTGTGTGAGCTGCTAGAACACTGCCTCCAGCGTCTCGCTCTGGGCCACATTCCCTCGCCAGCCAACCAACTCCTCACCCACCTCCCGGCGCCACTCATCATTCTGTGCCAGGAAGGACAAACATATGTGAATGTCAATGTCCAAGGCGATCAGGAGGATGCAACCATGGCAACGGTCTCCAGAGAATGAACCAACTGTCCCAGGGAGACAGTCTGGTTCCAGAAGGGCAAGGTGGGCTTGCAGTGACCTGGGCTAGACACTTTCCCAAAGGAAGGCATTGAAGCTGTTTCTGGAAGGGAGGCTACATCATGTGGAGCCCCAAGAGGGCCATTCAGGGGAGATCAATCCTCCAAGGTGGATTCCACTGTTGTTTGTAGTCAGAGGGCGTGCGGGCTCAGGTGAGAGGGGGTGGGCTGTGATGTGGTGGCTATATGCTCGGTGAGCTATATGCTTTAAATTTACCAAGTGAGAGCCTTCATTGATCCATGATCAGGTCTTGAGGGAAGGCAGGGGAGGTGTTCCAAAACCCTGCTCCATTTCACCGAATCAATCCCTCCTCCTTTCAAACGTCTAGGCTGCAGGCGCTACTCTGAGGACTGGCCGTTCTGGGCCAATGAAAGAATGAGATTTCTAAGAATGAAAATTCAGAAAGCCAGACTCCAAGGGAGGGGTCCTGCAGATCCGGGAGAATTCTCCATGAGAGCGGCATCTCCTGCTCTGCTCCTTCCGGGCACCCACCACCTCTGTTGGCACGGGTCCCTGGAGATGTTCCCTGGCACTGAGAGAAGTGAATTTGGGGGCTGCCCCTAGCTGCTCCTGCCCCAGGGCACCCTACAACCAGCTCTGACAATTTCCATGTCCACGTTTCCCTGGACACGGGGCCTCCAGATTCCGGGAAACCAGACTCCCATTCTTTCCTTTAAGGAAAACCATTAGACCTGCACTTAGCAACCACCAGGAGGGTATTTTTAGCTCTGGCAGAAGTATAATGTACCAAATGTAATAATCTCGGCCTTGAAGTTCCTCACAACCCCATTCAACATTCAGTTGTGGCTGATGGATATTCACGGAAGGAGCAGAAAACCAGAGCCCGCGCCTGTCTGCTGCTGGCTGCTCCCTTCAGGGTCAGCGGCACAGCTCAGGAACATGCAGCCCGGGAAGCCGACTACTCAACCAGCAGAAAAACTAGCCCCCAAGTGTCTGCTTCTTCCTTAGGTCAAGTCGATGGACCACGGACTACATCCACTCAGCCACCATTTCTGAGCGCACCAGTGGCCCAGACGCCCTCCCCTGGCTTGCGCTGTGCCCTCGGGCAAGTTCCTTCACCTGTCTGGGCCTCAGCTTCCACACCTTGTAAAATGACTTTTCACCAGGGACATGCCCTAATTTCAAGGGCCACTGCATGGAATTGATTCCAGACAAATCTCATGAATGGGCAGGGGTCCAGGGCACCCAAACCGTGCATTTGCCAAGTGCCTGTAAGGTTCCCCATGGCACTGCGGGCCGCTCCAGACCTGGCCCAGGGTGTGCCCCATCCACTCCTAGGCCCTCTGTACACAAATATTAATTCCCAGGATGCAATGCACACCATCTGTCACCTCTGCTTCCAGGCTGCCTGTCCCGACTTCAGCAGGTGGGACCGCCAAATGTGTGCATGCATTTTAATCCCAGCCCAAGCAAACCCAAGCCAGGCAAGTTCAGTCTGCTCCAGCACACTCACAGGACTTATTCCGAGGGCAAAGAAGTGATTTACGGATTAGTGAGTATTTTCAGACAAGCTAGGGGTAGAAAAAGAGACAGATTTAGTTCTCCCTCTTCTGGCCATGCTCTTCCCAAGGCAGATGGGGCAAGAAAAGGGGAGGAAGAAGGGCAAAAGGAACATTTTCTGGAGAAGGGGGAAGGGGGATCTGGCCCAGAGGTGGGGGAGGAGGGGCAGGTGATGGGAGCTGCCCCTGGTCCTGAGTCATCATGAAGCCTGGCTCCTCAGATCCCTGCAGTCTTCCCTTCTCCAGGTAGGATGGCCCCACCTCTACACGGACTGCCTGGGGTCCCATGTCGGGGTTCCATCACTCATTCACTCATTCATTCAAATGCCTGTAGAGACATGCCTACTATGCACCATGCTAGGGGCACAAGTTGCCTTTGTCTGCAGTACCACTGGTCTTTAGTGGAGCTGGGATGAGGTTCCTCTGTATTTTGTGTTCACCTCTACCCCAAAACGCTTGAAACCCCATCAGGCCAGTGTCCCTGACGCTTTTAATTCCTCAGCATCTTTGTGCACGCACTTGAGAAGTGGCCATGGGGCCTGGGAAAGGGGGGAAGACACGTGAGTTGCGTGTGGGAGTGGATTGTTCCCTTCTGATTTGATCATGACCAGTGAGGAAGGTCCAAGAAGGCCCATGCAGCGGCTTCATGCACTTCCCATGCAGTGGTGGGAGCGACATGGTGGGAGAGGGGCACTTCCAGGGAGGAGCAGATGTGACTCTATCTTGTGTGTCAAGGACCCACAGCCATTCTTCCATTAGCCATGCCAGCAGAAAGGTGGGATAATGGAGGATCTTATGTATTATTCTCAACCCCTCCAAGCCCATGCTGTTGACCCTCAGCCTCAGGACATGGAGTGGGAGCAGCGGGAAGAGTCCTTGACCTCCCTCTTGGGGTAAGTTCATTACTCCACTAGTAGAAAACGGAATCTCCAAATCCCAGAAAGCAAAAGAAGGCTGATGGGATTTAACAATAGCTAACATTTCTTGGGGTCCTACTGTTTGCTGGGCATTTTAAAATCAATGTGTCTATATAAATGAATTTATCTGATCCTCACAAAAACTATCCTTTGGTGTCATTATTACTCACTGTCATTCTTTTCAAAGGAGGAAGCTGAGGGATGAACAGGTAATGTGACTTGCCCAAGGTCACAGAGCTGGTCGACGGAGGACCAGGTGCATAAGGAACAGAACCTCAGCGATAGCTCACCTCTGGGTTACTGGAAAGGGAAGTCTATACTTCTCTCCTCTGGCCTGTTGCCACCGCCAACCTCTGACTAACAGGCAGAGAGGCGTGTGAGTGAAACTTCTTGCTGACTCTTTGCCGAATCCCATTTCCCAGAGTATGAAATGAGCTTCTCTCCTGCCAGCCACAATATGGCCCTATTATGCCTAATAGGACCCGGGACTTCTAGTCAGCAGGAGTTCAGAGGCTGAGCAAAAGGGAGACGTGGGGACTCTGCTTCCACTCCAGCACCCTTCCATCCAGGGCATCCAGGGCGGAGGCCCAGGCCACAGACAAGACAGGATCCACGTGTGGGCCCTTCTCCCCAGCCCTGACTTCTCTGCTCCATCACCCCTGCTGGTGTGGGGTCTAGGGGGGAGAGCGGGAGGGAGGCATGGAGGGAGGTACTCCCACTACCACATTGTGGATGCACAGCTGGCTGCCGAAGATGACAGGTGTAGGAAGCCATCAGAAAGGGCAGCCTCCTGAGAGGAGCTAATGGGGTGCTCTATGCACTCTCCCCATGTTCCTGCCTCTCGAACAACAGTGGGAGGGCAAGGGGTAGAGAACGCACTCCTGCAGTGGCCCTGTGGTGGTTAAGTTTACGTGACAACTTGACTGGGCCACAGGACACCCAGCAAGCAGGCCAAATGCTATTCTGGGGGTGTTTCTGAGGGTATTTCTGGAGGAGACTGACATTTGATTGCCCTCCCTAGTGTGGGTGGGCCTCTTCTAATCAGTTGAAGGTGCAAATAGACCAAAATGATGGCTTGAACTGTTGTATGGGTCTTTTCTGGCCTTTGGACTTGAACAGAAACACCAGCCCTTCTTGGACTTTCACCCTCAGCGCTCCTGGTTCTCAGGCCTTTGGACTCAGACGGGAACTACACATGGGCTGGCCTGCATCTGCAGCCTGCCAGCTGCAGGCCTGGGGGCTTCTCAGCCTCCGCAATTGTGCGAGCCAATTCCTTGTAAGAAAATATGCATATCTGCTATTGGTTCTGTTTCTCTGGAGAACCCTGACTAATATAAGCACCATAAATATTCATTGGTGGGGACCTGGCTTGGAGCTCGGTGGGTTGGGTTTCTACATGCGAGGCACGGTTCTGAGGCGATACATTTACATTCTTGCCTCTCAGCTTCCAGGGATTACTCCAGTGGTCCCTGAAATGCAACCTTGAGCAGGAAACTCTGCATGAAGTCGCTTCCCTGGCAAAATACTCCTAGACATGGCCTAGTTTTCAAAGCTTTCAGTTAGAGTCCACACCCAGAGCTCCTCACCCTTTCCCAGCTCTGTATGTGCTACAGGGCTGGAAAAACCACATGGTGTGGAAGTTTGAATCTGCTTGATCTCGGCCTTGGAGAGAGGAGCTTGCTTGCAGGTCCCGGGAAGGCAATGTTGAATTCAGGGGGGGCGGTCTTTACCAATGTCCTGCCTCCAAGAGGGAGGGCTCACCTGGGCATGTCTGTCTGCTTTCCTCAAGGTCTCTGAGGAAGGTACTGCCACCAGCTTCCCTCATTTATTCCAGTGTCAGCTCATCCGGAAGATTTCAAACACTTTTTTTAATTGTAAGAGAAGTTGGTGTTTCTGCAACACAACCTTGAGTAGGTGAATCCAGAATCAGCCTGGGAGCTAAGAGCTAAACTGTCTGGGTTGATCCCATCTCTGACATTTACCACCTCTGAGACCTCAGGCAAGTCACTTAAGCTCCTTGCACCTTAGTCTCCTCATCTGAAAAATGGGATAATTATAGTGGTAACCACTTTTAAGGTTGTTATGAGGATTAAATGAACTAATACGTGTGTACACACACACACACACACACACACACATAGATGGTCTGTTCGGAAATTACCCAGCCATGCCCTATAGAAAATAGAGACACTTAATAAAGAAGATACGAGATACAAGAAACATTGTACACAGGACAATGACACCTCAGTGCCCTTCAAACTAGGCACCTTGGGACTGCACACGGTTTTCCCAGCGTCTCTCCCACTGTTCACAATACTCTGCAAAATCCTTTGTTGGAATCGCCATCAGCTGCCCCATCTATTTTCCTGAATCTCATCGATGGTCTGAAATCTCTTCCTTTTCAAAGGTGATTTTAGTTTTGGGAAAAGCCAGAAGTCACAGGGCACCAAATCTGGGCTGTAGAGGGGCTGGGTCACCTGGGTGACTTGTTTACCAAAAAACTCTGCAAGAGACTGTTGCATGAGCAGGTATATTGTTGTGATGAAGCTGCCCGTCACCGGGCGCCCATAGCCGCGGCCGTTTTCATTGCGTTGCCCGTCTCGGCCAATGAAGAACACTGAGGTAGCACTCCTTGTTGTTTGGCCTGGAGGGGTGTACTTGTGATGGACATCTTCCCAATCAAAACACACAGCCCGGTCTTGATCTTGCTGCGAGTCCGCCGTGCCTTCTTCTCGACCATCTTTACGGCATTTGTGCCACACTGTCATTTGCGCTGCACTCATTGCATCGTCCCCATGAGCCTTCTGAGTCATCCAAATAGTTTCTGTGGAGGAATGTCCAAGCTTAAAGCAAAATTTGATGCAAATTTGTTGCTCTACTCTTTCAGTTATTTCGGATGTAACAGCCACACAGTATACTTGCTCACTCAATGGCGTCTGCTGCCCCCACTGACCAGTACAGTGAAGTCGTCGGTGTTCACACTTGCCTTGGCTGCCAGGGTACACCAATGCTGCACAAATCATTCTTGTTATATTGACAGTGGCAGGATTTTTTCCGGACAGACCTCGTGTGTGTGTGTGTGTGTGTGTGTGTGTGTGTGTGTGTGTGTGTATCTTAGTAAATGGCTGGCCTACAGGAGCACTACATACATTTTAAGTTATTATCAGATACTTATCATCGGCAGAATAGTTTCATTGCATCCCCTTCTGAGCCCAGAACTTGCCTGCTATTCAAGGGAATCACACGTATGACGGTAATATAGGGAGATGTGAGATTTCAGACATCACCCACTGCCAGGATCCCAGTCCAAGCTAGACTCAACAGTGGGCCACTCAGGCGAGGCACTGACCAATCAATGGAGTTCTAGAAGCTTAGCCCCTACCCCTGGGGTCTAAATTGGCAACTACTGTAGAAGGCAGCCAGCCTGGGGAGTGGGGGCGGTCAACCCAGGGCACCTCTGGGATCTGAGGGGCGAGCCATGGCCTCAGGCTAACCCAGCTGGCTGGATGGGGGCACCGGGCTCCTCAGGGGCATGGATTAGGAGAGAGGCACTCTGAATGGTTAACACACGAAGTTTTGAAGCTCCCTGCTGGGACTTCTTTGCCGTGCCCGGTAAGTGCGGTGCAGGAGCACAGTGTGTTAAGTAATAAAGGAGGGGGACAAAAAATAATCCAGGGAGAAATCAACTTATGGTTTATTTAAACCTTATTGAAATTTCGACTGTGGAAACATTTAAATATCATAGTTACTGCCGGGTATCTTCGCTCCTGCTATTCCCGGGCGGATGTTTTCTTGCACATTTGGTTCGGGAGCAGAACAATAAAGCTGCTCAGAAATTGCTTTCCCACTGCTAGGTAATTACAACAGGTTTTTATCCCAAATGTAAAGAAGGAACCGTTCTATTTTTAATAAAGGGAGCACTCGATGGGTCCCGGCCTCCTCCGTCCCCCAGGCTCTGGCTGCACTGGCCCTTCGCTCCCACACCCTCTGCTCTGTTCCCTCCCGTCCCTTCCTGTCCCCTCCCAGGCAGCTGGAGAGCAGCTCTGGGGGCTCAGCTGCTGCTCCTCTGTCTCCCAGCCGGGAGAGCCGGTGTGTCACGGTTTACAGAAAGGGACGGCCCCCTCCAGGTCTCCGTCAAGAACATTAAATATTTAGCCTGACTCCATCCAGGCCATCACACACACTCCTGTCTCCCTTTCCTACCCAAAGTGACATATTTGCCACCTCCATCTTTTCTTTTAATCCCAAGCAAAACGAGCAGGATTAACTAGTGTGTGTCAGCTCTGTCTGAACACAAGCGTGAGCTCATCGGCTTTCTCCCACGAGACAGAGCAGAGCGAGTGCCTTCTGTCTTCTGGGAAGCGCGGTTTAGCCCGGCAGCCGAGTGGGCACCTGCCAGAGGCCATGCCGGCTCAAGTCCCCACCGGCCCACCACACTCAGCTTCTCCCCCCTGGCTTTTCAGGTTTAACTCTGGGCTGGCTTCCCGTCACCTGACACCTTTCTTTCCTGACCCCCGGCTCTGGCTACTGTTGTGCTGGAGAAACAAATTCTCTTAATGTGATGTCACCTCTGATGTCACCAGGAGGCAGAAACCATGGCAGCAGTATCTATACCCCTTGTGACACCGCGCCCACGCGTCCTTCTGAGTCTAAACGTAATGGCTGGAGTCAGGCAAAAGCCCTGTGCCAGCCTCACGGGGCAGCTGTCCCTCAGTTCCCACGCTGCTCCAGGGAGAGGAGGAGAGTGAGGCAGGCCGCCTGTGGCCTGGAGTGAGGAAGAGAGAGAAATGGAGACCCTGCAGCTTCGGAGGGATGCACCAGCTGCAGCTTTGGGAGCCGGCTTCCCCTGCTCACATTTGCGCTCTGACCTTTGTGGAAGCCACTTAATCTGAGCTCCGGTTTTCATCATCGGTTTAATGGCGGGACTATCCACAACCCCCAATTTAGAAGCATCAATGAGGAAATGAAACAATGTATTTTGGGGAAGGAAAAGAAGCCAGAGGACCAAGGGGGAAACTGAGGCATAGGATGATCCACATAAGTCTAGAAGAACTGACTCGCCACATGGGAGTGAGGGTCTCTTGTGTTTGTGGAGCAGAGATACCGGCCACTGCGTCTCCTTGCCCTGGGGCCCAGACCCCTGAGGGGCTTGGAAGGGAAGGTGAGCTGTCTGCTCTGGTTCTGGAGTGTGTGCGTGGGTGGGGGCGGGGGGCAGTGGAGCAAGTGCCCAAGCCCAAGGTGCCCTGAGGCTGGTTTTGGAGGAGTGGCCAGGAGGGGATGGGGGATGAGAGCAGCGCAGCGGCTGTGCTGGAGGCGGACAAAGGGAGAAGACAAAGATTATTTTAAACCTGTATTAATCACGGCTCCAAACGGGGACTGCGGGTGGGAGCCGCAGCTGTCGTAGGGAGGCTGGGGGAAGAGAGGCCAGCAGGGAGGGGCCGGGCCTCTCCCCTCCCACCGGGACTTGGCCCAGCCCCACCAGGAGCCTGGGACCTCGCTGAATCTCGGTGCCTCACTCCAGAGATCAAAGTAAGTAATGGTAACGACTATACTGTGGCCCAGTTTTCCAGGCCAACTGGTCTCCCTGCCTCTAGGCACCTCCTCACCTGCCTGCCCTCCACACTGTTGTCAAGAGTTAGCCTAGAACAGTTTGGATCATGTCCCTTTTCTCTCAAAAGCTGGTAATGACTTCCTGTGGCCCAAACAACTGGCCTCCTCCGTGATTTGGCATACCAGGGCCTTGGCAACTAGCCCATCTGGACCCTCCAGCCCCAAGATCAAGCCTAGAGGCAGGACTAGTAGTAAATGCCCATTCCACTCTTTCCACGTGTCAGGCACTGAGCTGACTGCATTCATACATGACCTCCATGTCCATACATGTCCATACATGCGATCGGATGAATGTTTACAGCAGCTTACTTGTTTACAGATGAAGAAACCGACCCTTAGAGAGGTTGGATAACTTGAGCAAGGTCTGTCTGACACCCATAACTTATGTCCCTAACTTCCCGGAGAGTTCCAGAAATATCCCTGAGTTTCTGCTTTCCCCAGCCCTGAGACGTCTTCTTGGTCGTCTCTGCCCTTACGAACATCCCCCTCTTTCCTCAGGGCTCAGCTCCAGTCCCACCTGGTTCAAGAGGTCTCCCTGGTGGAAACTCAACCACGGGCGGAACAGGCATTAATTTAATATGTACTGCTGCTTAGGCAGGTCCTGTTATCTCCATCTCATAGATTAAAAAAAAATAGGCTCAGGGAAACGAGGCAAAGCACCCACGTTTACACAGCGACAGAGCCATGGGGAGGGATTCGCAGCCAGGTCTTCCAAGGCCTCCACGTTTCGGTGTCTTGAAAACACTTCCAGCTGCTTCAGTGCCTCTTCTTTACGAGTCCTCAGTCCTTTGTGCCAGATACAGGCTGCCTAGTACCTGTACCATGACACTGGAGTACTCGGTGACAACTCTAACATTGACTTCTTACAACGTGCCCGAGGCATTGCAGACGCTCGACCCCATTTCATCTGTGCAGCCACAAGGTCACTATTGCTCGTCATTCTTACAGAAGAGACACTGACACTCGGAGGCATCACATGCTCTGTCCAATGAACACAGTCTCCCTATCCCTGAGGGATTTGGATGCAGGTCTGTCCCAAGTTCATGGTTTTCACCCTATAGCCTGCTTTAGCAAGCTTGAGAGCGGGCTCCAGGGTTTATTTTGCCCTGAACGAGCAGGGCCCTAGCAGCGTTCTGCATGCAGTAGGAGCTCAGTGAATATGGACGTGGACTCGTCCTGGCTGGGAGCCCCGGGCCCTGTGGTCTCCTTGGGGAGTCGGGGACACCAGCAGCTCCTTTAAAGCTTCCACTTGATTCTCTTCACACTTAGTCTTCTAAAGAGGTGTGAGAAGTGCTTTTTCCCCCCTCCTTTGTCAAGTTTTTGAGATGTCCATTTGGGGGCACTGATACCTCCCTAAGTGGGAAATGGGCACATTTAAAGAGAGAAAACTGCTCTCCTGTGCCTGTCCCCTTGCTGCTGCCATTTCTATACGACTCCCAAACTTTCCAGAGTCCGTGTCACTCCTGGATGGGGTGGGGGTCACTGGAGGGACAGAAGCCACAACTGGAGTCGTCACCAGGAATGTGAGCAGTGCTGGGACACGGGGGAGAGAGCACCAGAGAGGAAACTCTCACACTGACCTATCTCCACAGAGCAAGACGCCCCTGGGGAGCCTGGCCCTCCCGAGTCTGGGGACTCTCCACACGAGACCGGACCGTCTGCAGAATTTCCGTTCCATCAGAGGACCATCTCTTGTGAAAAGGGAACTGTGTGTTAACGTAACCTTCGAAAAACAGTGACGACTGAGAAGCAGCAAGGATTTCTGAAGACCAGGAAACACCAAATTAATTTAATACACTTTTTTTTCTATTTTCGCATGGTTCTAGATCAGCGTTTCTCCATCTTGGCACTACTGGTGTTTATACCTGACAATCCTCTGTCGTGTGTAGGGATGCAGGCGAGCGGGCTGCCCTGTGCAGTGGGAGATGTTTAGCTGCACCCTGACTTCTACTAGATGCCAGGGGAAGTCTCCCCCCCACCCCAATAACACACACACTTGCTTGTGACAATGTAGAATGTCTCCAGACATTACCAAATGTCCCCTAAGGAAAAACCCTGTCTGGTTGAGAACCACTGTTCCAGACGGATGAATCAGGAAGCTTCTGCACGCCTGGCTCTCCAGTGAGGTACTTGACACGTTCGCGCACTACCCTTGAGGAGAAGGAGAAAGACGGGCCAGGCCAGTGCCCAGCGGTGCTGATCTATGGTGGCCAGCGGCCTGGGGCACGGCCGTGGTGACAGGCCTCCGGGCTGCCCACGCGTCTGCCAACAACTTGGATAAAGACATCGATGAAGTGCTTAGTCTATGCACATGTGTCCCAGGTGTGGATAGGAAACTATGTCAGATGAAAGACTGAAGACTCCAGAGGATCTCAGACGTGGTTCGGTGGGAAAAGCAAGCGTCAGAGCTGTGTGTGCCACGTGCTACGGTGTCTGGAAAGCAGGCGAGTATAAGAAGTGACAGTAGTATTGACTTGTACCTGCTGAAAGAAACTCCGGAAGGGTACAGAAGGGTGGGGGGAGAGGGGAGGCTGGGCAGCGGAGGTACGTGGGGACTTCTTGCAGTTTACCCCATTACATTTCCTGATTTCTAAAAATGGAAGTATATTATCCATTCCAGCAATGAAATGAAAAGCAGATCCTTAACCCACAGTAGGGGTCAAAATAAATACAACGCAACTGAGCAGACACAACCTCCATCCCGCATTAGTTCAAAACAGGAATTCGGCAAGTGCAACGAGGTCGGGCTGGAGAGAATCGGTTTTCAGTTGCGGGTTGCCAAGTCAACCAATCAGCACACGCACACCAACACACCCTCGAGACGGCTTTGACTGCTCACAGCATCCAAATCCAGGGCAGTCGCACCTGCACGCTGGGCGGGTCAGACCATGAATTTGGTCTGACTCATAGTCACAGCTCCACTTCCCTTTGCTGCATTTTTGGAGTTGACAAGTGAGTACAAAGGACAGTGACCTAGATGGCAAAGGGCTGGAAACCATGAAAAATATGAGGGATAGGTGATGAAGCTCGAGAGATTTAAATCGGAGAACGGAAGACTTCGAGGGGACACGAAAGTTGTCTGCAGACCTTGGAAGGGACGTCCTTGGCCTGAGGGACCAGGTGCCTTCTGTGTCACTCGGGACTGCAGGACCAGGCCTTCCTCAGCTTCCTGGAGCCAGTTTTGGTTCAAACCATGCAAATGCTGCCTTGTGAGATAATGAAATAGCTGCATTTACCGAGCACTTACAAAGATCAGGCACTGCGATAAGCCCTTCTGCCTGCATTATCTCCCTGGTTTTTCATACCACCCTGACAAAGGCATATTTTTCATTGTCATTTTAACAAAGGGAAAAACAGACTTACACAGGTTAAGTAAAGGTGCCTCAGGTGACTCAACCGGGAGATGGTGGCTCAGTGCAACCCCCCAACAGAGATATGCTTGACCACTAAGCCTACTGCCTAAAGGGACTGAGCTGTCCATCCCAGCCAGCATTCAACAGAGACGTAAAGGCTGCCTGCTTGTAATGCTAGGAGGAAATTCCTGCAGCGTGTGGGAGAGGCCTGCTTCACGCCGAATGCAGAATGCGCCGTAGACCTCTGAGAAGATAAGTTCTGCATGTGAGAATGCCAGGCAATGGAGTGGGAGGCAGGCAGGGTCCTACACACCTTTGTCTGGGGGTAAATTTGGAGATGTTGGTGGGGGTGGTCCCAGTTAGAGGTCAAAAAGGTGAGAGCCAATGAGAAACACTACCCGGAGCTAGAGAGCTGCCCCTGGGCCCCAGGGGGCTGTGACGGTGCTTACAGACCATGCGTTATTATGGTTTCAATTCCCCAAACCCCTTCATGGACATGGTCTCATTTAAGGATTCAACAACCCTGTAAGAAAATATCCTTCTGGCAGGTGGAGCTGAGGAGGAATGGGAAGAATGTCTCCAGATAGAAGGGGAGAAAGACAAAAATAGAGAACAACATAGCTGCAGTCATACTAGACCGAGAGGAAGAAGGGAAAGAGAGAGAGGAGAGAGAAAACACGTCATTGTTCCGCACTTTTTCTGGGGGCCCAGCCAGACCTGCCTGGCGGTCCTCAAGGACTTAACAATATTTCCCACTGAAAGAAACCTCCTCCCACCGGAAAAGACCCCCCCAAGGGCCCCATGAGTCCTCAGCTGGCTGGAAAAAGGAAGAACCAGAAAGAGAGTCAGATTTAAAACTGGCAGAATGGGACTT
The DNA here is from genome assembly GCF_022682495.2 of Desmodus rotundus. Taxonomy (NCBI): domain Eukaryota; kingdom Metazoa; phylum Chordata; class Mammalia; order Chiroptera; family Phyllostomidae; genus Desmodus; species Desmodus rotundus. The sequence goes on from NC_071398.1 coordinate 62,105,743, forward strand.
CTGGTCAAGACGGTAATGTAGGTAAACACCATACTCACATCCTCCCACAACCACATCAAAATTATAACCAAACTACACAACAACCATCATTCAGAACCACCTGAAACCTAACTGAACAGAAGTCCTACAACTAAGACATGAAGAAGCCGCATCGAGACTCGTAGGAGGGGCAGAGATGCGAAACCTGCTGGTCCCACCCCCATGTGTGGTAGACAAAAATAAGGAGGGATAGCTTGTCTGCAGAGATTTTCCCTGAGGAGTGAGGGGTCCCAGCCCCACTCAGGCACCCCAGCCCAGGGTTCCAGAGCCAGGAAGAGAAGTCCCCAAGACTTGTGGCTGTGAAAACCAGTGGGGGTTATGGCTGAGAGAAATGGAGGGCTAATGGAGTCCCAGGCATCTCCTCTGACTCACTCCCTCTGAGCTCCAGCACTGGGGTAGCATCTTGAACCAGGGGCACACAGGAAGGAAATGAAGTGTATGGCATCAGGGCAAGGGCTGGGGGCAGTTTCCTTCCAGGCAGAAGTGCTGGCAGAGGCCACTGTTCCTTTTCCGAGCCCTCCCCCCCACAGAGTTGGCAGGTGGGCACCACATCTGCGTCTCCATCGATGTGGCTCACACTGTTTGCCCATCCTGATGATTCCCTGAGGCTCCACCTCACTGAACCTTGGGGCCCACCTGAGCTGTTTCCAGGGGCTTTTCCATCAGAATGGCCTGTATTGGCTCATGCTTCAGTGTTTCCTAAAATCTCTTGAACAAGCATCATATGGCCTCAGCATGCCCTGTACCTCTCACTAAGTGGCCCCAGGTCCAGCACTAATGGCAGTCAGCCTTAGTTCACAGCTTGGCCCTACCCAGGCGTGACTAAGCCCAGCACAAGTAGCAGGCGTCTGCAGATTGCTTTGCAGCTCAGGCAAGGTGGCCCTGGGCAGAACACAGGCAGTGGCTGACCTTGGCCTGCACCTTCTGTGAGGCCCCAGAGCCAGTATACCTGGGGGACAGCTTCAGACCACATTAAAACACCACCCAACCACCTCCACAGTGATACTCTGCAGGCACCAGAGCCCCCATTGAAGTAAGTAAGTCCTGCTTCGTGGGATGGGCCCCCACTGATCCTCCACGGTGGTCACAGTCAGTCCTTGCAGCCAATAGGCCTGAGGGCAAATCCCAGTCATTGACGTGTTGACATCAGTCAAGGCTCAACCATAACAGGAGGGTGCACACAGCCCACACGAGGTGGGGCAGGGGGCACACCTGGAGTGCCCAGCTCAGGTGACAGGGAGATTGTGCCACTGGGCCATACCGGACACCTACTACATTAAGCCACTCCTCAAAGCCCAGGAGATGTGGCAGCTCTACCTAATACATAGAAAAAAAACACAGGGTGGCTGCCAAAATGAGGGGACAAAGAAACATGGCCTGAATAAAAGAACAGATCAAAACCCCAGAAAAAGACTTAAAAAAATGGAGACAAGCACTCTACTACCAGATGCAGAGTTCGAAACACTGGATATAAGGATGCTCAGTGAACTTAGGGGAAGAGTAGATGAACTTAGAACTTCCACAGCATAAAAATGGGCATGGAAACCATAAAAAATAACTCGTCCGAAATCAAGGATACACTAACTGAAGTGAAGGGTGATTCGTAGGAAATCAATGGTGGAGTAGAAGAAGCAGAGGATAAAATCAGAGATTTGGAAGGTAAGGAAGCAGAAAGCACCCAATCAGAACAGCAAAAAGAAAGAGAATCCAAAAAGTGAGGATAGCATAAGAAGCCTCTGGGACAACTTCAAGTGCACCAACATTTGCATCATGGGGGTGCCAGAAGGAGACAAGAGAGAGCAAGGAGTTGAAGCCTACATGAAAAAATAATGATGGAAAACGTCCATAACCTGGTGAAGGAAATAGACACACAGGTGCAGGAAGTGCAAAGAGTCCCAAACAAGATGAACCCAAAAAGGCCACACCAAGACACACCACAATCAAAATGCCAAAGGTTAAAGACAAAGAGAGAATCTTGAAAGTAGCCAGAGAAAAGCAGTTAGTTACCTACAAGGGAGGTCCCATAAGATTATGAGCTGATCCTCAACAGAAACTTTGCAGGAAAGAAGGGATTGACAAGAAATATTCAGAGTGATGAAAAGCAAGGACCTATAGCCAAGATTACTCTGCCCAGCAAAACTATCATTTAGAATTGAAAAAATAGATAAAGAACTTCCTAGACAAAAAATAAGCTGAAGGAGTTTATCACCACCAAACCAAAATTACATAAGTTGTTAAAGGGTCTTCTTTAAGAAGAAGAAAATAAAAAATAAAAAGTATGAATAATAAAATGGCAATAAGCAATACATTTACCCACAATTGTCTAAAAAACAAAGCAAAATAAACAAGCAGAACAGAAACAGACTCATGGGTACAGAGAACACTTTGGTGTTGCCAGATGGGAGGGAGTTAGGGGATGGGAGTATGGGTGAAGGGAGTAGGTGGTGATGCAACAGTCACCGGGATGCAAACCCAGCACGGGATACAGTCAACAATACTGTGATAACCACGTCCGGCGTCGGGTGGGCACTAGATTTATCGGGATGATCACTTAGTGCGTTATGTAATGTCTAACCACTGGGTTGCACACCTGAAACTAGTGTAATATTGTATGTCAACTGTAATTTAAAAGTAAAAATTAGTTTTAAAAAAAGGAAGAAAAAAAAACTGGTGGAATGGGAGTAAACCAGAGGTGGGTGCTAAGCTTTATGAAGTTACCTGACATGCTGGCCGTAAAAGGAAGGACTGGCAGAACGTACCTGTGACAAGGAGTCACTTCCGAAGGCCCAGGAACGGAAATCCGTGCTCTGGGGGAGGAAGCCGCACAGAGGATTTGAGATTTGGGGGTTTCCAGGGACCCATTCACACAAGAGACTGAGCAAATTAGCACAAAGTCTTGAAGAAAACTTGTGCCTTAGGTCCGAGTATGGGGTCATCCCCGGAAAAAGGGGAAAAGTCCCGTGGGTCCCTAGACAGATGGACCAACACCGTGGGGCTGGGACAAGGTCATCCTGGGTGGGAGGACCAGAGCCTTGGCCGAGCGAACTGCAGGAGGGCCGGGAGCTGGGAGTGCTGGCTGTCGGCTCTGCTCGGGCCAGAAGTCCAGGTCATGGGTGGCGGCCCTAACTGGGGTGAGAGGAAGGTGCCGCAGGACTTTCCAGGGAACTCCTGGGGAGGGGAGGCAGAGCACGGCCCCTCAAGGTCAGGGGTTGCAAAGATTAAAGAGACGGCGGCCAATGGACGCACAGACAGCGAGCCCCCGAGACAGAGAAACTCCGAGACAGACAGACAGAATCCTCTGCAGGGGCTCCAGAGAGGAGGGACCACAGAGAAGCAGCAACCGACAGAGACGCACACACACACACAGAGGGAAGCTGAGGAGAAACAGGCAGGCAGGAGGAGGAACTCTGGGGGCTGCCTCAAGTCCCATCACAACCCATTTTCCCGTCACTCACTGGTGGCCGCCTGGGTGACACAGGGCTTTTCTCTGGGTGTGTGCAAGGGAAGCACGCAGAGGTCAGCTGATCCCTCTTTAGACGGGGCTGCGTGTCTGCCTCCAGGTGACGGGTCAGTCTGGGTAAACAGGGTTGCAGGCCAGGTCCCCTGTAGGGGGCGCACAAGAGGCAACCGCACATCGATGTTTCTCTCCCTCTCTTCCTCCCTCCCTTCCCCTCTCTCTAAAAATAAATAAAATCTTAAAAAAAAGAGAGAGAGAGACTGCCTTCGCCTCTGGGTGAAATGGCACCGGAGGACTCTGGGTGAAAAGGTGCTCTCACTTCTGTGAGAAAAGGGTCGCACTGGCTGAGACAGCAGTAGATAAGGGGTCAGGAAGCAGGTGGGGACCCGTCAGGAGGACGTTGCAGTCGCCCAGAAATGATGGCAGCTGCACCAGCGGGGCCGGGCGGACATGGTGAGGAGTGGTCAGGTTCTGCATGTGCCCCGAAGGAGGGGTCAGAAGGAGCGCCTGCCAGCGGGGACGTGTGTGAGATGGACAGCGGAGCCCAGGCCGACTCCCAGGCTTTTGGCCCCAGAGCCTGAGAGGCTGGAGCTTTCCGATGACAAAGAGCAGGGGTGCAGCCCGTGTTGGCCCTGGACTGGGCTGGGGCGGGGGGTGGGGGATCAATTCAGTTGGCACAGCTTGAATCTGAGGTGCCTACCCAAGGGAGAAGTGAAGAACTCAGATGGGTGTGTGCGTCCAGGGCGTGGGGTCGAGCTCCGCACCGGGATGGTTAATACATGGAGTCTAGGTGTGCCGGGCGTTTGAACCAGGTGATGGAGGAGATGACCAGGGAGTGAGTGTAGCCGGAGAAAAGGGTAAAGGACCCAGTTCTGGTGTCTTCTTTGTCCACAGGCCGTGAAGGAGAGAAGTGGTCCAGGAGGCTGGTAGGGAGTGTGGAAGTGAGGTCCAAGGACCTGGTGAGTGCGGTGTCCTGGAAGGTTGGGGAAGAGTGTGTCAAGGAGCAGGGGCTGCTGCTGCCATGTCAGGAAACACGGGGAGCAAAATGACCCCGGTGATCTCGACGAGAAGAGTTTCAGGAGACCGGAGCAGGTGATCCTGGACCGGGGTGGGTTTTGGGGAGGCTGCCGCAAGGCAGAATGAAGAACATGGGCCCAGGCACCGGCCTGCCGGAGTTCGAAACGCTGCTCTGCTCTTTCCTCGCTGTGTGACTTTAGTCAAGTGACTTAACCTCTCTTTGTCCCCATTTCCTAATCTGAGGCCACCTACTTGGTAGGGCTGTTATGAGGACCGAGTCATTGAGACTTTGTAAAGTGCCGGGCGCAGTAAATGTGTATATCAAGTGTAAAAGGTAAGAACAGAGAATGGGAAGAGATGAGCCAGAACGCTCCTTCAAGGACTTTTGCTGCAAACTAGGGAAGAGCAAAGACATGGCGAGGGTTTGTAGCAGGAAGTCGGGGAAAAGAAGGTATTTTAAGAAGGAAGAAATAACACATCAGGATGTGTGAACACCGCTGATGAGAATGGTCCATTAGAGAGCAGAATTCGACGTCTCAGAAGAGACGGGGGAGACACAGAAGCCCCCCACCTGCCTAAGGGCATCCCTACCACCACCTTCTCCGGGGCCATCCCTGACTGATCAGAGACATACTGACCCCAATACTCAGGCCCCCTTCACTGTTCCCGTCACATGGACTCGCTCCTCACCATCTCTCGAACACCGCCCCCCCGCCGAACTAGTATGTGACCTCCCTGAATGTGGGGGGATTCGGCTGTGGCGGTGACAGTGGTGCCTGCAGAGCCGAGGACGGGGCCTGGTTCGCCGTCAGTGCCCTGCAGGAATAGACAGATACACTGGGATGAGTCAGAGGCCAGCGTCATCCGCCTGCAGTCAACTTCCACGTGTCCGTGTCGGCGTGTGCCTGCGTGTGCCTGCGTGTGCCTGCGTGTGCGCTGGGGAGGCAGGGAGGGGGAGGAGAGGAGGAGGATGATGGGGAGGAAGGGGGTTCTGCCTCAGGCTGTAGACCAGACTACCTGGGGGCTCCTTGGCCTTTCCTCAGAGGGTAGGGCAGGTCCTGGGCGGGGAGCCCAGGCATTTACCTTCCCCGGGGCCTCACAGAGCAAAGGGCACACTCGACGGGGAGGTGGAGGAAGCGGCAATAAAAATTAAATTTAAAAACATTTTGAAGTTGGAGGAGCACAGTGCCTGGAGCCGTCAGTGTGCTGCTGTGATGACAGCCTGTGTGGGAGGTCGGTTTAGTCCTGTTTCCACGTTCCCGTCCCTGGGGAGCGGCGTTCCGGGGGTCAGGCCCTGCTGCCGAACTGCCACATTCCCTAAGTTGGTCCCCTTCCAGTGTTATTCAGCAGTGCAGTGACTCGGGCCGCATGCCCAGGGTGCAACCCCGCCTCCCTGAGGTGCAGGAAGCCGAGGAGGAGGAGCTGCCAGCCCCCCGCAGGGTGGCTGAGGTGAGCCCCCTGGTGTGCGCACCCCTCCTGCGAACATGACTCGTCCCCCAGCTGGGGCCACAGCGAGCGTGGAAAGGGATTTCTTTGTGGAAAGCTTGGTGAGATGCCAGGAGGAAGGAGTTCAGGAAGCAGCTCTGCCGTGCCCTCAGGCATGGGCACCACCCGGAATAAAGATGGAAATGGTGACGGTGACTTTAAGGGACCACCTGGACGCGGATGCCACTAAGGCCAGACGCTCCTCAGCTCCTCAGGTGTCCCTTTGTTTCTCCTCCCCACAGCAGAGTACCACCTATGATACAGGGCCACGGTGGGGGGAGGGGACAGAAGCTCAGGGAGGTGAAGTGACTTCCGCAAGAATGCAGCTGCTACAGGGCAGAACTGGATTTGAACCCAGGTCTGTCAGACTCCAGAGCCCGCCACCTTCCACCCAGATCTCAACTCACTTTAGCTACTTTTTAAATGCCATCAAGTTAATACCACACTATACATTCTCTGGGAGTCAGGAGGGAGCAGGCATGGCTCTTCCTTGTTTTACAGGTGGGGAAACTGAGGCCCCGAACGAGGAGGGGCATGGACCTGGAACTGACAGAGCCCCACCTCTCCTACCTACCAGCTGTTTAGTAAACGACGTTATTTAGTGCTTGGTCTCCATTCCCTCATCTGTAAAATGGGGAGAATGAGGTCCACCCCAGAGCCCTGCTGAGGGGCTCCAGCGGGCTAAGGAAAATGTTTAAAATGCTCTCGCATGCCGAAGGGTCACACCCACACGGGAGGCGGCGCTCTCTCCTTCGGGGGCACCGTCGTCGGAGATCGGTCAATGGCGGGGGCTTTCAGGCTGCCTGGGTTCACACACTGGGCCTTCATTTATGTAGTAGCTGTGACAACTTGGGCAAGTCACTTAACCTCCCTGGGCCTCCGTCTCACGGCCTGTAAAGTGGGCACATTACCAGCACCTTCCTCACCGGCTGCTACGGGGTTACACACATTCACACCGGTGCGAGCGCTGCGAGGATTCCAGCGCACGGCAAGTGCTTAGTAACCACGATTGCTACCATCGGAACCGCGCCGCTGCTTCCACCAGACTGAGACCTCCGTGAGCCGCGTCGGGTCCTCCCGTCCCCGAGCACACAGGCAGGCAGGCAGGCCTGGGGAAGTGCCCCGTGCCGACTGGCTCATTGAAGGTTTGCACCCCAGCCTTGGCCCTCCTCCAGCGTCTGCCCTACCCGGTAACGTAGGGACTTGAAGTCCCTGCTGGCATTTGGCATTTGAGGGTTTCTTGAAGTGGCTGCCTTCTCAACTGTGACAATAGAACGGCTCTGCTGCCCCTAACCCTAACCCTGCCGACAGGGCCTGGCCGCCTGCCCTCCATGGGCCTCACCAGGTAGACGGGCGAAGGGGTCGTCCCCTCCTCCACGGTGTGCTGCCTCCTAGAGACCCCAGATAACCACCAACCCTGAGTCCAGGGCGGGGCGGCGGAATGTCCTTTCAGACTTTGCCCCTGGTGTGTGGTGTCCCCTCCCTGCCCCGCAGGGGCAGAGTCCCTGTATGTCTGAGTGTCTGTGTGGGGGGTGGTCAGGCACTTGGGCTTCCTGTGTGTGTGCAGGTGGGTGGGTGGGTGGGGCTTGTGTACGTGCCCATGTGCAGGGGGCCGAGCACCGTGGACTCAGGCGTGGCTGGGCCCTGAGTGGGGACAGAGCAGGTGGGCGCGTGCGCAGGTGTCTGGGGTTCAGGAAGAGGCCAGGCCTCGGGACTTGGGCGAGGGAGGCAGAGTGCTGGTGCAGCCGGGTGGGTTTATGGGCACACCCCGGGGTGGGGGGCAGGAGTGAGAATTTGCTGGGTCCCTGTCCCCAGAGCCAGGTCTCCAGACAGAGAAGTGGACCCAATGCTTTTTCATTTCCATAAGGAGTCTGAAGGATGGGTACACATGGATCAGCGGTCACGAAAAAATACCTTGATTTCCAAATACGCCTTTGACAGTCACATTCGAGTCTGCGACCTCGGAGGTCTCCCATCTCCAAACACAGCCCTCCTGCCATAAAACAGCCACTCCCTCCCCAGCCTCGGGAGCCCCTTAGAGATTAACCTGGACACTGGCCTGCTCAGGCACGTGTTCCAGCCGCAGGCTGCGGCCTGGGGCCCAGGACTGTTCCTTGTCCTCTGGCTGGGTTCTTCCTCTGTTCAGTAGTTACATCCACAACAGCCCCCTCGGGGGAGGGAAGGACTCTGGTCGTCCACTCTTACTACCTCAGTCTTTACCTTGATTACTGGGTGGGAAATGGAAAGGAATTAAAAAACTCTAGCCCCCGGTTCTGAGAAGCCCTCCTTGCACCTACCAGCCAGGATCACCTGCTGGGCACAGCTCAAAGCCAGCCCCCCTGGCACCCAGAGCATGCTGGGAAGGTGGAGCTCTGGCCACGGTCATCGTTGGGCATCACCCACGCAGGAAAGCAGTTGGAGGGCTGTATGGCCAACCCCCCTACAGCCTGCTGAGGGCCAGGACTGCGTATTTGTCCCGGGTCTCTGGCCGTTGGGGAGGGGGGTGCAGGAGCCTTCCCCTCCCTCCACCCCCTCCCACCCCCAGGGAGCATTTCAGGGACTGCTGGCAGCTACGTTTACCTGCCAAACACCACCTGCAAAAGGCACCAGCAGTGTCCAGAGGCACCAACCAGCGCCCTGCAGACCAGCTGCAAACTTCTGTGTGCAGAGGGCGTGTCGCCTCCCTGATAGAGGGGTGTCCAACCCGCGGCCTGCGGGCCACTGGTGGCCCAGGATGGCTGTGAACTTGGCCTAACACAAAATCGTAAATTTACTTAAAACATCATGAGAGTTTTTTGTGATTACGTGTCATAATATGTTTAATGTGTGGCCCACGACAACTCTTCCTCCAGTGTGGCCCAGAGACGCCCAAAGATTGGACACCCCTAGAGAGGCACCGACGAGCACCCTGCAGACCAGCTGTGAGCTTCCGTGTGCAGAGGGTGCACCGCCTCCCTGATGCAGTCGAGAAAAAAGATGCTTTAGATGTAGTTTTGCCACTTAGGAGCTTTGTGATCACAGGCAAGTGGTTGAGAATCACAAACACAGTGGTGTTTACCGGGTGCACCACCGTGTGCCCAGCGCCTGGCAAGCGGTGAGCGCTCCAAGAATATTGGCCGGATGGGTGAAATGAATACAGAGGGGCTGTGACTGGGTTAAATGAGGTGGCAGAAGTGGGGCATTTGTCACCACGATGTCACATGGCAAGACTTCAATAGAAGGTAGTAACTATTGTTAGTGATTATTCAGGAGCAAAATCTTATCATTCGGTCGCACTGGTTCCCAGAGCTCATATAAAATCAGCTAATTAAGGCTGAATAGTGACTTGTCTCAACGAACCTGGGCAGTTGCCTCTGGGGCCGGAAAGGGGACGTGTTGTATTCCATCCCACTGGCTTTAATGCGTTGGGGCTGAGCTGGCCCTTGTGCCCAGAGTGGGCGAGGTCCCATGCGAGACACAGAGGCATGAAGCCAAGTCACCCCCTGACGGGGTCACTGGCCAGTGGCAGAGGCCAGATCAACACTCCTGGGCATAAATGCCTTCCAGCTTGAGCCAAAGACGCAGGCTGCATTCCCAAGGCAAGACCAGCATTTATTTCTTCAGCAAACACTCGCAGCTCACTCACTGGCTCTGCAGCGCACAACCAGAGCTTGGCACTGGGGACGTGGAGATACATCTGATGAACTGGAGGAGAGGCTCCCAGGCTAAAGAACTCAAGAAAATGGGTCAGGACCATAAATGCTACAACAGAGCTTGCCTGCGTGGGGCGGAGGCTCACTCTCAGTACCCCTGGGGGAGGGGTGAGGAAGACTGCTTTCTCTTCACCAAAAGATTTGCCTACCCAGACCTGGGCCAAGCCTCTCAACTGGGGCCCCAGCCTGACCTCCCCCTGGCTGGAGGCTGGAGAGCCAGGCTGCCCCTCCTACGAACCCTGAGATCACACCTCCCACAGTGGCCCCAACCCCCTGGTTCCCACGGACCCTTGCCCTATAAGAGAATCCTGGAGCACCAGGGGTGGAAGGGAACTTAGAGAGTGTCTGAATGGACGGGGAGCCCCAGATAAGGGAGGACAGCTGGCAGACACAGCAGATGAACTGGGATGGTGGGTCCCTGTTGCCAGTGCCTGGCTGGGGGACCTGAGTCAGGGGCCACAAAGGGGCAGGGAGGGGAGTTAGTGGGGGAGAGGAAATGTTCCAAAATGTTCCAAATGCCCCAGCTTACACGAAGCCAGGCGGCCTGAGGACAGCGTCCCCCAGCACACCCCACACCAGCTGTGGCTCAGGCCTCCGAAGGCCCAGAGGAAAGGCTCCAGGAGGAAGCATTGATTAACTTGCTCATTAAGACGCGGGGTCATTTGTGTCTACGGCCATATTTCAGCAAAATTTCAACAATGATAATGAACGTGGCTCCAAGCTCCTCACCTGGCACGGCTGACATCCCCGAAGAACGCCAGGCCGGCTGGATACCCCAGACTCCCAAGGACGGGCTGGGGAGGGGCTGCGAGGCCTGAGCAGGTGGGTCCCCTGCCTTCAGCACAGTGCCCAGACCACTCTGCTGCCCCTCCCACGGCCCCCGTACTAGGTCATGTGTCCACTCGTACACACATCTGTGTCTACCCTTCAGTCTCCCTGTTTGGAACATCTAAATGTTTATCTCACAACGCTTAGTACCATCCAAGCTCTTCGCATTGAGGCAACGGTTAGTAGCAGGCCACAGGTTTCAGGCATACGGCATTACGATTCCATATCTGCACACTGTAGCGTGGTCAGCTCCCAGTCCAGCTTGTGTTCCTGGAGCCCAGGAAGCCCAGGGGGCCAGAGCTTCCATCCCTCCGGCGCTTACCTCTCCCAGTGCCTGGGCTGAGGTCGCTTGGGCTGCGCCCTGGAGGGGCCACCCCTGGAGCAGCAGCAGCAGCAGCAGGCAAGGGACATGCAATTACCTGGTGCAGTCAGGCAACTAAACTGTTTGTGGGCCTTCCGGCTCCCCTGGGGTGCTGCCTCCCTTTCCCACGTCTTTAGAAGGATTTGGGGGAGGAAGGAGGAGGTTCAGAGCAAGTCTGCCTGCTGTCAGACCATTAACCTGGATTTCCAGTGACCCAAGTGCTCCTGTGCCGCCTCCCAAAGATGGAGCCCTCGGAAGGGTCATTACCTAGGGCCCTGGGGCAAATACTCAACGGCCCGCTGGGCTCCGCCTCTGCTCCAGGCTGAACATCTCAGTAACCAAACTGGCCGCTCGACAATGCAGAGTCCCATTCTTGGAAGTGCCTGTCCCAATGCCTGCCCTGGCCAGCTCCCTGCCACCGTCAAGGCCTAGGAATGGGGTTGGGGGCAGTGCGTGGAGGGGCTGTTTAGAGCAGTTTACGTCATTGCTATAAATCCACTTCATTTTGTTTTCTTCCCTCTTGCTTTCCTGTTTACCTGTTTGTTTTTCTTTAACACGCTTAATGGGCAAAACAGCTCTACGTAGAGCATGCCTAATTGAGAGATGCTAACCCTCCCATGCTGGGCTGGAAGTCGGTTTCTTTCGAAGCTGTCCGCCGGGATGTGCCAGGGCAGGAGCTAAATATAGAAAGGGCTCCCTCCTCCCCCAGCCTCCCTGTCCTCTGTGGGCACGGACACAGGCGAGGATCGATGCTGTGTGTGGCGGCAGGCTGTGTGACAGCTGCCCCTGCTTGGAGACCCTTATCTGCACCTGCTGCCCATTGGCTGTGATAGGGCCTTGAACTACTGGGGGCTGGGGGGCGGCAGGAAATCACCATGGTGACCTGCACAGCTAACTGGGGAGGGGGCAGGGGCTTGGCTGTGGGCTTGTCCCTCTGCCCTGGCCACTCCAGGCTGGCAGCTTTGTGTCGAGGCCACCTGCGGAGGGGGCATCCCTGCAGGCAATGGAGGGGGAGGCAGGCTGTGTTATTCATGCTGGATTCACACCGGAAGTCCACATCCTGCTCCAGGGCCTCTTCCGTGTGCCCCCCCAGAACACTGCGAGTGGATGACTCCGTCCCAGCTCATCACAGCCTTTCATGCCCAACCAGCCCAATGACCGATTTAGAAACTGCGTGGTCTCCTTCTTTCAGTGCCTTTGTGAGGAACACTGCAGAGCAGGCCCAGGTCTTCATTATCTCCGTCCACACCCTTTCATTAAGCGTCTGCGACTGCGTGGCTCCGGGAGCTGGGTCCAGGAGCTGGGTGCTGCGCCCGCAGAGATACGGAACAAGACACACTAGTGTAGAAACACGTCCCCGGGAACAGCCAGGCCGCGGGGAGATAACAACACAATAACGCCATTTGTTGGCCACTCGATCGTCACACCCCTGGAGGAACTGCTGTAATGCTACTTTCACGCGAGAATGGAGGGGTCCGGCTCCTTCACAGGGACCTCCAGCACGTGACAGAATGCACGCCCTCACGCTGCCTTGCTCCAAGGCCGGGTAAGGACACAAGGTGGTCATCAAACTCTGGACCGTGGACGTGAGGCACCGGGAACACCGGGGGGTGGTTCTTAAATGCAGACCCCTGGGTCTCACCCTGACCTGGAGACTTTTGGCAGGAGGGTGCTTGCCAGTCCCCAGGTGTCCGTGGTGTGCATCCACAAAGCTAGCGATGCTTTAAGAGCCTCGGTGATCGCGCAGAACCCCAGAGCGCGTCAGAACCCTAGGTCGGTTTCTAGAACAGGGATGTCTGGGCTCCACCGAGGCCTGTACCTTAAAGGAGGTCCCTCACGGTGAGGTCTGGGTGTCGCCGACCTGGGTGATTCCGGGGAACAGCCAGAGTGGGGGACCACTGTTACCCTGCACCTCTGGGAGGGGTGTGAGCTGTCAGCAACTAGCTGGGTAGAGAAGCTCTCCCCACTTCTAAGCTCTGTGTTCTGGGGGCCCAGAGCCCAGAGTAGTTGTGACCATCCCTTACTTGAATGGGCAATGTGTGGACAGGATGCTAATTTTTCTTTCCTAGACTTGGCAGTTTGAGGAAAGAGCCACCAGGCTAGGAAGGTGGGTGCAGGCAGACACACGGAGCTCCCTGCTCTGAAGGGCATGAGGGGGTATGGAGGGCCCACTCTGTCAGTTCCTCTGACCCCCAGCCACCGGGCGCAGCACCTGTGATTGGATTCCGAGCACACCTGAACCCTCACACTGCCTCCCCTGCCTGGGACCCAGCCCAGTCTTGCTTAGCAGGCACCCTGCCGTGTCGTGAGGCCCATTTGAGGGACCGCCTTGTCCAGACCACTCTAGGAGGAAGAGATTCACCCTCTCTGGTCTTATGTGACTTAGAGTCACATCAGGTGTTTGGCAGTGGCCCTTTACTTGTGGCTTATGACACCTGGCTTATCACTGTATTATTTAAAAAAACAATCACAACCCTTTGCTGTCTTATCAAACCAAACCAGTGACTTGATTTCTGAACCCTGCCCTTGCCTTGACCTGGCTCGCTCTCAGGACATTGCTTTCTACTCCTGGCTTCTCTGCCCTGCACTGGGCTCCGAGACACCCCCTCAATCCTAGCTCTTGGGGCTGGAGGAGTAGATTCTGCTGACGGTTCATTCCTTCTCACTCCAGCTGCACCTGTTCGGAGGGCAGCCCTCCTCAATCCAGTCTGGCCAAGGCCATCCGCATGCGTGTGAAGGGAGCCAGAGAGTCAGCTGTCCACTTACCTGCTGGGCAGCTGTGTTTGCAGAGTTTTCCATGCCCCCTGACTCCCCCAGACTCCAACAGCCCTGAAGCATTGCCTTTCTTCCCTAGGAACTCCTGCTGTCACTGCCCCCTCCCCACAACGGAAACACCCGCCCCCTACTTCTGGCTAACAGCTTCCATCCTTAGGATCGGTTCACTCTGTGGGGTGACATCTCCGACCTCATTCCCCCTCTGCTCTCCACCGCCCCTCCTTGGGGCCTCTGTTCCCTTGTGTTCAGTGACCTGTCATGGTGTCTGCCCGGTTTCAGGGGCACAAGTGCCAGTAAAGACCGAGGGACTGGCTGATCACCAGGGAATGGACTTATCACTGGGGGGCTGTCCTCAGAGTCAGAGGCCCAGAAGACAATAGTGGCTCTGTCCTTGTGCAAAATAACAAAGGGAAAAGGACCCTCAGTCCAGCCTACCGTTGTTCTCCTTTCTGATTGGTGGACTTGGAGGACAAAGCATCCTACGTCCTGCAGATGGTTCCCAATGACCCCTGCCTCCTGGTAATCACATCTTACCCATCGCCCTTGGTGAGATGGAGTGACCTGCTTCTGACTGCCAGTATACAGCAGAAGGGAGGGGACCTCACTTCCAAAACTATAAAGAGACTGGTGTCCACCTCGGGCTCTTTCTCCCTCTCTCAGATCAATTGCCCTGGTCAGGGGGAGCCAGCTGCCACGTCGAGTCAGCCCACACGGGGAGGGACTGCGGTGGACCGGCCAGATGACTACAGCTCTGGCCGACATTGGCCACACGGGGGTCCTGAGCCAGAGGCTCCCAACTAGGCCACGCGTGGATGCCTGACCCACAGAGTCTGCGAGATAATAAATGTTTGTTGTTTTTAAGTAGCTAAGTTTGGGGTACTTTGTTACGCGGTAACAGATACCCAACACCTGTCCTCCATATTCCTCCTTTGTGCACATGTGTGGTGGGCATGGAGAAGGCAGGTGGCACCTAAGGGACCTTGGGGCAGGCCAGTGGGTGGCAGGGCGGCTTCAGACCCCAGAGCCCTGCGGAAGATGAGCAGGCGTGACTCCGCCCTTCCACAGCCTGCTCACTCCCCTGCTCGTCCCCCACTTCCCTGGCCGCCTGCACACTCACTAGGTGCTGCCTCTGTCCCATCTCCAGCACACACAGCCTCTCTTAGTGTTTTGACTTAATTCGCCTTTCTCCTTAAGAGCATTCATCCCGCAAATACATGCAGATTACCTACCGTGGACCTCGTACTGTCCCCAGTGCGGGGGACCCTGTGGCTTCCAGGGCGGCCACTGAGGTTTTACCTGCATTTTTCTTTCCCCCTCAGCTCCCCCAAACGCGCCCGCAGTAGGACACCCCCTCTGCACCTTTGGACCCTCCGCAGCGCCCAGCGCAGCTCAGCACTCTGCACACGTTTCACGAATGAGGAGGAGAGAGCGAGGAACTGCCCGTGAGAGGCCGTGCAAAGGCGTGTGCTCGTGTGGGCTGGGGTGGAAGAACGGGTGCTGGAGGGTTTTAGGGTCTTCTCCACTGCCTCCCCCCTCGGACTAACAGATCTACATTTGACTGGTGTTTCTCTGGCGTCTGTAGCATGTCTGAAAGCAGCCGCCGGGCACGCTCCCTTGCACTGGCTTGTTCCATCCTCATGGATATCAGCGCTGCTCCCATTTTACTAGTGAGTAAATCAAGGCTCAGAGAGGTGAAGTCACTTGTTCGAGTTGCACAGCAAAAGTAACGGCTAACTCTCCAGGGGTGTTCCCAGCTAACTCCTGTCATCCCTCTCCAGCCCAGACTGAGGCAGATAAGTATGAGACAACCTGTCCGAGCTAATGCTTCTCGGCCGGTCAGTGCCGGAGCCTGCAATGGCACCTGGGAGTTTGACTCCAGGATGTCACCCACGCTGGGAGTCTGGGATGCAGCAGAATCCAAGGTCAGAGTGAGGCCTTGGGGCTCTGCACCTGGTGGTCTCTCCCCCACCCAGAGCGGCTCTTCTCCGCCTCCCGCCCAGGCTCCCAGCACCCCCCAACTTCAGCTCCCTCCTGTTCCAGCGACTCCCGACTTGACAGTGGATTCGCTTGAGTTTCTGTTT
Source organism: Desmodus rotundus (assembly GCF_022682495.2). Classification (NCBI taxonomy): domain Eukaryota; kingdom Metazoa; phylum Chordata; class Mammalia; order Chiroptera; family Phyllostomidae; genus Desmodus; species Desmodus rotundus. The sequence goes on from NC_071398.1 coordinate 62,121,478, forward strand.
GACTGAATTCAACACCTTTTGTTTCCAAAGTAAAGAAACCAGAGCTCTTCTCCTAGGTTATGTGGAAATGTCACCCATTTCACAGCCTTCCCCAACTTTCTGGAGGTCGTGCGAGAGGACAAGGAGAGAAAGGAGGAAACGCAAGAAAGAAAAAAACCCAGCAACAAGGAGTTTCTCATTGTTGAGGTGAAGTTTTGGCTCAAATGAGTCTAACGCCTCAGCCCTGTGCCTGATTTTGGTAAGACTGTCAGTAGAATAATGTGGCCCGACAAGTGATAACACGGCCACTTAAAATTCAGGACGCAGGCTCCCCAATTCCCAGTCCACCGCCTTTCTTCCTGGGCACAAGAAGGCCTGTGTTTCTCTCGTCCTCCCTCCAGCCCCACATGCTCATTCATGCAAGTCAACATTCCTGCCCCACAATAGGTGTGATTGCTTCCCATTATGTTGTCATGGCAACACCCACTGCCATCTGGGGGGCGGGGAGGTGGCAGGGGAAACAAATGAGTGGCCAATCAGGCTTTCCAGGAAAGTGTCATAATGACACACTGCTCAGCGCCAAATGCCGGAGCCACGCACGGACTGCAGGGTGGCGGACGGAGGCCCTGGTAACGGGCACGGGGAGGGTCGCCCTCTGTGGTGACCGAGGCACACCGAATCGTGTTAATGCGTGTTTATTGATGGATGGATGGCTGACCAGTGTGGGAAGGGAGACACAGATGGTGGACAGCAACGAGAAAAGCAAAAGTCCCTTTGATGTTGTGACTGTCATTCCTATGAAGACACGGAGCTAAGTCTCCCCTGGGCCAAGATTGGCAGAAGACCACAGAACCTCAGTGTCCCCACGGTCACCGGCAGCGCTCTCGCCCACACTCAGGAAGAAGGGGAAAAGTCCCACTGTCCAGACCCCCAAAGACAAGAGTGGGTGAAGCCCGACTCTGGCAGCAGGCACCCGCTCGGAAGGGTCTGCCGGCTGCGTGTCCCGGGACGGGGGTCGCAGCCCCACATCTCGCACTGGGTTGTCATGGGGACCAAATGAGGCAGCGCACAGGCTAAGCACCTGCCTCACGGTCAGGACGCAGGAGACATTAGCCATTATTTTAAAAAATACTTTATTTACTTTTAGAAAGAGGGGAAGGGAGGGAGAAGGGGAGGGAGAGAAACATCAACCTGAGAGAGAAACATCCATCAGTTGCCCCTCGTACGTATCCCGACCGGGGACCGAACCTGCAACCTAGGTATGTGCCCTGACCAGGAATTGAACTAGCCACCTTTCATTCTGCGGGACGATGCTCAACCCGCTGAGCTGCACAGGTCAGGGTAGCCATTGTGACTACACGTGATCGCACACGCTCCATGCTGCTAGGACGGTGCTGCTACAGGTCTCCTGTCTCTCTGCCCTGTGCCCTGGGTTCTGTGTTCTGGGAATGATGTTCAGTGGCCCACAAGCCACGGCCTAGCCTTTCACTGCAGGAGCCTCGTAAACCCTCTGACCTCTAGGTGGGGAGAGCCATGGCCATTGTCTCCCGGGAAAAGGAGGTTGGCAGCCTGGCATTCCTCTTGAGAATGGCTGTTGACTCCATGCCACCACCAACTGAGGTGTTCCTGTAGCCCCACCTGAGCGGGTCCATGGCACTGAACGGGCCTGGCCTTGAAGGTCAAACACAGCATCAGCCATGGGTGCTCTGCCCGCCTTGGTGGGAAATCTCTCAAGGCTCAGACCAGGAAGCCTCTGGCCTGCATTCCTGTCCCAATGGTCACTGCCTAACATTGAGTCCCTGGGGCTTGCAGATCAAGGCCGGAGAAGACAGCCAGCCAGAAGAGGCAGCTGAGGTCGCCTGCAGCAATTAATCCTAAAGGTTACTGCAGCCAGTCTTGCTGGGGAACAAGAATCCGATTACCCACTGTGACAGCAGCTCAGTCCCCGGGGAAACACTCGTCTGCAGGGCGGCCCAACAACCTGTCTGCTTGAAACCCTCCTGACAAGCCGTCCCACACCCCTCCACTCACCATAGCTGGGCACAGACCTCAGCGACCAGGACCTCCGCCAGGCTGCGGAGCCCAGGCCGTGGAACAAAGCAGTGAATTCTGGGAGGCTGGGCCAGGCCCAGCCTTGAGGTCTCCTGAGAAGAACCCATTTCTTCCATAAAAACAAAGACCAGAAGAATTGGTCATTCTTCCAGGCTGAGCCGGACCTTCCTGGTACATCAAAAGCAGGAGGGAAGGAGAAAGGATGAGGGAATCCAAATGAGTTCATTTGGGTATAAAATAAATATGCAAAATTATGTAGATATGGAAATGGGCATATAATTTTCAATCAATTGCTCTGTCATCCCCTGAAACAGATTTATGGGTCTGGATAAGGGGACCACTGAGAATGAACTCTGGCTCCCTTTCCTCCACCATCCCCCCAAATGCAGGGCAGAGAGCAGGGAGGTCGGGCGGCGGTGTGCTGTGCCAGATGACCTTCATTCTCTTGAATGACTCAGACCAAGAAGGGCTCCTACTTGTCCAGGCCTCCCAGTCTGGACAAAAGTGAAAAAGAGGTCAAACCTTTGCAGGCTGCCACTGGGGAAAGGAATTCAACTTTTGTAATGCAAATTGGCTTCCTGGCTTGCAAGTGCATGATTAAAATGATATGTTTCCGCGCGGGAGCCAGACAGCAGACTTGGTATTAGAGAGCAGCAGCTGCTTCCTCGAGGGAGAATATGCAAGGTGCATGAAGGGGCAGCTAAAGGAGTATCTGTGGAACTCGGAGACCCCAGGACCTGCTTATCAATCAGCATGGACCATTCAGGTGGGACTGCAGAAACACAACCCGGGTTTATTATAAGAAAGGCCGAGTGCCTTCTCTCTCCTTCCTGGGAAGAGCTCCATTCAGCCCCATATCGGTCAATCTGTTATTCATTCATTTATTCAACATTCACTGCGTGCCCACTGTGCACCGGCTCTGTGCCTAGTACGCGGCAGTGAGCAAGAGGGGAGGGTCTGCGACTTCAAGGAGCTGACAGTTTAGTGGAGACTGCTGACCAGGACTCAAATCTGGACTCTGCTACTTCAGAGTAACGTTCTCTTTGGCAGGTTGTTCCATCTCTCTGTGCCTCAGTTTCTTTATCTCTAAAGTAAGCGCAATGAGAGTGCAGCCTGACACTTCTGCTTCCAGCCATGACGGAGTGACGGACTGGACCTTCCTGTCTTCGACAACTAGAAAACCATGTAAAATATATGAAAAAATGATTCCAGATATTGGACAGCAGGCAGTACGTGATGGTGACCCCCAAGAGAAAGAAATAAGATAAATGGGGGGGGTGGCTACAATTTCCCCATCTGACTGGGCCCAGTCTCCAGGCTGCAGCACAGGGAAGGGAGCCCACACAGAAGCCAGCCTCTTAGACGTTAGGGAGACTAAGGCAGCTAGAATGTTCCGGGCAGAACAGCGGAGAGAGCTCTGGGTATCTGAAATGGATCCCCTTAAATCTTTGGCTAAATACTGACTTGCACATACCAAAGAACGAAACTCCACAGGCTGGGGAAAGAACCACTATAGAGAATCAGGCCCAACAACTTTCAGAACTTCAGCGGGGCTGGGGAGAGTTCATGTTCCGTGAGCCGGGCGGACAGACCTTGTAGTAAACGCACAAGGTGTCAGGAAGGCCCCATTGCAGAAACAGAGCTAAAATGCAGCTCGACCTCACCCTAAGAGACCTTAAAAACAAGCGCTGAAAGCATCAAACTCATCCTGAATAACTTAACTGTACGCCCGAATAAAGCCCAACACTTTTAAAGAAAAAAAAAAAATCAGCACCCAGCAAAGTAAAATTCACAAGGTGTGGCATCGAAGAAAAAAAGTTAACAAAACAAGCAAAAAAGCAGAAAAAATGACAAAGAACCCGGAGAAAAACTGATCAATAGAAAATGATGCAGAAATGACAAAGATGATGAAATTAACATTCAAGAATTTTAAAACTACTATAACGAATATACTATATATGCTCAGGAATGTAGAAAAAATGTGAACATGATAAGGCTACAAATGGAAGATATAAACATGACCCCAAAAAACCTCTAGAAATGAAAACACAATAACTAAAATTAAAAAATAACAGCCGACTAGACACATTAAAAGAAAAGCTCAGTGAATCTGAAAATATAGTAATAGAAAATCTCCAAAATAAAGCAAAGAGAATATCAAGTGATCTGACATATGTATAATTGGAGTCTCCCCCAACAAGAAAGGGGGCACAGAAAAAACATTTGCGGAAATGTTAAAAATTTTTCAAAATTTGGTGAAATGTATAAACCCACTGATCCAAGAAACTCACTGAACTCCTGGGAGGGTAAATGGAAAACCACAAAAACAAACAAACACCCACACCGAAACACATCATAACCGAACTGCTGAAAACCAGTGATACACAGCAACACTAAAAGCAGCCAGGAGGGAGAGGACACCGCAGAGAGAGGGTGTCGGCAGACCTCCGGTCAGAAGCACGCCCATCAGAACAGCCCCGAGCGCTGAGAGGAAATGCTGCCAACCCGGAATTCAGAATCCAGCAAAAGTACCTTTCAAAAATGAAAGCAGGAAACTTTTCCAGGTTAAGTCAGGAAATTCATCTCTGGCAGCACTGCCCATGAAGAAATGTTAGAGAAACTTCTCCAGGAGAAAAGGAAATCTGCGCAGAGCAATGAAAAGCACTGGGAAGAAGAGTTAGGTGGGTAAGTTGAACCCACTTTTACTCATTTTTGAAATCTCTAAAAATGTCAGCTCTTTAGAGCAAAACATTTTTCACTGTATTTATTGCTAGATGTATAAAATGTAGAAGTTAAATGCGTGACAACTATATCCCGAGGGACAAGTCAGAAAACAGAAAACAGAGCTCTGAGATTCTCATGCTATTCATGAGTTGGCCTATCATTTTAAGATGGACTTTGATATGTTAAAATCAATAAGGTGTATATATATATATGTATATATAAGCAATATGACATGTTGTAAATCATATGTCACTAAAAAACTAAAACGAAGAGCCATGGCTAATAAGCCAGCACTGGAGATAAAATAGAATCATAAAAGTGGTCAGTTAATACATAAGAAGGCAGAAGAAGAAGAAGAAGACGGGAGCAAAGTACAGATGGGACAATTAGAAAATAAATAGCCAAACAGCAGACTTGTCCTCAACTATATTACATTAAATATAAATGGTCTACAGCTTCAACTAAAAACACCGTCACGTTACATTTAAAAAATGGAGACCCAGCCGTCTGCCACCTGTGAGAAATACACTTTAAATGCGACGACACGGGGACTAAAGAATGGAAAACGGTACGCCGTGAACCCATACCGTGACTCTGTCGGACAAAGGGGACTCTAGAACAAGGGCCATTAGCAGGAGTATGTGTGTGGGGTGACAGGCACACCTTATAATAAGTATTGGGGTGCTAGTAAGTACGTGTGCTTGGTGGGGGATGCAGAGGAACTCTGGAAAGAGCGGAAGTAAACTGTTACTGGGATCAGTAGTTTTAATATGGAACTGTGGGGCCGAATGGAGCCCAGGCAAAAAACACCTTAATTCCCCTCGCCACCAAAAGGGACGAATGGGCAGTAGAATTCCAGGCTGGAGACAGTGAACAACAGTGGACCAGGCTGGAGACAGTGAACGGTGGACCACGACTGCGGATGACGGAACAGGACCGCCAGAGCCCTGAGATTATTTTTCTGTGTTATAGGTCACATCCACAAACTTCTGCCACCTCACGTTAAAGCGGTGCCTGCGTTTTTAGTGGCTGTGTGTGTGGAGGGCACTGTGGGGGGGAGGCCCTGAGGACGGTGAGGAGGGGAGCTGTCCTGGGGGTGGTCGGAGAGATGATAAATCTGCGAGAGCACCTGGTGCTGAGCTGCACTAGCCCAGAGCTGGAGTTCAGGGAACCATGTGACCCCAAGGCCCCATTCATTCATTCATTCATTCAGCACAAAGGTCTCGAGCACCTCCTACGTGCCAGGCGCTATTCTAGATGCAGGGGCTGCGGCAGTCAACAAGACGCTCCTTGCCCTCAGTATGCTTACATTCCAGATGGCAGAGCCAGACCGTGAGCAAGTATAAACTGAGAAGATAACTGGAGGTGATGGTAGGTGCTGTGAAGGAAGGCAGAGAGCAAAGAGACCAAACAGCAGCTGCGGGTGGGCATGGGGCTGGGCCGCGTGGTGACTTTCGATGCAGTCGGTGTTCAGGGAAGGCATCTCTGAAGACGTGACGCTTGTCTGCGGCCTGAATGGTGACAAGAGCAGCCCTGTGAAGGTCCGAAGGGAGCTGGAGCCGCAGCCAGAGCCAAGGTCCCGAGGCAGGTGTGAGCCCGGCATGTGCACAGCCGGATAGGAGGCCACCGGGCAGAGGCCCTGCAGGGAGGCGGGGCTCCCATCAGGCCAGGTCTGGGAGGCCAGGGTAAGGGTCTTGACTTTTACTCAAGGTGCCTCATTTTGTCTGTTACTGAGTGGCCCTAATCCTGACTGGACGTTATCCCCAAAGCAGGCTGGGCAAATTTACATGTTAACAAACCCCAAATCTCACAATGTGCGGTTCTTGCAGTCAAACCCACGCCGGTGTCCCCGCAGCCACAGTCTCACCAAAGGATTAACCCAGCGGAAGCTGGCAGCTCTCCCTCCCGAGGGGGCATCTTTGGATCATTAGAACTTCAATCGATGGGAAACAAGGGCCACTCTCTTCTCTGAATGAACGGAACTGTCCCTGAAGGGGCCATCCTGCATGCAGGGAGATGGGGGTTATTCCCAGGCTCTAATTAACGGCTCAGGTTGTTGCTGTACCAGCTCCTCTCGCCTTCCTTCCTTCTTGGGAACGAAGTAAAGGACAGCTCAGACCCTGGGCCACTGGACAAATGCCCCACCTGATGCCATGGGAAGCACTAGGGAGGGGGTAGGACCCCACCCGGCCCCTCCAGCTGGTAGCTGAAATGGAGGCCTCCACTCCCCGCCGATGTTCCATCTGGGAAAGGTCACCCAGACCCTGGACTCACAAAGGACCAGGCAGAAACAAGCCTGGGGGGAGGGCAGCCATGTGGGTGCCGTGCGCACGTGAGTCCTGACCCAGGGGACGACAGGTCGTCCGCTCGCAGCCTGCCTCACACATTCCTTCAGCAGCTCTGGGAAGTAATCACGCTCCCCCCTCCAAAGAAACACAGTCAACAGATCCTGGTTTCCTAGATACGCCAGAGGATTCTAAAAATAGCCAGGCAATGACAAAGCAAATTGGCATATGGACTGCAAGTAATTCCAGCACCAGCTTGCTTGGCAGCGCTCGAGCCTCCCCGTGCTGGCCGCTCCCTCCTCGTCCCTCTCCCGCTTCTGAAACAGCTTCTTGTTGCTGAACACCCCGGACGTGTGAGCTGGGGGCCATCGGAGGCCCTGTGGTGAGCCCTGCTCAGGGCCGGAGCTTTCGGCAGCGTGGGAGCTGCCCTGGGCTCATCCTAGTTCATTCATGCCCACCCCCAGGCCCTCTGCCACTCCAGCCCACACTGGAGGTGCACCCTGCATGCCACCCAGGAGCTGTGGGGGGCGTGTGCCATCCCAAGCAATAGGCCGCTTCCCTTTTTGTGACCATGTGGGGCCCCTCCCCTGGCATTCGCACCTCCAGGCTCCTCTCCAGAAGGGCAGCTTGCTGTCCACGATATCTGGTTCTTGGACCCAGCCCGTCTCCTGGCTCCAGGAGGGGGACTTTGCAGAGTTTCACCTTCATCTAAGCATCTTTCTTCTGCAAACCCCCCACACTGGGGGCGCTGCCTCCCGGCCAGGCCCTGTGTTGGCCAACCCAGAAGTGGGCTTCCGGGGGAAAGGACTGGGAGCCCTGCCCCAGAGAGCAACGAGATGAGGCTCTTCCTAACGGCCACTCTGCTAAGTGCCCTTCACAAGGTGTCTCATTCGCTTCTTCTTCAGCCTCTGTAATGACCCCAAGTGTAGGGATTGTTATCTCTTCTCATCTCCTTATCTCGACTCTGTTCTGAACTCTGAAAACCAGTTGAGGAAAGAAGCTCAAGGGCAACTTGCCCAAGGCTACAGGCGAAGAAAGTTCCCCGAATTCCTTTAACAGACAAATGGCATAATGGCCCCGTGCCCGCTGGGTCCGGGCCAGGCAGTTAACGGAGCCCTTCTCCAATGGGCTGAGAGGCTCAGGTGAAAGGACCGTTGCAGAGTGGGGCACCACGAGTGGGACCAACAAGGGATGCCTGGCACTCAGGGGACAGCAATGACCAGAGGCTGGCACTGTCCCCAGCCAGCAGGGACAGGGGCCCAGGGCAGGGAGGAGGTGGTCTTCCCACCCTCAGTCCTCCTGCAGTGGCCTGGCTGGACGCCACAGGGCCGGAGAACACTGTGGGGGTGGGGGAGGGGAGCCAAGGGCCGGAGTAGGCTGAAAGGGTGGACGTGAAGCTGCGAGGAGCTGACGGAATGACCTCTGAGAATGAACAGCTCGGCCCCCATCACCCTGACGCTCAGAGCTCGTTAGGCGAGAGCTGAGATGAGGCCGGGACCACGAGGGCTGCGTGGACAGAAGGCAGGGGGCAAGGAAGAGAAGGGTCAGAGGGCGAGCCAGGAAACTCGAGCTCTGGTCTGGGTCTCTTTCAACACAACGCTACATCTTGCATATGAAACTGTAAAATAATTGTCCAAAGCACTGGATTGCAAAAAATACCATTTAATCTGCAGTCTATGCCTGGGTCAATTTTTATTTTTCATCTCTCTGCCCTGTGGGCCTAGTACAGAATCTGTTGTTTGGTGGGATTCATTGTTGAATGAATGAAAGATCTTTCTCCACGTCTTCCCTTCTCCCGTGGCTCCCTCCTCAAGGAGAGAACACAACCTCCCTGCGAGGCGAGTGCAGTGCTCCACACACACACACACAAACCTAGTCAGTGAAAAAGGACAGAATCAGGATCCTGATACCTAAGAGTCCTCATTCAGCCGCTGCTCACACACATCACCCAGGATGGTCCGTGCGCTCTCTCACACTCCTCCCAGCCACACCGTGGACAGGTGCGCTGTCAGTCCCGACCTGCAGGTGAAGACGCTCAGGCAGCAGAGCGTGCTGCACCCCTCTGCCCTCAGATGCGTGCCTTGCCCTCCCCTCACCTGCGACCTTCCCTGGGTTCCTGTACCAGCTGCCTTGCAGCTGGCTTCAGCCAACGGGAGGCACTGGCAGAAGATGGGAGGCGGGGGGCAGTGTGGCGTGAGAAGCCGGGGATATCTCTCTGTTCCTTCTCTGCTGTGTGTAGTCTCCCCCGCCGACGGCCACCCTAGTTCCACCTTCTGCTGAGCGAGGCCAAGGGGAGGGCCCCTGTAACAGCCTCCCCTTAGGAGCGGTGGCTTCCTGCTAGTCTCTGCCTAGCTCTCCGCCCCAGTCTGGCTCCTCACTCTTCATCGCCTGCTCACCAACTCTCTGCATTCCATTCCCTCTCTGTTTCTGTAGTTTGAACTTGGACTTTGGTCAGCAAGGTACGGAATGCTGTCCAAGGCCACAGGTAAGAGAAGGTCCAGTTAGAATTCAAGCCCTGGGTTCTGAATAAAGTGCTTCTAACCACTCCCCTCTGCAGCTTCTTAAGTCAGAAATCAGCTTAGTCCCAACGTCTCACTTTACTGAGGCCCAGAGAGGGTGAATGACTTGCCCATGGTAACACAGTTAGCAGCAGAGCAAAGGTTCCGAGTACAAGTCTCCCAACCGTTGCCAGTGATGTTTTCCCTCTCCAGCACCACCACGCCCCTGGTGCCTCCGAGGCCTGGGGTAGGAGGAGTTCCTGCTTATTTTCAGAGCCCACGCTTCCCTTTTGCATCAGAGCTGAAAGAGCACTCTGCCCTCACCTCTCCCAGAGCTGTCAGGAAGATCAACGGGATCAGCCAGGGCTCCGATCTCCTGGGAAGGCAACGTGGCTGCCTAGATGTAAGGCCTTACGGTGGTGGTGACGGTGGCAGGGAAGCGCTTGTGGGTAAGCAACGATTAAAATGATTTTTTTAAAGTTACTGCAACAGCCACAGTATTCTCTTCTCAGGCAGCCAAAAAGTCGCTCTGTAGACGGTTCTGTCTCCAAGCACTGGTTTCCCTGAAGGCCCAGAGGGCCTCCCGGCAGTCCTCAATTGTCCGAGATGAGCACAAAGGAGGCCACACCAGGAAGATTCTCGAGCAGGGCGGCAACTGGCAGGCAGAAGGGAAGAGAGAGTTTCTGAGGATGTGCCTGGAGCCTCTGCCTGGAACTCAAGGGAAACGGAGGTTCCAGCCAGTTCTGGTGCTGCCATGTGGTTTTTAGCACGTGTCTCGAGGTGACGTGGTCGTGGCAGGGAGAACAGGGGCTCGGGCAGGGACTCGGGCCCACCACGTGCTCAGAGCCCCGGTGAAGACCCGCCAGCAGCTGCTCCTGGACTTCTGTTCCCTGATGGAGCAGATGTTTGCGGAGTGTGTGTGACCCAGTGTGCACAGTGAGGCCTTCTGAGTCGGAGAGTCTGGGCTCACATCCCGGCTCTGGTCCACACCGGCTGTGTGACTTTGGGAAAGATACTCACCCTCTCTGTGCCTGTACGTGGGGATGGTGACAGCACTGACCTCATAGGTGGGTAGGAGGGTTATTGAAGTCAGTGCACATGAGGGCCAGGAACAGTACCTGGTATATAGAGAGCAGGCCAGAACCTAGCTAGGTACACTTTGGCTCTGAAGTCAGATCTGGATGTAAGTTCTGTTCCCAGCCTGTGTGACTTCAGGCAAGTTACTTGACCTCTCTGAGCCTCAGTTTTCTCATCCACAGGAGAAGAGCAGCCCTGACTTTATACAGTAGTTGTGAGGATTCAATGAAATAGTGATCGAAAGTATCCAGTCAATGTTTATTGAGTGTCTCTTTTGTCACTGAAACAGTGACCATGGTCCTGGCCTCACGGCTGATGTCTGGGGACGAACCAGGTACTCACACTCAGGTCTCACCACCCCTGCAGGCCCCAAACAGACCCTGGACCACCAGGCAGCCAGCCTGGCTCTCTCCTGGCCCATCCCCCGCACTGGCCGGGTGAGCAAGCACACACTGCCTGATCTCTTGGCCTCAGTTTCTATCCCCACCTTCCCCCCTGCACCCCCTGCCGTGAACTTTAAGGCCCCTTCAAGCCACACTCTGCGGGACTCTGCAGAAAGCCAATGTGGTAGGTGGAGAGGGCGGGCTCGCTGGGTCGCTGTGGGTGCACAAGGGCCCAGCACAGTGTCCGGCACAGCCTGGGCTGCCGGTGGCTCCCATCTTCTCCCCCTGCCCCGCACGGTCACTGCGTTTGGACCCATGCCCAGGGCTGAGTCTGACAAGCCAGAATGCGCCCCCAGATTACCCCACATTCTTCCTTCTCTCTGTGCTCCGCCTATGGCCACCTCTGGCTCTCCGACCAGCGGCAGGTCACACCAGGCTTCTGGGCCAGGACCTCGACAGTCATCCCTCAGCCGGGAGCCACCTGGGTGGCAGGGCTGGTGGGAGGGAGGGGGGAATATGTTTGTGTGCACGCGTGTACACGCATGTGTGTGCGACCTTTTATTTTCACCTCTGGCAGTCCCACCTCTGGCGTGGAGACACTGGGTCAACTTCTGGGCGACCTCTTTCTGTGCCTCCAGTTAAGGAGGCAGCACGCATCTGGGTCGCTGAAAACCGGCGGGAGCAGCCACCCCCTTGGGAGCTGTCAGCCCCTCAGTGGAGATGTGGGGTTTGTGGCGTGGGCGGGCGGGCAGATGGCCTCCTTACTGCTGCCTCCTGTAGGCAGAGGGCGGGCAGAAGGGCCTCGTGAGCACCACGGACAGAGGGGGCTGGACTGAGGGTGTGGGGCATCCGGCTGCCGGGCAGAGGGAGGCACAGGGCTCGGGATGCTATCCCGGAGGGTTTCACAAGCTGCCCTGCACAGGCTTCTCTCTGCACCTGAGCGGCCGGCAGGAGGTGGCTCACCTGGGCTCATGTCACCCCTCCCCCCCTCCAGGCGCAGCCATTGTACAAACATCACCAGCACCCGTGTGCGCTGCACGCGGGACTGTGGGAAAGAAGGTGAATAACTCGAGCTCCCTCCCCCCAAAGAGCCATAGGGAGTGCGGAGGGCTATAGCAGAGCAGCGGACACGACGCCCAGGCCGCAGCCGCAGCCGCAGCCGCGAGTCCGGGGAACACCAGGCCTTGTGGAACACTCTGCTGAGAGAGGGGGGACCGGGCTCCATCAGGCCTGCCCAGATCACCCAAAAGCATTTCTAGTTTGTGCTTCAGGCACGGGAGTTTCTCTGTTCTGGCTGCTAACGTATGCGTTGGGGTCCCAGCCATAAACTGGCAGCTCAGCTGTGGGCCCCTTGTGCTTAGAAAATGCCCCCCCCCACCTCTTTGCCAGCCTGGAGGGTGCCTTCAGGCCATCTTAGTTCAGGAGGGGCAGAGAGGCCGGCTGCCACAGCCCCGGGCTATTTCTGGGCACCAGGCTCTGGAGAAATAACGGCCTGACCTGCCCTCCTTCCAGACTCTGGCTCCCTTGCACCTGACCACAATGTCCCTGGAGCGGGACACAAATCGTCCTGGCTGTGACCCTGAGAGGGACACGAGTGTCCTCCTGATGGCCGACTCCTCCCTGGCACGGGAGCCAGACAGGCATGGAGAGGTGCTCAGTAAGTGAGTGCTGCCGGGCAGGGACCCGTGCGCCTGAGGCAGTCCCTGCTCTCGTCTCCACGTCTTGGGCCACCCCACCCGTGCGGGGAGAGGCATGGGAGGCTCAGGGGGTGCTTCAGAGCTTACGTCCAGCAACCCCTTGACCTCTGGTCAGCTGACTGGGCGAACAGGCAGAGCAAGGAAGGGGCTGGCCGGCCTGGCTCCCACTCCCGGAGCTGCGCAGGCCCGCTGCGGCTCGCACAGGCTGCGCGAGTCCTTTGCTCTCGGCATTCTGCACCCCCAGAACATGTGCCTGCGTCACACTCAGTGTGACAGAGACGCGCTGTACAAGAGCAGCGCAAGCAGGGTCTCTGCCTGGCGTGTTTACAGCTTTCTGTGGGGAGCGAGGTCATCCTGCCTGTCAGAGCGGAACCCTGGGAGCTGGCCTCTGAGTCATGGTCTCGTGCTGAGAAGCAGAGGCGAGCGAGTCCATCCTATGCAGGGGGTTCCGGGGCCCACCTGATGCACAGGGGTGCTGTCAGTCACCATCCGGGGCCAGGTCCCAGCCCCAGATCCTGCCTTAGGGGTCCCCATCAGCTCCCCCACCCCCCTGGGCTCGCCCCAACCTCCTGTACCTGGTCCACTGGCTCTGCCACCAGGAGGGGCCGGCACTGGGAAGCCACGACTACATTTCTTGAGAGTAACAGCTGACACATTCAGTGCTGACTGTGTCAGGCACTGAGCTCAGCACCTCATGTACTGCTCCCACCGACATTGTCACAGGTGACTGTTCCTACCCACTCCCCCCACCCTGTACAGATGGGGCGTGCAGAGGTCACCCGGGGAGCGAGTGGCCAGGTGACGGCTGGAGCCCTGGGAATGTGGACTTGGAGGCTGCTCTCCTTCTGAGTACCTGACTCACTCCAAGTCCTTGTTCAGCGCTGGCTTTTCTGATGAGCAGTTTTAGCGGTGCCCAGGGCAGGCGGCCTTGGGAAGAGCACCTCCTCTCTCGGGGCCTCAGTTTCCTCATCTGCACAATGGGATGAGAGCACCTGCTTAGAAGGACGTGAGACTGTCATCGTGTGCTCAGCACCGTGGCTTTCACCGGACAGCACCCAGGAAATGGGAGTGGTCATCACTGCATGGACGTGCTCTCCTGGCCTAACACAGGCGATCTGCCCGACACTGACTTGATTGCCAGCTGGGTGACTTGGGCAGCTCGCTTCAGACCACCTGCCTCCCATCTGTAAAACCCAGGCTGGGCAGTGGGGTGGAGGCAGCTTCTGGCTGGCCTGGGATTTCAAACTTCCTCACAGAAAAGCCACAGAGTCAACACCCACCCATCCATACGCAGACGTAGAAAGACTGAGCCCTTTCCACGCTCTTTGGGGCCAGTCTGGAGCCCCCACCCCCAGCCCAGGCTCTCTTTGCTCTCCCCCCACTTGCCCAGGCTCCATAGCACTTGGCACCAGTGGACGCACTGAATGTTTTATTTGCACTGATTGACCCTCTTCCCTCGCTAGGCTGGAAGCTCCACGGGCGCTTGTTCTGGGTGCGTGCTGTCTGCACAAGTTCTTGCAGCGGGCACACCGGGTGCTCAGGGAGTGTGAGCGTGAGCTCAGTGAATGAACGAGTGAACCAAGGCTCTGAAGCTCCAAGTCCCGTCCCCACCAAGGGCTCCTGGTGTCAGAACAGCCTCCCGCCGCTCCCTCCATCTGCCCTTCTCTCTGCTACTAAGAGAAGCAAGTGACTCAGCTTCACGAGGCACCAATGTTTACGGACAAGGCCATAAAAATGGCTAATAAATGCCTCTATTTAGCACTGATGATGGACCCTGCCCTGGGCTAGGCACTTCATGTGTATTTACTATATTAACTCATTTACTCCTTATCACCGGCTAACTGTCTCCGGGTTACAGGGCACAGTCTGAGGCCCAGAGCAGCCCACTGCACAGGGAGTCAGCCAGGAGCCCAGTTCCAGAACCTACACTCCTCACCCCTCTGCTCCGGGGCCTTCCAGAGGGCCCCTGCTCCCCTGCTCGCTTCCTCTCTTCTTCCCCCGGGCCTTCCTGTCTTCCCATTGCCTCTCGACATCTTGCCCACAGATGTTCTACTCATGCATGCATTCACTCGGCAGGTATGGGCGCAGGCCTTCCATCTGGCCCTGGGCCAGGCACTGACTATGCGGATGCAGAAGGGAGTCCCTTCCCTGCGGGCTCCTCGAGACTCCCGACTCCCGGGGACAGTCGTGCTCTTCCTTTTCGTGCCACAAGTCCAGTGTTTGAAGAGTGTCTGGACGCGCGGTTTGTCACACCCTCGCACTGGAGCCCGGGGCGGGGTGGCCAGCGGGGTCTGGCCCTGATGTGACCCAGAGGAGGGACCAGCCCTCTCCGGTGGGATGAAAGGATGGGGCTTAGGCACCTTCGCCCATCCTATCCTCCTCCCCAGCCCCAGCATCCTCCCTCCTCCCAGCCGATCACAAAAATCTCTTCTTTGCCTAATTATTACATATACTAATTATTTTCATTTACATGCCTAGCTTACCACTTATGCCTCATTATTGCACAGCTCCGAAACAATTATGCGTACCATTAAAAATGTATCAGGGTAACTTTGTGGTTAATTTTACTTAACGTCAATAGCAAATGGTTGCGTGTGATTAATCTCCATGGTCTGTGGTTCCCGTAGCGCGGAAGTCCCCTCCGCTGGGTGGGGGCGCCGTGAGTGGGTCACACTGCTCCGTGCCGGTGCATGGGTGCAACACAAGAACAGTGGTTACCGGGTGGCAGTAACGGTGACGATCGATTGAGCGAGGAAGGACCGGACACGGATGGCACTAAGCATTTTATATACATTTCGTCACTTAACCGTCCAGACCTTCCTATTGCTCAAGTGCAGGCAGCTAACACACCCATGTCACCGGCTGGGCAGTGGCAGTTCTGGGGTTTGAATCCAGACGTGTCTGCCCACTTTCCTGCCTCCCCTGTGCCTCTCCCATGGAAAGGCATAGAGAGTGGGGGCCCCAGGGAGGCCACCCAGTCCACTCCCGTCGTCCTCCTGAAGAGAAAACCAAGGCCAGATTGGGGATGCGGCTTGCCCAGCCAGACCAGGCCAGACTCGGACGAGCCCCCGTTCAACCCCTGACCGTGGCTTTCCCGTTGCCACTCTAGGAGGCAGCTGCCCGGGAACGGAAACAGCCTCTGTGAACGGCCCCTCATCAAGCGGAGCTGACGCAGGGGAAGGTGCGCCCGCCCCGCACTGCCGGATCAGCACCCTGGCCAACCACCGCATGTGCTGCCGATGGCCGATAGACACGTGAAAAGATGCTCAACGTCACTAATCACCTGGGAGATGCAAATTAAAACCACAGTGAGACACCACCTCGCACCTGTCAGGGTGGCTATCGTCAACAAATCAGCAAACAACAAGCGCTGGCGAGGAGGAGGAAGAAAGGGAACCCTGGTGCAGTGATGGTGGGATTGCAGACTGGCGCAGCCGCTGTGGCAAACGGTATGGCATTTCCTCAGAAAATTAATAGAACCGCCTTACGACCCAGCGAGTCCACGTCTGGGTATATACTTGAAGAAACCCGTAACATTAATTTGAAAAAATACATGCACCCCTATGTTGAGTGCAGCATTATTTACAACTGTCAAGGTGTGGGAGCAGCCCAAGTGCCCGGCAGTAGACGGGTGGGTTAAAAAGCTGTGGTTCGTATATACAATGAAATGTTACTCGGCCATAAAAAAGAATGAAATCTTACCATTTGCGACAGCACGAATGGACCCAGAGGGTGATATTATGCTAAGTGAAGTAAATCAGAGAAGGACAAATACCAGATGATTCACTTGGAATCTAAAGAACAAAATAACCAAAGAAAATTGAAGCACAGACTCATAGATACGGAGAACGGACTTATGGTTTCCAGAGGGAAGGGGGATGCGGGACGTGAGAGAAGGTTGAAGAGACTGAGGAGCACAGGTCGGCAGTTACTAAACAGTCCCGGGAACGGAAAGCACAGCGCAGGGAGCGCAGCCATAACACTGCAGTAACCATGGACGGGGCCAGGTGGGGACTGGAAATGCCAGGGGACACTTCGTAAAGTGTATGATTGTCTAACCACCGCGCTCTACACCTGAAATACAAAATAACATCGAAAGCAAACTGTAACTGAAGCATCAAATACAAAGGAAAAAGAATGGCATTTGCTCTAACTCTTGGAAGCCGACCTGCCTCCGGGTGTGCTCCTTCGGAAGACACCTGGTCTCTCCTCCAGTCCTTTCTTTCCTCCTTTCTCTCCTTCATTTATCTTCACTCAAAAGGCAGCAGACAGCCCTTAGTGAGTACTTACTGTGGGCCACTAATACGCTAAGTGCTCTCCATCTGTTTTCCTATTTAATCCTCACAGTACCTCTGTGGGGTGGAAGCTATCATGTCCCCTTCTTCCAGCCAAGGACTGCGATACCCAGCGAGATTAAGTGATGTGCCCAAAGTCACCCAGCTGGGGATGTCGGCGCAGATCTGGGCCAGGTGCCTGACTCCAGAGCCTGCTCCCTTAGGTCAGCGCCCAGAGTAAGCTTTAAACCTCGGTCTGCTGGCTGCCAGCTTGGCCTTCCGTTGCTTGTTCTTCGCCAGACAGCCCAAAGCGAGCAGCCAAGTGTTTCAAAGATTCGAAGTGGCTCCGAAGTTGACTCCCGCCCTGTTCCAGACCTTTGGGCTCTGCCAACAGTAGGGACACCCAGCTAGGTTCTAAGACGTGTTTCCGGAAGACACCTGTGGGGTCTCTGCTTCTGGGCCCCAGGAGATGGAGCTGCACAGGCCAGAAGGGCCCTTCTTATCCTGGCCTGGTGTTAGAATCACCAACAGGCAGGAACGAAGAGCAAAACACGGCATTCTGGTTTGGGCTGAGGACATGCACCGTTCTCACACCGTTCTGACCTCGGAGCTCCGGCTGCCACACAGCCCTCCCGTGGCCAGCGGTCAGTTACCTACACTCTCCCCTCCTCAGGGATCATGCCAGACCAACAAGGAGGGGCAGCCTTCATTCCAAGAGGGCTGCAAGGGAGCCCACAGGCTGCAGAGGCTGGGAAGGCTGGGCCAAGTGCCTACTCCCTGCATCGAGGATGCCTGCTCACTGGTCTCAGTCTGGGTCTGGCGTCCAGGCCCCGGTATTCCCACCCACGGATCACAAAGGGTGCACCATTTTGTCATCCACTTTGGAAACCCATCCCTGAGTGGGTGTGCCTCCCTCTTTGGTTATTAGCACCTGAAGTACCCACACCAGGGCTGGGGATGTGATCGACAGCCCATGTCATCCTGGATTACAGGTGAAAGGGTAGGGTCACTGTTTCCCAAGGGGGGTGAGGGAGATAGCGCCGGGCTGGACTTCCCAGGATAAAACGTGAACGGTGGTGCCTATATTCATTCTCTCTGTTCCCCCCCTTCCGCCCTTCCTTCCTAGGATCCACCCACCCATCCATCCATCCATCCAACACATGCTGAGCCCTTACTATATGCCAGGCACTGTGCTAGGCACCAGAGGTGCAAAGACAAACGATACCCCTGCCCTAGGAGAGACCAAGGTCACTGGAAAAGAGACACGGTGAGCCAGAAATGACAAGAGTGTCGTCAGCGCTACTGCAGGGCAGCTGAGGTCAGACCATGGTGGCCTTCCAGGCCCTCTGTCACCCAGTCCCTCCTACCTGCCTCCCCCTCCAGCCACACTGGCCTCCCCAGTGGGCCTCAGACATCCCAGGCCTGGCCCCACTTGCACTTCTGCTCCCTCTTCCAGAATGTTCCTCCTCCCAGAGAGCGGCACGGCTCACTTCCTCACTTCTTCCAGCTCACCTCTACACAGAGGGCTGCCACCACCACACTCTACCCCACGGTCCCCCAGATGCACAGGGTGGGGGGGATTCAGAGCCCCCCAGATGCATGGTTGCTGCCTAAAGGACTCTTGCTCTCGCTTCTCATGTTTCTCTAGGCTGTTGACCCCACTGGAATACAACGCCCCCAAGGGCAGGCACTGCTCCATCCCAGAATGACTACAATCGCACTGCTCACTGAGGCCCCGCCGAGTGACGGGGGACGGGGACCGCAGTGCAGGGCAGGGGTCACGCTGTGGGAGGCTGCCCTGCTCCCCCAGGGCTCAGCCCCGTGGGGCCCCCTCCCATTAAGGTCTCCAAGGGGACCTCCCTCCAAGGGCTTCTGCTCTTCTTGGGGACACTTGGTCCAGCCAGTGCCCCATGCTCCGCCTTGGTGCAGGGCGCAGCCGTGAAGCTTCACCTAGGCAGGGGACCTGGCTGTGGACTTCGCTCCGTAATGATATCAGAAGGCACTGCACAATGGGTTTGGGGACAAATTCATCACCCCAATCACAAATGAGCTCTCACCCTCTGCACACGATGGGCAGACAAGGAGGCAGGAAACCTGGGGAGAGTGGGCAGCAGGCGGAGCCAGCCGGGAATGACATGGCCGGCGGTGGGGACCGAGTTCTCACAAGAGGAGCTGAGTCCAGCTGACAGGCAACCTTGGGGGGCCTGGCCCCGGGGCCTCAGGCAGCCCCGCACAGACCTCAAACCACAGCCTGCACGGCCCTCGCTGGGGGCAACGTCACTGTGGAATGTGGGATGTAGCGTGTGACAGCCCTCCCTCCCTCCACGCTCCAGTGTTGAGGAAAAGACCACGCAGCCAGGAACCAGGGGAGGAAATCTCTGCGTTGTAGACACGGCAGGCCGTTTCAGAGGGGAGACAGCAAGCCTGCGTCGGCTTCGGGGTTAACAGAGCCTCCGGCACACTTGGAATCTGACGGGCTCCGGCAGCTGCATTCAAACCTAAACAGTCTTTCCCATGGATTTTTCCAATGAATGCAAATGGGTTTTGCTTTGCAAATTGAAAATCAGTTGCAAGCACCTGGTCTAAGAATTCCAGCAGGGAGTGGAGGACCCTGAGGGGCAGCTGGGCATGCTCACTGCAGCCAGCCCTTGACCTTGCCCACCTCTGGTCCCCGGGCAGCTGGGCCTCCTTCGCGTCCTTGGCTGGGTGACTGCGCCCAAGTGGTTTGCAGAGGCCAGAAGTCCCAGGCCTCTGTCTTTCCCCCGTGAGGGAGGGCGACAGGTACAATCTGGGAACTCATTCAAGCCCTTCGTCAGAAGTCCGCCTTGGCATCTCCCGGGGGAACATCAGTACAGTTATCATAATAATCACTGTTTATTTTTCAGCAAAGAAACCGACAGAGCCTCGGGGATACAGCTCCAGGTCGAAACTGTTCCTTTCCTGTGCTTGTCCCAACTACCAGGTTACTTCTCAGGTCTGAGTGGTACCTCCTCTCACAAGCAGTGGGAAATACTGGGGGCTCCCGGGAAAAGCTGGGTGATGAGGAAGATGCTGTGGGTACCCCACAACTACCTCCCCTGCGGGGCCTGGCCCATGCTGCTTGTGCCGCGCTACCTGTCAAAGCCGGGCCCCTGAGCGGAGCTGAGCACAGGAAACACCTCTCGCCTGCCCCCTCCTCCACCAGCCTTGAGGTTCATTCAGCTCCTAGATAAGTTGGGGGGAGGGCAGTCATGAACGGGCCCCGTCATGCTCCCCCTTCCTCTGCTACGCAATTTAAAACAGGAGACAGAGAGAAACGCTCTGGAAATCCAAATTAAAATGTGTTCCGGCAGCAATCCCGTACCCAATTACAGGAACCCAGAGCCTATTGTCCTTTGCTAAATTTAGAAAATGCTCAGGTGTGTCTGATCCTACTCTGCACAGATATTTTTAATATAGATTTAATCATATTTTGGGTTAGAAGAAGCAGCTAATTAGGTAGGCAGATTTAGAAAGGCTGCCGGAATGCAGGCCAGAGCGAGGTGATTTGATGCGATTCACTGTTTTTGGTTTTGTTTTTTTTTTAATAGTAAGTTGTGTTGGGACTGGGCTTTGGATTCACAGCAAAATGGCTCAAAGACTGAGGTGACAGTGAAGAGGGAAGGCCCGCTGTCAGTCGCCAATGAACCCTGGGGCTGCAGGGGACCCCACAAGAGAGTCTCATTCACTCTCCCCCTCTGTGACTACTAAACTGGACTCATCGGGGCAGAGGGCCTTCTCTGTGATACTTAAATGCACTTCCCCTCTGAGGGACAGGGAAGCGGCCACTCAGTCCTGTCTCTGCGGGAAGGCACAGGCTCCTGCTTGGTGGGTGCCGGATGGCTGGACGGCTGCGTCGGTGACTGAGTGACACATCGAGAAACTGCCGCCCTGGACCTGGGGGGGCCTCTGGCTCCTGCCCACCTCGTCCCCAGGCACGTGCCTGCTTCTGGTTCTTGGCCCTGCGCCACTCAGCAGCCACAGGCTGCCCCCAACTGTGACAAAGACAGTTGGCCTTTTGACTAGACTGTGCTGAGTCATCCTGTGAGCGAATCAATCAATGACTAAAAAAACCCCAAAACCCTCGGGGCCTCAGTTTCTCCTCCACCAACATGGGGATGCTAGTCTCCTCTTTTCTAGTTCAAAAAGGGGTCTAGTAGGGGCAGCGCTGAGGGACACTCCCCCTGGGGGCTCTGCATGAGCCTCCTGGTAGGAGCTGCGGTAGGGAGCTCTAAACCCTGGTGAAAGAGCAAATGCAGAATTACAGCAGCATAAGATGTCGAGGGAGGCTGCTCTGGGGAAGAGCCTCTTCAGGCCCGGGGCCAGAGGGGCCTCCAGGACGCAGCGCCAAGCCAAGAGTAGCATGCGTGTGAGAAAAGAAGTGCGGGAGGCCAAGGCTCACCTTTCAAAGCTGATGGGCTTTCCTGAGCCCCATTTTTGTCTCCTCCTCCAGGAAGCCTTCCATGATTAAACCCACAGAACTCATTTCCTCCACATTCCC
Organism: Desmodus rotundus; assembly: GCF_022682495.2. NCBI lineage: Eukaryota > Metazoa > Chordata > Mammalia > Chiroptera > Phyllostomidae > Desmodus > Desmodus rotundus. The sequence goes on from NC_071398.1 coordinate 62,142,966, forward strand.
TTTTGGCGTCTGTGCTGTTTCCATTTGTACTTGTTTATCAGTCACGATATCAAAGCACTTAAGTAATTTGGATGAAAGCATTGGCTCTGTCCCCAAGCACTTCAGAGACTCTCCCTGACCTCCCTCACCCAGACGCTGTGCTCCAGGTGGGAGGCACTGAACAAATGGGTGTCGATGGAAGCAGACTGGGAGGAAGACTCCTCCTGCAGCCTTTCCCCGAGCTCAGCTCTGGCCCTTCACCCTCCCAGTGGCCCTGGGAAAGGGGGTGCAGGGGCAGCCAGGCTTCTCTTGAGTGGCTCCGAGTAAATCATCTCAAGTCCCCAGCGGCCGTCCGCTCATCTGCACAGTTGGAAGGTGGGAGGCCGGGGCTGGGAGGCGCGTCTCTAAGGCGACTCTAACAGGCTTTGTTCTGGGTTCCTGGTTTTCAGTTGCACAGAGAGGAGGGGCAATGTGACACCGCTGGGTGGGGTTTGGATTGAGGTGTGGAATGTCCCTAGAAGTCATGGCCCACCCTAACTGCTAATACTTGGCTCCACGGAGACCAGGGAGTGTAGTCAGTTACACACACTTGGTCCGACTCAGGGCTTTGCCACATGCCAGCTGTGTGACATCAGCGAGACACCTGCTCGCTTCAGGGCCCAGTTTCCTCCTCTGGAGACTGGGTGGATGATGGCATCTAGGATCTGCACGGAGGTTAGAGAACAGAGGCGTGTGACACTCAGGAGTCCCTGTCTCACAGCCTGTCCTCACAAGGTCAGCTCCTGTTATTGTTAGGTGTGCGTACTGGGCCCTCAGGGTCACAGGGTCACGACACTGAGAAGGACCAAAGAACTCATGTAGAAGGGCGTTCAGCTCCATGTCGGGGTCTCCCTCCTGGAGCTGAACCCACCCGGCCCGCTGCTGGACCATTTCCATAGAGACGAGGCTGTACCCACGGAAAGGCCACACACACCCAAGGGACACCCAGGAAAGCTTGCTGCCTGTGGGAGTGAACACTGTGGATGGAAGGTAAGCCGCTGGGGCACGAACAAGCTGCCACAGCTCCTGCCTTCGACCCAGGGCCCTCAAGGAGGCATCAGCGGAGCTGTGACTAGAAACAGGACCTCAGTGTCCCAGGAAGGAGCTAGGGCATGCCAGGTGGTCACCATCTTCCCCACCGGGTTGGCCTTGGGCATCTGGGAAGTGCCTCCCCCACTCTCTCCTTTCTTCCTTTTTAAAAAAAGAAGGTAGAGAGGTAAACGTTCTGAGGAAGTCCGGGCTGGTCCAGCTCTCCTGAGCTTGGCCCGGTGCCAGGACTGTGTTTTGCACCCTGGGCCTCGGGCCAGTCCCCTCCAGAGTGGGGATCAGGCGGCCGCACTCCCTGGGGGGCACGCAGAGACAGTCCGCTCGACCACAGACAAGCCCGGCCTCTGGATCTCTCGGTGTGTTGCCAAGGCCTCCCTCACTTCCCCCTCTCAGCAGCTCTCCTAGGTTCAGGCCCACACTTTATGCTGCTCTTGAAAACTGGAACACGGTGCAGACTTGGTGAGTTTCGACTGTGTGTTAGACACTACACAGCCATCGCTTGATTTAACGTCACCTAATGTCACCGTGACCCTGTGAGGTCACTCCCACATCACAGACGAGGTACAAGTGACGTGTGCAATGCTGTTGGTGGGGACAGGGGGGAATGGAGCAGTGGGCAGCAGTGGGGTTCAGACCTCCATGTCCCCCCACCCCGCGCCCTGTAGGACCAGAAGCAGCTGCTCTGATGTGCCACCCAAAGCCAAGAAGCCCCTGTCCTGAAAAACGCAGCCACCTCTCATCCGTCACGTCCCCAGAGGGGCGTGGATCGCGTGAATCCCCGTCTGTTTGGCTCTGATGTTGACGGTGCACGTTACGATTTTTCAGAGGAAGATTTACTCTCTTGATTATATTCTTCTGAAGGCAGCTCGTAAGATGAATTTTTATGCCAAGCCCACGAGCCCCTGGGTGCGGGGGGAGGTGGCAGGGACTGCACAGGCTGTGTGTCCTCCTGTGGCAGCACCAGGGTCAAAGGGCCCTGGGCCCTGACGGCGCCACCTCCCCAGGCAGACATCACCTTTTGTCCTGGGGGACAATGTGCTGTAATCTTCCCCAGCGACCAGCACTTTCCAGCCTGCGATTGGGCCACCGTTGGTGTGAGGATAGATTGGAAATCGTGCGAGGGGCACAGGAGCGAGGCTCTTCTCCTGGTGCCACGAGGCCTGAGTATGCCGCCGCCCACCCGTCCCCACGGCTCCCCGGCCCCCGCGCCGCTCACCCCTGGCCTGGGGGACACCTGAGTCAGAGGCATGGCCTGGTCAGGAGGGGCTGGCCCAAGCCTATATTTTATGTTCCTTCAAAGACAAGGACTGCCGAGGGGTCAGGGCAGCTGGTCACCGAGAGGATCAGGGACACTAGAGGGAGGAGATGCTGGCCCCAGTGAGGAGCCTTAGCCCGGGTGTGGGAGGCCCAGACGGAGCCGTGAGTGCAGCCCTCTGGCCGAGAGGGAATCTGGACATCACTCCCAGACCACCGTGCTGCCGCACTGGTGGGTGTCCTGGAAACGTCCACGTCATTCTTAGTGAGAAGGAGAAAGGGATGCACACCTGGCGGAAGTTGTGCCTGTGTGTGCGTGTGTAGTTTGCATGTGAGTGCATGTGTCTGCAGGTGAGTGTGGGCATGACTGGGCATGTGTGCCTGAGAGTGTGTGGTGGGAAGGAGCATGGGTGTGCACGTGCTGGTGGTATGTGCGTGGGTGTGTGCACAGTGCGTGCAGCTGCCAACACAGGCTCTGGACCCTGTGTCCTCATTTGCTCACCCACTAGTCAGTGAGCTGGGCGAGTGCTTCAACCTGCATGCCTCAGTTTCCCCAACCAGAGGATGGAGGCACGAACAGTCCCTGATTCTTGGGTGAGCACGCTGAGAGCACTCGGGGCTGAGTCTGGGGTTCACACTCAGTCAGGGGGAGCTATTCTGCTTGTTGCTGCGCATTACCCCGGGTCAGGTGGCCGCTAAGTGTCCCCTCTTCTTCACACTGAGGCAGGAGGGGACCCCCAGAGGTCACCCCCACACTCAGCATGCACAGGCCCCAGCACGCACGCAGAAACAGAGCACCTGTGTGCTTAAGCAGATGCTCAAAACCACAAGAAAGACATTTGCCGAGATGCCACCCCTAGAGTCCCCACCAACGGGACTCTTCGTGCCCTCAGCCACCCCATAACGAGGTCCTTCAGTTACCACATCGGCCAAAACCTTCACCACCGGGTCGGCCGGACCCGCGGGTGTTCTGGCTGCAGCGAGATCGCGCACCCTTGGCTTTCTGGGTTACTTGTGCTGCCACCTGCTTCATGCTCCCAGATAACTGACTTGCCTGTTTTTACTCGTTTACGTGGCACGCTATCTGCACGAATGAAGTCATTTTGATACCCGTCTTTATTTGGTTGTAATTGCTCAGAGAGAAAAACATGTCGTTTCCCCCTGAGAGATGCAAATCTTGAGTATAATGGGCACAACGAGCAGAGGATTTTGGAGATACAATCGGTGATAATAATAATGAAATACTGCATAATAATTAAAATGGCAACAACACTAACGTCGACGGTGACGAAGCCGGTGACAGCCTCCGTCTTCTGCTGAGCTCTGGGCTCGGCCTTTGTGCAAAGGGGCTGCTCTCACTTTGGCACCAGGGAAGAGCCTGCGCTCTTTGCTGCAAACTGATGGGCCAGCCTGCCCTGCCCAGGTGTGTAGGACAGGGGCTGAGGTCCCACAGACCGGCCGCAGGTCCGGAGGCGTGAGCATGTCCACAGGGACAACAGCGCACCTGCCCTTGGCACAGAACACCCCAATCCACTCTTCACTCACCCCCACACACATGCCCCCTGTGTAATTATCCCAACAAATGTGTTACAGGAAAATAAATTCCGCAAGTCTGCCTTACAAAAATAGCAAAGTGCACAGCACAGGCGTGCTCTAATTCATGCAGAAAACACGGAAACATCTTATCCCGATAAACTGTGCTTTCTGCGAATTTGCCGATTACACACGCGTGCGCACACACTCACACGCGTGCACAGAAGGCCTCGGTGTGGCTTGTATTTTGACAAGGAGATGGGGAGATCCCAAGTCTGAAGGACGGCTGTGCCCTGGGGCAGCTGTCAGCTTGGGGCTGGAGCCTGCGTGGAAGGGCCAGAGACCGCCTTCTGGCAGCCTGGGCACACGCCTCAGTTCAGGCTGTTCAGCCTGAGCCTTCAGCAAGTCTCTGTCACAGGCCAGCAGTCAGTGAGCAAAGGGGTCAGGGAGGGGTTCGCGTTCCATGGAAGGAGCAGACCCCTGAACAGACGAACACATGCCAAGGCAGGCATGATTACAATGCTCAACTCGAGAATCAGGTGGGCTTCCTGGAGGAGGGGTCTGAGTCTGGAAGGTAGTGTGGTGGCCAGGGCAGGAGAACGGGCTGGCATTCCAGGCAGAGGGAACAGCAAGAGCAAAGGGCACCAAGAAGCAGAGTGTGGGTAGTCGGTCTTGCAGCACCAAGGCGGACGGACAAGAAGAGTTAGCTGGAGTGGTAAGGGGCAGCCAGACCTGAAGGGAAGACCACCTCTCCCCGGCCACCTCTAAGTCCCCACGTGGCCACCCTTTGGGGCCTGCTTACATGGCGCCACTCAAGGAGGCCTCGACTTGATTAGAGCCCTTGCCAACACCCTCCACCCTCCTTCCCTTTCCTCGCGGTGCTTCTAAGCCCCCTGCACTTGGAGAATTTTCCGTGGGATTTTGGGTCACCGTCTCCCCCCACCAGACACGGAGCTTTCTTGTTCATGCAGTCCCTAGCACAGCTCCTGGTACATCTGAGTCACTCAACAAATGCCGAATGAATGAGAGTGGCTAATGAACATTCCTGTAACTCATCGTGAAAGGGCGGGACGGGGCAAGACCAGAGACCACAAGCCCATCTGCAAGGGAGTGGAGGAGCTGTGCCCAAGGTGGACAAGGGTCTGCAGCAGAGGGCGGGGAGAACCTGTCAGCTCGCCAAAGGCGCATAGCAGGCAGGCACAATGCCTCTGGGCGTGGGGGAGGGGGACATCATCTGGATAGGTCCCTGGTGGGGGCCACCTCCTGGCCAGGCGGTGGGCCGTCTGCAGAGATGAGGAACAAGGGATGAGGAACAGCTGGGGGAGGGGAGGGGAGGGGTGGGAGGAGGACACTGTAGACACAGTGAGTCCGAGTTCCCAGGGCCTCAGGACAGTCCCTTCCGGGAAACGGACACAGAGACCCGGCGGCCATCCTGGCACCCTCTGCACAGGCAGTGGGAGTATCACTCAGACCCTGTGGAAGCCTGACCCGTCCCTGGGCTTTTCCAGTCCAGCAGCCCTGCTCAGGGGCACAGGACGCCGGGGAGCGGGGAGTGGGGTGCGGGGCTCAGCCAAGACCACAAAGGCAGCGGTCTTACCAGGAGGGTGGAAAGGAGGCCTGCGTATACAAGAAATGCAGGCCGCTCCCGGGCAGGGACAGGCGCTGGCCGATGCACACCGGGGTTCTTCCCTTTCAGAGCCTTCCTTCCCGCCGTGCAACAAGTCTGCGCCTGCGGTCGTAACACAGACGCACAGCCCCACCGCCGAGGCCACAGGACAGGAGGCCAGGGCTTCCTGACCTCTTCCACCTGACCCCCAGGAACATTCCAGAAAAGGGGACAGGCTTTCAACCTATAGTTCAACTCGCAACCTGGAAACGGGTCGGCCAGCCTCTCCCTCCACACCCTAGACAGGCCTGAAAACACACTCATCGGCAGAGGAGCATGGTGGAGGCTGGACGGAGGTCAAGTGTCATCGCTCCGCCCTGCCCAGCCTGCTCACCTGCCCGCCCGGTTGATCCTGCGGAAGTGCCACCCTGGTAGAGCCACACCCCACCTTCAGTAACTCCTCGCTGCCTCGGGGACAAAGTGAAGTCCAAAGTCCTCAAAGTCCCTGCAGTCCAACTCCAACCCACCTTCCCAACATTTCAGCTCACTTCCCCCTTCAAGGCCACTCACTCCGGCCAGACGGGGCTCCTCTCTGACTGGAGCCCTCACAAGAAGGCAGAACTGTGGGCTGTTAGTGATGGGGGAGCCTTCATTTTACCTACAAGGATACCCGGGACCAGCAAAGGTCAGGGGTTTGCCTCAGGCCAGGTCCGGGCTGAGTCTGAGCACGTTCATTCACTCATTCAACATGTATTAAATGCCCGTTTTCTGCCAGGCGTTCTCCTCGGTGGTGGAAGACCTATATTTAACACACATGTATTAAGCACCTTCTATGTGCCAAGTCGGGAGCTGGGCGCAACAGCAAACAAAACAGAGAAGTCCCCATGTTCTTGGAGAGTTGGGAGCGATGTCATCAATAAAGACAAGGCGGATGGGGACGAGAGCTGTGAGGAAGAACAGCGCAGGGACGGGGTGGGGAGCCACGGCAGAGGAGAGAAGGAAGTGGTTGTCTAAAGGCCCCGAGGCAGGAGCACCTCAGGGAATTACGGGACTAGCAGGGAAGGGTCAGGAGAGACAAGTGGGGGACCTTCCAGGCAGGTAAGGAGCAGGGAAGGGTGCGAGCTGACTCGTGGGAAGGAGGGAAGCGCCAGCCAGACACAGTGTGGTGCGACAGCGCAGGGAGCCACACAGGGCTGGACGCGCTGGGACGTTCCTCCAGCCGGCTGCCCCCGGCGGGACGGGCAGGGGGCAGAGGCCAGGGAAGTGTGTGATGCACATGTGTGCACGTGCGTGTATGTGTGTTGGGAAGGGGAGCAGGAAAGAAGAGAGTAATAACAGCTAAAAATAGCACCCAACAGTTATTAAGGGCTCAGTACATGCCAGGAGCGGGGAACTCATTTAATACCCCATTCTCCCAATTTGCAGAGGAGAAGGCAAGGCATGGACAGGCGAAGTCAAACTTGGTCCAGACCGGACTTCCGGTAATAATGGAGGTGGCACAGGGGCGCAGGTGGTCTGGCTCCAGACCCGGCCTTTCTAACCACCCCACGAGGTCACAAAGTGGAAGCGAGAGTGGCAAGGTGAGTGGGGGCTGGTCAGGCAGGGGGCACAGAAGGCTCCGGCTCTGTCTCTGATGAACAGAGTCCCAGAGTCAAGGAGCCCAGGCCAGGCCAGGGTTGGGCCATGTGCGCTATACGTCGGGGGTGATGGTCTCATTACATCGCAACCCCGGGGGGCCCAGGGCCGAGGGTGGGTCTCCCATCCCCGACAGGTTCCATGCTGTGCCCACACCCCAACCACCTAAGTCGTTCCTAACCATACTTTAGACCCTGGCTACTCGACGTATGGTCCCCAGGCCGCAATACTGGCAACACCAGGGAGCTTATAAGAAATGCAGACCCTCAGGCCCCACGCAGACCCCGAGTCAGGGCCTGCATCTGAGCCAGAGCCTCCAGAGATTCACGGCAGAGCCATCGAGAGTTCGAAGCCTACTCTTGATCTCAGGCCTGACCCAGCTCTCTCGAGTGACACTTTTCTCCTGCCCGCACCAGTAAGACCTCGGCCCTGGTTCTGTTCTCCCAGAGCGGCTTCCTGGCCTTTGCCACAGGTCACCCAACCGTTGTCACACTCACTGACCCCCAGGCAGAGCAGAACACGCGGGGGCCAGCTGTGCCCCCCAGTTCCATCAGAGCTCAGGCGCAGTATTTTTTAATCCCTGCGCCCACCCACGCCCCGGTGTTTCAGGCACCCCATCAGTTTTGTGAGCCCTCGCTGTGACTGAGCACTTCAAGTCTCTCTTCTTCACGCCCCACAAGGGCAGGGGCCATCTTTGCCTCCTTCGCTCCTGTCCTCAGCGCCCACACACAGTAGGTGCTCAGTGAAAATTTCTCAAGGGACAGAGGAAGACAGGACAGGAAGGAGGAGCGATGGGTGTCCCACCCTGACAAACCTGTCTCAGAAAAGCAGAAGCTGCTGGTTCAGGGGAAAAAGAAGGGCGGGGTCAGAGCTGCAGAGCTGCAGAGCTGCAGACCAAGTTCCGCCATCAAAGTGGACGGATGGATGGCGTTCCCACGTCTTCTCGCTGAGTAAGGCGCCCAGGAAGGCAGGCAGCCTGGTGGGGGGTGGGCTGTGTCTGTCACCTGAGAGACCAACAGATTCAGACTCCAGAGTCTCAGTGTGGGAAGAGGGAGGGGGGCCGGAGCTTCTCTTCCAAGCCACTCCCAGGCCGGCTGCTCCTGTCCTTGCCGCCCCTGCACACAGTGGGGCTACACTGGTCCTCTGTGCAAGACGACATGGAGCACCAGGCCCGAACCCTCCGCCCCACTCCCGGGTGCTGTGGTGCCGGGCACCAGCCCCGCTCAGGTTTCCCCCAGGGGATCAATCAGGGGCCTCGATTGGCCCCAGAGGACGCGCTGCTTTTCCTCTCCCACTAAAGCAAACTTCTCTCCCGTCCCTTCTGGAGAGGTTTACTTAACAGCGTGTGAAATGAAATGTCAACAAGAATTAGAACAAATGGCATCCTAATCCCAGCAGTTGACAGGCAGCCAGGGCCAGGTGGCTCCCACAGCCCCGCGGGGAGCTGGCCTGGGGACCCGCGGCCCTGGCTCTGGGCAGGGGGCTCTCTGGACCCAGAGTTGCAACTGGAATGAGGTCTGTGAGCTTCCAAAAGCACAGCAGAGGCCACCTTGGGGAGAGAGAACCGCCATCCTCTGACACAGGATTAGCAAGGACAGGTGTTCCCCGGGGCAGGGCGCAGAGCCCCATCCGTCACCCGCCGGGGGTCACGTGGATGAAGGGGCCTTGACCTGCTGCCAATAATCCTTCGCTCACCTGGCCTCAAACGGCCGGCTGCTCTTCACGGCCCCTGCACCTGTCAGCTTTCCGCCCTGGGACTCAGGGGCCAGAGGAACATGCCTCTGCCCTTTGCCCGCCTGGCCCGGGCGGCCCAGGCCCTGAGGACTTACTTTGATCGTGGAACAGCGAGTGTTTACCGCATGCTGACTATGAGCCGGGTCCTGTGCTACGCGTTTTATGTGCTTTAGTTGTTCTAATCTGCTCATTCATTCAAACACATGTTTACTGAGTGTCTACTACGTCCCAGGCGCAGTTCGAGATCGGTAAGAAAACTATCTAGTGGTGACTCTAGCACTGCGTGGGGGCACCGGTCACCCTACCCCCCAGCCGCCCTTCAGCACATGGGGTCGGGGTCCTTGCAGGGTGGTGCCCCGGGGTCCCTCTGCTCTGCTGCCTGCTGAAGCTCTGGCAGCACCGAGGCACAGCCGATGGGCGGACAGGCAGCAAGTGCCCCAGGCTCCATGGGTGTCCGGGGTGACAATTCCTAGGCACGCCTCAGAGTTCCCGCCGGGACAACCAGCGCGCCAGCCCCAGGGCTGGCCTTGCTCCCTTCCTGTCCCACTCCTGTCTGCCCCCCGGGTCGCACGCCCGCACGCGTTGTTCCCCAATCTTGGTCTCGTACTTGGTTTCCAGGGAACCCAGAGGAAAACCTGAGAGATGCCTGTGAGGGAGAAAGGAGCATGGGAAATGGAGTGGAGATCCTAAGTCAGGGAAAACTCCAGTGCTCCCATTTTCTGGAGGAGCAGATGGGCTCCGGGTCGGACTTCCTCAAGGCCACCTACTAAGCAGCAGAGCTGGGACTTCCAGCCTTCTTTCTGTGTGAGGTGGGTGCTCCCAGGCACTCTACTCCTCGCCCTTCACGTGGCTGGACCAGGGCTGAGGTCACAAGGTCATGGGGCAGACCATGTCCCCCATGCTGGAGAGTAAAGGGGGAGACGCTCCAGGGCTGGCTGGAGGACCAGCGCTTTGAGCAGGGAAGCGTCCAGGGGCTGCTGGGAGCAGGGCGACCCTGGACGGGGTCCTGGGGGAGGAAATGACGTGCAGCGTGGGGAAGCGGGCAGTCGCATTTCAGGCTGGCTGGAGGGGCGGCCACGGTATTGGAGAAGGGAGTGTGGTAAGAAGGCTTCGCCCCAAAGCGAGCTCGGGAACAGCAGAAGACTCGGGCAGAATCTCGGCCAATATGAGGAGGCAGCAAATGGGGCAGCGGGGCCCTGGCCTCCATCCATTTCCCTGTGGCTCTTCATCCACGGGGCAGCAGGCCCAGCCCCCCACACACAGGTGCACCCTGACACCTCCCCAGGTGCACGGAACTGCCTCACCCTCCTCTGCCCACTGTACTGAAGGCCGTGAAGGCTGGAGGGAACCCAGCGGCTGGCTCGTGGAATACCTTCATTTTTCAGGGGCAGAGGCTGAGGCCCAGAGAGGGCAAGTGACTTGTCTAAAGTCACACAGGGAGACAGGAGCAGAGTTAGACCAGAGCTCAGCTGTCCTGACACTCACTCTGGGGCTTGTGCCTCTGGGACGCCTGGACAGGTTTGATCCTGGAGGATGGAGGCTGGTGAGGGCAAGGGGCCACCCAGAGGCCGTTGCGACAGCCAGGGGTGCATTAGGATTTACAAAGCGAGATCGCTGTGCCCGATGAATCGGCAGGGTGGGAATTGTTAACCCACAATACAGAGGGAAGACATGGGGGCTCAGGGGGCCAATGCAGCCCAGGAGTGGTGTGGCTGCGACCCAAAGCCACCAACTCTGATTCCAAGTGACATGCTCTTTCTGGTGACCCCAGGCTAAGCCGGGGCCTCCCAGTGATTACCTTTCATTAGCTTCAGAAAAGCTTCTGCTTTGCTGAATTCCATAAAGGACGAAATCTGTCGGGAAAACACAAAGACGGGCCCTCATCTGTCTTCTTGACAACTATTTATTAGACTTATTATTATGTAAATACAACAGGGGGGAACTACATTAAAAATCCAGTCTGGGGGCTGCGTCTGCAGGCAGGGGAGGTGGAGAGAGGCCGGGGTCCCTCTGTCCTTGTGGAGGTCCATGGGGCAGCCTGGCCAAGTGGTAGCCTTGGGAGGGGCACGGGTGGGACACAGGCCCCTCGACGCCCCCCCAAGGGGCACACTCGGCATATGGCCTGTGCCACTGTTGCTTCGGTCCCGAGGAATAAAGGTTAGGACACAATGAAAAAGCCAAACAGCGCCCTTGACTGCAGCAGCTTAGCAGGGCCCCAGGTGCCCTCGGTTGGTCTGCTCGTGCCACAGACCCCCCGGCACACGCAGGGCACTTGGCCAACATTCCTTCTTGAACTCGAGAACACACTCCCTGGAGGTGGTCATGCACCAGGGGTGAGAACGCATGGGCATTCCAGCCATCGCCATCACAGGAGGCCCCGGTGAGCCCCACAGTGCAGGCGGCCGCCAGCTCTGCGCCATGCAGCACCTCGCCAGGCCCACCTCGCCTCTGCACACAGCACGCCATGCTGCCCATGGTCTGTGCCCTTGCCACCACCACTTGGCGGTGAAAACCGTGACAATGGGCCTGGGCCTATACCGCTGCCCCCACAGTAGGTCCTCAATAGGGGGAGGGGGTAGTGGAGGGCTGAGTCCTGAACCCCAGCAGGCCCTCCTGGCTGCCACACTGGGCACCCTTGTGGGAGCAGAAGTCAGCTCAGGGCGAGTGAAGGGCAGCACCCCAGGGCACCGCCAGCCAGCAGCACCCTACACAGGGCAGGCTCACTGCTGGCCTCTCTGTGCCCATCACAACAGGGCTGACACCTGCCCCCACCTGCCCCTGTCCTGGTGCCCCTGTGCCAGGCACACGGCCTCAACCTCATGCGGCAGGCTTGTGTGGTGGCCTGGGAGGGCTTTTGGGGGAATTCACAGAAGACAGATTCCCACTGGATTACCAGAGCGGTCTAGGACACGCGGTCAGCCTTCAAGGTCAAGCACGTATGCCATGGTCCTTCCACGGTTATCTCCCGCTAACGCAGCCCCGCCAGCCCCAGGCCCTCTACTGGGAGACTGACACACACGATCTACCCTCCCACCTTCACGAGACTCCCGTGCAGCGGGCACTGTTACGTCCCACTTCGCAGATGAGCTCACGAAAGCGCACAGCAGCCCGAAGTCGCAGCTCGTAGACCCCACGCTGGGATCCGAGCCCAGCAGGATGAGGAGCGTGGCGGCTGTGTAACTCCCACAGGGAGGCCGTCTGTGCAACTTCGTCCAGGCCGCGGCTTCCGCCTCTGCCTTGCCCCACCTGCACACTAGGGGTCTGCAGCCCGAGCCTCAGCCGGCCTCTGCACGCGAGCCACTTGGAAGCTGGTGCGTTTGGCCAGGTGACAGCCTCGAATGAGGTCCTAGGCCGTGACCAGCGACAGGGGTGAGAGCAGTGATGAGGGAGGAAGCCACCTCGTGTCACAGCCCGATGCCGGCCCCAGTGAGGGGCTCTGAGGTGTCAGGGCGCCGGCCCCACGGCCTCTCTCGTGCCTCTGCGAGGTGCAAGGAGCACGGGCTTTGGTACCACGTGGACTGGGCTTGAGCCCTGGCTCCACCACAGACTCTGGCCTCACTTACCGACCCCGTGAGCTTGAACAGGCCTCCGCCTCCTCACTAAGGAGAGGGGGGATCGACCCAGTGCCTCGGTCCTGGTGAGGATTGCGTGGGTGGATGCACACAGCAGCAGGCCCAGCGCAGGGCACAGAGTGGGCACTCGATGTATGGCTGCCGGTACTGTAGACGACTCTCCAGCTCAGCTGCCCCCCGGCATCGCGTACGTACAGCAGAGTGTTATGGAGGCCACAGTGGACCCGTGCGCGGGGTGGGGACCCAAAGGAGGGAGGGACCGATCACACCCAGTGAAGTGTGTGTGTGTGTGTGTGTGTGTGTGTGTGTGTGTGTGAGAGAGAGAGAGAGAGAGAGAGAGAGAGAGAGAGAGAGAGACACGTGTGGGGGAGGGGGGCGCGTCAGGGAGAAGGTGTCCCGCACAGAAACTGAACAGCGCAGTGAGCCACCTCACACACCGGTGACGCTGAGCCCAGGGCTGGAGCCAACTCAGTGCTCCCTGTGACATTTGTTGAGCAAACAGGACAGGAGAGGCGCTGTCTGAACCCTCCGACTTTTCCTGTTGGCCGGTCAGAGTCCCGGCCCAGAGCCTGCAGGGCTCGCCCCCACCCCCAGGCGCCTCTGGCTCGGCAGCGCCTGCTTCCCCCTCTCCCAGTCTCACGGGGCTGAGACTACCACATCCTCCTTGTAACATTCCCCCGGAAACTGGCAGATTGCTGTTAACACCGAGAATTGAGAACTGAGAAGGTTATGCAGCTCTTTGTGTTTGTCAAGGGCTTACCCACAGCTGTCAGAGCTCTCTCTGTCCCCACACTGCCCCCCGCCCCCTGCATGGGAGTGAGGCACCAGGCCCCGCAGACTAGGCAGGGCCCAGCAGGCGCTGTGCCCTGGCCGATGCACACGTCCAGCCAACCTCGGATATGGGATCCATAGGGCGGGGGCGCAGGGGTGGGGCGCCCTGCAAGGCTCCACAGACACAGGGTGGAGTGAGGACGAGTCCCTTTCTCTCACAGGTGCTGGGGCGGTTCAGCGTGTTGACGTGTGTGCAGCCGGCCCACTCCACAGCCCGCTGAGTGGCAGCTGTCGTTCTCCATAAACTGTCAGCCCGGCGGCACCACGGCGTCGTGTACGCACCACAAAGTGCCATGAGAGCAGCGAGGTGACGTGCTCGGTTCTGGGTAACAGACAACCACTCAGTCGGTCACGAATGTGTTCACCGTGTGAGAGGTCACTGTGTGTTGCGGGCTGGGCTGGGCACTGGGGACACCGCAGTGACAACACAGGGCTCCTGCCCCCGGGGACCCTGTGCTTCCCACGGGGAAGACGGGTGCCACTTCGCTGAGGCGCGGGTCCAGCGCATCCGAGGTTACCGCATGCGTTCCTGAACCTCCTGTCAATTCTCGCCAAGTCCTAGGACAACTGTATTTTGTATTCTCACTTAATAGAGGACGGAATTAAGGCTGAGAGAGGCTCAGTGACTTGCCCTAAATCACACAGCTGGTGATCAGTGAGACCAGGATGCAACCCCAGCTCTCAGACACGAGAGTATATGTTCTTAAGGCAACACTCTGCTGGGACAGTGGCCTTGTGGGAAGAGCAAACAGGAGAAGGGGGTCCTCACTGTTGGTGGGGGGGGGCTTCCCTTCCTCTGTCTGGGGCTTTCAAGGGCGAGGCTAAAGTGTGGAAGAACTCCACATATTCTCATCACGGCTGACAAATGGCCCACGGCAGACCAGCTGTCTAGTCGTCACGGGACCTATGAAATCCGGGGCTGGGATAATACTCATTTCATTCATTTTTGGTCTGTTTATTTGCTTGCATTATTTGGTTTTGCTTTGTAAATCTTGTCTTGGGTACGATGACATTTCTCCAGTGGGGACTGTGTGTGTATATACGTGAGGGGTCCCAGATAAGGAGACAGGGAGACATGAGGAAGGACAGGAGGAGCTGGCCCGGCCTCCGAGGAGCCGCTGCTCATCCCTTCCATAAACATCTAGCAAGTTCCCAGTGTGCCCTGGGATGAAGAACGGCCAGGGCAGGCCCCGGCTGCCTGCTCTGGGGAGGCTGCCCATGTGGCCACTGGACATGTGGGTCTGGCCTGTGCCCTCCCCTGCTCGGCCTCCACAGAAAGGTCTAGTTCAAGATGCAGGCCTGGTGCTGGGCGTGGGGCTGCCCTGCCGAGACTAGTGTAGTGCTGTGCTACCTGTAAATGGCTCCAGCTCCCAGAAAAGCAGCAAACAGACCTCTCTCTCCTGAGCCCTGCGAGGCTCGCCAGGGCAGAGAGCCAGGCTCCCCAGGGCCCGGGAAGGCAGCTGCCCCTGGGGGAGGCCAGCGAGGTATAGGGACTCTGGCCCACACTTAAGGATAGGATTTATTTCTTCCCCTCCCACAGCCTGTTGAGCTATTCTGCTAGTTCCTCTACTTCTTTTATTATTATTTTCTCCTCCTGCGGTTGAGGAGAAATTCCATCTCAGCTGGGCAGGCCACTTCTCCAGAGAGGTTTGCAAACCCTCAGGCCAATTAGCTGGAAGTGTGTGGCCAGAGCCCTCTGGTGCTCCTTGGCCTCTTCACCACCATCCAGGGCTCCCCATGCAGGGCGCGATGTGCAGGGCAGCAGAGGGCAGGGGTGGGTAGGGAGGGAGGGCGGGAGGGGAAATGAGGGAGGAGCTGTGAGCAGGGAAGGGTTCCTGGAAGGCCAGAGGAGGAGCAAGCAGAGAAGCGAGGCACCGTAGAACGGGAGGAGAAAATGAAAAATGGATGGTTGATCGCTATAGACGTGACAGCGATTCCCTTCTTTGGGGCCTAATGTCATAGTTTAATGTGGCAAAAACCCATGACCAGCATTTCTGGGCTTCATCCCGGGTGTCTGGCATTGTGGGAGACACTGACATGTGAAACTTGGTCTCAGTCCCTGAGGGACTTTGGACTGGGCCGTAGGGTGGGCATGAGCACCGCATGTTCAAGGTCCAGCATCATGTAAATAAAAGTGCTTTGTCCAGGAGTAGAACATCCAGCGACAGTGCTGAGTCCGTCACTCACCGCTGGTGAGGGAGCCTGGGTGTCCCTGGGCCTCGGTTTCCCTTCTGTAAAGTGGAGATGAGACCACACGTCCCGCCCACCTTCTGTGGCCATGGGGACCCTCCAAGGAGACACCTTGGGTGAAAATGAACTGTAATTTCAAAAAGGGGCAGAAGTGCAGGCAACACGGAGCCCGAGGGCTGGACACTGAGACACGCAGGCCTCCGAAGGGTGGTGGGGGTCCTGCAGGCAGGGCATCAGGCTGGGCTGGGCAAGACAGACCACCCATTTCAGGAGAAATAAGGACAAGGGGGCTGGGGACAGGTGGAAAGAGGGCACTGAGACAAAGGCATGGAGGCAGGAATATAGTTGTCTGACTCGTGGGACAATTAAAAATAATCCTGTTTTTGTTCCTTCGCTTGCTCTCTGCTCCCTGTCCCCCCCCCCCCCCGGCGATTTAGGTGGTTCCTTCTGCCCGAATAGGCTCCTGTCTTCCCGCCCCTGTCTGTTGGGCTTGTACAAGCATTTCAGGCCTTTTTCAGATGTCATTCCCCCCGAGAAGCTCTTCCTGACTCCCAAGAACGGATGTTCCCATATACCTTAGGTTAGTGTTTTCTAAACATTTTTACTATGACCCAAAATGAGAAATACACTGTGTTCCACACACACATCAGTATAGAAAATGGGAACAGTAGTTGTAGAGAAACGCTTTCCCCTTATTATCTGTGTCATCCCATAATATCATTCTGGGATATTCCCCTTCAGCTCTGTTTAATTGTTTTAAAATGCTGGTCAGGACCCACTAAGTTAATTCCATGACCCACTAATGGGCAGGCACAACCCTGCCTCTGCTCACCTGGGTGGCACCTGCTCCCTGCACTGGACCCCCCGACACAGCTGCAGCTCCTGCCGGACTGCAGACCCCAAGTCAGACACTTCCTCGGGGTCTCCCCTGGACCCAGCCCCAGCACCGTGCTGGTGCCCAGCAGGTGCTTCAAAGTGCTGACTGGAGCCCCGGGCAGGTGGTTCAGTTGGTTGGAGCGTCATCCCAAACACCAGAATGTCATTGGTTTGATTCCCCATCAGGGCACGTACCTGGGTTGCAGGTTTGATCCTCGGTTGGGGCAGGTATGAGAGGTAACCCCGATTGATGTTTCTGTCTCTCTCCCTTTCTCCCCAAAACCAATAAACATATCCTCAGGTGAGGATTTAAATACACACACACACACACAATGCTGGCTGGATTAGTTACTAAGTGCAGGGTTGCCTGGCTGCAGCAGAGCAGTGCAAACTTACAGTGGGAAGGGAAGGGGTGGGCCTTGACAAGCCAGCAAAGGAAGGAGAATTTTAAGAGAGCAGCAGGAAGAAGTCTCAGGCTGGGAGGAGGAGGGCTCTTCCTTGAGGCCATTCGAAGGGAGAGGTGGCAAGGTGTTACGACAGCAGAGAGCTGGAGGGGTGGCAGAGAGGAAGCGGCAAAGTGGACCGCAAGTCTCTGGCCTTCAGGCAAAACAGCCTGGTAAAGACCCACAGCCACACCAGCTTGCATTTATTGACCACCTACTATGTGCAGGCATGCACTCTATGAGATCTTTTGCACGCATCCTCTGTTCACAGCCGCAGGCCTAAGGAACTTGCCCGAGGTGAAGGGATGAAGAGCAGGACTATCATTGATTGATTGATCGATTCGTTCATTCATTCAACAAACCTCCAGTGCCTCCTCTCTGGCAGGCCCTGTCCAAGGTGCTAAAAATACAATGAAGAACAAAATAAGCTTCCCAGCCCTTGTGGAGCTCACAGGCTAGAGAAAGGAGGGAGCCTGATCAGCCACTAGATAAACAAACCAAATCGTGCCAGCAGACCGTGAGCGCTAAGGACAAAATGAGAGAAACTGCGAGGCTGGCTCAGGGGAATTTGGGGACCTGGGGCAGCCCCAGTGAGGTGATCCAGCCCCAGTTCATGCTTCAGCATTGTGCACCAGAGCACGTAACTCCTGGAGTCCTCATGAGAACAAGAAGTTTCTGGGGCTCAGCTGCATTTCCCTGCCTGCCTTCTCCCCTCGTTTCCAGTGTGCCAGAGGAGAAAGGACAGCCCTCATCGCTTCCCCACTCACACATCCAGAGCAGGGACAGAAGGGAGGTGCCGAATGCTGGACAGAAGGCTGCCCAAGGTCATGCTTCACGTGAAACAGGAGGGAACCCAGAAACTTCCATGCTGGTCCCCATCTCTGGGCAAGGGGCCAGTGCCTCCCAACCACCCTTGCTGGGCTGGAAAGGCCAGAGAGAGGAAGAGGAAGATGGAGCTCTGTGGTTCCCTCCCCTCAGCTCTTCTTCTTGCTGAAGACCCCCCAAGTCACTTTCCAATCACATAGAAAAGAAAATAATGACACCCCACAATATTTTATCGAGCCCTTACTATATTCCAGGCATTGCTTATCAGGGGTGTCCAACCTTTTGGCATCTCTGGGCCACCCTGGAAGAAGAGTTGTCTCGGGCCACATATTAAATACATTGTGGCATGTAATCACACACACACACACACACAAATCTCATAATGTTTTAAGTAAATTTACGATTTTGTGTTGGGCCGAATTCGTAGCCATCCTGAGCTGCATGTGGCCCGCGGGCCACAGGTTGGACACCCCTGAAGATGCTTTATAGGAAGAAACTCACTCAGTCCTCACACACCCGACTGATGAGGCCCTGTGACCACCACCGCAGAGATCAGGGAGCTGGGGCACAGGGAGGCTAGTCCACTTGCTCGGCATCACAAAGCCGGTGCGACTGGACGGCAGACCCCGTGACTCTCGGTTTCTGACAAGGCTCTACATCAACAGGCCCTACCACATTCTGCAGGGAGGGGCAAGGCCACCACGCAGGTCTCAGGTGTTCACTCGCCCTACGCACCCACGAGGCGGGAGAGAAGGAGAAAAAGGTGGCCGGAAGCGGCAAGCCAGTCACTGAAGAGGGTGAGTGGTGTGCTGGGAATGCTTCCCCCCCGCATGCAGCCCAGGGTGAGGGGCTCTGAGACTTCTCGGAGCATTTCCCATGGCTCCTCTGCCCTTGGGAGAGTCACCCTCAAATAATCTAAAGGGGCAGTGATGTGCTCGTGGGCAGCTCCGGTGGTGGAGCAAAGGAAGGTGGCCTCACAGGGCGTTCCCAGGTATTCATGCAAAGGCGTGTTTCCCGTGGGCCGGAGTGGACCCCACCTGGAGAGAACTGGCCTAGAGGGCTGCCTGGAGGTGGTGGACCCCAGAGGGAAGTGGGGGCCTGCTCAACGCTTAGGGCTCAGCAAGGCTTTGAGCACCCCATCTAGGGGAACTGCAGGTGCTTCCTAGTGACAGGGTGGGGCAAGGGTCTCCAAAGAACCCCAAAAATGTCCCCCCAGGGGAGAAGCAGTCAGCTTTACACACCAGCTGGGCCCAGAGGACTCAAGTAAGATTCCACACCCTGCTTTTCTGCCCTCCCCTTCCGGGAGGGGTTTCCTCTGCCCCTTTCCTGGCCCTAGCCCGTCGAGACGGGCCTCCATGGACTGCACCAGTGGGCCCCGGGCCCTGTGAGGGAGGCTGTGGCCAGACCAGCGTTGGGGTACACCATTCCCTCTCCTTCCTCTGCCCAGTCACATGGGCCCCTCTCCCCAGGGTGGGAGCCAGCCCATTTGGGGGTCCTACCCAGATGGCCCCCTTTTCTCAGGTCTAGTGGCTTCCCCTTGTACTGCGGGCCCTGGGGTGCTCTGTTCCATGAAGCCCTGCTAGCACCCTTGTAAGTAGCCCTTTCCTGAAGCTTGCCTCCACTTCCCAGCTTTGAGAGCTATTTGTTTGCGGTTGGGACCCTGATGGATCCAGAGGGGAAAGAAAAACAGCCGGCTGCACCCACTGCCGCCCTCCCACCAGCAGCAGGCAGGGCCCAGGGACGGGAGACGTCTTAACTTCCGGTGGAGTCTGAAGTTGTGGTCCCTGGACCGGGCTGGACACAGCCTTTGCACACCCGAGGCTGTTTGTGCTGCCTGCAAATGACCAGGAAAGTCACACCGTGGCCCAGGCTTCATCCAGGGCAGCCACAGAACTGGCTCCGCGGACTAGATTCCCGGGGACAGTGAAGGCGAAGTAAAGCTTCTTTCTCATCCTAGGAGGAGCTGCCCTTGTTCCAGGGGGAGGTTGTCTCCTGATGCCAGAGCTGGGGTTCGGGCCCAGCGGGTCAGACTCTGCAGAATCTCTCTCCTACATGGCCCCGGGCAGGGTTGCTCATTGCAGGGATGAGAGGCTTCTCCTCGTTCCCTGTGCGACCCAGGCTGGAGACCCTGGGCTCCCCCCGGCTCCGCCTTCCAGGATCCCACGGCCCTCTTCAGGATTCTCATCCAAACCCGTCGCTCAGAGCACTTCCTTTGCTGCCCCTGTTTGTGAAATGGCCCCCTCCTCTCTCACTGCTTGCTGCCTCCCATTATGACTCTGACCTTGCCCTGGACAGAAGTGCCTGGCCCTGGCCCTGGCCCTGGGGTGTCCTCGGGTTCTGGTCAAGATTTTCCTGAATGATTTGAATACAGTCATTCCCCACTCCCTTATCGGCGGGGGATACATTCCAAGACCCCCAGTGGATGCCTGAAACCGCAGATGGTACCGAACCCATACCTTCACACCTGGTCACTTAGAGGAGGCATCCTGAGGCTTCCCTTTGGCCCATCTGAATGGCCAGCATCTCTCCTCTTGCGCTCTAGGGCCATCGTGGAGTAAAATAAGGGTGACCTGGACACAAGCACTGTGACACCACAGCAGTCGATCTGGTGAACAAGACACCACTGGGCGACCAAGGGGAGGTAGCAGACACTCCTGAGTACGCTAGAGAAAGGAAGAGCCCGCGTCTGCGCCGGACAGAGAGACAGAATGAGGTTTCGTCACACTACTCAGAACAGGGTGCAATTTTAAACTTAGGGTTTATTCCTGGAATTTCCCATTTGGTTTCCCAATGGTTTTCATGCCTTCAGTGTCCTATGCGAGGCCCGACACACACCGACTCCATGAAGTCTCAGAATAAATTAGTGCATGAATTGATGAGAGAAGATTTTGAATTAAATGGACTAACGTTTATTAAAAACCTCCCATGTGGCGAGCCCTGGGCTGGGTGCTGCGTGAGGCCACCTCCAGTCTAAAGGTGCCACTCCCGTCCTGGAGAAACACAGTCTGGCCGGGACGACAAAGGTGACGAGCACACTGGTAGTGACCGTGGCTGCAACAGCGACCGGCGCCTACTGCCTGCCAGCCGCGTGCCAGGCTCCGGTCTCAGGTGGTAACTCATTCTAATCCTCAGAACCGCCCCATGACGAAGGTGCTATTATTATCTCTAATTTACAGATGAGGCCATGAAGGCTGAAAGCCCCCGGATAGGAAGTGGCATACGGAGTTCCAGCCAGAGCATAAAATATGTAGGAAGAACTGCAGATGCTGCAGGAGGAAAGAGAAGAGAGAGATGCTTGTGGGCTGCAGGACCGGGGGCGCTTGGAGGGCGAGGCCCGGCTTGAGCTGAGTCATGGATCCCCTTCCCCTAACCTTTCCTCCCACCCTGCTGGCACCCAAGACCCTCGCCCCCCAGCATCTGGAGCCCTGGGGGAGACCACTGCACATGAGGTGACTTTTCAAGGGCGCCGACGTCATCGGTGCTCCTGGGGCAGCTGGCGCCCCAGCTCCCACCAGGCGCCTCCCCAGAGCTGGAGCCCAAGGGGGCAGGAGCCCACAGCGGCCGCTGATTAATTTCCACTGACAAGAGGTTGCGTCTTCGGCAAGCACGGTATTAAATAGCTCCTTTTGATCATAATTAAGTTTCTCTCGGGCTGATGCTATAAATAGCCATGCCCTATCGATTGGAGGGTCTGGGCTGTGAGCTCAGCGTCCTCCTGGAGCCTTCCCAGGCCCGGCTTGGGCTCTCGAGTCCCCCTTTCCTCTTCCTGACTTGCGGCCTTCTTAATTTCAAGGGCAGGTGCGGCCAAACACCAGGTTTGGGTTTCGCTCATTTTGCCAACCCCCTCCACCCCCACTGCCAGGCCAGCCGAAGTCGGGGTTGACTCACGGGTCACTAGGCTTCCCGAGGGAGGACCCGGTGGAGACCTCAGGAAGCAGGACACCTGGCCTCTCCTCCTGGGCCCCTCAGGACCTGAGCCTTCCCTTTTCTGTGCTATGAGGACACTATCCCTGCCTGGACACCTCCCTGTTACAGCAACCGGAAAACCGAGGTCCAGACGAGCGGAGATCCTGTTAACAGTCTGGAGAGGAAACCAACGTGCAGGTAGACTTGTCCCTCTTCCCTCTCTTCTTAAGAAAGAAACAATCTTGCTTTGCCAAACTCAGTGCTCTGTCTGAGAGAGGGTGGGGTGAGGGCTGCATCCTCCGAATCCCAGGGTTGGGGGTGGAGGAGGGCATCCGGAACAAAGCACCTTAATCGCGGTGCTCCCTCCGCCCACACTTTCACAGCGAGAGCAGAGGCACCAGGTAGCAGGCCCTCCTTCTGCCCCACCCGAGGCCCGCAGAGCCACTTCCCAGAAAGCAGCAAGGTCCCTGCTCCAGGACTCCGCCCCAGCTCGCTGGGGGCCCCCACAACCGCCCCGCACACAGCCCTGCTGCTGCTGCCTGGCCCAGCCTGGGCACCCCCACTCTGGGGAAGGGCCGGGCTGGGGACGGGGCAGGCGGCAGAGAGGAAGAACTGCCCTGAAGGTGCCAGGCTTTGCATGACCTCACCTCTGCCACCGACGGTGCTGTGTGGAAGGACACAGCCAGCGCCATCTGCTGTTGTGGCGCCATTTGCCGAGCAGGCCTGTGACCTGGTTAAACCTGACGGCCATTTTGCTCTTCTGAGCTTGTGTCCCCAGGACTGGCAATCACTGGAGAGCAAGAGCAGAATGTGACGAAGCGCCACACACAGCCCCTGGCGGAGGATAACGCTGGAACAAACTGCAGCCTCGGCTGCAACGCCCCAACAGCCCAGGCCCCCCCTTTTAATCCAATTATAATCCAATAAAAACCCAAAGCCCTCACCCCTCAATGCTGGTGTATCTCTCCACACCATGCCCCTCTCCTCTCTTGGAGAATGAATAAAACTTTGCTCTCTACACTTTCTTCTTTTTGGTGAATTCTTTCACAGCCCGTGTCACCAACCCTAACCCCATGGGCCTGGGTGAGCAGCTTAACTCCTCTGTGCCCTTGTGTGTTTTTTTCCGTCTGCACATAAGTGGACAGAATGAAATGACCTTTTCAGTTGCAAGTTCTACCACGGTTTGACTCTAAGTAAAAAAGGGGGTGTGCATCCGTGCATCGGGAAAGGAGCAAGGAAGGGCTGATACAAGGTCTTTGTTTTAGTGCAAGGTGTTACTCGGGCCCCTGGAGAAGGAGGGCGTTTGTACAGGGCAAGCCCTGGGGCAGAGCTTCTGCTCCCCACTCTTTGCAAAACCTCAGCTCTTAGACCCAATCTGTTCCACCTCCTGTCTTTGTAAATGAAGTCGGTACAAAGCTACGCTCACTCATGTACCTATTGTCTCCGGCTGCTTTTGTGCTACAGGAGCAGGGATGAGTAGTTCCAACAGCGAACATATGGCCCACAAAGCCTAAAATACTAACTCTCTGGCCCTTGGAAAATAAACTTGCTCTCTCGGCAGGGGCCTGTGAGTAGGTGGGGAAGGGGAGAAAAGGACTCCCCCCTGCCAAGGTCAGGAAGCTGTGCCGGGGGAGGTCCTGGAGAGAGCGGACTGCCTATTCCCTACTGGCCTGCAAGTCGGAACACAAACAATAGGCGCCACTGGTGCTTTTGCAGGGGACTTGGATAAGGACCTGAGTCCCTGGGGGTTCTGCCCAATGATCTGGCAACCTGGAGACAGGCTGTCTCCAAACCACCAGACACACACACAAACACACATGTGCAGGTGTGTGCACTCACACAGCACACACACGGCCTGGCTGGGACGGAGACAGTTTCCTCCTGAGTATAAGACCAAGAGGGGCTCCTGATCCAACTTGTATAAACGCACCCAACCTGACCAGGCTGTGCTCTTCCTTGCTGGGGTCCCAGACCCCAGAAAACCTCTCCGACCGCCGGCAGAGCCCTGAGCTGAGACCAGGGTAGGGGGAAGCCTCGGCCCTATCGCCATGCCCAGGAGCAGAGCCAGTCGCCAGGAAGAGTAGGAAAAGTTGGTCGCTGACAAATAGCGAAGACTGGAGGCCCTGGGAACTTCCCTAAGCAACCGGCCTGATGCAGGAACAGAGCTTCGAGCTGCCAAGGAGCTGGGGAGCAGGGGAGGCTGGAGCTGCGGTGAGGGAACAGAATCACCGTAATCCGCACAGAGGAAATAAACACGCGTTGCCATTTAGCCTCCACGCTCTGTGCTCCCCAAGCCCCCTAAAGTGCTCCAGGCTTGGGCTGCTCAGCTTGGGGTTTCTGGGGGCTCCTGTTGCTCCCCATTCTTCTCCACCATCTGCAGCTGGCAGGCTCCCTCCCTTTGGCCCTGTCCTGGGGGTCGGCATTGCAGGACAGCCCTTGATCTCTCTCACACCAGAGCCTCCAGCATCCACCTGGCAGGCTGGGGGAGGGGGTGGGGGCTCGGATGGCCTTTTCTTCCTTCTGCGAAGCCAGATCTGGATCTGCAGGGCGGCGGTGGGAGGAACAGCACCTCCAGATCAGTCCTCACACGGCGCTGCCCGAGGCCATATGCCATGTTCTCCAGCGCGGCCGTTATGCATCTTGCTTGTAATTGCTCTCGAATGGCACTCCTCATGTTCTGTTTTATCACCCAATGACAGAGCCCTACGGGGAGGGAAACACACGCACGCACTCTCACAGAGGACGCCAGACTGCACAGGAGCCAGGAGGAATGATTGTTCCGAAACCCCGAGCGCTGGACTCCGTCCACCGGCCAGGCGCGTGCTGCCTCCACCGTGCGGCCTCTGCGCTGGACGCGAGGCGGCCAGGGAGGGCCACCCGGCCCTCGCTTCCTGAAGCACTTTCACATGCTCATCTGACACCCACGGCACAACCCCCCCCCCCAACTCTCCACAAAACACTGAAGGTTTCTTTCCAGGAGCAAATAAACAGGGAGGCAGGGATGGAGTTACTATTCTGTACTTAGATGGTCTGCCTCAAACCCCCGGAGGTGAACAGCCCTCCCTTCCCCATCCCCAACTCCTAACCTTCCTACCCACTCCCCACCCCCAGGGCCTCTTCCTCCCTTTGCTCCAGGCAGCTCACCCCACCCACCACCCAGGGTCAACAGGTGGGGGCCTTCCTCATTCCTAAAGGTCATGGGGGTTGGGAGCTTCCAGGTGCTGGTGAACTGAGCCGTAGACGTGACCTCCACTGGCTGCATCCTGCTTGCTGGGGCCAACGGGGCAGGCACATCTCTCCCGGCCCACACTGCTGGGAAGGGTGACAACCCAGGAGACCAGTGGCTCTGACCAACAAAGGGAGGCGCCTTCTGTGCCATCACCGTCCTGGTCGGGTGCTCTGTGGCATATAGTCGGCACCAAGTAGAACACCTGGAGACAGCCCCTCCTTGGAACCCCAGTGCAGAAACGGGTGGGCGTGAAAGCCCCACTGTCAGAGGGTCCCCTGGTCCTAGCACTTCCCCTTCGCAGCAGACCCCCCAAACAAACCCTCCAGGGCCCTATCCTCTGTAGCCATTTAGGACTTGAGACCTGGGCCCAGAGCAAACACCCTCAAATCCAAGATCCTTTCTGGCTCCAGGTGCTGGCCCTCAGGACATGTGCTAGAGCCCCACTTAGCAGCCTTGAGGAGGACAGCACACGACCCTTGGTCACCCCCAAATGGAGAAACAGGGTCGGCCACAGAGTGGGGACACTCCAGGATCCAGTGACCAGCCAGGGCCGGGCCCCCTGCCTGCCTCCCCACAGGACTGGTCAGGCCCAAGGGGTTCCCATGAGCGTAGGCCGCAGTAGCCCCTCCCCTAGCCCGGAAGGTGGCCGGGTACAGGAGGCTGGAAGATCCTTGGGGAATCCTGGGGCCAGATTTGGGGGAGCCCACACTGACCCCCCAGGCTGAGCCAGGGAGAGTCGCTTGACAGAAGCCTTAGCAGCTACGTACTCCGCTCCAGGGAGACGGTCTCTCTCAGCCCCTGCTCACATGAAGATGGGAATGAGGGAATGAGCATGCATCTCTGGCGAGAGGGGTGGAACAGAACAGGCTGTTTCCTGAACACTTTCCCATCAGCACTCATCTTTCTGCTTCTTAATGAGGAGCCAGAGGGGAGCCCGGGGCCTTGGCAATGGGGCAGGGGAGCGAGGGACTGGGGGAACCCCCTCCAAACAGCTACTTTCCCCTCAGGAAGCCCCCAGATAATGCCTGGCCTCCTGCCCCTCCCTGCCAGAGCAGCGAGGCATTTGCCAGGAGCCTAGGTAGGGGGCACAGACAAGGCTCCCTGGACCCTGCTCTTTTCCAAGGGAAGTGGGAGGTGCCACAGAGGACGAAGCTCTCTCTCTCTGCCCTGGGGCCAGCGCTCCAGCCTATTTTGCCCCTGCCCGGCTGACCCCCCAGGGGCCAGCAGCCAGGATGGTGGCTGGCCTTGGAGGGCTGGTCCACCTGCCCTCATCACATATGCAGCGGGCGTCCTCGGCTGTCCCTCCGAGAGCAGACATTGACGCCAGCGAGGCCATTGTGCTCCCAGCAGCCTTGTCACCCCCTTCAGACCCGGTTGGCATGATGTTTCCTGGTCTTTGTTGAATGTGTCCAATTTCCTGACTAACTCCCTGATAAATAATCGTTTCCTCGTTCACTCCAGGCAGCTCCAAGAGAGGGGAGGGAGGAGGCTGGTTCGATGGGGACGTCTCTCTCTTTTGTTTCCTCTGAATCTGAAAGCCGGACTTGACCTCTGCTCAGTGCAGAGGGCACAGGCTGCTCTGCGGAGGGCGGCTGTCTCCTGCCGGGCAGCTGCCAGCAGTCACCACGCTCCCTCCCCGCTGCCCCCTTTGCACCCTCTGTGCCTCCTCTCCCCCTCCTCTGTGTCGAAGAAGCATGGTACCCAGGGCAGGAGCCACGATGATGGTCTGGGGAAACTGAGGGGTGCATCAGGAGACCTCACAGCACGAGGGGAAGAGCATCGTCTGGGAAATAAAGTGAGCTGGGCTGCGGTCTGACAGTGGGTGCTGCCCGCTGGCACTGGGGCTCGCCCTCAGCTCTCTCATGGCTGAGACCCGGGGCTCGGCCAGAGCCCTTCAGGCCTGTGTGAGGAGGCCCCGCAGGACAAGCCCTCGGGCAGCCCGTGTCCCACTCCTGTTCTCCCGCAGCTCCTGCCCTGAGCTTCCCTGGCCCGAGTTGCTGGCACACCATCTGGTATTCCTGGGCGAGCCAAACGTTATTTACCAGTGACAGCTCTGTTCATCTGGCTGACCCCGCCCACATGCAAGGGCAGAGGGGCCCCTCCGAGCCCCGGTGGCGGCTGGCGTTGGGCACACACACGGGTCAGGCACCGGCCCAGGCACTCCATAAACATTGTCGTGGTTAAACCTCACAGCTATCCTCCTTTGCCAAAAGAAGCAACCGAGGTTCACAGGAGGAATTCCACTTGGGCACACTGTGAGAACGTGGTGGAGGTGGGGACGGGAACCAGGTCTGTCCGTACTCAGAGCCCCTGACCCACGCACTCTCTGGGACAAGCCAGCCGAGTGCGGCAGCAATCACAGCCCTCAGAAAGGAACGAGCCCAGGGCCGTCCCCTTTGGCCTCGGGACAGGCGGAAGTGGGTGCTGCCAGAGAGGAAGTCCCGTGCCCGTCACTGCCTTCCCCGACCCGGCCCACACAGCCCCACCGTCCGCTGCAGCCCACAGCCAGGGGCCCGAAGCCACTGTGTTGTATGGGAGCTGTGCGGACGACTTGGACTTTTGACCAGGCTGAGGTCCGCGGGGACCCCCAGCCTGCCCGAACCCCCCCACTCTTGCCCACTATGAAGTTGAGTCCACATTGCTCACAGTACGGTCACTTGGACAGGTTGCAAGGATGGCCACCAATTCTGCCATCCCTTCGTGTTCACACCCCGTGCAACGGGGCCTCATGGCCCTTCCTATCAGAGAAACAGATTCGAGGCAGAACCCATTTCTCTGCACCTTGAATCTGGGCTGCCCACGTGACTTGCTTTGACTGACGGGACATTAGCAAATGTAACGCAAGCAGAGGCTTGGAAAGGGCGTGTGCGTTGGGGTCTGACCTTTCTTGTAGCTCTTGGGAACTCTGTGACCGTCACCATTTGAAGGGGCAGGGCTAGAGGGTTGGACGATGCAGACAAGAGCCATGTCATCCAGTTGACCTGGAGCCAGCCGCCAGACACGGGACACCATTCCAGACCGTCCATCCATCATCCCTCCATCTAGACTAACCAAAGAGACCCGCCGAGCCAGCCAGACCGAGAGAGCCACCCAGCCAACCCACCGAAGCACGAGAAATAATCTATGTTTATGGCTGAAGCCACAGGATCTCTGGGTTGGTTCGTTACACATTAGCGGCTGATAGCGAGCCCCTCAAAGGAGCTGATGCAGGACACTGGGGATGTGACAGTGACGATCTGGGGTAATGAACGGGGTGGCCCGGGTTCGGAATGCTACTTTGCCATTTAGTGACTTTGACGAGTCACCTCACGTCTCTGCGCCTCAGTTTCCTCATCTGTATGGGCAGGAGAATGATAACGCCTGCTCGATAATTAACAAGTGCAGACCACTTAGGGCAGTGCCTGGCCCGCTGCGCGAGGCTTTCCTATCATTTCTATTAGAATAGACAGCCAGGCAGAGTTCCCAGTGGTCAGTGAGCTGTTCCGTGGGGGTGGAGGGGGGCAGGGCTGAAAAAAGCCCTCCAGCTGCAGTGACGGCTGACTGGAGGCAGTGAACCGCCCTCTCAGGAGGGACAGAGGTTACACCTCAGGAAAGGCTTCCCAGCAGATGCTAAGAAGGTGAGCGGGGGCCTTCTGGCCAGATGGCGGTCAAGGCCCAAAGGAACCCAGACCAGCTGCACCACCTCACCGCCATTACACCCCCCACATGGGGCTTCTGCTCTTTGGAAAGGTTTTCTATCTAAGCAAATCCTTGGCTCCTCTGAGATGGTCGTACAGTGTCCTCCAGGCGGTCTCGGGGTTTGGAGGGAATTAGCCCTCTGAAGAAAGGGAGTGGAGGACTCATCCTCGTCCCATTTCTGAATCCCACCCACCCGTCAGCACCTCCGGATCGCCTTCTGGTTATAACTCCATTGCAATGCAGCGGAAAAAGGGAAGCAGGCAATTATGCAGTGGCAGGGCTGCCTGGGCTGCCGTCCAGGGCTGCGCAGGGAGGGGGGCGCTAGGACTCCGTCTGCGTCACAACGGTGGACTCCAGGGCTTGACTGTCCTCCTGGCTGGGCTCCCAGTGCCGGGCCAGAGCGGACCACGACCGAGGGTGGCCCAGCTGGGCCCCTGAGACCACCAGGTGTGTAGAGGTGAGACCAAGGACACGAGTTTCCCAGCATGTGCTCTTCGGTACACAGGTGGGCAAGGATGGGTTACAGGCAAGTGGGAGTATGTACAGATCTTAGTCCTGGGGGGCGGGGGGGGGGCGGCCTGGGCGGGGTCCGGCAGCAGAGCCCCTGGTCAGTAACCCCCTGCCTCAAGCAGCCTGGCAGCCCCGGAGGAGCAAGGTCAAAGCCACGGCCAGGTGACAGCACTGGGAAGCACCATCTAAAGTAAAAAGGCCCTCAAACTTGGAGTGAGGAAGAATGTACACATTCAGAGGGGCTCCCTTTGGACCGAATCGGAGTTTCTCTCCTCGGAGTTCCAGTGGTTATGAGGAGGTGACACAGAATAGGGTGGAGAACAGAACTGATGCCTGTTCTCACAAAGTTGGGAAAACGGAGAGGCCCTGGTCCCTTCACCCTACCTAGACCCCACCAGGACTGCCTCGGGGACCACCACCCAGAGAGAGAGGGGTCCTGGGTGCTCGGGCACTGGGCAGAGAAGGCTGTCTCCTTCGTCTTCCTCCCAGTGGCCCACAGGGCGTGGTCCCACGCACCGCACCTCGGCGAGCACAAGGACGGGCCGCGAAGCTCATCTGATTTATTTCCTTGCCAGGGAACCACCCCGGGGGGCTTCCCACCCCCTCAGGAGCAGGCCCACGCGGTCGGCACAGGGGAGTGTTCGGGAAATGAAGAAAGGGAACCTGCAACTGTAGCTTCAACCCTGCCCCTGGGGGCGTGTCCTCCTCACGCCCCACCCCGCACGTGACTATAAATCCAAGGACCGGCAAGTATTCTTGGTTCAGGTTTCATTTTAAACAACGAACATGAAGAAAAAGATTTTTAACTTGGCTTTTTATAATGAAAATATACATACCCCGGTGCATGCACAAGCCCTCCCACATTACAATAAAGTTTCCCGGACAACATCCATTTCATTAAGTAATGGTGCCGCACTGATGCTAGGCACTCACGTCCACGGGCAGCCGGGGTTTCACAGATGCTGCTTAAAAGATGAGATTTTTTTCTTTATATGTGTGATATATTTCATAATTTTTAAAAGTAAAAGATTGAACATCTTCACTTGTATGAGCAGTCAATTCATAGAGACAAGATCCCCCCCGATTCTCTCTGGATTCTTCAGCCACAGAGGCGCCTTCAGGGCCATGGAGGGGGGGTGAGGGCCTCACCCTAGGACCATGAGCCCCAGGCCTGGACTGGGGTGATGCTTCCGGTGTGGGAGGGAGGGTCACCCCTCCGCAGGCCCGCCTTCCAAGAATGGAGAGAGAACAAGGACCTAGGTGCCCCCAGGGTTCACAATAGCCCAGGGTTGCCCTGAGGACAGGGCCCCCCACCCCTCCCTGCAGCAGGTCTCCACGCACATGCGCACAGGCACGGACGAGCACCACAAGCGGGGTGCCTGCTCTGACTCTCTCCTGCAACGTCCCCTTTGTGCTGGAACACCCCCTTTCCCAGCTCTGCCAGCCAACCCGCTCGCAAGGTTCACACACTCCGAGAAGTTCTGGCTCTTCCATGCTCTCTCTGGGATGGACAGAGCTGATGGCCGCCTAGGCTCTGCCCGATCGGGACAGGAGTCATCCCAGAGCTACACACTCCACCCCAAACTTGGGCATGTCCTTCCTCACTTCAGGCCGTGAAACGCACAACCTTGCCCCTGACTCACTGCGCAGTCCAGTTGGATTTAAAGTTTTTTCCCTCGGGTCATGTGACCCGCACAGGTGCGGACGTTTCTCACTGGGTCTGAGCTGAACCCGCAGGCGTCTACGGGCAGCTGTGGGCCAGCTCCTGCCAGCTGGGTCCCTTCTGTGAGCCAGGCCCTGCGCCGGGTGCTGGGGACCGGGCCACAGAGCCTGACTGCAAGGAGATGCCCATGCAAACAGGGGCTGTTCACCCAGGTTGTCAGGCAGTGCTGATGGGAGGGAGAGCGTCGCCCCAGTGGAAGACTCCCTGACCTGTCCCATGTCCACGACAGCCCCGCCCTCACTGCCCCCACCCTGCTGCCCCCTCCACAGACTGCTCTTCTCTGCGCTCCAGAAAGGAAGCACGTGAGAGACCCACACGCTCACCCCTCCTCAGTCCTCTGTGACCACTTAATGGTTGGTTTCATTCAAATACCCCCAGGTAATGAAAGCCAAGCCGCCCACACGGATGCTGATAGCGTTATGCAGATTCCCTTGCATTCCTGCGGGAAACCCGTGCAATAAAATAATGGGAGTAGAGAAGGGAAGGGCCATTTACAGACGGACAGGGTAACGGGAAGAGAAAAAGGCGGGGGTGGGGTGAGGACTCACTGGGCCCAGACCCCACCCACCTGTGCTTCCAGGGTCCCTAACTGTTCATCCCAAAGGGCTGGCAAGGAGCTGGTTCACCCAAGAAGCCTGCACTCCCTGAAGGGCTTGCATCTGTCTGCCAGGGCTGTGCCTGCGTCACCCTCGTCTGTGCCAGGACAGATGTCCCAGGGTCTTCTAGCCCCTGAGTCGCCTAGTGATGCCCTGATCATAATTATACTTGTCTTCCAGAGCTGTTTCCTAAGAGAACCTTCGGGTTCTCAAAGCCCTCATCCTTCCGGCTCACAGGGCAGTGGTGTGGGTTCAAAACATGAGGGGGCTGTGATCACTGACCCTCTTCAAGGTGGAGTGCACTGCAGACTCCACCGTCAGCTCTGAATGTCAGGCGGGCCCGCTGCTGTCTGCTGGGGAGGCTGTTGAAGGGCGTCCAGCTCCCAAGGGACTCGGTTCCCAAAGCTGGGACTTGTGTGGCTCACGGGCCGCAGGGCTAATGTCTGATGTCACCTGGCCTGTCCAGAGGTGCCCAGGGAGCTGGAGTCAAAATCCCGTGCTCTCTCCAAACACAGTACTGTGTGGTCTAGGGCTGCCGACCTTCATCTTGCGGCTCACCATCAGGTACCCTGGAGCCATCCGGACAGGCTCCAGGCAGGACCCCCCAGGACCCCCTACAGACTTGCATTTCTCATGGCCACTTTGGATGAGGACCCTTTAACTTCTGCCTCTTTGGAGGTGAAGAACTGGAAATGGGGAGGTCTCTAGGGCCCTCCACCCAGAGCTGGTTCTCCAGGCTATGGGTCGCCCATGCCACCCGGCTAACGATCAGCTTTCCTTTGGAGAGGGGGAGGCTTACAGTGTGTGAAGCAGGCCAGGTGGTGAGAGAGGACTCACTAAATCCAACCCCTCATCCTTCAGAAAAGGACACTGAGGACCAGAGAGAGGAAGTGACTGCAGCCTGTCAAGAGGGGCCCCATAACCCATACCTCCTGACTCCTAATCCAGTGGTCTTCCATCATCCCCCAGGGCCCACCCCACGGGCGGGGGGATCCAGTCAGCTCGAAGGAGGGAGGGAGCTGAGGCAGAAAGCACCTA
The DNA here is from genome assembly GCF_022682495.2 of Desmodus rotundus. Classification (NCBI taxonomy): domain Eukaryota; kingdom Metazoa; phylum Chordata; class Mammalia; order Chiroptera; family Phyllostomidae; genus Desmodus; species Desmodus rotundus. The sequence continues at coordinate 62,175,210 of NC_071398.1, forward strand.
ACTCAGCACCAGCCCCGCAGCATCTTCACCTCAGATGAGAAGCTGACCTCACATGGGAATATTAGGAAAGTCAGACAGGGTGTGTGGGGTGGGGGTGGGCCCTGCCCAGACTCTGAGCAAGCCAGATGTTTTATTAATCAACACAGCGCCCACCCAGAGAGACGTTTCTGCTGGAGGGGGAGCGAGGGCAGAGGAAAGGGGCTTCCACTCAGAAGATGGGGACATGAGGCTTCAGGTACAAAAGTCTCGGGGGGGCTTCCAGCAGCTTCTGGAGGCAGAAAAGAAACCGGCCAGGGAAGAAGGGGGAAGAGGAATGTAGGGTCACATAGGGCACGGTGCCCTTCTGCATCTCAGGAACAGAAACATGGGGGGGCGGGGGAGGCGAAACGAGTCCAATGTCAAAATGGCACAAGACCCAGCAGAGGGGGAGATGGAGGGCAGGACTCATGAGGAGAGAGCCGCATCTGTGACTCCTGGGGGGCCTGTGACCCCCAGGGCTGACATTCCCCAAGGGTCTCCTCCCCCTCCCTCGTCTCTCCAGGACCTAAAGGCTGGCGGGTCACTGGGAGGGGCATGGAGGGTGGGCCAGCCTGCGCTCTGTCCCTGCTCAGATGGGCTCCCCCACCGGAGCTGCTTCCATCCTCTGCAAAAACCTGAGGACTGGCCCTGCTCTGCTGGGCTGAGCTCCTGTCTCAGGTGGGCCGGGAGGGGGCCGCTGAAAGGCTGAGTTATTCCCAAAGGCCCACTGTGGGGTGGGTGGCCAGGTCACCAGATGTAGGACATGGGCAACAAAACCACCAGGGATCAGACTTTCTCCAGAGAGGGAGGTGGAAGGAGATGCTAAACAGTTATTGTAAGAGATATTTATGTGGGATATTTACATACTATGCATATTTACCACTTTCCCGCTCCCTTAAAATTTTTTTTTGCATAAACGCTACTACTGCGTGAAAATTTCCCATCCCCTCCTTTTTTTGTCTTCTTTCCTTCCCCAGTACGTGCTCCGCCTGTGGCTGAACCGCCTCCTGCCTGCGGCATGGGCTCGCACTGGTCTCTGTTGGCCAAGGCCACCGCTGTCCTTGTCCCCTGCCGCCCTGATCTTTTCTTTGTCACCATCCTGTGTCTGCTCTGCTCTCCTGACCTTTGCCAACAGCACCGAGTCTTTGGCCCTGGCACCTGAGGTCACCGGGCTGCTGTGTCTCCCTGCCTCTGTCCAAAACAGAGGCCAGGGAAGGAGATCCCCCCCACCGCCCCGCAACGCCTGTCCGGTGGAGATCTGGGTGGTCGGTGACGGGTGAGGGGCCGACGCTGGCTGGACCCATGGGAGGCCGAACCCCAGCTTCTCCACTCACCAGCGGCAGGCCCTGAGCGGGCCTCAGTTCCCTTAGCTACGGAGCACAGGTAACAGTTTTCTCTCTGTCCTGGGGGCCGGGGGTGCTCCTGAGAGGCGTACACGAAGTAGTGCATGTAAGTAATTCATTATTAGCACAGTACCTGGAGCTCCACAACAGCTCGACAACATCAGCTGTAGTCATTGTTGTTGTGGAGGAGGAGGGACAGTGGCCCCTCCAATGTCACCGAGAGCCTATTTCTACTCATTCAGTCCTCAGTGGGGGATGGCACACAGCTGCTTCTCCGCCTCCTGGAAAACAGCCCTGAAGAGACTGGAACACGGCTATTAATTCGTCATTTCCACCCTGGGGCCGGCCTCTCTCCAACTCCTAAGCGACTGTGGACTGCGCTTTACTTGGGGACAGGCAGGAGTGGCTGTCCCTCTTCTGCTGCCACCCCTCCTCTGTCCCCCGGGTCAGGCTGATGGCCTCTCTCTCCCTTACCAGCTTTCTCTCTCTCTTTCTCTTTTATAGCTTTTTCTTCAACCTTTCATTCTCATTTCATATATTCATTTGTTTATTTTCTGCTGCTCCCACTAGAATGCCGGCCCCAGAGAACTTGTCCATCGTGTTCACGACTACAGCCTCAGCCTCCAGCATGATGCCTGGCACACGGAGATCCACCATATTTGTTAAATAAATGATCAAATAAATGGATTCGCATTTAACTTGTCCACATGATCTCTTTCAAGGGCCAACTGAAAAGCCACCTCCTCCAAGAAGCCTTCCCTGATTCCTGCCTCCTCCATCTTCCCCTCACACTTTTCCGACCTGTACTCCTCCCTCATACCTTGTTGAACTCAGGAACATAGCTCTGTGTGCACAGGCCACTTCCGTTACTGGGCTGAAGCTCCTTATGAAGCAGAGAACTCTAAAGGTATTGCAAAAGCTTGGTCTGAGTCCAGTGATGGAGTCACAGCAACAGCGTGGTAGCTTGGGCAAGCTACCTACACTCTCAATGTCTCTGCCTTCCCACCTGTGGAACGGGAGCCAGCACTCGCCTTCCGGGATTTAGTCCTCACTCTCTGTCTCTCTTTCTAGAGAGACACATGCCAACTTGCATGGGCTGTGTCTTGCTCGCAGGGACAGCTCAACCCATGTTTGCTCACTTGTTGCGCCATCACTGTCCCCGTTGCTTATCCAGGGCCCGAGGTGACTCCCCCAGGAGGGGGCAGGCCAGAGGTGGCTCTGAGGGACACTGGCAGTGTGTCCAACATTTCTCTCTAAGGAGAAGGATGGGACGAGTGGGACTAGCAGTATCTTACATCCCTGAGTGCCCTTCCCCCGGGTCTGGACCTGCAAGGCGCAGGACAGTGCCACCCACAAAGGCCGTGCCACTCTGGGCCAGCAGCACCTAGCCACATGCCAATGGAAGAACCCTGTTACTACTGTTATTTTTTCAGCAAAGCCCATCAGTAAATTTCGCTTGCCTGGGCCAGCGCTGTTTGTTTAATTATCATTGCAGGAGACTAAAGAGAAAACCTTGTTTTACTCAGGAAACCAACAGGACCTTGAGCTCCAGCAGACACACGCTAGGGACAGGAACTTCCACAGGCCAGGAAGGGAGGCGGGGCGGAAGTGTCTGCAAAGCTCTTCACAGGTGGCACGGCATTCCCTCCGGGGTGGGGGGCAGGAAGTGTTCCCCACGGTCCCCTCCTCTTCCCTCCCTTCCTGTTGTCCTTGGCAAGCTCAGCTAGCTGCCCCACTTGGACTGATGATTTGGGAAACCACCCCTTTCGTCCCCTTCTCCCTGCAAAGCTTCTTTCCACCTTTCCACCTCCCTGCAAGCTGCCTCAAGGACATCAGGGTTAACTGCAAATGTGGCAGGTGCAAAGCCAAGTTCATTGTGTCTTGCTTGTCCCTGACCTCCTGCCAAGCTGTTCCTCCTCTCCTGTCTGCCAACTCCATACCCCTGAGCAGCCCATCTTATCCTTCCAGAGTTACTTCGACTTCTCCTTCTCCTGGATGTCTTTCCACTCTAGTCCCTTCTCTCCTTTTTCACCGTGACTGTCCTGGGACCCATCTCCTTTACCTCTTTCCTGGATCACTCTTCTGGCTGATGGCATTGTGTCCAAGGTCTTCCTTCTAACATGCTTCCAGGAGACAAGTGCAAATAAATCTCCCTAATCAATGCATCTCTGCAACACCTCGAGTGGCTCCCTAATGCCTACCCAATAAATCCCCCAGCCTAGTATTTTAGGCCTCCCTGTGTCTAGCAAGCTTTCCCTCCCCACTTATCTCTAGCCATTATCCTCATATCCCTAAACACTAGCCAACAGCATATTCGTTAAGCTCCCCAGACGCCATGCCCTTTCGCAAAGTACTTACATTTCCCATTTCCACACATCAAAATCCTACCCACCGTTGTCGGTCTAGCTGAAATGTCACCTCTTCCGTGGAGCCCATCATTCATTCACGGGCAAATATTTACTAAGCACTTACTCTGTGCCGACACTTCCTGGTGGTTTCGGTACATGCCCCGTTCCCTCCTGTGTGCTCATAAACATATTCAAATCCCTCGCTATATTGCAAACTTCTCAGGGAAAGGGCTGAGGTCTCGTTTACTTCTAGATCCCCAACCTACAGTACCAAGTGCCGGCTAACCTTGGCTGACTTGAATCAGCCAAGATTTGTGCTGTCCATGGTTCTGACATCGCTTCCTTTCCTTCAATTCGCCTGGTGGTTGATTTTTTTTCCTGCCTAAGAATGTGCAACCAGGAAGACGTAAAAATAAACTAATAATATTTCTCAGCAACTATAAGCCTGTAATTATGGTTAGCTGCCAGTTATCCCTGCCACTGGAAACACCGTGGTGGAGAGAGAATCCACCAGCCGCAGGAGAACATTATTTCCCCTCAGTCTGACATGTATAGTTTTTAAGGAGGCGACCGGCCCTTTGAATTCTGTTTGGCCGATCAGGTTGTTCCTTGTGACGACAGTCTCTCAACAGGCAGCCGGGTCAGGGGGCTGGAAGGGGAGGTGGGGGTGGGGACCGTGCAGGTGGGAGGAATGCAGTCCTTAATGAGGCGTCTGCTCTACACAACCTCAGGGTGAGACCGGGCCATCAGACACCACGGGTGCCAGGCTGTGCCCGCACAGCCCCAGTGTCTGGGGGCCAGGGCAGAGAGGGTCCAGTCCCCAATGGCCCACTGCGGTCTCCGGAATTGGCTTTTGTTGAGGGAGGATGACGATGAAGTGCCGCTGAGATGGAGTCGGGCTCTGGGATGGGGCAGTGTGCTTGGCATCAGGATGGCACCTCGCCAGGCCACCGGGAACCCCTGGGTGCACACCCCAGAAAATGAGATTTGCAATTTTGCATTGATAGCCCAATGAGGCGGGGGTGGGGGGCGTTCCCCTCTTCCCCTTCTGAAGCAGACGAGCAGCGTGTGGTGACTCGGCAGCTGCATTAGTTGGGGAAATTGATGCACATTTCATGTGTCAGGGAGCTGAATCCCGGAGAATGAAGCCGGCCTCCCAGAAAATGGTTTCTTTATATAGTTCCATCCATTTATTGTTTGATTGGACTTTCTGTATATTAAATTCAAGCTGTTCTGCTGCTCGTGGGTATTATGATGCGTTGGCTCAGTGGGAAATAATGAAGGTGATGGGATTTTACAGCATCGCCTTACAAAGGAGGCGTCCCCGGCCTCATCCATCTCTCCATCAACTAGCTTGTGTGTGAGGTGGCACTTATATTAAAACGATTTTTCTGATTCAGTTTAATGACACTCATTTGACACCCGGAATATGATTACATGAGCGCGATGCAATCTCCTTCCATCCAGTCGTGGTCAGCAAAGGCTGAGTTACCCTCCCCTCTCACCCCCACCTTCGCACCCACCCCTCCTTTGCACTGAGCTGGGAGGAGGAAGGTGGGGGCTGGGAGAAGTGGCCTCAGAAAAGCACGCAGGACTCGACCTGGAGGCCACTGTTTCTGAGCCTTTTAGCCAAGAGCTTCGGGCGCTCAAAGGCATTGTGGTAAGCTCTTCCTGCTTGTCACCAACAGGATCCCATCAGAGCCCTGGCCAGGTGGCTCAGTTGGTTGGAGTATTGTCCTGTACACCAAAAGGTTATAGGTTCGATCCCCGGTCAGGGCATGTAAGGGAGGAAAACGATTGATGTTTCTCTCTCTCTCTCTCTCAAGTCAATAAATGTATCCTCAGGTGAGGATTTAAAAAAAGATCCCATTAGGTACAGGTCTGAGGTCACTACTGTCCCCACCTTCCAAGAGAGATGCTGGGACCTGGGTTCCCACTTCCCGCAAAAGAAAACCAGCAGACGATGAACACTTACGATATGAGGACAGCGGCAGCTTCTTAGAAGTGGCTAGGTGTGCTCAGGGCCACCTGCCTGAGGACAGGGGGCAGAGAGGACTCACGGCTGAAAGTCTCTGCTCCTCTCCCCTCCCAGAAGGAGCTCACAGCCACACTGGCGCAACACCGGGAGCCTTGCGAGGCCTGGGCCAGGCGCGCCCTCCGGGGCGAGAGCAACACAAATACTGAGGAGACGGAGGGCCGGGCTGCCTTCTATTTACACTATTTTCAGGCAGAATAATTGCTGCTCCTCAGGAAGAATCATGTTTGTGTTTATCAGTGTGTTTAAAGAGGGAAACCCAAACAAAACCAAACAAAGGATGGGGGGGGTGGATTGAGATTGATTTGGAAGATTCCAGAAGAGAGCTGTGAAATGGGCACCGGCTCGGAAATCCCTTTCCAAAAATTGCAACAGTCTGAATGGCCGGGTCGGAAGACTCATCTGACGTGACAGGGGGAAAGCACCCACACGGCTCTCGTCCCAGCTAAGCTGAGCAAAGGAGCCTAACCCTCCTCTACGGCCCCGAGGCTCTCCACCTGCCCTCTCTTTACCAGCCACCTGCATCTCGAGTGGCATCTCTGCTTCAGTTTCTAAGCCCAGACTGTCCCCCAGGGTGGTGAGCATGATGCCCAGGCCTCGGCAGGTGCTCGGTCAGTGCTGCCTGGGTCGAAAGGAAACCTCAGCCGGGGCGCAGATGCCCCTGCTGGCGGCCAGCCCTGCTCTCAGACGCCCACGCTCCGCTGCGGGCTCTTGGGCTCACACGTCCATGCTGGGTCCCAGCTGCCCTGGGCCTGGGAGCCATCCTGCAGTGCCTCAAGGCCTCTTCTTGTGACACGTGTCTCCCAGGAGGGGAGAAGGTTCTCAGGACTGTGTCTTGCTGGCCAGTTTCTTGCTACGGAGCTGGTAAGCTTCCAGCTGGTTTAAAGGGAGCAGGACCAACAGGTGCCACCTGCCACCTCTACCTTCAAGTGCAGGCAGAAGCTCTCACTTCCCACACGGCCATGCCATCTAGCACCCTCGGTCCCGGACACCATCATCTCTTGCTTAAATGACTGTAGTAGCTTCTCTCCTGCAATACATTCACTACCCAGGACCTGGAGTGATCCTTTTAAAATATAAGTCAGGTCGAGTGCCCTCCCATCCTAAGAAGATTAGTAAAAGGACAAGCACAAAGTCCTTGCATTGACCTTGAGCGCTGTGCACAAGCTGTTTCCCCCGTTACTCTTGTTACCTGCCCACCCCCTGCTTTTGGGGCTCCACTGTGAGAACCTGTTAGCTGTTCCAAGAATAGCACACCGAGGCCCCTCCAGTCCGGTGGCCTTTGTATTTGCTGTTTGTTGCCCAAGCTACCCACATTCCTCAGGTCTCCGCTCAAATGTCACCTTATCTGAGAACCCATCTCGACCCGATACAAAATAGCAAGTCGCCCTTGCTCCACGCCTTCCCACACTCGGCTTTCCCATTCATCACTCATGCTTTATTCTTCTCTGTAGCATAAATTGCTGCCTCATAGATTGTATTTATTTACCAATGTGCTGTCTGGCCTCCACCACTAGAACGTGAGCTCCACAAGGCCGGGGACTACCTATTTTCTTAGCTGCTGTATAACCAGCGCCTAGTAGCTACTCAATAAATATCTGTTGAATAATGAAATGGGAGGGAAACTTCATGTGTAGGGGGCTTATCTTTGTCTCCCCTTCTGGTGCTCCCTGGCCCCCAACTCTGCAGCGGGGAGCATGGCTAAGTAGACGAAAATAGTGAAGAACAAGGGTTTAAGCTTCCCCTGCAGGCAGTCCCAACCCCACTAAGGCTGCCATCAGAACTGGAGCTTGCCTGCGTGGCCTGCCCATCTCTGGCCTGCCCACAGACATCCTGTTAGCGCTTTCATCGGTGCTTACAATGGCCAGGGGATGGCTAGCAAATGGAAGGTTGATGCTGGGCAGGCTGGGGCACAAACTTATTTGGTTGAGCAGATACCTACTGAGGTCTCCCACATCCCAGGCCCCGTGCTAGGCATGGAGCGGACGACATCTACCCTTACAGACATCTACCCTTGAGGAGCCTACATCCTGGGGGGGGGAGGGGCGGGGCAGAGACAGAAACAGAGAGAGTGAATACAATGTAGCAGTTGACAGAGAAATAGTCATGGCTCCATGGGAGTCGAGAGGAGGGGTAGTAGCTTGTGGAGGGTGGGGAAGGCCTCCTGGAGGGCTGAGTTTTGAGGATGATGAGAGTTAGCCAGGCGAAGCAGAGCGAGGGTAGTCCCTCGGGCGGCAGGAAGAGCGTGGGTAACAGCCTCTTTTCTGCCCCTTGGTCTACTGCTCATCCCGCCCTCTCTTGTTTTGGTTCAAAGGAAGAGAATTGATCATGTGCAGTTTATTTTGTCTGTGCCTCACATTGGACTGATGTGCATTCTCGGGGCCTGTGCATTCTCGGGGCCTACCATGCTGCCCGGCGCACATTAGGCACTCAGTAAACTTCGAGTAAGTGGGCGGCTCCTTGTTCGGATGCAGATCTGTGCCCCGTTAGGAATTCCAGCACCACTGAACTTAGCGAATGTCAGGCTGAGAAAGGACCTTGAGGTCATTCCTGCCCAGTGAGTGTGCCAGGGCCAGGCGCCCTGCGCGGGGACCTGCCAGCGTCCAGGTGGGCACTGTGGACCAATGTCCCGGGCCAATGCACCTGGGAGTTGGGATGAGAGCTGGTGGGACCCACAGGCTGTGGATGGAGGTGCAGCCAGGATTTCAGGGACTGACGGGCTAACACAGCAGCTCTCAGACTGGCTCCACGGCCGCACCCTGAGCCTGGCCCAGCACCCGCCCTGTGCTGACCTCCGGGCTCGTCTCACCTCTCCCGAAGCCACAGGCAAGCCCCTTCCAGGGATATGTTTTCAAGGGAAATGCAAATCACCTGAAGGCTGCTTCATGCTTGGAAGAAGTAAAATTGATTCTCTTTCCGTTAAAGTGATGTTTGGACACTGTCAAAGCTCTTGTCACAGGGCACGAGGTGGCAGAGGCTGCTGGTCTTAATTATGTAACCAAGCCAACCAGGCAGCAGGGGGCCATCTCACCAGGAGCCACGCTGTCCCAAGCCCCGGTCCCCCTCCCTAAGATATCTAAGAGGACCTCCTCCCGTCTGGGCCCAGAACTGGCCCTTGGAGGCTCTGGTGGACACTCACGTGTCACGAGACTTTCCTCCAGAGAGCTCCCCTCTTCCCCGCCGCCCGCCCCCAGAGCCTCACCCATCCGCAAGCTCAGGCACCAGGCCCGTTGTGATACCAAGCAAAGTCAAACAAAGTTAAGAAGGAAAATCAGCTTTGAAAAAACCTGTGACACATATAATACATTCCCAAACTAATTCCCAAAATAAGATGTGCTGGTCTTATTTAATATTGGGAGTTCTGCTTTATCCCTTCCCTCTGTTAACTGAGATAAATGAGGATTTGTTTTATTTATAGCATCAATTAGGAGAACAGAAATTAATCCTTTAGTGGGGCATTGGGGAGCCCAACTGTTAGGGGGCAGAAAGGAGACGTGGGCCGGGCCCAGGGGTCTCCCCCACCAGCTCCGGAGGCTACAGAGGGAAGCCGCCCTCAAGCCCTGGTGGTGGCTGAGCTGTTAGCGTTCTGTGAGCGTGAGATACTTTAGGCTATTAAATAAACAGGGATAATTGGCTCCAGGAGGTCCCTCCCTGGGGGGACACCCGAATCACTCATCCTCAAATCCCGGGGAGGCAGGGAGAGATGGCAACCAGAGCCAGGAAGTGCCGAGTCCCTCACTGGCCACATGGGCCTCGGCCTGTCGGTCAGCCCTGCTCTTCAAAAGGGGCTGAAGACAGTCCCTCCGGACTGGAAAAAGGAGCTCGGGGAAGGATCTGACGGGGAGGGTTCGGAGGCAGAAGAACTCAGTGTCTGCTGGGAGCTGTTGGAAACAATGAGACCGAAGCCACGGGGCATGCAAAGAGTAAGAAGACAGACTTTCTGGAATGGTCCATGGGCCTACAACCAGCCAGCGAATGTGCTCAGGACAGAAACCAGCTGGGCAGATAACAGTTTCCAGGGTTCAGTGGGTAGGACCTCCGATGCCACAGAGCATCTCAGGGGACGGACCTGGCACCAGGTGAAAGCTCTCTCCTCTCTCCCGGGGGGGGCCAGGGCTGGGGCAGAGCACAGGCCTGGGGTCCCCCCTAGGGAGAGGCCAGGCAGGGCTGGAAGGCACTGAGAACAGTATCAGACTAAGCACATGGAAAAGGTGGCCCATTCACACCGACTTGCCCCTTCAAAAGCATTTTGCCAAGCACCTGCTATGGATAGCCAAGCAGTGAGCCTGGTGATGGTTCCAACTGGCAACTCAGGTCAGAGTCAAAGCAGCCAGCCCAGCCCTGGATGACACCAGCCAGGGTGGAGGGGAAGGAGAAGCCTGCTTTCCCCGCACTTATGAGGTTAAGGAAGACACCACTATGGCTTCCTTCCCCGCCCACTAGTTCCTCCTCCTAAACATGCCGAGGCCTGGGGGAGGGAAGGGTTGGAGCCCCTAGTCGGGGGGAGCACACTCTCCCCTCAAGCCCCCTTCCCTGCCTCTTGCCCTCCCTCTCCAGCACTGTCTTCCTGCTCTCCGCCAAGACAATAAGCGTGAGGCCAATGTCGTCCGTCCCTGACGACGGACTTGCGCCTTGACCTACACGGTGATCGCTACAGGAAGTCCACGGTCCGCCCAGCAACAGCACAAGCCTGGAATTTTCTAAGAAAGCAGCCCTTCATCGGAAGGCGGTACTTCCAGGTGTCAGAAGGAAATGCTTTATTTATAAAAGCCCTGTGTGCCTGGAACAGGGCCCGACGTGTAGTACTCACAGCCCTGATGCTTTTTTGAATAGTGATATGACAGGGTGGCCCGTCACCTCAGGGCAGACTATGACACTCTGAGGCCATAAGAACAAAGAGTAACTCTGAAGGCCTGAGTGCCAGCAGTGGGCCCCGGTGGTGCGGGGACAGAGGGAGAGCCGAGTGCAGCTCTGCCCCTTATCAGCTCTGCGACCACAGAAATTTGCTCGACCTCTTTGAGCCTTACCTTCTCCATCTTCAAGAAATGTTTTGTGCCCTGCAGGGCTGCTGGGAAGACTTAGAGATACATATGCCAAGTGCTCCTCACGCGCGGACGTGTAGTAGACACACGGGCGCTGCTACGCTAACAGTGTAGTGACGGGCAGGTGGCCCCTAAGTCCCCATGGCCGTCCTCCGAAACGAGCCCGCTTTAGCTCTGCTCTCTGCCGTGGCAGCCGGACGCGTCGCTCCGGTTTCGTGAATCCCGTCAAGGGGGACCTGAGAGCGCTGGTCATGTCAGAGGTGTGGCCGGGCGGGTGCCTGCCAGGGGCGAGGTCCCCTCAGGAAAGTGAAGGGGTGGCCAGGGCCAGCCTGGAAGAGGCGTGTGCGCCTACCTCTTCCCACACAGCGGCACGCACTCCAGCTCCTCTTCCCCCTAGTACCCCATGGTACCCCAAAGCCCACGTCTGCTACCTGAGCCCAGAAAGACAAGGTCAAGTGACCAGACATTCTGTCCACTCTGGGCGGGAGCAGCTACGCGAAGCAGCGTGTGTGTCAGACTGGGAGGAGGGGCAGGGCGACCTCTGTCAGACAGGCCAGAGGTAAAGGGAGGGCCCCATCCGACGTGGCCTTCCCAAATGGACAGTGACACCCCCTGCTCTCCCCCTTGCTCCTTCCTTCAGTGTGGCGGAATAACAAATGTAATCATTTTTTTTTTTCTGATCATCACCCAAGGATATGTTTTACTGATTTGAAAGAGAGAGAGAGAAAGAGATCGATGTGAGAGAGAAACATTGATCAGTTGCCTCCTGTATGCACCCCGACCGGGGACCAAACCCGTACCCTAGGTTTGTGCCCTGACCCGGAGTCAAACCCACAACCTTTCTGGTGTACGGGCTGAGGCTTCAACGGACTGAACCACCTGGCCAGGGCCAGATGTAGTCATTTCAAAAGGTCCCGTCACCTGCTCCGTCATTCCCCACAAGCACGCACACACAGCACTATGGAAACACCCACACCAGAGCCACAGGGTTTCAGCCAGGAGAAAAATCGAATCACCAGGACGCCACCAACCGAATTGTCAAAGACCAAATAAAAAGCTTCATGAATTCTCCATCAGCAATATAATAACGCTTCCTGGCCTAAGCAAATATAGACCCAGCATATGAATTGTGAAAGGGGTTTGCGTTAGCTTCAATGACTTGCAACGGCTGAAGCAGAAACCCTAAGAAATGCAGGTTTCCCGAAAGCTGCCTTCGTTGGCGCTAATCCTGTTAGGGGAAAATGGTAATCTCCTTCCCGAGGTCCTTTCTCCTGATGGGAAGTTTCCCATCCCAGCCTCATAATTATTTTTCTGTGACTGCGGTTGGAGATGGGACCTCTGGGCTGGCCACTGCATACGTAGGAAACAGATGCCTGTGACCTTGCCAAGGGCGTCCGTCTCCCTCCCTTGAGGGTACTGCTGCTTGTGTGTCGGACACCATCACTCGTTCCGCCCGTCTCACCACCGCCCAGGTGGGCCAGGTCACGCAACCAGAGCGTCAGGCTGAGAGAGCAGCCCTGCTCCTCCTTCCACGAGGAAGAAACACAGTGGGTGGCCCGCTTTGTCGAAAACCCAAGTTCAGAGTCACTTACACAAAGTCTGCTCAGGGCTATTGGACCCCTGAGCATCTGGGGCAGCGGAAAGGAGAAGTAAGGCAAAAGGGAAAACAGCCTGCAGAGGTACTCCAAATGAAGGCAGGAAGGGCCCCAAAGGCGTGCCCTCCATGTCTCCTGTTAATGGAAATCTGTACCGCCCTTGCAACACTCACGGAATGCCCCACCCTGCTCCTCCCCACCTGCTGCCCCGTTTTTCTCCCGCACACGCACAGATGCAAAGAAAAATGCCGCAGTGATCACCCCCCACACACACACACACGCACAGAATGCGTGCCTGAAAAACAGAAACAGTGGCTTAACTTCCTAAGTTTTATAAAACACACCAAAAGAAAGCTCAGTTTGGAGCAAGCCACAGCCTCCAAACAAATCAGTCACATGCCCCCAACGAGGCCACCTCCCTTGCTCACACCGGTGGGACAGCCACCCCCTCCTCCTCGGCCCACACCGGACACCATCCGGGGCTGCGCCGCCCCATCCAGCCGGGCTGCGCTCGGGGCCACCAGCGCCCACTTACCCCAGTGTGGTCATGGTGACGATGGTGTACCAAAAGGAGGCGGGGATGCTCGTGAACTTGCTGGCAGAGGAGCCCTTCTCGGCGTAAAACATCACAGTGGCGAAGATGATGATGGCCATGGTGAGGGAGAAGAGGAGGAAGCCGAGCTCGGATGCACAGCTCTTGAGCGTGTAGCCCAGGATCCGCAGGCCCTGCGAGTGGCGCGAGAACTTGAAGATCCGGAAGACGCGGAAGACGCGCAGCGTGACGAAGGCGCCCGACACGTCCTCGTTGTTGGTCATGACCAGGCCGATGTAGTAGGGCATGATGGCCACCACGTCGATGATGCTCATGACGCTGCGGACGAAGCGGTAGCGGCTGGGCGCGGCGAACAGCCGCAGCAGGTACTCCACGGTGAAGATCATGACGCACGCCGTGTCCAGGCAGAAGAAGGCCACGGAGTAGCGCTCGCCGCACGGCAGCTCCTTGCTGCCGGGCACCGTGCCGCACGGCACCGTCTCCACCACGTTGGTGATGACCGAGACGGCGATGAAGAAGCCGGTCACGTAGTAGAAGACCAAGGCCAGCGTGCTGGTGTGCGGGTTCTCGAAGGCCCGCCACATGGTCTGGCGGAAGCTGAGCGAGGGCATGGACTCCTGGTTGTTCTCCGAGTCGTTGTCATCCATGAGCCGCTCGGCGTTCTCCCGCTTGCGGTCCTTGTACTCCTCGTAGCAGCAGTCGCCGATGATCTCCGGGAGGATGCCGTAGAAGGCCAGCTCGTCGTCGTAGGCCGAGATGCACTCGTAGCGTGGGTAGTGCAGCTTCCCGGTGCGGTAGAAGTTGAGCACGCAGCGGAATACCTCGGGGTCCCGGTCAAAGAAGTACTCCTTGGTGTCCTCGTTGAAGAAGAACTCCTTCTCCGTGCTGCCCAGCAGCGTGTCCGGGTAGCGCTCCAGCGTGGTCCGCCAAGTCTGGAACCTGCGCCCACTCACGTTGAGCACGATCAGCTCGTCCTGCCGCTTGTTCTTGTCGGCCGGGGCCAGGGGCATGGGGCAGTTGGCCACCGGCATCCAGCCGATGGCTGCAGCCCGAGCAAAGGGCAGCCAGGCTGCCACTCCTGCCGCCATGGTGACTCCAGCTCTCGAGTGGCGCCTGCGCAGACGCTGTGCCCACCAGCTTGGACTTAGTTCAGCGACCCCTGGGAGACAGGAGGAGAGAGCAGAGAAGCGGGTGAGTCGGTGATCGGCATCCAGGTGGGTCGTGGGGCATAGGGAAGGGTCACTGGTGAGGGAAACAACCGCAGTCTTGCACGTAAATGAATTAAATTGAAAGCACCACCCAGAACAGAGGACTTGAATCTCTGCTGTCCTCCCCTGCAGGAGGGCACCTAGCACTGGGCAGTGTGGCCTGATGGGGTCACCAGATGTTTTTGACTGCCTGCCAGATTGTCAGGTTCCGGGAGGGCTCAGGAGAACGTGGAGGGAAAGCCTCTTTAGCAGGAAGATGTGGGAAGGCCCGGGAAATAATCAGTTCTGAAAGGTTATGGCGTTATTACGAGTTTAAATTGGGAAAGGGTAAATGAGTTCTCATTAAACGAATTTCAAAGTGGGATAAACATGCTAATTTTTATTTCACTCTTCACCCACCAGGGTAATCAGGAGTGGGGTGTGGATGCAGGAGATCAGGTAAACACATTCTTTCTACTCCTCACCAGTGAGGAGGAGGCTGGGATTGCCCAGGCCTGGAAGGTTCTGAGATGGCAGGGGGCCCCAGTGGGCCTGGGGTCTGGGGGAGCTCTGTCCCCAAGTCCAACAGTGAAGGCTGTCCCCAATGGAGTGCTACTCTCTGGGACATCTAGCAACCTAGTGTCCAATGGCCACCCTCAGAGCTGTGACAGAAAGATGCAGGAGAGGCTAGGAAACCAGCCAGCGTCCCTTCCCCACCTTGTAAAGGGACTCTTGGGTTCTTGGTCACCTGCCTTCCACGCATTGTCCCTCTCCCTCCCCGAGGAAGCGGATCCATGCTCACTGCCATCTCCACATTCCTTGCCTCCCGTCTCCATCTGCCCACCAGCCTTCGCTCCCTCGGGTTATGTAACCACACTCTTTCCCCTGCCAGCCGCGTTCCCCTGGCCTAGCCCACCCTCAGCGGCTCCCCCGGGGCTGGGCCCACCACTCTCTGAGCCACCCTGCCCGCACAGCTCCCATCGCCTGCCTGGACGGAGGGAACAATGGCGTGGAGAATTATATTTGGCTTTGGGAAACAGATTTACCTTCCCAGATCTGGCTTTTTAAAGACGATAGTGAGATGACTCTGCAATCCCCAAATGCACACCATCTGCAGAGAGACATGTGGTGACACAGAAACGCACGCAGCGGCAACGGGGGACTGTTTGGGGTTCACACGCTGGCGTGCACGAATCCTGAACTGATCACTCAGAACCAGCCCTGACTCAGAATTTTGGGACCCTCTGGAACGCAGTTGGTTTGGCTCTGTGTTTAAAGTAACGAGGCAGAAGTGAGTCTTCTAATGGGATTGGAGCCTCGCCTCTGCCTGTCAAACCTGCTGCCTTCCCTGACTCCCAGCCCTACCAGGGTTTCCAGACCTCTACCTCTCTCCCTGCTGAGCTGCCGCTGGCTGGTCCCCCCCTGGATGCCTGTGAAACTGGACAGGATTAACCCAGATCTCCCTCCTTGTCAGAAGCTGCTCTTCTCTCTTTGCTCTGGGCATCCCTGACCCCAGGCCTGTCACCTTGGCCACCTTCCTCATTGCTTCACCCACAGAGTTACCAAATAATGAGACAATGGCTCTTACTGCCCTCATTAAGGCCCCAGCTCCCTCAGGCCCCCTCCTCCCGGCCTGCTTGTCTTTACCAACCCCCAAGCTCGTTTCTCCTGTTCCCCAGAAATCCATTCTGCTCAGAGTCACCTTCCTAAAAGCAAGGTTCTGATGGTGCTTTGCCCCACAGCCTATGAAATCAAACCCACGCCCCTCGGCCCAGCCTCCCAGCATTTCCACAGTCAGATCCTCACTCGTCTCTCCAGCCCCACGTCCCATGCACCCAACCGAGCCTCCAGCAATAAGATCACAGGCCGGCTCCCGGACAGGCCTCGTGGGGCTCGGTCTCTGGGCCCTCTGCCTTCTCTTGGCAACATCGTTCCCCTTCCGTCCTCCTTTTAGAGGCCCACCCAGCCCGCACCTCCGCGGTGGTGCTCCCCACCATGAAACTCTTGCCTCTTTGGGCTCCCGGCCTTGTTTGCCCCTCTTTTCTAGCATCCATCACCCTCTGGCCAGGATTACAGATGCTTTCGGGGTGTCTGACTAATAACCACGGCTAACAGTAACCGAGCAGCTGCTGTGGGCCGGGCACTGCACTGCCTCCCATGGACCGCACTCACAGCAGCCCCAGGAGGAAGAGCCTGAGACGCAGCGGCCGGGAAGGGGTGGAACAGGCACCCCACCGCAGGCAGGCAGCCTGAGCCCACACCACACGCAGTGCAGCCCGGTACCCACCTCTTCTCCACGCCTCCCTGCAAGGAGAACAGGAGTGGAGGCTTCCTGAGGCCCGACTGCATGCCGAGCACAGTACCCCATGCTTACCTGTGCTATCTCAGCCGCTGCCGTTGTCCCCACTTTGCAGATGAGGAAGACAAAGCAGGAGGAGACGCACTAACTGATGTAACAAGTGGGCAGAGAGGTGTAAACCCAGGCAGCCTCAACGTGGAGCGTGAGGGCTCAGCCAGGCCACTGCCCTGCTTTCCCCGCCCACACTAGCCCCTTCAGGGCAAAGGCCAGGCCACCTCCACTTTCACTGGACATCCCAGGGGAGGGCACGGCGCAGCCATCACCGGGCCCCCAAGCCGTGAGCTCCCGCCGCCAGCCACCATCTCAGACGACGTGTGCACACTGTCGGCTCCACTCCCTGCCTCGCCAGTGCCTTCCAGAGGTTTTCAAAGGTGGGCATGACCTCTCCAAGCGGACAGTAAACTCTGAGGACAGACCTGGATCAAAAGAATCCAACTAACGTGCTTCTGACCGACTGTGCCCTCAGCCGCGTTTTCTCAAGGAGCCAACCTCTGCCTCAGTTTCCTCATCTGCATGCAAAGGAGAATATTCACAGGTGCCTCTGCCCCCTCATAAAGGGAGGTAGATTCAGATGCCACAGAAGACAACAGGAATGACAGGGGCATTCCTGATACATGTCACCGCTGAGAGAACCAGAAAGATGGCACAGGACTGATGAGCCCTTGATTCCGGGAATGGAGGGAAGAACCGGATCATTCATCCACGGCCGCGGGCAGCCCGCCTGCCCCTGCTGGAAGATTTGGGGACACGCCATGTGCGTTTCTCATCTTCAAGAAACGCACCTACCTAGTAGCTCCCTATACTTCCCTCGGCCTGCTGGGGGACCTGTGTCGCCCTCAGCACACACTCAGCTAGGTAATCTCAGGAGCAAGGGAATCTGGGAAGCCAGCCCCCAAAGTAAGCCTCGGTCACAGACAACTCCAGTTCAGACTTTGTTAACGTTTGCTGAGCACCGGCAATGCCCCGGACCCTGTCTTAGGCACCTTTGTAACACGCACTGCATTCATCTCCACAAAATTTTATGACGTGGGCATTTCCACCCACAAGTTTCAGGTAAGGAGACCGAGACCCAGAAGTTCCCTTCGAAGTGAGTCAGTTCCAGGTTTCCAGGAGTTGACAATTTCCCAATAGGCCATTGATCAGCTCACTGCCAAAAATGGCTTTCCTGACCGAGGTGTAGCCAGGTCCTGATGCTCCCCCAGGAGAGAGTGGGGTGCAGGGGCTCTGCTCACCCCATCCTGGGTGGACAAGAACATGGGCTCAGGAAGCCCTGCATGCCAGTTTCAGTTCTGTGTGGACATGTGAAGGCGAGTCACTGTCACCCTCTGGGCCTCACGACACCCCTCCGTAAAATCAGAGAACTGGACAAGACGGTGACAAGGAGCCTGTTGGCTGTGGTTGCCTTGATTCTGCTGGATCCAGGACACCCAGGCTGCAGCTCAGGGCTCAGTGAAATCTCTTCAAAACTGTCACCAGTGCAGAGCTGGGAGCAGAGCATCTGGGTTTGTTGCTGTGGGGATGGAGTTAGCTGGAGCCTCTTCTTAGCAAAGGCAGTTCTGGGAATTTGTGACGAGGCTGGTGCCCAGAACAGAGCACAGAACCTGCATCACTCAGAACCCAAGGCTATTGGAGGCCCAGTCCACCCACTGAACCCTTGCAGGGCAAAGGAGGCCAGGTTCCCAGACTTGGGGTCCTGGACCTCTGATCCTTAAACAGCCCTCCCTGCTTTATCCCAGAATGGAGCTCAGAGAGGCAGGGCCTTCGGGGGATTTGAGTGGCAAAGAGTTAAGAGAGCGCTGAGCCAGGAGGCACCCTGTGGTGTCCTGCTTGGGCCGGACACTGCAGCTCTGCACCTGAGAGGGCGATGCCTGTCCTGCCATTCTCCTGGGGCTTCCCCTCCACTCCCGAGACCCAGCGCCTGGTCCCGCCCCTGCCCAGCAGAGCCCATCCCCTTGCCCCTCCACCCCGGCCAGCCTCCTCTTCCCCAAGGGCCATGGGCCTTTTCCCAGCTGCTTTCAGGTGAATAACTGAGAGCTGGGGAGGGAAACACAACCCCTCCCTGTCCTAGAGGCCTCTGGTCCCAAGGCCAAACCTTTACCCTGTGCTCTAGTTCAGGACAATCCTCCCAGCGAAGGGCAGGAAAGAGCCAGGCCGACTCTAGAGACCCAAGCAAGCCCTATCCCCTTGATAAAATGTTCCAAAAAAAAGAAAAAGAAAGAAAGAAAAGAAAGAAAAAGGGAGCAATTACCCACTGCAACTTTCTGTGTGTGTCTCCCAGGGTGGGGGTGTCCAGGGTTTGTGAAAGGAATGGAAAAGTGTCCCACCAGATACCATGCTCACGGCCACGACAGCCAGACCCTCCACACAGCCTGCAGACACGGCTGGCCCAAGTAGGGCTGCTGGGCGGCTCCCAGTGCAGCGCGGCCCCCGGTGGGCACCAGCACCTCCTGGAGCCGACCTGGGTACAGATTCCTACAGCAGGCACAACGGTGCGGCCCCATTTCCAGCCAATGGCACTGCACACGCCTCAAATGCCAAGGTTTTACTAGGACGTGGACGCCTTACAAATGAAAAATCTGAAGCTATTTTTGTTTTTGGCAGAAGAGTTTGACAGTGGGAAAGATGGGGGTGGGGGCAGGCTGGGGAAGAGACATTTAAAACAGGTGAGTGCTGAAATGACAAACGCAAAAAAAAAAAAAAAAAAAAAAAAAATCCTGGAAAAGGGAAACCAAATTTCCCCTGCTGTAAAAGTCGTGTCTGTTAAACAGCTTCTGTTTGGGAGGGAGAGGGGCCAACAGCGGGCAAAGTGAACAGCCAGCCTGTCCTGGGGACTGACACCTAACCTGGGGACAGGCTCAAGGCAGCGAAAATGTCACATCCCTGAGGTCTGCCCTTCGACGACCTCGGCAGAGTGCTGGGGGTGCCGAGCCTCTCCGGAAACTTTTACTTTCCACAATTTTCTACCACATCGCCCAGCACAGAATGGGGCCAGTCTGGGGGAGGGGAGGGTCTGCCCCCAGGACAATCCAGGGAGCTTTGGCCTGTGCCCACAGGGCTTGGGCAGGCATGAAACTGCAGTGTGCCAAGCTCCATTCCTTGGGGCGCAGGCCTGGGGCACACACACAGGCCCTCCTTTCCCACGGTGCCACTCCTAGGCTGACCAGACCACTTTCCCTAACTGGCTCTTATTTCCAGCCTCCTCAACAGCGAAAGGAAGACGCTACTGATCTTGCTTCCTCTGGGGGCCTCTTGTGTATTTGCATTTTGTTGCGTTCAAGTAGTGACAAGGAAAGACAAGCACATCGATTCCTGACCGTGTGCCAACGTGTCCACATGGGGAAATGTACACATGCTTTGCATGGAATTCGTGCACGCCCAGGCCCCCTCCCTACAGACAGAAATCACCCGGGTGCCCTTTAAGAAACAGTAAATAAGGCGTAAATTTAACCGTCACGTACATTCATGCAAAATACCCACATGCACCCTATAGCAACCCTTGCCGGATCTTATAAACAGCCCGCGTCGTGCCTAGGACGAAGAGAAAGTTCAGACGCCCTCTTAAGAAATACAGCGGAGCCTTTGCTGTAAGATTCCCGGTCCGGAACCTCAGCCTGTTGCTGACAGGTCACGGCTGCCCGGGGTAAAAAAAAAAAAGCAGGACATCTTGGACTTGACTCAAATGTCAACACTAAGCAAGTGCAGGGACTCAGTTGATTCCAGGTAACTTCTCTGCCCAGTCCCTTCCGCGTCCCATCCTCGGCGTAAACACCTCGCAAAGTGAGTCTTTCGACCCCCTCCCCGGGTCGCGTGGGCCCTCAGAGGCCTCTCCCAGAGCTCGCGGCGCAGACGCGGCGTCGGGCAGGACCAGCGGCGCGGGCCCCCGGGCTCAGGCAGGCACACCGCCGGCTCCCCGGGCTGGAGAACTTTGCGAAGCGCCCCAAACTGCGCCCTGCTTCCGACCTCAGCCATTTCTCTCCTCTTCTCACAAAGAGCCGGGGGACGGAGCAAGCCGTCGCCACCTGCCGCCGGCTCCCGGGGCGCTGCCTCTGGCACCCCGAGGGAAGGCAGGCCAATGGAAAGAGGGCAGAGGTTCACACCCCCAGTCCCCCAACCTCCTCTCGCCTCGCTGCCAAGAGGTGGCTCCGCAGCCCCAGGGAACCGACGCCCCCGGGCCGGCTGCCTGCTCCCCCGCGGCGCCGGCCCCACCCCCAACCCTTCCGGCGCCCCGGCGCCCACCCACCCGGGCTCGGGAGTGGGAGGGTGCCGCGTGGGCAGCTGGAGCAACAGGCGTGGGAGCCGCGCTGCTTATACTTCCTGGCTCCAGAAGGCTCGGTCGTGTCCCTCTTACCTTCGGCGAAGCAAGTCCGGGCCCCGCGCCCCGCGCGCGCGAGGGAGCTCCGGCCGGGGGCCGCGGAGGCGCCGAGCGCCCAGCAGCGCGGGGGAGCGCCCAGCAGCCGCCTCCTCGCAGGCGAAGTCTCGCTCCCTCCCTAGCTCCGTCCGCTCGCGCGTCCGTCTGTCCGTGGGCCCCTCCCTCCCCCGCCGCCCCAGCCCCGGTTCAGCAGCGCGTCCCCTCCCCGCCTCGCCTCTCCGCTCGCGGGCTCGCGGGCTCGCGGCTCCCTCGCTCGCTCCCTGCCCCCGCCGCTGCCGGCGCCGCGCGGAGCGGAGCCGGGCGGGCCACGGGCTGCCTGGCGAGGTCCCTCTCCTGAAGGGGGAGGCGGCGGGGGCGCGGCGCGGGCGGGGCGGAGAGAACAGTCCGGGGGAGGCTGCGAGACTGCGCCCTGGGCTCCCGACCGATCCTCGCCGGAGAGCGGCTCAGGCCCGACTCGGCAGCGCGGGGCCGCGAGGCAGCAGAGAGAGAGATGGGGAGGACCCCGAGGCTCGCCGCGGAAGGGTGCCCAGGGCGAGGGCGTGTGAGGGGGAGTGACTCCCCGCGCAAGGGTGTGAGTGCGTGTGTGTGTGTGTGTGTGTCTAGAGGGGCGCGCGCGTGAGCGGGGGCAGGGGCCGGGGAGGGGTGGCAGAGCTTGGTGCGGCTCCCGGGGCGACTGGAGGAATCCTAGGGTGTGCCTGGAGGTGGCGGAGTGTGCCGACGCCGGTGTGAGCGCGTGTGCCGCTGAGGGTGGGCACAGGGGTGAGCGTGGCAAGGTGAGCTCTGCTTGGGGGTGGGGGTGGAGCGCGGAGTAGGCGTGAGTGTGAGCTCGGGGGCGTGTATGGTGGGGACCCGGGAAGACGTGGCCAGGAGAGCCAGTGTGTGTGCGCGTGGGATATGTGGGGACCTAGCTGGGTGTCTTTTTCTCACTGACTTTCCACGCGACACCAGTCCTTGCTGCGAGCCCAGCCACCTGGCGAAGTGGAATCCGCCACCGCGCGAGCTTTCCTGCTCGCGGCGCTCTCAGCCCAAGGTTGCTGGGACTGGATGGGTTGGGGGGCGGGGTGTGTGGGAAACATTCTGTCCTTACCCCACGTGAGAGCCACTCTCCTCCCAGAGCGCGAGGGGCACCACCTGAAGGTAGGGATTCGCCCTCCCATCCCGCCACGTGTACCCAGGACCCAGGTTCAAGTGTGGACTCGGGAATGTGAACTCTCAACCCGGGTCTGCCCAGGTCTTGGGTCCGCCCCCGAAGCCCATGGATCCCCACTGCCTGGTGCCTCGGCCCAGGGCGGCGAGCGGGCGGCGGCACGTGCCACAGGGCCGGGCGGCTGGAGCCCCGCGCATCTCGGGAGAGTGGTGTCCGGCGGCTCGCGGAGGATTCGGTCCCCGCCAACTGTGCGGACCCGCGGCTCTCAATTTTCCCGTTTCCGGCGCGGATGCCCTGAATCCGGGGTCTCGGCCTGGCGCTGGGCTGCAGGGCCGAAACGCAGGGCTTGAGCGATCACAGTGCTGGGTGTGGAGAGGTGGGTGTCTGAGAGAGACACCGAGGGAAAACGAAGTGTGCGAGGACGGGGAGGGTGTGCTCGAAACGGCAGAGCGAGCGCGGGCAGGGGCCGGGAGAGGGCCTCTCTGGTGCAGAACGGGCTGCTGGCTCCTAAGGAGCCCTCGCCCTGCTCCCGTTGAAGGGAAGGGACAGGTCGTTGTGATCTAGGCCCCCGTGGCCCGTGGGAGCTAGGAGCCCCTTTCTCACTCACTCCTCCCACTATCCCCAAGGCCCCCTCTAGCGTGTCAGTCTGAAAGGTGCACAATTGGCCCTTCAAGAGGTGGGCGTGGGCTGTATTAGCATTTGCCTGAAGTCCCAGAGCCGTGCGGGATTTGCATACTGATTTGCATACAGTAATAATGATTAACAACACTGCCACTCCCTGGCAGACAGGGGAAGAATTCAGGGAAGGCCCTGGCATGGCTCCCACCTCCCTCCTCTCTTCCCTGGGGGAAGAGTTAATTTTCTCAGGACTGGACTGCCCACCGCCCACCTCAACCGCTCGGACCCCTGGGATCCCTCAGACGCCGGGTAGGCTGGGCCAGGAGGGGCCTTCAGTCCTCCTCGCCCAGGTCCAATGTGGGAGAGTTAAAACCCAGTGTTTTATTTCTGCCCAGGTTTGAACTCCTGTGCATTCCTGTCTTTGTTTTGCATCTGGGGGGCGCTCAGCAGCTGGGCCTGCCCCAAAGCTTGGGGGCTTTGGGGAGCAGTTTTCGGAGAGCATCCTTTCTCCTCCAGAGTTCAGCTGGAGGAGATGGGACACTGCTGTGCCGCGCCTGGAAGCCTTGCTGGAGGACAGACACCCTCCCCACACACAGCCGGCCCCCATTCCTCCTGGGCTTTCAGCTCAACATTTAAGCGAAAGAGCTGTATACTATATTCTCCTCTCTGCTGAGAACATCCAGAGGAAACTATGAAAGACTTGAATTTCTACTCTAGGCCAGTGTGGGTTTTATTTACCAGCCTTTCTCACAGCCAGGTGACCTGGAAAATAAGAGAGCAAGTGATGGGCAGAAAGGAGGCCCTTGGAGGGAGATGGTCCCTCCCCTCGCAGGTCCTTGCCTCTGCAACCCCCTCCCCGCCCAACCCCACTGCCTCTTTCCAGCACTGTCTAGCTTCGCCTTCCCCCTCTCTGCCTCTGGCCTGGCCTGGCCGGGATTTTCACTTGCTTTTCCCCCATGACACGGCCGCTTTTCCTTTAACTCTCAGCTTCTATTTAAAAAGCTAATTTGGGAGCTTGTCGATGCTCCCAATTCAGACATTTTAAATAGGAACAGAAAGTCAGGAGCTGCCAGGGCACTAGGTTTCCTCTCCTTGCCACCGACACAGCTGAAGCATTTTTTCAGTCACTGCGCTGGCCCTCCCGTGGCGTGGTGTGTGTGTGTGTGTGTGTGTGTGTGTGTGTGTGAGAGAGAGAGAGAGAGAGAGAGAGAGAGCAAGCTCAGGGTGTATTCCAGGCTCTTTTCTATTTAAAGGCGGTGCTCCTGTGGACAACTGTTGTCTGTGTGTATGTCCTCTCCAAGCTGCGCACATGTGGGACTCTTCTCTAGTCCCGTGGCTCTGGCCGCCTTTTGCAGAGCTCGGCACTGCGTGGCCCAGGAGGCGACCCCACTCCGAGTCTGCAGCCTCTTTGCTGACAGGCCGGGTTGGCATGTCTCGGTGGCTCTTTCCTGGGGCGCTTCTGCTCGGGCTGGCAGTTTGCAGCTGTGCCTCGGTGTGTCCGGAACGGTTGCTCCCTCCCTCACTGCTCGAGGCTGTCCCACTTCAGCAGTGGGCCCCACGATGGGGTGGGGGCTGGAAGGGGGGGCGCCCACCTGAGGGCTGCAGGCCCTCCACCTCCAGGCTGCCTGGGTTGAAACCTGCCTCTGCTGTTCACTAGCTGTGCAATCTTAGGAAGCCATGTAACTTCCGTGTGCCTTGATTTCCCCATCTGCCATGCCATGGCAGTAACGGTGCCACCTACCTTCCGAGACTGTACCCTCACAGACAAAACAGTGCCTGGGACTCGGGGAGTTTACTGTAACTGCTGGTTGTCGTTGTTCAAGGCCAGGCTGGTGCGGGCAGGGAGTGTGGAGAAATCAGCCTGGGGAAGATGCGGGGCTGCTGGATTGCGTACACGCACACACACACACAGGCAGACACGCACCTCCATGCACGTAACTATAAAGACACCACAGCCCACAATGGATCAAGTTTGCCTTGGTGAGATAGTCGATTCTCTAAGCTCCAGAAGAGAAGAGAGACTTCTGGTGAAGGAATAGAGGGAGAGCCACAGAGCTGGGTTTAAGGAAGAGGCCGGACCAGTCAGAGCCCCTGGGGGCCAGTGCAGGAGTAAGTCCCTGGATGCCGCCTATGGACTCACCCTTCCTTACTTATCTGCCCATGTACAGTGAGGACTTATGAAAGTGGAGACCCAGGAGGGACTCAGAAGGGGCGGCCCCTCACTCTCCAGGGGTCTGCCCTTGGCCTGGGTGTCCTCTCGATCGGACCCTGCCATTGCCTCCTATCCCTAGTCCCGCACGTGGCCGTGTGAACGGTTACCCAGTGCCCATCAGGATTCATTTTGTCTTAGTCCCTGAACACTGAACCAAGGTACAGAGAGGCTAAGTGGCCCTCCCCAGGTCACACAGCTAGGGATGCAGGAGGCCACCGGCAGGAGGGGGCACTGTTGGTGCCCACACACAGGAAGGCTCGCCAAGGAATCCAAAGCAACATTGCAAATCCCTGGACTTATTGGTCTCGGCACAGTGACCTTCAGGGGAGGGGCCACTGCATTCTGAACCCCTGGCTGGGTGTCCAAGGACCCTGCGCTGTATATATCATCGGCATTCCATGGATGGAAACACTGTGAGTGGTCGGTGCACGAGGAGGCATCCCAGTCCATGCACCTAGCGTGCAGCTCTGAACCCCCCCTCTTTCCACCCCCTGAGCTATTATTTTCTTCTCTTCTGAGAGTAGAATGGCCCCCTCAGCCATCTAGAGAGGGTCAGCAGTCAGCGAGAGGGTCTTCCCTGGGAGGATGCTCCTGCCCTGGTTCTGACAGGCTCTCCTGCGTTTGGTAGGGTGGGGTGGGGGTCAGTGTGCCCAGGCCAGACTGTTCCCTCTGAGTTTTCCTCAGGGTGGAGTCTTCCGGAGGAACTCCAGAGCTGAGCAGAGCCTTGGCTTTCTCTCGTTTCCCAAGGGGAGGGAGGTTGTGGTGCCAAAGATGCCAGTCTCGGGAGGCCAGGGGTTGTGTGCTGGGCATTGCCCGATTGTCCAGCTTAGCCAGGCCAGCAAGTACTGTCCAGCATTAGTAGTCCTGATGGCTGAACTCTCACAACCTTCAGATGCTTCTGGCCCTTCCTGAGGGTGTGGGGGAGCCCCTACTTCTTGCTCCCCCAACCCCACTTGGGAGGCCTGGGTGGTCTTGTCATCGGTCACAATTTGTAGACCGGTTAGAGTGAATGAGAGGTGGTCAGAATTGTCAGGCCCGCGTGGGTCCTCCGAGAGTCGGTCTTTGCCAGCCTGACACCTGCTGCCACCCAGGCAGATCCTGGGGAGGCAGAGCCCTGGTGGGGATGCTTTTTGCTCCCCCGGAGGGAGAGGCTAGGTGATGGCAGAGGAGGGAAGGGAAGGAGGAAGAGGGGCTGAGAAGGGGACACGGCCTGGAAGGAAGAAAAACACCCTCCTCACTGGCTCTGTGTTTTGCTAGTGACAACTTCAAGGAGGGTGGCTAAAGCCCGCAGGTACTGAGTTCCCCTCCGGGGGCGGCTTTTGCCTGTGCGCTGATGTCCCCGGGCTCTGAGCTTGTCCTTCTGTTTCTTCACCTGTCTCTTTCCCTGGAGAGATGGTGGGAGCCATGCCTGTCAAGCTCATTCTGATGCTGACAGTCCCTTCCAGGGCTGTCCCTAACTGTCTCTGTGCCCCTCCAGCTTTGCACACAGCCACCTCTGGGTTTCATCTCACCCCTCCTGCAACCTTCTGAGGTAGGTCGTTCGCTCTAAAAAACCCTGTTCTGATCACGTCCTCCCCCTCACTTCCCTTCCGGCCTTACCTTCTCCCAGGCACACATTCACCTTTCTTCCCAGCCCGTAGACCTGTTCTCTGTTACCTGACCAAGGCACAACCTCTCTTGCCTTTGTACGTGGTACCATCTTCCAGAAATACCCTTCGCCGCTTCCTATTTCCTTCTGTCTTCCCATCAAACTTCCGCTCAGCCTGACACCTTTAATACCCAGCCCAAAGGTCACATAAGACTATTGGTCAAGTCCACCCCCACTGGGACTTTCCCCAGGTGGGCTTCCTTATTCCTCAAACACAGTTCCGACCACCCTAGTTGTTTGCATGGTGGTCTCGCCCCCTGGCTTTCAGCTGTTTAAGGCAAGGGCCAATTCCCAGCCGTCTCTGAAAGCGCTAGCTCGGTGCCTGGCACATTGCAGACGCTCGATAAATTTGCGTTAGGAATTTATTTCAGCTTTCATTCACATAGCTCCCTTGAGTGTGTGTGATTGAGGATGTGCAATAAATTTGTCAGCTGGTCAACCTCCAGGTCCATCGGATTGATCCTAAGCGCTGGCATGAGGACAGCGAGGAGGGGTGAGGGTGTTCGATTTGCCACAGATCCTAGATGAAGAGAGCCCTGCATCCCCCCTTCTCCAGCCTTTTCCGATCACAATGGGCCTCAGCCGATGCTGCATGCAGGGACCTAGCCAGTGTTGTGCTCTTGGACAGGATTGGTTTTCAGGGACTCTTTCTTTTCTGGCAGAATGTCAACCACATCCCCAGAACGTCACCTCCCTGGGAACGGCCAGGATGTGGTCAGTGGGGTGCCTGGTTGCCTGCAGCCGTGACTGTGCCTGCCCATAAAACCCAGCGGGAGAGCCTGTGACAAACCCATTAGCCAAGACCCCGGCTCAAGGAGATGCCCAAACCAAAGCTCACTGGACTTGGCAGTTTAAAACTGTGTGAGACCCACATGACGAATCGTGGGGCTTAGAGGTGAGAACGTGGGGTGGAATAGACCTGGCTCCAGATCTTGACCTTACTTTACAAGTTGTGTGACCTTGGGTAAGCCACCTTACTTCTCTGACCTTCTGTTTCCTCACCTGGAAATGAATGATGGCATCACCTCGTAGGGTTTGTGAGGATGGAATTAGAGAAGGTATATAGTATGTCTCTCATGCAATTATAAATACAAATATTTGCTGTTCTAATACTGTAACTGAGTTTACATGTGTTCGAAACTGGCTCTTTTAAATCTTGGGCACAGCCCACTACAGTGCTTGTTTGCGAAGAAGTTTAGGAAGGTCACTCAAATTCTTTCCAGGTGGTTATTGTTCATACTGAGACCTCAGGAAATGTGGGAAATCAGAGAAGTTTGTATATACTTTTTTTTTTTGAGTGCTGGTCTTCCTTTATCTAACGGCACTGCTGTGTCACAGGCATTTCCTATTGGTGAGTAGCAATAAAATCATGATTTTCCTAAGACTTCAAATCGTGGTTCCCCCAGGCCAGCACATTTTTCTGTTGGCTCCTCTCTCCATCCTGCGGCTCCTCATTTCTGCAGCCTTAATCTTCAAGTGCCTATTTCTCCCCATTCCTTCTTCCTTAGCAAGAACTGCTCAAATCATTTAAACTAAAGTGTAAGTGATTATCCTGTCTAGATCCAGTATTCACATTTTAACAGAACCCAGCCTTAAGCCAAAGCGATAACATAGAGTTGGATTTTAGGTACCCATTAGAGTAATGGGGGAGGTTTAGGGGAGACAGGAGGCCCTTCCCAACTCCACCGTCACTGTCCACTCACACACCTGACCCCATTAATGCAACCACACACAAGGTGGGCTGTTTCTGAATTCTGCAGCTAGCACATCACATCTCCTGCCTATGCAAAGGCATTGTAATAAGGGGATTTGTGCACCAATTTTTTGTACCACTCTCCTCTTGGTAAAGAGACACAACTCGTGAATGCTCATATTCAAGTGAATTTTTTCTTCGGAGCCCAAGGCCGGGTTGGCTGTTTCTGCCTCGCTGGGTTTGTGGGATACCCAGCTGCAAAACTGTCAACTGCTTTGGTGAGTCAACACATAAACAAAGACAGTCCAGCCTCTGTCCCCGTACTGCAAGGTCATAAGAGGTTTCTGGAGTTCTCTGCATAGCCTCATTAAAAAGGATCTTCATGGCTCTTTAAAGATTCTTCCTGCCCTGGCTGGTGTGGCTCAGTGGACTGAGGGCTGGCCTGCGAACCAAAGGGTTGCCGGTTCAATTCCCAGTCAGGGCATATGCCTGGGTTGCAGGCCAGGTCTCCAGTCAGGGCACATGCCTGGGGGGTACACAAGAGGCAACCACACATTGATGTTTCTCTCCTTTTCTTTTTCCCTCCCTTCCTCTCTGTCTAAAAATAAATAAAATCTTTTAAAAAAATTCTTCCTTATGGAAAACTTCAAACATATACAAGTGAAGAGAGAACTGCATAATATACCCATCCTTCAGCTTTGATGATGACCTGCGCAGGCCAACCATGTCTTATCTATATCCCTATTCACCAGCAAGCCCCCCCCAAAGTTTGAGGCAAACTCCAGATGTCATATAATTTCATCCTCAAATATTTCAGAAATTGCACCCTCCTTATGGCCAATAAAACCCACCCTCCAGGGAAAACATCCTTCCTACCTTTCCCCATGCTGCTGAGAACATTCGGCCAGTGTCTGCTTCTGTGCCCCAGGGCTAGTCCCTTGGGTTAGGCGAGTTCAAGGGTCTACTGACGTCTGCCCGAGTCCGTCCTTGAGGAGGAAGGGGCA
The DNA here is from genome assembly GCF_022682495.2 of Desmodus rotundus. Lineage (NCBI taxonomy): Eukaryota > Metazoa > Chordata > Mammalia > Chiroptera > Phyllostomidae > Desmodus > Desmodus rotundus. The sequence goes on from NC_071398.1 coordinate 62,204,381, forward strand.
AGCAGAAAGTGCCACGCCGTGGTGCCTACAGGTGCCAGCTTTTCGGTGCCAGCTGGGCTGCTGCCCGACAACTGACACGAGACCCACACTGAGGGGCAAGAGCCATACGCGTGGCTCTCAGCCGGATTCAGCATCTCTCACATCTAACCTTTACCCATTCTTCCTTTGCTCCCATCTTACAGACAAGAAAATGAAGGCCCAAGATCACGCAGCTCGTAGGTGCCAGTGGCAGAGATAGGCTGGATGCTAATCAAACTTAATTCCTCTTTTTCATGGGCAGAGCTAGATCACATTTCCCAGGATCCCTTGTAGTCAGGTTTGGCCATGTGACTAAGCTCTGTCAAGGTAGTGTAAGCCAGTCCCCCAAAATACATCCGGGGCCATCCTGCATGCCTTCTCTCTTTCCCCATCCACTGGCTGAATGGAGAGAATCTCAAGGACAAGAAGAAAGAAGCCTGGTTCCCTGGATGACTGTGTGGAGCAGAGACCCGTCCTAACCTTTATTGCACTGTGAAGTAAGTAAAAAATAAACTTCTATTTTGCTGTTATTTCGTGATGGTAAACCACCGACATTTGGGCAATGTGGCCAAAGCAGTGACGCTGCCCTGACCGCTACGGTGGCACAGACGGGACTCAGATGTAAGTCTGGCCACGCCAGCGTTCAAAGTCTCGCCCTGCACCACACTGCCTTCAGGCACGAGAAGCGAGAACCGCTTATAACAATCCCACGTGTTCAGCGTCTGACAGAACTGTCTGCAAGAATCTCTCATCGTGGATTTTTGCTGTTTAATACGGTAGCCACTGGTCATGTAAGGCTATTGTAATCCAAATTAAAATTAATTAAAAATTTAAGATATGTTTCCTGATTGCACTGACCACATTTCAAGTGCTCAGTAGCCACACGTGGCTACCAACTATCCCATTGGGCAGCACAGGGAGAGAGCATTTCCATCACCACAGAGAGGTCCACTGGACAATGCCGTCTTCGATGGCCCTGGCATTCACAAGGCCCCTCTCCCCACACCCCCACAGGAAAGCTGGGGTGCAGCTCAGGAGAGTACCGAGGGTGGTGCAGCCAGCGATCAGGTTGCCTCAGCCCTAACCAGCTTCTCTCTTTGCCCAGACCATGGGTCTTTGCTCCTGCCTCCCCCAGGTAACCCCCGGCTCCAATCGGGAGGTCCTCCTGTCCTCGCTGGGAACACACTCTGCTGTGGCCTCCTCACACACAATGAGTCCTGCCAGGCTCATGGACAGCACCTGCTGCCTATGTCACTGGGCTACGCCCGTGCCGGTGCCGAGTGTCAGACACTGAGATGCTAGCCGAGGGCCCAGGGCTGTGCTTCCCAGCCTAGACTAGGGATGCCCAAGGAATTTTCCAGGAATGGAAGCCCAACCAAGAAGGCCAGTACTTCAGTCCACTTTCCACACAAGCGATCTTTGCAAAACACAAATCCCAACACATTGCCCCTTGGTTGACGCCCTTCTCCAAGTGCCCCTCGCCCCCCAGAGTAAGTAGACGACACCCCTTGGCATGCCTCCTGGGGTTAGCAAGGGCTTGCTGCTTCTGTGTCCCCACGGTTTACCCCAGGGCCCCGGAACGTGTGTTCTGGCCACACTGGAAGTGCTGCTGGTCTGTAAGCTCCTGGCTCTTCTTTTCTACTAGAGTGTTCGCAAAGGCTGCTCCTTCTGCAGAAACTCCGTCCTCCCCCCACTCCCACCTCTGCTCAGCCAAGCCTGAGCTCAGGCCAAGCTCAGAAACACATGTGCCTGGAGGCCCTTCCTGCCCCTCAGCTTGGGACAGTCTCCTCCTCGTCTCCCTTGGCCACCTGCCCCACTAGCTACAGAACTTTCCACACGTCCAAGTCCTCCCCAGGGAAGAGGAAGGAGATGTTGTTGCTTTAGGAATCAAAAACGAAGACATCTTGTGGAGGTTTTCTTCAAGAGATGAATCCATCTTAATCCCACTAAATTATGTCTAGGTTCCTTCCTAGGTATACACACACCCATGCACACGCATGTGCATTTTCACACATGCACACTCGTGTGCACACAGGCCTTCCGCCCATGCAGGCCCTCCACAGAGTCTCCAGGGAGGCAAGTAGACCCCCATAAATCTCTCACAAGCCTCGATGCCCAGATATGTCTGCTGCTTGATCCCAACCAACTGCTTAGAACCAAGTGCCACGAAGTCCACGGGACGAGCCCCTATCCCCACCTCCTACCTGCCACGGTCTCATCACCCAGAAGGGGGCCTGCACACGGAGCAGGCCGTGGCAGTTATGATGCACACTGGTGCCAAGGCTCTCGTGGGCCTTCCCCTCGTGGGGCTGTTTTTATGGGGATCAGAGCGGGCAGAAGCAGTGGGCTCCAACTCCTGAGACAACGTGGCAATAAATCGCCGCGGCGGCTGTTCCAGCGCTCCCAACTAGTAAATCAAATCTATTGAACAATACATTTACTGCAAATTTAAGAAGTTGTTCTTCCATTTTTTTAGTGTATGTGTTAAATCATGCCCAGAGTCATAAAGAATGGAGACAGCCGGGCTCAGTGGGGAGGCGGGGGGGGAGCCCAAACAACCACATGCTTAAAGACGTTAGAAAATTTCTTGTCCTTCCTGTTGGCTCCATGGGCGCTCCTCCCACCAGACAGGCTGGGATCCCCCAAGTGGTGGGCGCGTGACAACTGAACTAATGCCTGAGTTATTTTGCAAATACAGGTTCAATGTTAGAGGTTGGCTCTTTGCTACAGATTCCTGAAATGAACCGGAAAGGTAGCAGAACGCAGCCTCCTTAGTGACGTACAGGGTTGCTCACAGTGGTGGGACGGTGCTGCGGGATGCGTGAGGGGAGCGACACACAGTTTGTCCATGGGAAGATGTCTTTTACTTCCATTCCACCCTGTTCACCTGCTACTGAAATGAATTAAGATCCTGACTGAAGGTGCAATTTCACCCAGGAGATGGAGTATGCTTTTTCTTATCTGCACGCCCCCGTCCCACCTAAAGATTAGCAGGGGAGCCCTAGAGCGGAGCCTGGCATTTAATAAACATTTAAATTGAGTGAATAGGCCTTCATCCAGTAACATTAGCTCAGCAAACACTTATCAAACCATTCATTCATTTTGCACGTACTCACTGAACATGCCCTCATGGCTGTGCTGGACAGCCAGTGCTGAGCAAGGCGGACGCAGGCCCTGCCTGCTGGGACCTCCGCATTGGGGTCGGGCTTCCTGAGCCTCACCTGGGGGTCACTGAGGCCAGGAGTGGGGTGGCGTGAAGAGAAGCTAGAGTTGCAAATTCTCAAGGCGAGCTCATGGGGTAGATCTATTATTATTTCTCAGAGGAAGAATCGGAGGTGAGAGCCACACCACTGGGGTAGTGACAAAGCCAGTGTGTGTTGGCGCAGGTGTGGATGGAGAGCGAGGGAAGCACGGGCAGGACGCACGTGGCCCAGCCTGAGGGCTCAGGGAAGATGCTCTGGAGGAGATGACGTCTGAGCTGAGTCTAGAAAGAAGACAAGGAATCAGCCAAAGGGCTGAGGGGATGAAGTGAACCCCTGACAACCAGGATGCCAGGGTACGAATGAGCTCAGAGCGTGCCCCGAGTGTGAGGCCAGAGGCAGACACAGCAGGGGCCGAGGCTGGGAAACCCAGCCAAGGAGCTAGACTGTAGCCTGCAGGCCGCAGGGGCCACCAAAGGGCTCTAGGCAGACCAGGCTGCAGTCAGATCCGGGTTTGAAAAAGCTCCCCAGCCCAGCAGTGTGCGGGTGGATGGGAGGAGGACCAGATGGGAGGTGGGGGGACCAATTAGCAGGCTGTTGCAGCATTCCAGGACCAAGGGTATGAGGGGCTCAGTTCGGGCAGTGCACTGGGCATAGAGAAGAGGGGGCATGAGAGAAATATGCTGGGGATAAAAATGATCGGGACTCTGATTGGTTGGATGTGGAGCAGCACGGAGCGTCCCAGGTCAGGCTGTGCTGGCCGGCCGGGTGACCGTGCCTGTCTGGGACAGGGGACCGCGGGCAGAGCCCGCTGGGGCGGAGGTGCAGCCCCTCCCGGATGGAGGGGTGATCAGACCTCCCTCTCAGGGACCTTTCCAAACAGAGCTGGGCTGGAGGAAGCTGTCAGCTGGGGACACCCGAGACCTTCGAGCCATGCAGACCTGAGAAACGGGCTGGGGTTCGCCAAGACAAGCTCAACAATTCCTGTGGTTGGAGGGGCATGAGTTTTCAAAATGGGGCTGGACGACTCCCAGCACAGCAGGCCACGGCATCTAGAGGCTTACAGAGGGCTGACCACTGGAGAGATGAGAGGGGAGAACAACTCGTGGGTCTCATCCCTGCCATTCTCTTTCCCACCCCCTCAGGATGCCCTAACAAGCACACTCACACGCGCGCGCACACGCACGGGCTGTAGCATCCCTACACTTCTCACCTCCCCCAGACACACCAGGCCCTTTCACACTCCCTCTTTGCACCGGCTGTTCTCTCTGCCTGCAGAGTCCTTTTCCTCTGCACTGGGCAAAATATACCTCTCCTTCCAGCCCAGTCCAGATGCCAGTCCTCGTGGGGGCCCAGCCCCACTGCCCCCGGCATCCTCACCACGCCCCCCCACGCCCACTGCAGTGGGCTCCTCTGTGGTTGTTCCTCGTCACCAAGCTGAACCCCTGGGCCCTGTTTGTCTTGCCCCCCCAGAGGCCGCACCCGGTCTGACCGTCACCGCTGCTCAACAAATGCTTGCGGGCTGAATGAGCCCGTCCCTGGAGGCGGCCCAGGTGGCCCTTCCCAGCCCTGGTCTGAAGTCCTCGCATCATGAAAGAGGGTCACTTCTGCCCTCCAGACACTCCCACGTCACGTGGAAGACGAAGCCCACGCACCGGACAGGGGCCGTAAAGGCAGGCCTGCGCTCATCCTGGGTTCTACAGGCGCAGGTCTCATTCCTCTGCAACCAGCCTTCGTCTCATCCCCGTTTTACAGGTGAGGGCTCCTCCTCCAGGGAAGCCGGCAGCTCTTCTGGGCCGAAGATCACAGCCTGGTTTAAAATCCGTGGGGCAAAATGAGTAGGAGAAGGAGACTTTTGGGGGTCCTGTCCTTACTGAGACTCCCCAGGCTGACCATAGCTGGCTGAGCACAGCTGGCCGGCCCAGGTGAAGGCCCCAGAGAGCCAGCCGTTAGGTCATTTGCCAGGTGGCCTGTACAGTCCCTCTGGGTGTCTGACTGTACTCTGGAGCAGGAGGGGACTGACCACTGTCACCCAGCTTGTCAGCCTCCTGGGCACCTTTCCTGCCTCCCTCAGGCTGGGCACCTCCATCTGGCAAAGGGGGTGCTCACAGCAGGGAAATGGACGAGGGCCAGGAGGAGCTGGGGCTATCACTGTCATCGTCACCATAATCGTCGTCATCATCACCGTGGAATTAATGACAACCCCAGGGACACAGGGACACAGTGACAGCAAACTCTTGCCTGGCATTACGTGCCACGCACGCGGCAAGGCGCAGAGAAGTTTGGCAATTTGCTCAAGATCGTTAGCAGACCTGGGCCTTGGAACCAAACAGCCTGGCTCTAGGGCTCCTGTTCTGCTGGGGGTTTTAGTCCTCACTCAAGGATATGTTTTTTTTTTCTTTATCAAGGATATGTTTTATTGATTTGAGAGAGAGAGAAAGAGAGAAGGAAACATTGATGTGAGAGAGAAACATTGATCGGTTGCCTCCCATACACGCCCCAACTAAGGATCGAACACACAACCTTTCAGTGTACAGGAGGACGCTCCAACCAGCCGAGCCACTGGCCAGGGCAGACTTCCCGCTCCTCACTATTGCCCTGCGGGAGGTGAGGGCGGCTGGCAGCTCCCTGCCCCTCCATGGAAGGACAGGGGAGAAAAGGAGCCAGCACTACTCCCTGCTCAACCCCACCCTCCCGACACTCCCGGCAGGGATGCAAGTCTGCTCCTCCGCAGCGGTTAGAGCTCTGAGGAATCCCAGAAAGTGCAGGCGGGTAGGGGTCCGTGAGTGCAGTGTCCCTTCAGCCCCCGAGTCCAATCCCCCATTCGCACAGCAAGGGCCTCGGGATTGCTGCCTCTCTTGGAAGCCTGGCTCACTGCTGTCTGGAGCCTAATCCCCATTCTGGTGGTTTTGGTTGCTATGGTAATTGAATTCACTTAAAGTTGTCTCCAAGCTAGTCTGTCTACCTCTTTCTGCTCACAGCCTGGGAGGGCAGGAACCCAGCCGAGGGCAGGAAGGAGGAGGCTCCGGGGCCTGCGAGGCCTGTGTGGTTTTCCTCAGCCAGAGGTCCTGCTCGGGGGCAAGCAGAGGGACGTCACGAAGACATGTTCCTTCCCAGCCTCTTTGTCTTCCCTTTGCCGCCTCACTCCCGTCTGCATAGAGACTGTGGAGCTAGGCAGGCTGCAAAGGCAAGGACTGGGGGCATGGGGAGGGGACACTGAGAGCACCTCTCCTTCCTCGGCGTTCTGTTACTCCTCCAACAAACACTGACGGCGGACTGCCGTTTGGGAGGTGGTCTCTCTGGGGAAGCTCAGGATCCAGGGCCCCCAGAAATGTCCCTAAAGGCACATTTCCACCCGGTTACCACACTGGGATTTCAGGAGAATGGCCAGCCAGGGTCAGACGCCGACAGGGAGTCTAGGCATTGTGGGCAAGTCCCGTCCCTCCTCTGCTGGAGGAAGGTTCATCAGACTGGGCTGGAAGCAGAACGGGGCCAACTCTGGGTGGGACCTGAGGGGCAAGTCACAGCCATTGACTCCACCATTTCCATCAGGAGGGATTCCGACCTGGGAGCCAAAAGACAGGGGCAGAGCCCATGTCAACGCGCTGCCTGAGGGTGTGTGGCAATGACGGACCCTCTCGCAACTGCCACCGCTATGCTGGGGTGACGAGGGAGGGGCAGGAAGGCCACAGATAACGGGTGATTCAGTGCGCGAGCTTCGGTGTTTGGAGTAACAGCTGGAAGAAGCGAGCACGAAGGATGTTTATACAGCTTCAGCTGCGCACCAGGGGCCGTGCTGTGCACTGGGAAGGCAATGAGACCGACACAGCAGAGACTTTCGAGGAGCTCACAGCCTGGAAGGATGACAGTGCGTGAAGCCAAGCGTGCGTCCTATAAGGGCAAGACCAACGCACTCAGGGGGCCCGGAGCTGGGAGAACGGGGTGGGGAGCATGTCCTGGGAGAGTGCACACAGGGCAGGTGCGTAGAGTTGCGTTTTTAAGGGTGAGAAGGAGTTCTCGAGACAGAAGGTCACTCTGTGCAAAGACAAGAGCGTGAGCACAAGCACAGAGGTGTGCAAAGGAGCAGCGTGTCTGCTCCCAGACTGCAGGTTGGGCCAGGGCAAGGGCAGGAGCCAGCAGGAAGGTACGGACAACGGGAAGCCACGTTAGCTGTACCCTGCGGGCCACGGGGGGCTCCTGTGGTCGGACCTGTGTTTTAGCAAAACAGCTCTGGCAGAGCAAGAAGGGAAGGTAAAAGTGGGAGATCGGGGTGGAGGGGGCTCCTGAGCTGAGCTGTGGAACCGGCAGTGAAAGCCTACCCAGGCCAGAAGAGGAGCGGCACAGCCCGTGGGATTGGTTGGGGGGTTGCGGGAGGGAGGAGCAAGTGTTGGAGGAAATGGAAGCCTCGGAGAGTTCCCTGGGCGTAGTATCGGGGGAGGGAGTGGACCAAAGTCAGGAACCCAGGATGTCAGTTTGAGGGAGCTCTGTTTGGGATAAGTGGGTAAGGTGGCTGGTACAGTCAAGGTCAAGTGCCCTATAGGCAGAAAGAAGAATATTTCTAGCACTTGGGAGAGAGCTGCTCGTTAGAAATGTGCAGGTGGGAAGTGTCAGCATGGAGGTGACAGGTGAAGTCGTGAGAAAAGCCTTCGCCACCCAGGGAGGAGGTGCGGAGCCGGGTGTGAGAGGAGGCGCGCATGGCGCCTCGGAGAGAGGTCAGAGCGGGGCAGGCGGTGTCCTTCTGGAAGGTGGGCAGTGGCCTGGCGTCCAGGGCTGGGGGGCAAAGCCAGGCACACATGTGGTGTGGGCCTCAGAGAGGATGCTGCTGAGAGAAGTTGTGGGAAACGGGTCTAGAGCAGGGCTCTCAGGCCTGTGTGCCCACCGGGTCTTGTCAAAATGCGCATCCTGGCCCCACCCCCAGGGCTTGCAGTTCACCAGGTCCCCAGCGGAGCCCAGGAGTTCCTATTTCTAACAAGATCTGAAGTGCAAACTCATGCTGCTGGTTTTGGAGGACTGCTGAGTCAATGGTCTAGACTGATAAACCTGCACTTGAAAAGGTCCAAATGCAAATTCATCCAAGTTGGACAAGAGAGGAGGGGGCCGGGCTTTGGTTACAAAGCAGAGGTGGGGAATATAAGGCCGCTCCCGGGAAACAGAACAGATGCTGCTGAGGACACAGGGACAGGCAGGGAGGTGGGAAGCTGGGGGGTGGGCAAGGGACATGATGACACAAGAGCCACGGCCATGACCTGCCCATGGGTCCCCTGAAGAGGACTATGGTGAATTAGGCAGAGAGGAGTATGGGGATTAGCGCCGGCCTCAGGGTTCTGTTTGGCATCCTGGCCAAAAGTCTAGAGTTTGTCCTGAGGGGCCACATCCCTGTCCCCATCCCTTCTAACCTTCCAGGGTCACTACCAGCAACCAGGCTGCCGCCTTCCCAGGCAGAGCAGAGGTTGCCGCCTAATCCTCTTGGGTCATCTCTCCTGGGGGCTCTGCTCTGAGCACAGAATCCCCTCCCAAGATCTCAGATCAGAGACCTGAGCCCTCTGGGGGGACCCCTGACCTCAGTGCTGGACACCCTCCTGGGCCGACCACCCTCCTGGGCCGACCCACCCTGCCAGGGGAGGCGCAGGCCTCCAGTCTCATCTTCTATCAGTGCAGCTAGCCCATAAAGAAAATCCAATTCGTCGGTGTCCAGGAGAACATTACCAAGATAGACGAGACACTGTGGGCAGTATTTAATTATGACCAGGCAGAGCAAATAGGAAGGACGCAATAAAAATGCTAATCAGGAAAGTAAAAAAAAATACTGGCTTCATTTTCTTCTAGAACAGACTAAAGCCCCTCCTACCGACCTCCCACTCCTTCCAGACAGCAAATGAGTGTTGCAGGCCTGGTGCTGATTGGACTTGGTGACAGGTGAGTCTATTTCAGCCCCAGTCCCTGGCCTCTTCCTGCTTCCTTCCTTCCTTCCAGCCTCCCAGTTCCGAGCCCATGCAGCCCGGAGGGATGGAGGCTGGCTTTCCTTGCGAGCACTTCAGCAAGGGAGACCTCAGAAAAGGAATGAAGTTATTACTCAGGGTTCAATTCCGTGCTCCAGTGGGCACTTGGGGACGGGCCCAGCTCCCCCTTCCCCGCCCAGACTGCAGGAGGAGGGGCAGGGCTGTAGAGGGGCTGAAGTCAGCCCAGCTCAGAGCCTCTTAGGAAGCAACTGGGGACCTACCACCAGGCCCAAAGCCTCGTGTTCCCAGTGCCATTCAGCTTGGCTGAGCTCGGCTTCGGAGCACGACTCAGTGGTCTGCAGGCTATGCCTGTCTCGCTCCCGAGCTGGCCAACTCCTCCAGGTGGCCTGATCCTGTGAATCAGGGGCCTTCCTTGCTCACCTGCTCAACTTCCTCCACATTCGCTGCCACTGGCCTGTGGGGTCCCTGGGCCCAGGCCTCGTGTTGGTTTTACGTAAAACTTGCTTTCTTTGCAGCCTCGAGGATATTGGTTCGCCCAGACCCCTTCCCAAGGCTGACTTCTTCTGTTTGCTGGGCTCGCCTGCTGCCCTGGCTGGTGTCCACGCAATTCACCACCCTCGTCATTAGTCTCTCTCCTGCCTCCTTAAATCCTGGGCAGCCAGGGGCTCTGTCCAACATCAGCAGGGCAGGAAGTAGCCTGCGGATTGTCTGGGCAGTCATCCTGGACCCTCACCCCTCCCTGAACACCACAGGGAGACGGCACCCTGACCCTCAGCTCCTGGCTACTGTCTCTTCCTGGAAAAACAGCTTAATTGGCTAAACCATTTATATACCAGCTCACTTATCTGCCGTGAGGTCTTGGACTAGTTACTCAACATTTCTGTGCCCAGTTTCCTCATCCGACACATGGAGATTAACACCTACTTTAGATTGGTTATTAGGATTCAATGCAAATGCATACCGAGAGCACGTGCCACATACCAAACACTCGTAAAGCAGTAACTACCATCCTCAACATCATCGCTGTGATACTGATTGTCAAGGCCAATGACTGTCTCCTTGGCTCGTATGTCCAGGTACTTGATGGCCCGTCTGGCATGAATAAACACTCCATAATCATTGAGTCAATGAATAAGTGTACTTGTAAGATAATTCTTCCGAAGATATTACACTTTCCAGAAAAATTTAGATTTAAATGTAAAGAGAAGGATCTGCACATTGAAGGCAATGCTTAGGAATAAATGGCTGAAGGTGGACTCTGGGCGTCTCTGGGGAGGGGATTTAGAGTGAATGCTTGCTTTTATGTCAAGTCGGACAGTCGGTTACAAAAAGTAGAGCTAGCCCTGGTCAGTAGCTTAGGGTTAGTGTCCCTAAGGTGGAATTTACCTCCTAACTGTGATGCGGTAAAACCTTAGAAACCAGCAAGGGATGGAGGAGACAAAGGAAACCCTCGTAGCTCCAGGAACAGTTAGTTATTCCTCTGGATGCTGTAGAGCCCCCACAGGCTCGGTGCCGATGAGAGGGAGGGAGAGTGTCGCAGGCCTACTGACCTCAGACCCTGGCATGATGGAGCTCCTGGATGTGGGCCCTAGACCCCCCCGGGAGAGGCTGGCCCCTTCCACGCCTCAGCAGAGAGTGCTGGTAGAGGAGAGTGGACATATTTCATCTAGCTGTTATTGGAAGGCTGTGCTGTAAATCTGCTCGGGACGGTCGAGATGCGACCGTGGTTGGCAGACAGCTTTCTACCTCACATGCAGAGGCGAGGGGTGGACGCAGGCCTGGGAGCGGCACGGGTCCCCCCGGCTCTTACGCCCTGACCCTGACATCCACTTCCTAGACGTCATCACATAGGGTTCTCACAACAGACGAGTGAGCGGACTGGGGACATTAGTCCTTTTTCTTTCTTTCGGTATTCTTCTAAACTAGACTGTTTCACGTGGTACAAAATGTAAACGGCCTAAAGTCTGTAGGGCGGAAGGCACCCTTCTCTGTCCACAGCCTGCCAGTCCCAGGAGCCTGGGACGCCTTCCAGAGGTGCTGTGTGCACCTACAAGCAACACATCCAGTCCCCTCCTTCCGCAAATGGCAAGACGACCGACGCAGCTGCACACTGGGACTTTCTCCACTTGCAAGTTTGAAGATTATTCGATAGCAGCACTCTTGTTGGGACCACACAGCATTCTCTTCTACAAATTCATTTACCACGTTTCACCATGCGTCATGTGCACTCTGGCCCACATTTTTGAGGGGAAAATAAGGATGCGCGTTAGACGTGGGCATACTAATCCTGAGTATGACGCGCACAAAACTGCAGGTGCATCGTACACGACGAAATGCAGCTTTCAGCGAGCCCGTTTCTAATCTCTAACTTTTACAAATAATGCTGTGATGAAGGACCCGAGGCAGGAGCGCCTGCAGAGTGCGTGTGAATGCGTGGGAAGATAAATTTCTACCAGACCGATTGTTGGGTCAAAGGTTTCATCCATTTATAACTTTCATAGTTATTGGCAAATTGCCTTCCCTCGATGGCCTATTTTTTTTAAAAGATGACACAAGTGGAATTTAAAGAGGGTAAGTGACTTGGCTCCAGTCATATAGGTTATAAATAAAGCACCTGGGGTGAGAGCTAAAGTTTTTAGGCTTTCGACCCAGGACTCTCTGGGCCCCAAGAAATCAGGAACCTGTGAGACACAGCAGGCAGATTCCTGAACTGCAGCCAACCCCCCACTTCGCATATTCAACATAAATACTGTGGATTCAACTCTTGAGTCACCCTGAGGGAGCCTGCGGTTTAGAGGGAGAGAGAGATGAGAGGCGCCTGTGGTTCAGCATGTGGGATAAGGACAAGGGGCAAGGGGATACACCGAGAACAGGGCAAGGGCCCCCGATCAGCTTCGGCTTCCTGGAAGAGGAGGCATTTAAGGTGACATTAGATAATCTACAAATGTCCTCCGCAACATCACTTATGACCTCCCTCTTCAACCGTCACTATGTCCTAACCCGGACCTTCTGTCAATGATATTGATTAAGTAGCAAAATGGATTGCCTCGTGAAAGCGCCGTGTAGGGGAATAATCATAAAGGCTACCACGCGCTGAATTCCCACTGTGCGCCAGACTGTGCTTTCTGGCTCAGCCATGCACCGGCCGTATGCCCGGAGCAGGGGACCTGCCCCACGTGTGTGTCCTTCCCACATCTCTAAACTAAAAAGGCTAGTCAGCTGGCCTCGAGCTCCCCTCCAGTCCTTGCCTGCTATGGCTGTAGCTCTTTCTGAGATCCTTAAAGCCTTCGCTGGGGGATGAGGGACAAGGAAGGTTCCAGGAGGGGGTGGTTAGGGAAAAAGAGTAAAAGGACTCGATAGTCCTCATGTCAGCCCTGGGAAGTTCAACTCTGAAAGATGTCACACAAGTCAGATAAATAATAACCCTGATGACGTCTACTGTTGTATTTTTCCAAGGTGATTTGCTGTTTCATGTGCGCTTTATACAGCGAGGTGGGGGAGAGAGGTAGGAAGGTACTAGTATCTCCTGGGGGTGGGGAAACTGAGGCTGGGCCCAGGTAGGTTACTCAGCTCAAGTCCCTTGCAGGGCAGTGGTGCAGCCTGGGCCGGAACACAGCCGCCTGTCCCAACGCCGACTAGTCTATCCTGGGATCCTAGTCACCGGAAGGCGTGATTTCGGTTGGGAGCGATCCAAAGCCCTTGTGACTTCTAGGAGCCTGAGCTTCAGTGGCCTTCGAGGAGCTGCCCCAACTCCCTCAGCACCTCCCAGAGTGCACCAAGTCTTTCCCAGCTGCTGGGGGTCCGGCCCTGCCCTGGAGCCCTGCCTGAGACCCCTGGACCTCCCTGAACGTTCACACCTGGCCTGGGTCCCCTCTGCTGTCCTCTGTTCAACATCTCCGTGCCACCTGCTGGACCTCCCCGATGCCAACCACCAGTTAGAATGGCTGTCTAGCTCCCCTGGCATCTACTGCAGACCGTTCTCTGCCCGCTGGGCTGCCCACCTTCCATAGCCTGCAGCTAAGTGTGCCCCCGAGCTGCTCACCCACAAGAGCATGTGCCCACCCCGGGCTCAGTCCGGGTGATCTCATGATGTGATTGTCGACAGGCTCTAAATTCTGTGTTGACAGGCCCCCACCACCCCCCAACCTAAGCGGGAATGGATGAGCTGGGTAACCCAGGGAAGCTTGTGATCCGACCCTTTTGGAGGGTCTATTGGCCCAGCCATGAAAGTGCCCCAAGGGTCCCCTTGCTGGCAGGTATGAATGATAACACAGCCATTCGGGGCCCCTTGAGGGAAGGCTCCATCTGAAAACAGACATGATTACTATTTCCATCACCTTTTTAATCCTTTAATCACACATTTGCAGCAGGGAGGCTGGGCAGGGTGAGTCCATTTATATAAACAGCAGGCTATACGCCAACCATGCTTAGTGGAAATGTAAGAATCGTTTCGTGACCAGAAAAATGAATAATCCAGGGACTTATCCCTGAACAGCTCCCCCCGCCCAAGCTGCTGGGACGTGCGCTCCAGTTCCAAAGGCTTTGACAGAGACGTGTCGGCTCTCCGAGGCCAGTGGGGCGCCAGCCTGAGCTCCCAGCTCTGTCAGTGGGTCGGACGGCCTGGGAGGACAGGAAGGACAGGGAACCTGCATGTCTTTGGCCCTTGGGCCCTGGAATTAATCTGGACACCTGCCCCTACCCTGAATGGGAGAAGGAGGTTCCGAAAGCATTGTCTGGGGTGGGTGGGTCCCTAACAGAGAGAGGGTTGTTTTTTCCTATTGAGAGAGTGGGAGGATGGGACAAGTGGCACTAGAACTCTAGAAGGAGAAGGGGGACATCCACCCAGGGCTTCTACGTGTGAAACTGAGGCTTTTGACCAGCATCCCCATTGGCAGGGACAGAGCAGGGCCTTGGGAGCCTCTCTTCTGAGAAGGCCATCAGCCTGCCCCTCCCAGTTGTAGATAATTTCTCAGGGCCGGCCTTCGCCTCCCGAGCATCAGCCTTCTTGTCTGTGAGACTCTCTTTCCTGGTTTGAATGGGCGTTATCGCTTGCTGTGGCTGCGTAACAGACCGCTCCCAAAGCTCAGTGGTGTACAGTGGGACGCACTTACTTAGCTCATATGTGTGCGGGCCACCCACAGACAGCGGACCCCAGCTGGACTTGGCCAGGCAGTGGGAACACCGCTCTGCACCAGGTGTCTCTCCTCCTCCTCCTGGGACCGGCGGAGAGGGCAGAGGCACGTGAAGGTGAGCAGAGACATGCAGCAAGTCTTAAAACCCGGGCTCATAACTGTCCCCCTGTCCCATGGCCAAAGACAAAATTGAAGAGTGCGGAAATGTACCCCACTCCTTCACGGGAAGCACTGCAAAGTCACAAAGTCAAGGGCTAGTGACACAGCCCACATAAACCCAGCCAGAAGTCACAGCTCCACTCCATCCCGAGAAGCTGCAGCCCAGGTCGTCCCCTCTCCACCCCTGACTTGCTCGGGCTGGGTGCAGAGCCTTCTGCCTGGGAGATGGGGGGTGAGCAAGATGATGGGGGACCCTCAGAAGGACCCTCAGTCAGCCCAGGGTAGCATGAACTCGTGACTCCCTCTCCACCTTCCCCTGGGAGGAATGTGGGCCCATACAGATCGGAAAGACCACGTTTGCACTAAACCAAGGATTACTTCGGTCTCCGTGGTCGTTAGGTCCTCGTGAGCTTCCATGTTCGTGTCTGATATTCTCCTGGGAAAACAGAGTGGCCAAAGGAACACACAGCAGGGAGTGGAACATGGAAACCGCTACAAATCCAGGCCCCGGCCCCGTGGGACTGCTGAACGGAAGTGTGAACCGGAGGCGTGAGCAACACTGTGCCCAACCTCAACCGAGACCCGCGCCCGGGGCCGGGGTCCAGTAAATTATCCGAACGGTGATTACACAGAATCTCGATAAGAGCTTGGCCTCCCCGAGACCCTGCACTCTTCAAGCTGACAAGTTCAAATCCCAGACTGCTACGTGTCCACCAGCACAGAGGGGCTGTGGACTGGGCAATGGCAACATCGGCTCTCACGATCTTCCAAAAATCTACGCGTGAAACTTTCCCTTCCAGCTCTACAGCCCTACACACACCCAGATGCAATAAACTCTTGTTTTCCTTCCTGCCGTAAAGTATATCGTTTCACCATGTCTCACGTACAAGAGGTTACTGAAAGAAAGCTAAACTGGGATTTTGTTTAATGGCTGATGACTCTTCGCTGTTCCCCTAGCTATTTTCAGTGGCATTTCAACACTTCGGTAATGAATTACCTCCACCATTTCTGGCACAAAGAGAAGAGGGTTTAAATTAATTTTCAGCAAGGGATACTATTGGTCTGGCAACTTCCCACCCACTGTGTTAACATCAATGTCCTGGCTCATTAAATGCCGATAAACGAGTGCAGCACTCTAACAAGCCACAAATTGGCTTATTGGCACCTCCGCCAGCGGTTCTCTGCTTCCCAAAGCCCGGCTCCCCCGACACACGGTGGTCAGACAGCCCGCCCGGGGGCTCCACGGGACCTCAGGACCAGGCGGCGTTACCGGCTGGTTCTCGCTGGCTCTGACCTTCCTCTGACAACAGACTGTATTCATTTGGCTTCTCCCCCCTCTGGAGTTCACAAGGGGCACCTGTGTTTGCAGCTGCCCCACAGAGGGGGCGGGTTCACCCCTCCTCCCTATCTCCCCAGCTTTCCCAAGCAATGACCCCACTGGCTGTTACACTGGGCAATCCTCACCAGCCAAATCAGCGAAACGGCCCACTGTGTGTGCTGCTGGGGCCCGAGGACATGGGGGCACAGGACAGTGGGTGGGGTCTTGGATGATGCCCTACCATGGCATCCAGCTTTCACTCCGCATGTGAGCTCGCCCAGTCTTCTGGCTCCATGGACAAGACAACTCCGACAGGGCTTTTATCTCCTTCCCACCTCTTCCCAGAACGATTCCCGCTCACCTCCACAGGATGTCACACAGAGTCCCAAACTCAACCTGTCCCCAGGCAGACTTCTCCCTCTGAACCTGCTCCTCCTGCAGTCTTCCCCACCTCGGTCAGTGGCAACTCCAGTTGGCCATATGCAAGGCCAAAACCCGGTGTCCCCTTTGCTTCCTCTTTCTTTCCAAGCCATCATCAAATCTTACTGGCTCGACCTTCACAATATACCCAGAATTGGACACGTCTCAGGACCTCCGTCCCTCTAGCCTAGTCCGAGCCACCAGTCTCTTACGTGGTCTTCCTGGGTCCACCCCTGCACATCCCTATGATCTACACTCAACAGCAATCAGAGGGGTCTCTGTATACCAGCTTCAGGGGCACACCCCAGTCATTAGACGTTATGTAACTTAGTAAGTGCTCATCGCCATAAATCCCGCACCCATCTGACGCCACACAGAGTTATTAGAATGGTATTGAGTGTATCCCCTATGCTATATTTATACCCGCATGACTGTTCTGTAACAACCAATTTGTACTTCCTCAAGGTCAGTGAAAAGCCTGAGTCCTCCCAGTGGCCTCCAAGGCCATGCAAAGCCTGGCCTCACGGCCTCTCTGGCCTCACCTACCCCTCGCTTGCTCACTTTGTTCTGGCTGTTCTGGCCTCCTTGCTTTTCCTTCAGTCTGCTAGGCACACTCCTATCCTGCCTCAAGGCCTTTGCAATTGCTGTTCCCTCCGCAAGAAATGCTTTTCCCCGAGCATACCCCATCAACTCTTTTAGGCCTGTTCATTCAGGCCTTCCCTGACACCTCGTATACAAAAATGCACCCTGCACCCTGCACCCCTAGAACTGACGCTCCCTTCATTTTCTTTTCCATGTTCACCGCCATCCTATTTTAGTTTTCCATTTGTCTGCTTCCTCCACTGCAGTATTAACTTCCATCACAGAAGGTCACTTTTGGAGAGGGTCTGCCTGTTCAGTGCTATCTCCCTGCACACACATAATAGCTATGAATGAATGAGTGAATGAATGAATGAGTGAATGAGCGAATGCCATTATCCCCCTAAATCCCAGCTAGAACCTCATGTAACCATGGTGGCAGGAACATCCAAGAGAGGGGTCTGATTCCCTTCTCCTCACAGTTCCCTTAAGGCAGAATATTCTCTTCCCGCCTCATCACACTGCGACTCACCCCTGAGGGGCCCACTTAAATATCACTTCTTCAGCAGAGGGGACTAAATTAGGCTCCTCGCTAAATGCTTCTGTCGCTCTGGTATTTCTTCTCGCAGCACTTTGCATGTTCCGAATCTTGTGATAAATTATTCATAGCTGTTGTTTAATGTCTATTTTCCCCATTAGGCTGTGAGTATCACCAGGCAGGGCCTGCATTCACCCCGGCTCACAGTCGTGTCCCAGCACGTGGCCTGGCCACACCTGTGCTCTGTTAGCGGCGGCTGACGCTTGAGAGAACTCGGGCTTTAAGATGTGCCCTTCCGTTAAAGCTTGGAGACGTGGTGCGGCCTTGCTGCCGGCCCTCACACACAGTTACAGAATATCTCAGTGAGAGATGGACACCATTCCAGGGGGGCCAAAGCCAAGGTCACCTGGGCCAGCCAGAATCTGCCCTCTGACTGGGCAGCTGGTCATTACATCATGGGCCCCATGGATGCCCACGGTCAGGACGGAGGACCTGTGGGTGAGGGCTGCCTTACTGAAGACCTGGGCCCCAGCTCTCACACCGCCAGGCGGCCCTTTAGTGGGGTTAACCTAGAGGGAAGTGAACGTATCTCCCACTCAACTAGAAGCCCACCCAATTTTAGAGCCAGAGGAGACAGACCACTGACTCCTGAGCTCTCCCGTCGCAGAGGGGAAACTGAGGCTCAGAGAGTTGAAGTGGCTTGCCCGAGGCCACACAAATAATTAACAACAGAGTGGAGCCCAAGACCCTGAAATCTAAAAAAAAAAAAAATCCAAAATCTGACGTGAACACGTGATCTCTTCACTACGTCACAGTGGTGTTTTTTCCCTTCTCCCCTGAAATAAAACTCCTTAAAAAAATAAAAAAGTTTAACAGTGACATTAAGAAATGAAAGAGCGCCTTAAAGAGTAAGCTGCAGAGGATGTGGAGATGAGGGAGCCCTGTACGCTGTCGCTGGGAATGTGAGTGGGCACAGCCGCTGTGGGAAGTGGTGCGGAGGATCCTCGGAAAATTAAGAATAGAATTCCCACACGATCCAGCAATACCTCTTCTGGCTATTTACCTGAAAAACTCGAAAACACTTATTAGTAAAGATATCTGCACCCCTATGTCCACTGCAGCATTACTGACAACGGCCAGGACGCGGAAGCGGCCAGGGTCCTTCGGCGGATAGCTGGATCGCGAAGCCGTGGTGCGTGCATACAACGGAGCCCTACTCCGCCACAGAAGGACAAAGCGCCGCCACCCGTGACAACGGGGGTGGGTCCTGACAGTATGGCGCTTATAATAAGGCCAAACACAGACAAGAACTCTGTGATCTCTCTCCCGTGTGGGACAGAAAACAAGAAGCAACAAATGCACAAATGAAACCAGTGCACAAAGAAAGAAACGAAGCAAGCCAGACCCAGATGTAGACTACGGAATGGTGGTTATGAGAGGGAGGAGTGGGGGGAGGCCGGGAGGGAAAGGGGTCAGATATATGGTGACAGAAGATTAGACCACAGGCGGTGAGCACGCAGGGGAGTGGACGGCTGTTATATTATAAGGTTGTACCCCTGAAACTCATAGAATGTTATTAACCAAGGTTAAGACCCAATACACTTAATTTTAAAAGATCAAAAAACCTAGTAGTTCATTACCACTTAACTATGGATTTTAACTATGACCCCAATTGCTTTCCCTTAGGCTTGAGTAAAAGCCTTCTTTCAGCTCTCCCTGACTCCTTATTCCTCAGCTCCACATTTGCAGGGCATGATCTGCGGTCTCTCTGCCTCCTTCCTTCCCTCCCCCACCCTTCCCCTCCCCCACACCTCCCCTTCCTTGCTCCGGATGCTGCTGCTCTGCTGAGAACCTGTGATTCCCGTTCCTCCCAAGTTTCCACCCGTTTCATTAACACCTCCATTACAGATATATTTGCTTTGGCTTGACATTGGCTGATAATTTGAACATAACCCACAACCAATAGCTTTTCAACCAAATAGCTAATAGTTACTACTGAGGAGGGTACGAAGACATGGGAAGTGTCCCTTTTGCCTGTCGGGCAGCAACCGCCACACAGAGCTGGGAGCCCGCGGACGCCGGTTGTGGAGGGTGATGCTGCTGCTCGCCCCTGGCCCCGTCACCCCGTGCCTGAAGGCGGGCAGGCGCCCCTCACTGGCCTCCCCGCCTCCATCCTTGCGTCCAGCCCCACGGTCTGCCCTCAGCGCAGCAGCCAGCTCCGTCTGCCCCCCCCAATGGAAACGGGGGCCCTGTCAGAGTGGAAGCTGGCGTCCTGCACCAGCTGAAGCCCCCCTCTCCCTGTGTGGATTGTCTGACTTCCTTTTCTAGCGGACGTTACTCCGGGCCTCGCCCTCTGGGCTCCACCCACACCGGCCCCCTCGCTGTCCCTCACACACGCCAGACACCCCGCCTGAAGGCCTTGCCACTCCCTAAGTGTCCTTCCCTCCGTCAAGCCTTCGCTCAGACCACACCCTTTCAACGGGGACTGACTGGCATGACACCTACTGCAGGTGTCACCTGCCCCACCCTGCACTCCTGACCCCCTTCGCCTGCTCTGCTTGCCTTTTTGTTCACAGCACTCGCCACCTCCTAACACCCTGCACAACCTACACACTCGTCCTATGTGTTGTCCACTGTCTTCCCAGCCAGCTGTCGGCTCTCTGAGGGCAGGGGTCGAGTGTGTTCCTTCTGTCCCCACGCCCCTAGCACAGCAGCTGGCACAGAGCAGGCACCCAAGAAACAGCCGCTGGACTGGGTGGCTCAAGGGCTCAGGCGCCAGGTGCTGAGCAGGCAGCACCTGTGAGCGCTCCTCTGTACGGCGTCAGTCACAGGCTTGGCAGATGGAACGCAGGTAAGAGACGCCAAGTGCCACCTGCTGACTGGCTTGATCCCCTCCGGACAGTGAAACCGCTACTGTCTGCTTTGGCAGGCGATTCTCAGCCAGTGAAACTCAGCAGGTGAGAGTGGGAGGGGCTGAAAGAGAAGGGGAGGGGCCCTGTGCTTGGAAACAATGAGTCAGGGCACCCATTTTTTTAATAGTACAAATTACAGAAATAAGCATTAAAATATTCTATCTGCTAGCTGGTTCGGGAGGGGAGGAGTAAAGAGGATGGACTAAGAAAGAATTGCAGGTGGACCTGAAAGGAAAGGAGGTTCCGAAATGGAGCGTTCACACTACGGGTAAACAGCGGAGCAATGTCAAAGGAGTGACGAGATACGGTGAGGATTTGGGGCGATGCTCGGTTGACAGCACATTCGAACCTACGCTGGAATACGGCTTGTGAAGGTACGTCTGTGATCGGAGCTGCCGATCCTCTCAAGCCCGTGGGTTCAAGTGCGCTCCCATCGTGGTATTAGCTCCGATTTCATTGGCTCTGACCTCCACCTGCATTGGGGACCCTGGACCCTAGGGAGCTGTACTCCCAGGTATTGCCAGAGACTCTCGGAGGGGTTGCTGTTTTCTTGAATGGGGTGAGCGGAGCCCTCACAGACTGTGGTCACCCAGGCGCTGCTGTCCCTGTAGACCTGTGTGGCCCAGATGGTGGGGGTTGGGCACCGGAGATGCAGCTATTCCAACCTGAGGCGTGTTCCGGTATAAAACACACACCGCGTTTCATGGATTTGTAACAAAACATGGAAAGCATCTCAGTAACTCTTTCTCACGCTGATCGCATGTTGACATGATAACATTTCAGAGATACTGAGTTTGACTACAGTTAGGTTGACACTGAATTATAAGCGCATTTCACTTGGGTTTCTGTTGTGGTGGTGGCTTGTTTTCAATGCCACTGCTAGAAAATCTGAAACTGCATCTGTGTTCACTCTGTGGCTGGCATTCTAGTTCTACCCATGGCCCTGCCAAGGAGGCTGCCATTTCTCTGGGGCTCCCATCTCCATGAAGCCGAATGTCATTGTCACTTCCAATGGGCAGGACCTCTGACTCACCAGTGGGTCCCGTGTGACCTACCAGACAGGACCACCCACCTTCTGTGGTGCCTCCAGCCCCACCCAGGGGTCAACCCCCATAGGAGTGCTCAAGGCCTTATTCGTGCCCTGGGACCGGGTGGGAAAGCGTCTCCCTTCCTCTTCGGGGTCCCCTCCTATGAGAAGGGTCCCAGAGCAGAGAAAGCTGTCTGTGCTCCTAGTGTCAGAAGGTTCCAGAAGCTCTTTCTTGTTTTATTCACTGCCTTCCTCACAGGAAAACATGGAGATGGGCCAGGATCAGATTTTTGTTTTGTTTTCCATATATTATTTACTTTTTGATTTTGCTCTTTACCTTTAAAATGAACTTGACCGCAGTAAACTTTACATACCATCAAATGTATCCATTTTAAGTACATACTTTGATAAGTCCTGACAAATGACAACCTGTGTGACAACACCCTGAGTGAGATGGAGAGCTTCTCTGTCACTCCACCAAGTCCCCTTGCGCCCCGAGCAGACGCGGGGACCAGCTACGAGCTGTATTCAGAAATCTCCCTTCTAACGCTGCCGGGTGCCACCTACCAGGCTCCACGCTCTGTTTCTGTTGGATAACTCTCCCAGAAGACTCCCCTTGTCCCCACTTTTCATGGTGGCAGCTGTCACCAGCTCCTCACACTATTTGAGTCCTGGCTCAGCACAAGCCCCTGCAACAGACTAGAGAGAGTTCGTTTTGTTTTTGTTTAGTGAAATTAATATAATGTAATGTAATATAATATAATGTAATGTAATGTAATATAATATAATATACTTTGGCACATTGTTCAACCTAAGAAGGCTTCAAGGAGGAGGCGTTGCTGTTATCATTGTTTTCTTTAGCAGCACTGAATGAATGACAAGGTAATGCGGGTAATGCTTGAACAACATGGGTTTGAACTGTGCAGGTCCACTTAGATGCGTCTGTTTTTCAACAAATACTGTGAATGTATTTTCTCTTCATTATGACTTTCTTAGTAACATTTTCTTTAGCTTACTTGATTGTAAGTATACAGCAAATAACACATACAACATACAAAAATATGTGTTAACTGTTTATGTTATTGGTAAGGCTTTTTGGTCAGCAGTAGGCGGTTTGTACTAAGTTTTGCAGGAGTCAGAAGTTATACCCGGATTTCTGGCTGTGCAGGGGTTGCTGCCCCAACCCCACCTTGTTCGAGGGTGACAGATTTCGGGGGCAGTAGCGACACTGGGGGACAGTCAGGCCTGCATGATGGAGCCCCTGCAGGCACCTCCAGGCTCAGCCCACACTGTTTACTGCTCCCTGTTGCACTCCAGGCACCAGATTTATTCCAGCTCCACAGCCACACCCCGGGCATGGCTTCCCCGGGGCCTTGGCACGAGCCACTCCCACCGGCTGGAAAGCTCTTTGCCCTCCACCTGCACACCGGCTTCTCTTCCTCCTCCAACCTCGCTGAACGGCAGCACCTCATAGGGGACTCCTCAGACCCCGCAGCCAAGAAGGAGATCCCTCCTGTCACTCATTCGCTTTGTGACATCCCTCCCAACTTACTGCATCACTTGCTTATGCTCTGTCTCCCACATTGGAATGGAACTTTATGAAAGTAGAGACTGTTCGGTATTATAGCGTAGTATTTGTTCACAGTTATCCCTCCTTCCCCTGCATGCGCCATGGCTCATTTGAGAGTGGAATATTCTTCCCTACCTCACTGACTTTCAACTTGGCCTTTCTTGGCTGATGGTATGGTAGTGGAAGTAAAGTTCACTATGTCTAACCAGAAGCTTTAAACATGCTTGCATGGTTGGGCTCAAATTCTTGGAGCTGCTTTTCCCCGCCACAAGCAGAGTTTCCCTAGGCAGCTGTTGTCGCTCCTCCCTGAGGTGTGAAATGAGGACCCGTGAAGCAGGCCTGAACCCGACCCTGAGCCCTGAAGAAGAGCTTGTCCCGTCAACCTGTAGCTCTGTGAGCAAGAAAAACACATGCTAGCTGTTGGCGGCCACTGATATTTTGGGGCAGTTTCTTATGCAGCGTAATTGCAGCCACAGCTGACCATTGCGTAGCCTATATATAAAAGGCATTCAATAAATATGTGTTGAATAATTGAAAGAAACATGTTCCTTGGGAAAGTCAAGAGATAGAGAGTGTAAAAAGTATCCTGGGGACTTTGGAAGTTCAGACCCAGGAAGAAAGAAAGGGGGTAAGTTGTGGGAGGAAAGCAGAACCCAAAGATTCTTCAGGACCAATCTCAGGAAAGAGGTTTATGGCCCAGAGAGAATTTGGAACTTGGTCCTTAAAGCCGCGTTAGCATTCCAGGCATCCTGTCCAGAGCTTCGGACGGAGGAGGCATTTTTCAAATGTAGAAAATTGACTAGAAGTGAGGCAGGAATCGCGATTTCGGCTGAGGACCTATGAAGCACAGACCCAGGGAACCGAGTGGAGACCTAAACCAGCGAAGAAGAGCCAGGCACCCGCTGCCGAACGAGGATGATTTCCCGCACCGTTCTGCTCAGGTGTCCTCGCCACGACTCTGCGGAGGGAACAGTGGAAGGGCATGGGTGGGGTGACACATCAGTTCAAGGTTGGGACCGAGGAGCATCACCTTGTTCCACTGCCAGCAACGACCCCACGGAGAGGGCTGTGGGGCACGCACCAGGAACCTGAATGCAGGATCCCCTGTGCTGTGCATCTCAAACCACCTCTTAAACAGGGCAAGTTACTGAGTTGAACCAAACGCTCAACTGTATCAACTCAAACCCAGACATGGTCCGATTACTTGGAAGCAAGTCTCTACCGCTGCAATGCCGTTCTGACCACCCTCCCCCACCCCAAACAGCACTCAGGCTGGTTCAGGGCATTTCATGGATTCGTCGCTGACTGTCCCTTCTGCGGGCAGCGTGGTGCCAGGCGGGTGTGGGAGGGACACGTTTCCCCCTAAGAGGGGCTGTTCCCGCGGCTGCTGCTCTCCTGAGCTCCTGCCGGCCCACCTGCGGCTCACTGGATGGGTTCCTCCGCCAGCAGCGTGGGCCCGTGTTCCCAGGAAAGGCTGCGGCTTGGGAAAGTGAAGCACATAGGTACTGTGTCACTTTTCTAGGCTTTGCAGAGCCCGGGATCCTCAGGGACCTGACATGGGCTTCCACTCTTCTCATTTCTATCCTTTCCCCGTCAACTCTTCCTCCGCCCCCATCATGACCCATTCTCCTTGTCAGAGGCCTGTAGGGAGGGAGGCCATGCTGACGGCGAGCATCGAGGCTCCAGCAGAAATTTCAGCGGGTCGTTTGCCAACTTTTAGGCATCTTTCTACAGAGAGAGTTCTGTCGTCACGAAGGCTCCGTCTGGTTTGAGAGGGCAAGGCAGTGCTCAGGTGATGCTGCTGAACATGAGCCTCTGTGGTCCTGTCTCAGGTGCGGAATGGGCCAAAGTCTAGAATCAGAGCCGTCCAATAGCCTGGGGAAGGCCCGGGAGGAAGAAAATCAGAGGCTCGACGGCCTGCCCCGTTGGCTGAATGTTGGCGTCTACAGGCAGGTGGAGTCAGCTTGGGGAAACGGGGTCCTGCGTGTCTCAGCTCTCCCGATGGCTGCACACCTCCTCCTGGGTGGAGCTTCAGGCTGTGGGCGGAAAACCCCGGGAGACTCAGCACACCAGGCTGAGCGGCCCTACTGGAATCTAAAGCAAGGTCCAGGCACCAGCATCCACCCCTGCCCCCTGCCCCCTGCCTGGTCCCTCTGCAGTGCTTGGAAGGGATGTCCTGCATGACCAGGGCCCTGCACAGAAGGGTGACACAGAAGACTGGGAGCAAGATGGCACTGCCAGGGACAGCCAGGACTGCGAGGGGGCCTGCTGTTCTCCATGGCAATAGTAGGGATTGAGGAAGCGGCACAGACAGGTTATTGGCTGGGAAGAAGTGGGAAGCAGTGATCTGAGCTTCTGGGAACCCCGCCTACCGGCTGGTCGTTTTCCTGGGCTGCCATGTAGACGTTGCCACGTTTTGCCAAGGAGGCAATGAGCAACCTAGGCAGAAGATAATTCACTCATTCATTCTCTCTCTCCCTCTCTCCCTCTTTCTCTCCTGCTGAGCTTCCTACTGTAGGCAGAAGGGGGATGCTATCTACGGAGTATTGGTTCACTGTGTCCTGGCTATGGGCCAAATTCTTGGTGGGACTTCAGCTGTTGGTCCTCAAGAAACTGAAACAGAGCAGACTGGAGGTGGAAAAACACCACAGCTGAGTACATTTTGAAGGACAGTGAAAAAAGACCTTGGCCCCAAATCAGATTGTTCCTGATCTAAAATTAAAAGCGACTTAAGCCTGAACATACGAGAAGAACGGCAGATAATGGTTGAGAGGGTAGGAAGAGTGATTGCTTTTCTTTTCACCTCGTGGCTGGGAGCAGACATTTCCAAGATTTCTCTGGACAGGATTTATTTACTGTCTTAAAAAAAAAGTTGCACTTTGCATGAAGATTTGCAAATGCCAGGCAGGCACACGGCATGCTGGGTGCCCAGCCAAACCTCTTGTGGTTAGCCTTGAAATGAGATCATTTCACAGTAAGAAGGAGGTCAGGTTGCAAAGAGGAGAATTCATTTGGCTGCATCAATATGTAGGCTACAGCAAAACACAGGACAAAATTTTGTTTGCCCTTCCATAGAGCAGACCCTGGATATGAACTTGAACTCCTGATGTATCTACTTCCATATCCTGCATTCTCTCCCATCTGCTTTACCTTCCAGCCTCTTCTTAGAATATGATTGGAATTTCATTTTGCAAGGCAGGTGGATCATGAGGAACTTCCAAAAGTACCTAATTCACTCTCCTGAATTCAAAATGTACCCCTATGAGAGGGTCACCTGTATCTCCTCTAAATTATCCTCTCTTTGCCCAGACAATGTGAAAAATGAGGGCTTTTCCTTTCCCCAGCCAACCAAACTATCAGAGGAGGAGCCTTGTTCCCCCTTCCCCCCAATTTGATCCAATCGGGAGTTAGTGAGCACCAGCTACCGGCCCAGGCAGAGCCAAGTGTCCCAGAGCTCACGCGGCCTAAACACATTTGTTGGAGAGACAAGTCGATATGACATGATTAGAGAGCAATGCAAGATGGGAATGAGTGGGAATCTAGTTGAGCCAGACCCCAGTGGGGCAGGACACGGAGAAGGGGCTCCGTGGCCAGGCTCATTGGGGAGTCTCGGTGCAGAGGCAGAACTCAGCATGGGGTCGTTTCCTTTCCATCTCCACTGACACTGCTTTCTATTTTTTCTTCGATAAAATTCTTCCCAGCAACTTGCCCGAGGAATCTCACTCACCGCAAACATTGGGCTCCCTGAGGTATACCAGAAGGCTGTGCTGATGCAGCTAAAAATGCCTGGGTTCTTGTTCTTCCATAGGGCAAAGTTAGTGAGGGCGGCCCTTGCAGGCCAGAGAACTAAGCATAGCACCCCGCCAAGTGAAGGGGCTTTGTTAGGCATCTGGCAGCCCAGGGGTTAAGTGTCAGCTGTTACTTCAGCTGGGATAACAGGTGGAAGTCCCCCGAGCCTCACTTCATCCACTGTGAAATGGGGATAATGATAGCCCCTGTTTCCTAGGTCTGGGGCGAGGACTAAACACAGTGAGTATTTGATGTGCATGTGTAAAATTAGTACCTGACACAGTAGGTGCTCAATATCTTACTCATGGTTGTTATTTCTCTTCCTTTTGGAAACCTAAAATGCAAGTCCTTTAGGACCAGGGTGTCCTAGCATCCAAAACATAAACAAACAAGAAATAGGATGTCAAGAGCTGATAGACGGAACGCACCTGTTGAGGGTCACCCCAAACCATCTGGCTTCCCTGTTCGTGTGGGTCCTCCCCGGGGGGATTATTGTCTGGCTCTTTCTCCAGACAGGACAGAGGGATGTGATCCCCTCCAGTTCACCCCTACTTGTTAATTCTCGCTTCTTTGGGGAAAAGGCACTAAAATAAACCATAAAGTGTATCCCCTTCCCTCTGGTTGGTTGGTTTGTTTGTTTGAAAGCAAAAACGAAGAGACAGGCTCAGAGCACATTTCGGATCCATAAAAGACAAATTAATTATCCCCAAGCGGAAGCTGACCTTTAGCTGGCCCCAGCCTCAGCGCCCGAGCCACAGCTGCACCTGCTTTGAAGATGACAATATCACTTGCTAAATACTAATAATTAGTCACCCAAGCAGGATAACGAATGCAGAGCAAAGCGAACCTGCAATTACTGCACTTGGGTGCATCCCCTGCACCCTTGGAGGGCCTATTACCCCAGCGCGTCACCATAATTGGACTGACATCCTCCATTCTTTGAAAGTGTCACTGTCCCCCTTCCCTGCCCCTCACACCCCAAGCCTGTGGCCCATCTGCACGGTGACTAGGGCTGGCTGAAGACGTCAAAGCTGTGTGTCCTCTGAGAATGCAGGGGCTTACCAGATGGCCCGTGTGCAGGCCACGCATGTGCACAGAAGATTCTGGGATGAAGGTCTCTGGTGCCCCCACCCCCACTTCTCCCTCCCTCAGCTCCATTCTTCTGGACAGAACATGCAGCATGCGAGTGGCTACGCTGACCGAGAGTAAAATGCCCCGTTTGCACCTCTGGAATTCTAGCTCTTCCTGGGGGCCACCCAAGCCACTTATCCTCTGCTCAGCAGGTGGGTGGCCTGATTAATGGGGGCTGCTTGAGGAAGGGTGCTCCCCAACTTACAATAATAAGCCAGGACAGCTATGCATGGAGCTGCGCCCCTGAAAATGAGGAGCGGGTGGCCTTGGGCTCCTGAGGGGCAAGGGGGGCAGGGCTTAGATAGGAGTGGGCTGAGGCAGCACAGGGCTCAGGCTACAGCTGCCACCAGTCAAGGGAGCTTAGCCCTGGTGGCAGGCACTGCTCCCTCCGGTGGCCTCCGCCCTGGCCCTGCTGCCTCAGTACCATTTTTTATGGGGTGATCAGTATTGTATCGATCGCAAGAATGCTGCTGAGTACCAGCGTCAGCTTCGTGTTGGCATGGAAGCAGGTTTCTGCCGCTGACCTTTCCAAAGCAAAGATCAGTTTTTTTTATTTTTCTGCCCCCCCACCTCCTTTCCATCTGTTTTCTTTCCTCATTGAGCAGCAAGAACCTTTTTCTTACATGTTACTGCAAACTTCCAAGGGAAGAGGACTTGGTGTCTAGCTGTGCTCCCACACTCTGGGGAGTCCAGACATCAGGGATGTGTCCGGGTCTTCTCCTGTCCCACCCTCGGCTCAAAGGGCTGTAGCAAGAAAGGGCCAGGGGTGGTGACTGACTCAGGGAGGGGGCCGAGCTGGCTGAGAACTGGGCACAGGGATGTGGTGGGAAGGAATCCTGTGTCTAGCTTCCTATCCAGGGACTCGGTTTTGTTCAAGTCCCAGGGCAGGGTGGGGAGAGGGGGGGCACTATTCACACTGTATTTGGTGTGAATGGTTCCTCCTGGGACTTCAGAGAGGACCCAGCACATGGGACCCCTGCAGTTGGGCAAAGTGGCAGCCCAGATGATTGTGTCTCTCCTCTCTCTCCCTCTCTCTCTCTCTCTCTCTCTCTCTCTCTCTCTCTCTCACACACACACACACACACACACACTGTGCCTCTGTCTTCTCCTGGAGCTTCTCTGGACCTTATGGGCCCCAGGCTCTCTACAGCTCATGCATGAAATGGTCCACAGGGACAACTTCTGCCCTCATAAGCAGCATGGTGTACCCTCCCCAAACCCATCACAAGCACACACACAGACGTGCTCCCTGGTTACCTCTGCCATTCCAGCTTTACTCCCATGTGTACCAGGGTTCCAGAAGCAGGGCACTGTGGAGTCTGGGTGGGTACTGCCTTGTGGCTGGTACCATGTTATGTTAGCAGATGTTACTGTATTATGCTAGTTGATGTTATTAGGTTATATTAGTGGATGCTATTACGTTGTGTTAGCAGATGTTACTGTGTTATGTTAGCGATGTTACTGCATTGTATTAGTGCATGTTGCTAGGTTCTACTAGTGGATGTTGCTATGTTACCATAGTATGCTACTACACTCAATAGTGGATGTTACAACGTTACTATGGTATGTTACTATACTCCACAGTGGATGATACTCCCTTAGTGGATGAATGGAGTCAGTATTCAATCTCCTGAACTCTACAATCCAGTAAAAGGGGGGATTTATTCTTCACTCATCAGATGTCTTGTCCTCGATATTTGCATCAGCCACAGAGACTCAACAAGCTACACATGCACTCCCAACAAGACAAATACAGCCACCAACACAGAAAGGTAGGTGACACCCACAGGCACACAGGCATGCCCACGGCACAGACAGACCCAGGCAACACCAGAAAGCCCACATCGGGGTCACACAAAACACACCCACGTGTACATCAACATATTCACCCAAAAGGTGGCTACAGAGACCCATCCACACGTACAGTGTTCTTGGGCTATAAATGTGACCTGGAATGTGCCAAAATTAAGTCTATTCCATTACTTTATGGCCATAAGTTGGGGGCTAAGCTCTGTGGTAAGCATTCCTTGCTGGGTGGCTGACCATTCGTTGCTAGGAGTATGCAGGGCCGGTGGAATGCTTTTGTAGTGTGATTTGTAGGGCTTTCCTGACTCCCCACAGGGCCCCCATTCCCTGCCCTTATCTGCCCATCACATTCCCTCACAGGGGCCAAGGGCTTCAGCCTCTCCCTGTGCACAGCTGCTCACAGCTGCAAGCTCCAGAGGCCGGGGGGTCCAGGCAGTATTTCCTG
The DNA here is from genome assembly GCF_022682495.2 of Desmodus rotundus. Taxonomy (NCBI): domain Eukaryota; kingdom Metazoa; phylum Chordata; class Mammalia; order Chiroptera; family Phyllostomidae; genus Desmodus; species Desmodus rotundus. Next base: position 62,234,385 of record NC_071398.1, read on the forward strand.
TTGCCCAGAAGTATGTTCTGGACTTTCAGGGAGGAGCTGGGTCCAGGTGCTCTGATTCTGCTGCCAGATAATGAAGGTAGAATCCCGCTCCCAGCTGCAGAAGGTGATTCATTGCAGCCGAAAGGGAGAAGTGCTTGGAACGGAGGCACTGGTGTTGGAGGCGAAGAGACAGCCCAGCGTCTCCAAGTGGGATCTGACGTCACTGAGCCTAGTTGCTTTGTCTCCAGCTTGTCCCTAAGTCGGCCTTGGCAGCAAGAGACTAGGCTCCAAAGATGGGTTCCTCGGAGCTACCGGAGGGTTGTCTGGATGTGACAAGCCCAGGCTGAAGATGCGGCCAGTGTGGCCCGGGTCACTGGTTGGGGGGGGAGAAAGGGGAGGTTCAGGGGAGAGACAGCTGTTATTTAAAAATTCCTGCTCATATTTCTGCTTTGATTCCGACTGTTTAGCCTGAAGTAGAGAGAAGCTAGGCTCCAGAATGGAAGCAAACCCCCCGGGCAGGGGGCTGCTGAGGGGAGAAACAGGGACACCCCTAAAGAGCAGGCAGGTCTGGTGAGAGGCTCAGGAATCCATCCCCAGGGCGGAGAACGTGTGCGGCCTGCCACCTCCCGACAGCCTCCGCGGCACCGAGAGACAAATGATCCCCATTAATTCCATCAGGTAATGAGCCAGTTGGTGCCATCATTAATTATACTAATTAAAACACACTGGCCTTTGAGGTTGGCACACACTTCCGAGCCATTTCTATTTCACTTCTCTCTGTCGCTGCCTCGGCTGACTAGTTGGCCGACACAGGCCCAGGGATCCTGCGGAAAGAAGCCAGCAAACCCGAAGTCTTTATCTTCTTCCTCGCTCATTCACTCATTCACTCATTCATTCATTCAACAAATAAGGAATGACCACCTACTGCGCTGGGTGCTGGGACCCAGAGATAAGACCTGGGACTTCCCATGGAGTCAGAGAGACAGACGAGACACCCAGCTAACACAAGCACTAAGCAGCCTCTTCTGCTGACGCACACTTAACGTTTTCACAAAGCTCATCTCATTTCATCCTCAGACCCTTCAAGGGAGGCACGCTCTCCCCCACTTTGCTAATAAGAAAACCGAAGCTCGCTACCCAAGGAGTCCACTTTTTATTTTTTAAATCATTACCGAAGGATCTGGGATTTTTTAATTGATTTTTTAAAGAGAGAGGAGGGAGAGAGAGAGAGAGACATCAATGTGAGAGAGAAACACTGAACGGTTGCCTCCCATAGGTGCCCCACTGGGGGATCAAAACTGCAACCTAGGTATGTGCTCTGACTGGGAATCAAACCTGCAACCTCTTGATTGTACGAGATGATGCTCCAAGCAACTGAGCGACCTGGTCAGGGCTTGAGTCCACATTTTGACCCCAGGTTCCTCCCTTCCCAGCCAGGAAAGCAGATGAAGATGTCCGTAGCTAATTCTGACCAGTCTCAGGAAAGGCTTGTCCACACGGGTGACACGTGACTTGAGCTGCATGAAGCAGACCGGCATTTCAGGGTGAGGGTGACGGGGATGTGCACAGTCCCCGAGCCACCTCACCTGGTCGCCTGTGTGGCAGCTGACACAGAGAAATGACTTTGTGAGGCCGAATGGAGGTCAATTTAAAACATCCTAAAATCCCAAAAGGTAAAAGACAAGATTCTGGACTATTTCGTGGAGGCCGAATGGAAAAATCAGTCTGGGTTTGGCAAGGCCAGATGCTGTTTACCCTCCCCGCCCCGACACGCCGCCAGGGCTGTCGGTGTCTCGGGGTTTCACTGTTCAGACCTCTCCTTCCCTCGTCCATTCCATCGCCCTGCGCGCCGCTCTTCCGTCAACCAGACACGCCTTCCCCGTCTAAACACTTGCTTCCGGGCCCCTCTCTCTGTCGGCGACTTGTCTCCTTCACCCCCCCCCGGGCTGCAGCCGGTGCGGCGTTCTGGCCCAGCTCCAGGCCTGCCCCGTGCCACCTCCCCGGGTGTTTGCCAGCCCCGCTCTGCCACCCCCAGGGTTCAAAAAGGCCTCCAGCCTCGCTCTGCCCAGGGGTGGGGACGGGGAGAGCATGAATGTTTGTGTGCTGCAGGGGAAAGTCGCTGCTTTGAGCAGCAGCCCTTGCATGCAGTTGTCCCCCCAACTTCTGTCCTTACCCCTACAGCACCCATGTCGCCTCCTCGCTTCTTGAGAGAGCTGGACACACGGCCTGTCCTGCCCTCTGGAGCCCCGCCCACACCGGTGTCACTCAGACGGAGCACAGCGTCGGCTCAGGCACGTTTTTCTAATAAAGCAGGATCTCGGACACCAGGGCCGTTGTTTCACAGGGCGGGCTGCGTGACGAGGCGCACGGGCGCGGTCCTGAGCAGGGCATTTATATTTAATGGTGCCCCCGAGCCTCCTGGAGTCAAGTCTTCCCACCCTCAGCCACCACTGCCACCAGATGCACGTCTGCTTAATTACAATTCATCAAGTGCTCGCCTATTAATAAAGCCTAATTAATCCAGTCATGCCACCCTGCGACGCCGGCAGGGAGGCAGCAGCCCTGCGCAGAAAGGGGTTAAAAGAGGCCTTGGCCCACTTCTATCTGCCCTCCCCCAGCGGCCTTGGGAGGCCGCCCCTCACAGTCTGCCTGGTGCCTGGCACCGGCCCTGTGCCCTGCACCCACAGCCTCCGGTACTGTGCCCTGTCTGCCTCCCCCGAAGGACTGGAAGCCTCTCTGAGGACAGCGTTGTGTTTACTGACCTTTGTAACCATCCAGCCCTCCCTCCTCCAGCCCACCCCCATCCCAACCCACCAGCTCAGGCTTAGGAGGGCCTTGGGCAGGCAGGTGGGTGCAAGTGTGGTGGGGGCAGGGGAGCTGAGGGTGAGGGCGGGCCTGACGACGCCCTCCTGCGCACAGTTGAGGGGAGCAGGGTGGGGTGGTGGAGGAGGCACTGGCCGAAAGCCCCCTGGATCTGGACGGCAGGCTCAGCACTGCCCTCTCCTAGCTGGGTGGCTTGCGTGGGACAAGGTCCTTACCCTGTCTGTGTCCCCATGTCCTTGTTGTAAATGAGGATAGCCGTGCCTGCGTGGTAGGTGGTTGTGAGGATTACATAAAGTAACTTTTTCCAAAAAAAAAAGAAAGGAAGGGTTGACTACATGCAGAGAAAAATCTCTGTTGTAAGGATTCAGTTGAACACATTTTCATAAATTGAACGCACTTCTGCAACCAGCATCCTGAATAAGAACCAAATACCACATCCAGAAGGACTTTTTTGGGCTCTCTGTCAACAAAGGAGCCTCTGTGCAGGGCTCAGCAAAGTGCCTGGTGCTCACGGATGATGCTTAATGACTACTGCTGCCATTACCTCTCCCGTGTTTCCTCACACGCCAATCCTACCACCGCCACCGCAGACCTGACGGCCACAGCCAGCAGCACCCTGTGGCGAGCGCCCTCAGGAGTGTCTGCTGCTGTCTCATGGGCCTGCCCTCCATCAGAGCTGGCACTGTCCGACTGCGTGTTGCAGCCGGTGGGGAGGAAGACCCAGGTCCGTGGGGGTCGGGCGCGCTGGCTGTTCCCCAGTGTCGGGGCGGGGGGGGGGGGGGGGGGGACTCACAGACACCCAGAACCGGAAGAAGCCTGAAGCTCCTGCTGTGCGAATGGCACCCTGGCTTTGCAACAGGGGCTGCCAGCCTCGGCCTGCTGTGTGCGTGGTCCTGGGTTGTGCCTAGAGCCACAAAATGTCAGAGCTGGGGAAGCACCTTAGGGACCATTGAGTGACGTGGTTCCCCATTTTAAAGAGGAAAGACCTGAGACTCAGGAAGGGCAGAGACTTGCCCAAAACGCACAGCCGGGGTGGGAGGCAGAAAACACAGGAGCCAGATCTCTGGTCTGCCTTGGGGTCACATTCGCAAGGTAGCAGACGACTCCCCTTGCTGGATGGAGGGATTCACAGCAGGGGCAGATTCAGCGATGCAGCTGGGGAAGGAGTCAGAGGGGGTCTTTCTCATTGTTCAGCACCACACACGACGGAAGGGGCACCCCCTACACCAATGCCCTGCTAACTTCCTGGAGCCCAGTGGTGACCGGAAGCACCTGTCAGGCAGTACCATGAGCCTCAGCAGCCTCTGTGGGGGCCACTCTACCCTGGGCAAAGGCTCACAGCTGGGACCGCTGGTCCACTGGGCTCTCAGAGAGGGGACAGCTCCACACTTCACTCAGCACAATCTCGGGTGCCCACGCAGGGTGCGCGAGGGGTTCTCCAGTTTACCTTTGAACTGCAGAAGAGTAAACTGGGAAGGGGCTGCTTACGCCTGAACTTACTCCCACAAAGTCCAGGCATTCTTTTGGACTCAGAAGGCTTTTGGATTCGAAACTCTAGAAGGGGGGCCCGTGGGGAAGAGCTCCCAGCATTCCATGTGTGTGCCAGGGTGAGGTGGAGTTGGGCGTGATGTAAGAAAGGATGTTCTGCCTGTGAGCGCTGCCCAGAGGTGGGGCAGCTTCTGCCGGGGAACCCCACCACTGGAGGTGCTCACACACAAGCCGTACGGTGGCTCCACAAAGGCCTCGCAGAGGGAAGCCATGACTCGGATAAGTGAGTGGCGTCTGAAACCTTCAACAGTGCTCACCATCGGGACCACACACACATGCAGGATCTCGGCTGGACAAAACTTCAACGGCCACATGGCCTGACCTCCACCCAGCAGAGGACTAGTCTCCACAGTCCCCCTACACTGCCGCACCCCACTTCACCCGCCAGACTGGGCGCCTCCCCAGTGCGGTCACTTACGGAGCAGGCTTTCACATGGGTGTGCTCACCAGAGGACTTCAGACAACCCACTCAACCTCGCGGAACCTGGGCTTCCTCACCTGTATACATGGGAGGATGTCATGCCCACCTCAGGGTCCTGAGGATAGAGGGAGATGTCCAGACCCATCTAGCACTTAGTGGACACTCAGCATTTTCCCCTCCCTTCCTCCCACAGCCTCCCTCTCCCCTTCTCTGCAGCCCCTTTCACAAGGGGCCACTGCACTTTCGGGCACTGCGTCCCCACCTGGCTGTGGGTAATGAGTACTCGGTGCGGACCTGCCTCCCATGGTTCAGGGAGCCCAGCCCTGCCGAGGTGGCCCTGCTGGCTGCTGGATGGCCTCCCCGCCGGCACGCTGTGCCTTGGCGCACATGGTATCTGCCCCTGAGTCTCTTCCCAAAAGATCCCAGCTTTGCCCCCCCCACCACTCTGCCCCCTTCTCCCTGAGCCCCGAGAATGAGTCTGTTTCCACCCAAGCAAAACAGCCCTTCAAATACTTGATGGTGCTCTCAATTCTCCCAAGTCTTCATCCCTCTGAGCAAGTTTAGGCTCCCTCACGGCCTCTGCCCCTCCTTTGCCACTCATTCCTGGAGCCCTACCCAGCAGGCACCCCCAGACAGGCTCCCCCTAACTGCATGTGGTCATTGCCAAGGGCTTAGTCATTCCTTTAGAAAGGTCTGTGTTTTGGCATTACATCAATTTGCCACCCCTCTCCCGACTCCCCAAAAGACATGAAGGGCAAAATCTATTAATGGCCTTGATGCCCATATATCTGTTTTCAAAAGAGTTTTCTGCTTGACCTTTCAAACAGAAAGGCCATCTGTGACCGCATTTGGAAAACTATAAAACCCTGTACAAATGGAAAAGGTTTATTTCAACATTCGGGCTGACATTTGAGACATGATAGGAGAGTGTGGGTGTTAGCTCTGCTATGAAGAGCACAGTTCTAAACACAACCCTCTAAATCAAGGCAGACTGCCTGGAGGAGGAGAAAACAATCAGGGCAGACTGCCTGGCCCCACGTGAAGTGAGCTGTTTGTGTTTCACGATGGCTAAGAGAGTTTCATGTTGGGGGAAAGGCTTCTGTGTCATGCCAAGTGGTTGAAATTCACTTATTGCTCAATAAATCCCATTGGAGGGCCTCACGAATTAATACAGTGATGATCCTCCTGCCTTTTCCATATACATGAGCTCAGTAATAACTGTAATTATTATAAAGTTATAATAAAACACGATGTGTTACGCTGTTAATTCAGTGGCAATAAGGATGAAGTATGGGGACTTCCCGTCTCTGCATTCATCATTTCCCCCCTTAATTATGGAATAATTCCCCAGGCCGAGAAGCGAGAGAAAGAGGCCTCATTCTGCCTTGGCTCCTTCTTTTCTGTGTCCTTGCTTGCTTCAGATGGCCCCAGCCCTCTGTCCTGGTGAAGCAGGGGCAGGGGGCAGGTCTCAGCCAAGGAGCTCCCACCACCCTCAGAGGCTGACTTAGAGATCAAGCGGGGAGAAGGATTTTCCACCCACCCCCTCCATCCACCCCTTTCCACTCCATCTGCCCTTTGGAGCTACCAGTCCTTTCCCTCCCGGGCCACAGCTGATTGGACTAGGGTGGACATCTGAGCCTCAGGGGCCAAATGTTAGGACAGAGGCTGAAGGGATGGGTGTTGGTTTCTGGAACTGAGGATGCTGCAAGGGCAGGGCTGGGGGGTTGGCAGGGGGCAGGGGGCAGCTACTTCCTGCCAAGTGTGCAGCTCAGCAGGGAGAAGAGACACAGGCTCTCTGCGGAGAGTGTCGAGAGCAGCCCTGGGCTCTGGTCCTGCAGTTCCCAGTCCGCCTTCGCGGGTCTTTGGCTGTACTTCTCCGCGGCTGGCGTAAGCCAGGCCAACACACTCCCCTGAATTTTTTATCCAGCGTGGAGTGAGTTCTAGTTTCGCCTCCAGACAATTCTCAGGACCTCACTGAGAGCTGCAGGAGGAGAGGAGCCCCGCCAGCCCTGTTCATCTTTGTTTCAAACGTGCACTCTGAACATTGCGTGGCACATAGAAGGCGCTCAGTGAAACTGATGAATGAATGAATGGGTGGAAGCACTGGCACTGTGACCTGGGAAGGGACAATCTCCCCAAAGCAGGCATTTGTTTCAGTTGGTCTTGAGTCACTGCCCCTCATTAAACCAGAAGAAAGAGCAGACACTCCTTCCAAGAGGGTGTCCCCGGGGTCTGGTGGAGAAAAGCACTCTGGACCAGTGACAGGAAGTTTCCCCCCTTGGGGGCCCTTCCCCCAGGGCCCTGGGCTGCAGGGCAGATCCTTTCTCTGGAGCGGGGCCCCAGCACAGGCCACGACTGCTCGGGGAGAGGACACGAAAGGGCCTTCAGTCCCTTCCCTCTGCCTCCAACTGCACGAGAGTCCAGGTGCATGCCTCATTCATTTGCTCACCAGCGGCATTAGTGCCCTCTGGGCAGGCCCTGGCCGGCTGCCCAGACACAGGGATGGACGCAGCAGACGTAGGCCCTGCCCTTGGGGAACCTACAGCCGAGAGGAGCATCTCTAGACTTTGTCTCCCAAATCTCTGGGGCAAGGGGCCTGGGAGCTAGCTATGCCTGCCCTTCCTGGCAGTTCCTGAGTCTGGCTCCTGAGGCAGGTCAGGCTGGCTTCTCCAAGGAGTGTGGACAGCGAGAGAGGACGCCAGCCAGGGCCTCTCCTTCCACCAGCCTGGCCCAGCCCCGCTGCCTGGTCACTCCAGGCTTTTGGCTTCCTTCCAACAGGGGACCTTCCTACCCGTCAGCCTCTCACGCTCCGAGGGGCAGGATCGGAAAGTCAGTGTCACCAGATGGAGACAGGGAGGGCCCTGGAGGTGGCACTCTGCAGGCTGGTAAGGACATCAGAAGCGAAACTGTGCAAACCCTTCATGGGATGCAGGTGGGAAGACGCTGCTTCTCTGCGTGATAGATTGTCTCCGCGCTTCCGAGGGGGCCACACAGTGGTAATGACCTTGTTCCTCCCTCCTGTCTGCAGAGCTCTCGGGGCCCAGAGGAGTCCTGTACAGGGTCCAAGTTCAGTGTCGGTGAGGCTTCTCAAGGAAGAGGGAGAGACAGCGAATGGGCCTCAGGTCCCGAGTCGAGAGTGAGTATGGAGTGAAGGCTGGGAGAAAACTCCCCGTGGTCCTGAGGGTAAGTGAAAGCCAACTGACCTCGCTCCCTCCTCCTGCGACCCCCTCTCCCTCATGCCCAGCATTGACCTCCCTCCCGCCCTGGCAACCTCCCCAGCACACCCGTCTCCCACCAGGGCATCTCCCTAGACAGCTATTAAGGCCATTCCAGCTCCCTCGTCACCAGCCCCAATCACTTGCCCTCTGAACTTTCTTGCCTGTCCCCCCCCCAGACCCCTCCGACTGCGAGACAGTGAACACGTCAAGGTATTTCCACTTCTGCTCCTGATCTCCCTAACAGTGTGGGAGGAAAACATCACGTTGGCGCAGGCGAGCTCCGTGACACACGAAGCTTGACGTCGTGGGAGGGATGCTGGCGGGCACTTTGGTGAGGAGGTCGCGGGCAGCTTCAGACCCTCGCACTCTTCCCTTCCACACCCCTTCTACTCTGGCTCATGGCCCTTTCCTGCCACGCCTGTCCTCCACCAGTCCCAACCCAGCATCCTTCCTGAGTTCAGGGGATCCCAAACCCTGAACACCTCTGACTGGACCAAGGGTGGTGGTTATCTGTCCCAAGTTGAGATCAAATTAGATACCACCTCCTGAAAATTAAGAACTCAGACCCCAGGGCTCTGAGGAGTCCATGTTGGACCAGCAGAGAGGCGGGTACTTGGAGAGCAGTAGAGGGGGAGACTCTGGTGGCCCTGGAGACACAGCAAGAGCATCCCTGGGAGGCCCTGGCCTTTTCATCTGTGACACTTGCTTGCCTCCCCAAAAGTCCCCACTTGTACTTGAGCTACTCTGAATAGCTAACTGCCCTGAACAAACCAGGACCCAGCAAGCGACCGCACCTCCTAAGTCAGAGGCAAGCTTCTGCTGACTTCAGTCCTCTGGCCTCGAGGCACTCTGGCTCTACCTCCCCCTCGTTCTGTCCTAACCTCATGAGGTCACCCATGACTTTCCTGCTGCCTCCAGCGTGGCCTGTGCTGTTTCTATTCTACTTGCCCCTGCGGAGCAGCCCAGTTTGGTTCGTCCTGCCTCCTTCTCCTGGCTTTCCTCCCTGGCTTCCCCGGCATGACTCCCCACCACCTCAATCAGGCTTTGCCAGCTGGTTGTTCTGCTCCTTGCAGTAGGTCCACATGGTCTTCTCTCTTCTCATCCCGTGCTGCCCTCTCCTGAGGGACCTCGCCTGCCCGCTGACCTCACGTGTCTCTCACCATGAAGAGGCACTGGATCTTTACCTCGGGCCCTCCACCCGGTACTCACCGTCACCCCCTGGATTCTTACAGCACTTCCTCCTTCCCCTGTGCAAATTGGCTTTCCTTTCTCTGTCTCCAGCCTCAGCATCAACAGGTGCCCCGGCATCTGAACCAGAAAACCAGTGCTCGTTTCCTACTTCTCCCCTCCACCCCCACCAGTCACCTCCCATCGGAGTTCTGCAAAATGGTTTCCAACTCAGTTTCCATTTTCACGCCCGATGCCATTGTCCTGGGCCAGCTCACACTGGGCCCTCCCACTGGTCTCCCAGAAGCCAGTCTCTCCTTGGCAATCCCACCTCGGCATAGCTCTCTACTCTCTTCTCAGAATGTGCCCCCATCCCTGACCTGCATGCACACACACACAGAGTTAGCAGCCATGAACTCCAACTCTAACCTCTCCCCACTCCCATTTGCCTGCATTCCCTCTGATGGATCCCACCTCCCAGCCACAGTGGATTCCTTCCTTACCTCCACGCCTTTGTCTGGGTTGCCTCTCAGACTAGAATGTCTCCCACTCCTTTATTCACCTTAAAGCCTCTCCTCACAGGTCCCTCTGCTGGGGAGCCCTCTACCTCCACCTACCTCCTCCCACAGGGGACATGCCAGGGGCGTGCCAGGCCCTTGATCCCTGGAGTCTCTGACCGTCTCCTCTGCCCGCCCGGGAGGCTTCTGCTCTAACTCTTCACAAGACCAGTTTCTCCCCTGGTGTCAGCCCAAGTGTCCCAGCCACCCCGTCTACAGTGGACCCCTGCCCCTCTCCGTCCCCCTGGCAGTTGCTCTCCCACGCTACCTTGTTCATTTCCTTCCTTGCATTTATTTATTTTTAAAAAGATTTTATTTCTTTATTTTTAGAGAGGGGAAGGGAAAGAGAAAGAGAGGGAAATATCAATGTGTGGTTGCCTCTCACATGCTCCCTTCTGGGGACCTGGCCTGCAACCCAGGCATGTGCCCTGACTGGGAATCGAACTGGCAACCCTTTGGTTTGCAGGCCTGCGCTCAATCCACTGAGCCATGCCAGCCAGGGCTCCTTCCTTGCATTTATTACACATGTGATTCTCTTAGGTGGCCACTTAGGCCGTCTGAGAGGTGAACTCCATGACAGAGTTTTCCTGGTGGGCCCTCGGGTGGACCCTGGTGGCCCAGTAGCAGGAGGTGGGGAAGCCAGTCAGTCTTCCCCGCCGTCCCACGTGTATGACAGCCTGGACACCCCGCAGGAAGCTTGGGCGCCAAGGCGCGCTCCCTTGGATTGGCATAGCTGGGCTCTTCTGCCCATCTGCACCAGCCACTGGCTGGGGAGCACATTCAGAAGAGGGTGGCCCTGGGGAAGGCAGCTCTCCGCATCCGAGTATTACAGAGCCGTAGCCCACTTCTGCACTTTGTCCCGAACTTCTTAAATTTCTGGAGCTAAGAATAGACAGAAAAGTACAAAGAAACCCCCTAATTTGGGGGGATAATTAAGACTGTGGTTTCCTTTTTCAGCAATTGTTTGAAGCCCTCTGCTCTGGGCTTCCTTTCAAGGGCCCTGGCTTCACTAGCCTCCTCTTTGGCCTCCAGCCAAGGCAGAGAGAAGACAAACAGGAGCCTGGCGCCCCTCCAGCTCACTGCCCCTCAGGCTGACCCCACCCCCTTCCCTAAGTCAGAGTCCCTGCGGTTTGGAGCCCACGGTTAAGGGGGAGCCCGGGTTCCTGGCTCCCAGAAATTCAACCCCCTCTCTCCCTCCTGGCAGATGGAGTCAGTGAGGATTATACTCAAACTGAGTGTTTCCAGTGCTTATTGGAAAAGGGAGGGAGGAGAAAATCCTCTTTTCTTCCTCCCCACCTTCAAAGCTGATGAGAAATTGGCAACGCGCGTCCAGGGCCTCCCAGCTACCTTCCTCCTTCCTCCTGTCTGCGGCACCCACTGCCTCTCAGCCTAAATCTGTACTTGTAAGGGCCTCTGGACATCTTTCTGGCTACTTCCCAGGCCCCATCTAACCTTGAAGCCTTCAGAGGAGTGTGTCTGATGCTGTCTCAAGGGGCGAGATCACAGACAGGCAGGTGACTTCTCTGAGTCCTGGGCAGGAGGAGAGTGGAGGCAGAGCCCGGCGCAGGACTAAGGCGGGGGGCAGACTGGGCTGCCAGCCTCCCGTGAGGAACGTCCACGTCCCTGGACCTCCTCTGGCTTCCCTGCCATCACAGCCCCCAAAATAGGCCAGTTCTCAGTGGCACTGCCTCTCTCTCACACACGCACATGTGCACACACGCCACGTGCACACCGAAAGCACGGATGCGCAGTGTAGCTTTGTCCCTGATGGTTTGGTAGGGAGACAGAGGGGATGACATGTGCCCCGTGCCCAAACTTCTTGACCATCTCTCTGCTCCATCCCCAAATGTCTTCCCCCTGCAGCAGCTACTTCCTCTCTTGTGCTCTTTTCATCCTCCCTCAAACGCCTCTCCTCAGGGTCCCTCCACGTCCACAGATCTCCTTTCCCCTCCCTACACAAGCCTCTCAGCGTTAGTTGGGACAGCCCACTCAGCGAGGCCCACAGGAGCCAGAGAGACAGCAGCACACAGAGCACACAGAGCCCGGAGCTCGGCCTTGAGGACCTAAACTCATTCCTGGCCACCCAGAGGCAGTGCCCTGGCGCTTGTGGGGGCTGGGGTTCTGGGAGCTCCCCACTCCTTACTGCTCCCCAAGCCCCTGCCTCTTCATCCCAGGGAAGATCTATGAACCTGGAACCAGAAATGCAAGTCTGAGTCTCCGGTCCGCCACCTTTTTCTTTTGGGATCTGAGGTCGCAGGAAGCACTCGGGTATTTCTCCTTGCACACGCACTGACTGCGCCTCAGGAGCCAGTGAGGGACAGGGGGTGAGTCAGCAGGTACCTGCGTGCCTCAGGAGCGGTGCTGAGGCTTCTGCTGGGCTGGGGAGCTGGATGGAGAAGGTGGGGTGGTATGGGGACATAGAGGCCCCTGGAGAGATGAGAGGGTGGGGCCACACCTGATCTCAGCCACACTGCCACATTGGGGACCAGAGATGGGGTTCGTCCCTGGTTGCTCGGTCTGTGAGAGGGAGATAGCTGGATTAGCCTTGGGCCTGCCATCCCAGCGCCTGACTTGAATGCCAATGAGGGCAGGTTGAATCTCTCCTGCAGGCCTGTCGTGGCTCCCATAAGGGCTTGGGAACACGCGAGGCAGTGAGCTGGCCCACGTCAGGCTCTGCTGGTCTGGGCGTGTACCTGCACAGGACACGCTCACTCCCACAGGGCCCAACTTGCCCGGTCCCGTGTGAGAGCTCTCACTCTGCTATCAGAAAGACACCCCGTGGTGGCAAGATCCCCGTCCCCAACAAACAGGAGGTCCCAGGAAACAGAGGGGAGGGCGGCTCTGTGCTGGGTGCCCCTCCTCCAACCCAGCCCCCAGTCTTCCTCTGCCTGGTGCGTCCCTGTCCTCCGGGCTGTAGGCCTCTAGGTCAACACCATTGCTGCTCTGGGCTGCAGGAAGCTGAGGGACAGGGTGGAGCTGGGGGCTTTGGAGGAGCTCTCAGTGGCTGTGCTATGAGTGCCGTTTCCCCATCAGGGTGTTGCCTCTACTTCCCCAGTCCCAGGGGCCATCTGGCTCACTCCTCCCCTACTCTTCAAACCTACCCCCAGTAATGTCAACAACTAGTAAGTCTTTTTTTTTTTTTTTGGAGGGGGGTGAGATGAATAAAAGATCATCCTTTGTAAACGTATGGCTTCAGTGAGTTTCCTGCCCCAGGACATTTGCACGGAGTCTGCTCTTTCACTGTGGAGCTACCAGGGGGTGGGGGGTGGAGGGACATGGTCCCAGGGAACAAATTCCAGATTTCAGGGACAGGAAAGCGAAGGGGTGCCTAGCATTCCTGTGCCAACCTCAGCCTGGGCCCCCACAGCGCCTCTGCAGGCCCTGGTGGGAGGTGCGCCCAGGAGAGCAGCAGAACCAGCCAGGGGGTGGGGGTGGGGCGTGGGGGCCGGGTGGGAAGGGGCGCAGCAGAACTGCGTAGACACCTAGGGGACCAGGTCACGGAGGCCAAACGTTGCTGCAGGAGAAGGAGCCAAGGATGCTGTCCATGGGCCTGATTTCTGGTCCCAGCCGGGCCCTTCTGTGGGTCTTCATTTCTCATTTCAGAAAAGAAGCAGGAAGATCGTTTAGATTGCTCTCCAACCCCGCCATTCTGTAGTGACACAGAAGGGAGCTGAGGCCATCGGGGATGAGCAGGGATCTCTGGGGCAACAGGATGTCCCCTGGAGCAGGACCGGCTGTGAACACTCACGCCCCCGGGAACAGCCACGAGCCAGGCCTGCATGGGCCAGGCCCCTCCAGGCACCGAGACGACCTCCAGGGAGCAGACAAGGCAGGTGATCCGGGTCCCTCTGGCCTCCCTCCACCTGCCTCCTCCCTCCAACAATATCACCGCAGAGGAGCAAGAAATGACATCCTGTGTGACTTTCTTTAGAGGAAATCCCAGGGGATGATAGAAATCAGAGCAGTGGTCACCCAGGCAGTGAGGAGAGGCCTGGGGAGCTTCCTGGGTGCTGGAGGGGTTCCACATCTAGATCTGGGGGGTGGTTACATGGGTGTGTGCCTATCTCCGAGTGCATCGAGCTGCCCACGAAGATCTGTGTACTTCACTGTATATGAAATACACCTCAACAGAAAAGATCGGTACCAGAAGAGAAATGGTTCCAGGCTGGGGAGAGCAGCGCCAGAGACAGAGAGCGGAGTGGGGCAGAGAGGGGAGCAAGAGAGCAGAGTGGGGCAGAGAGGGGAGCGAGGAACCACGAGGACAGAGCTAGAGGGATAAAGAGATGGACCTGAGGTGGCAGCTCCGGGACAACAGAGAGAGTGACAGGGACAGCAGGAGAGGAGGACAAGGCAGGACAGAGTGCCATGCCAGCCCCAGTGGCATGCGAGGGAGGTCACCCCCAAGCGGGGGGAAGTGACAGTAGGGCCTGAGAAGTCAGTTGACCTTAAGATCCTGAAACCATCCCTTCCTCCCCTTGCAGACTGAGAGTCCAAGGGGACATTGGCACATCCTGGGGATGAGCTGAGACACACGAGTTTTTGCCAAGATGCAGGGGCAATGTTGGCGGCCACACAGTGACAGGAGGGTGGGGGTAGGGGAAGGTTCTCTGCCATCCCTACGGCCAGACAGCCCAGGGACCTTCCTCTGGCAGCAGCCCGAGCTGGAGAGGAAGGACTCCCCTCCCGTGGAGTTCTCCCGCACCCGCTGCTCAGCTCACACGTTCCGAGTGTGCAGACGGCTGGGATGCGGTGCGCACCACTTACCGTGGAGCCGACAGTGATGTACAGTGTTAATACTGAGCTCTAAGTGGCTTCTGTATGCTATCCAAAAAATGAGGAGTAAAACTGAGCAAATTCATTTCTTCTTTTAAAAAACGGGTGGTTCATAAAAATGACGATTCCGAGCCCCAAGTCAGAGAAGGGGTCTGACACCAGTGGCCAAGCAGCCGTCTCTCGCGGGCCAAGCAAGCATTTGTCCTCATTCGTCCCGGATGGGTCGGGAAATCCCTGGGGGCCCTGGCAGCCTCCTGAGCCCCCCTGCCTTGCCCACCCAAGTGGAGCCAAACTTGGGGCTCCCTACAGTGCCCCCCATTTTCCTTTTCCCCACTGGCTGAGAGGGAGGCCTGTGGAGCAGGCTGCCTGGGTTAGAATTCTCTCTCCATTACTGACACGCTGTGGGACCATATGCCTTAGCTTTCCCACCTGTAAAATGGGTGATAATCGTATCTACCTCTTTGTTATTATGAGAATTAAATGATTAGTAAAGTACCTAGTTATACACATGCCTAGAACATTATAATACTCCATAAATATTGTTGTGATTTTTACCGTTATGCCTGAGCATGCCCATTTTCCAGACTAATATATGGGCGTAGATAAATAAATCGGCACACACACCCCTAGAAAGAGGGGACAGCGCAATGGAATATTAACAACGAGGGAACTGCGTGAAGGTATGACCGAGGAATTCTGTGCTCCACCTAAAACTGTGCAGCCCGTATAAAATTATTTCAGAACAAACTGTGTTTAAGGCAGGAAAATAAAGAGTATCCTAATCCTCTTTCTCCCCCCAGGCCATCTCAGCTCCTAGAGAACAAGGCTCCGACTTCCACCCGGTTGTTTTCCTGGGAGCAGCGCAGGCGAGCAGGGAGAACTTGACACTGACTTGCTGGTGCGCAGGCCGAGGTGTGCGCAGCGGGCCCTGGCAGGTCCACCCGCCCCCACTTTGCAAGTTGTGAGCTGAGTCGAATGCAACATGATTGATTAATCAGGGATTCCAACTGCCGTCAGAAAACACTACTGGTGTTGCCTTGATTGCCATCAGCAGCGATCGTCTTGGGAAGGAATGAGTCAGCGGTGAGCGGCACAGAATAGCACCGATGTGCTGTTTCAGGGCTGGGCGGGCCCCTCGGCCTTGCACGCGCCTGCTGGCCGCCTGTGCCTGAGAACCAGCTGCCGTTCACTGCGAGGGTCCGGAGAGACTCCTGTTGACTTGGGTCCGAATATATGTTATTCAGGAACCACCGTTGTCAGTTCTGACCCACCGGTGTCTCATTTTTGGTTTTCCAGTAAGCAAAAATACACATCGAGAGCTATACCAGCACCTCACTGTTGAAATTCCCACAGAAATGATTCTGTTACACAGAGATCCTCTGGCTTGTCGTTCCTTTTGTTCCCTTGAAACAATTGTTTACGCAACACAATCCCTTTGTGCTTCTTTCCTAAAGAGCGTAGTGCTGGGCTGCGGCATCTGGGACCCCGACTGGGAGCTGGAGGGAACGTGGAGGTGGTACTGGGCGCTGTGTTCAGTCCAGGCTACAGGCTGGGTCTACACCATGGATCCCAGGGTGCAGCCAAGGAGCAGGGGGCAGGAAGGGCGCTCAGCCACAGCTGCCTCTCCCACCAGAAGAAATGGGGCCTGAGCCAGCAAAGTTTTGCCTTGCTCAGCTATGACCTGAGTCAGAGAACATGGGTCCCCCAAGTCCTCCAGCCCCTGCAGGAATTCTACCAGCACCACCACCACGGGCCCCAGCCTCCACGTACACCCCTCCTGCGATAGGCTCTCCAAAAACTCCTGCTTAAGCTCCTAGTTGAAGCCCCTCAGTGGAGGTCCCCATATTTGCTCCTTCTCTGCCCTCCCCACCGAGTCTCACCCCCTCTTCCCAGTCTCTGCAGACCCACCGGCAGGGCCAGCAAAGAGGCGCACTTCTGAGCTGGCTCCGTGGGGTGGGAGAGGCCCTCGCTGCCCCCCAAGGGGTGCCGTGGCTGTCCTTTCCCTTTGTCTCTTTGAGGGCTCTGTGCTCCGCGCTATAAATAAATTATTCCGCATGCTTATCTGCTCCCCTCTGTCTGCTTTGCGAGTTATTTTTGGGTGACAGGCGTCCTCTGTGTGAGGTGGGGCCTGCATTATTGAAGACCACACAGGGGCTGTCCAGGGAAATAAGGTCAGCGAGCGCATGGTGGCAGCAGGGGCGGGTGTGGGCGCGGTGGGTTCGGACTGGTCTCCCGACTCAGCGGTGTTTACATCCTCGTGTTGAAGCGTCCCAGGCAGACCACAGGCCCTCGGCACAGTCCAAGCCACGCCCCACAGATAACCTTGAGTCCAGCGCGTCTCCTCTGATTTACCCCGCATCCAAAGCACCGCTCCTCAAACAAGCAGCAGGGGGTGCGCAAAGGCCCCAGAGCAGGCGTTGGGGCCCTGGGGCTCCCGTCCAGGCCTGTGACTTCCTGGCGGGGTGACCTTGAGTGACTCACTACATCTCTGTGTCTCAGCTGGTTTAGCCACGAAATGGGTCTGCGGATCGCTGGCCTGCCTGGTGAGAGGGCCGAAACGTGGGGCTGCCTTCCCCCTCCGCTGGCAGCGAGGGCCACTGAGGTCCCAGAACCACGGCCAGGGCTCAGACCACTCCCCACCTCCCCTTCCTGAGAGGCCCTGGGGGGCAGCGTCCAGGCCTCAGGCAGCTCTACCTTGGAAAAGCAAGCTGTATTCTTTTGACCTTGAATGTCCACTCAAGAAACTCAAAAAGGGGCTCACTTCAGATCCAAACTCAGAGGAGGCTCCAGACCACAGCTGTTCCTAACCAAGATGCCCACCCCCAATCCCTGCCCCTCCTTCCAGAGCCCCAGCCCCACCCCGATGGCCCCCGGCCCCACCCCTCACCCTGGCCTTCCTCTCCAGAGGACCCTCCTCACCTCCCTCCTCAGAGGCTGTTGCTGCCTCTCTCCAGGGCTGCCCGGTGGCTCATCACCTCCACCCAAGTGTCCCTCCCTCACTCTCTGTCTCTCCCTGCAGAGCTTAACCCTGAAGATATTCGGACCTTCAGCTAAGGCATCATCTGCATTTATTAGGTATTTCTGGGTCTAGTTAGAGAGATAGATTCACCCCCTCAAGCGGGTTTTGTACAGCCCAGCACCTTGGTGCCGAGCAGGTCAGGAAAAAGCCCACGGGCCCCAGGAATCGCCCCTCCTATTCTGAAGGATGTCCCTGCCAGGTCATGTCCCCCATGGAACATGGCTGGGCTCGGGCTCCAGGCTGTCCAAGCCTGGACACCAGTTCCCTCCGGGGTCCTGTGCTGCTGCTCGCACAGCCCGGCCGCCGGGTCCCCTGGCAGGACGCCCTGTTCTCAGCCCTCCTGGCTCGTGGCTCCACGTCAACAGCTGTCACCCCACCTTCTCGGCCCCCCTTTCCCCTCACTCCAGCCCAGTTCATCATCCAGACCATCACTGCTTTTCACCCTCCACTGATCTGCAGCAGGTTCCAATTAATAATTGTAAACGGTCACCAATTTTCCTCAAGCCCTAGGCAATAATGGAGATTTGGGTCTAAATTAAAATTTGCTAATTTAGAAGCATTTGCCCATGAACCACTATCCCAGGGCAGGCTTGCACCTCAGGGCCAGCCTCTCCTGGAGGGCTTGACCCTGTGTGTCTGGACCAGCTGGTTTTGCCCCTCAGGGGACACCAGGCGACATCTGGACACACTTTTCAGTTGTCCCTACTTGGTGGGGGATGCTATGGAATTAGCGGGTAGAGGCCAGGGATAATGCTGAATGTCCTACGAGGCTGGGGACCACTCTGCCCACGACAGAGAATGATCTGGCCCCGAGCGTCGACGATGCTGAGGCCACGACACTGCGGATATAGAATATCCCCGGCTTGTGCCCCACAGCCCTGTCCGCGCACAGCCCTGCGCCCTCCAGGGCAGGCCTTGAAGCCTTTGTTTCCAGAGACCTAGACACTTAGAAGAGCAAAACAATCTCCTCAGGCATTCTGGATCTATTTTCTTTGGCCTCTATCGTTTGTTATAATGGATCCAATATTCAAAATTGGGAGATTTTATAACAAAATCAGGATTTATGGCTTGTCCCGGAAAATGGAAGATCTGTTAATACTGGTCCCCCATCCTCCAACGGCAACATTCAGTGGGAGCTGAGTAGCAGCTCCCCATAGCCCTGCACGAGGGGCACTACTTGTCACGTTCACCCCATTCTCCACCACTCCCTATCGTCTCTCTCACATGGAGTACCGGTTGCCATCTAGCACCACATGTGCTCACGGAGGAACACCTGTGTGCCGTGACTCCGTCAGAATGGGAGACGGAAGACAGACTGGGCTGTGCCCAGAGCCTGCACTCACTTTCACTACCCCTGGTGCTCATGGGAATTTGGCCGTGCAATCTCAGCTCCAGTGCCTCCTGTTGGGGCAAGTGACTGAGCCTCGGACCCTCGTGAGTCCACCCTCCCCACCAGGCCCAGCCTGCACACTCACAAGGTGCTGGGAGATGGGTGGACAGTGACTCTGTGCCCTTTGCCCAGGTCCCTGTTTCCTGATGGGAGATGGGGCTCCTCAGGCCTGGGGTTCCCTATGGGTCCACGTCAAACACCCCACCTGGAGCTGCACGAGAGGCAGAGACAGGCCCATGCCCCCTCCTTGCACAGGATTGGCAAACAGTGGCTGCGGGGGGCCCCTGGGCTAACACAGCCTTGCTGCCTGCCCTGCAAACAGTCCCTTTGGAACTTTCTCAGTACATTTACCTACTGTGTCCTGTGACACTGGCAGAGCTGCTGGTTGCGACAGAGAGTACGTGGCCCTTGAAACCTAAAATATTTACTGTCTGGTTCTTCACAGCCGACGTGTGCAGACCCCTCCTAACTGGGCAGAGCCTCCCATCTGTACACACCTGGTATTTACAAAGTGCTTGGGCGACCCTCCCTCCAATCCCCCGAGTGGTTGTGGGCCGGGCAGGGGTCACTGGAGTTACAAACATTTTGAGCACTGGCTGGGTGCCAGGTGGCTGAGCTCTGGTCTTTCACATGCATTTCTTGACAGCAGGCTTGTGAAGTAATTATTTTAACTTTACAGATGATGCAATAGAAGTTCAGAGAGGTCAAGGGCAAGGCCCAAAATCACCCTCATGTCTCTCTGGCTTCCTGCCAGGTGTTTCTGCTCTCCAGCTTGCTCTGGCCCCTCACCATGCCGTGGGGGGAGGTTCAACACCTTGAGGCTTCCGTGGCACCCTGCTGAGTGGCGGCCTTGCCTCCCCTGTCCCTCACGCCCCTGAGTCAACAGGGGTAGAGAACTATCGCATTAAAGGCCAGGCCACTGCAGTTCATTCTTGCCCAATCTCCCCAAATCACCAAAGGCTGGACTCCCCGTGGACTACTGGGCTAATTCCCCCTTGAACCTGACAGCTCCCCACCCTGAACAAGTGCTGCTCGGTGGAAACAGGTGCAGCGAATGCCACACCAAGCTCCCTCCCAGCCCTGATCACTGGTGAGGGCAGAGCCAGAGACCTGGGGTGGGGGTGGGGGGAGCGATTAGAAAGGAGGACAAAGGGAGGGGCCGAGCTGAGAGGAGCACAGCCCAGTGGCCGTGGTGGGGATGAGGGCCAAGGAGTTAGGGCGGACGAAAAGCAGCCGTGTGTTTGATTGCAAGCTGCCCGTGGCCTGTGCAGGGTAACCGATGCAAAGCTTCAGGGAGCTGAGACCCAGCCCGACAGGACAGGCCCCCGGAGCCCACGCACCTGTGTGTGGAACGTGTGCCACATCGGCTCCCTGGGCCTCCAGGTGCAGCCACGTGGGTGTTGGTGCCTGTGTTCCTCACACACGGGGCACGCCAGCCCCACCCCCCGGGACCAGTAGATGGCTCCAGGTGTGGGAGATGGTGTCGGGTACCTGGACAGTGCTGTCCTCCAAACATCCGGACCTGCCACAGAACCTGACGCCCTCCTACCTCCGGAACTTCAGATTCACGTGCTGCCCGATACAGTAGCTGGCACCTGGTCGACACTCAGAACATATTGGCCTGAACACATCCTGTCTACTGGGTGAAATATTTCATAGAGATGCCTGTACATATGTGTACACATGTAGGGATGTATATGTTCTACTAAATGTAAAGTCAAATACAAATGGTATCTATTTTTTGCACTATCATTACCAATGGAGTCAATAAAATTGAGTGCCTGCTGCATTCATTGCTTTCTTCTTTTAAATTGCAAGAATGGGTTGCTGTGAGAGACAAACAGTAAGCTGGACTGATAGGTGCAACAGCCTTGAATTGTGTGGTTGTGAGAGAGCGGGCTGGGAGGGGGTGAGGTGTGGAAGGAGAGAGAGGCCAGGGAGGGGGTGGGGGTGTGGAAGGAGGCTTTGGAGCCCAGGATGGGAAGTTCAGGCTTGGGCTCACAGAGGCACCTGCAGGAAGGGGACCTAGCTGGGAGACAGATGACCTTGGGCATGACCCCGGTCACGACCAAATGCCCAGCTATTCCCCAACATGGACCATGGGCTCCTGACGAAGCAGGTTGCGCACTTTATGTCATGGAATCCTCCCATAGGTTTTGTGACATAGGTTTTGCTGTCCCCATTTTCTAGATAAGGAAACTGAGGCTCAGAGCCATGGGGCTGCAGCCTGCAGGTCACCAGGCCTGGAGGGCGGGGGACGACAGGCTGGGCTTGGTGACGAGATAGGCAGAGAGTAGATGCCTGGGGCCATCCAGCTCCAGGGACAGGAAAGTAAGAGAAGGGGGACAGTGCCAAGCTCTGGGCCTCAGGGTCCCCTCCTGGAGGACAGCCAGGGCCCCCCCTTCCTTAGCAGGAGGCTGCAACCTCCCAGCGTCCACGTGGCTACAGTGGTAGAGTCAGGCCCTCCAAGGAGACGACACCACACAGTGGGGCTGGGATCCAACGACTCCTTACCGATGGGTACGCAGGCCACAAGCTGCTCGTCAGCCCGAGGTGCTCTTGGCCTCTTGAGGACTGTGGAAACCACCTCATTCCCCTTTCCCACAAGGCATTTCTTACCACAGACTTTTTATACCATGATGACAAAGGCCAGGTGAGGCAGGAAGAAGCCTCCTTGCTTCCAAAGACCAATTCTCTCCTCTCTCTGTCTCTGTGTCCGTCTCTGTCTCCCTCCCTCTCCCTCACTGGCCCTGGGGAACCCAACACGATATAAAACAAAATAAAATGTAACAGCTTCATTATCCACCAGAGGAAGATGCTTGAACTGGTCTACTTCGCGTCCTGATGGGCTGTCTCCGAACCACGGGTCCGATACTGCTTTCTGTCTGGATTCGGATGACAGGACGGACTGGCTGTGAGTTAATTAGTTTCTCAGAAAGTTTACTCACTTCTCCCTCCCCTCTCTGAAGGCACAGAACATCTCACACCAAGTCAAATGCCCAGCTTCCAGCCTATGCGGCCAGAATGGAACATGCCCGGCCTGACGTCCCATCACAGCCAATGAGCAGCAAGGTCTCTTCCCCGCCTTCTGCACTCTCGTCACCAGCACCGTTAACAGATTTGTCCACATCCAACAGGTGTGGAAGGTCGCCCCTTAAGTGGACGTGGTCTACAGCTGCTCCCCTTGGCTCCTGGGAGAGGCTAGAGGGAATTGACAGTGAACTTGCCCTTCCCTTTCCTACACTCTTCCATATCCATCAGTGTTTTCAGGGCTTGACAAGGCAGTCACCATGCCCAGGAGGCCACCCTGGATTAGCTACCCATCCATCCTGACCCCAAAGTCGGTGCAAACCCCGGCCCCACCCCAGTTCTCACCACAGGCCCCCGGTGGAGAAAGGCAGGCCCTTTTGCTTTCTGAGGTCAGAGGTGCTCCTCCAGGTCTACGGTTTCTTTTTCCGGTTTGTTTGCTTGACCAGGAAGGTTGTCTTTCTTATTGTTTTTGAGTCGTTTTGCAGGTGCGCATTTTTCCTGCCACAACCATACCACCAATTCCTTTGAGGCCAGAACCACATCTAATTATCTTCAGCTCCCACCCCATCACACGCTCAGCACACAGCCCGCCCTGTCGAAGAGGCGGATGCTCAGAAGTGTCAGCTGCCCCGCAAAGCACGCGGCGCCCCTCCCACAGAGGTCCAGGGTCTGGCTGTGTGCCCAGCTCACTTCATGCCTCTGTTGCCTCCCTTTGCCCATCTATAAAATGGAGATAATAGCGCTGACCTCACTGGGTTCTTGCAAGGATTACGTGGGTTACAACACATAAAGCACCTAGGAGCAGGCCCGATGCCCGGCAAACACCCCACGCCTGTGTACAGAGGTCTGGGACCCATGAGCACATAGCACCTGACCCCCTCACCCGGACCTCTTGCTTGCTTCTGGACACCCCACATCTGGCTTGGCCAGGGAAGGGACTTGACTAGGGAGGATGCAGGGCAGGCTGAGCAGGGCCCCAAAGACTCCTATCTTCCTTGTCCTTCCCAGCGCGACGAAGGCACCTCAGTCACAGACCCAGAATAAGTCCTGGAGGGATCTCGGCCCTCTGACTTGTTCCCAGACTCCCAGCTCAGCTCCCTCCCCACCGGTGGCATTGACGCTTCTATTCCTCCCTCCTCTCTGTGCTCCCGAAACCGATCTGCTGTTCTCCCCAAAGTCCGCCCCTCCCAGGGCCGCTGAAAGCTTCATTAAGGGAAAAGAAAAGAACCATGACTCAGCAATGGTGACCTTGGAACCTGACTGAAATTCTCGACAGATATTTATTGCAAAAAAACCCCACACCACATTTCTCTTTATAGAACACTCTAATCAGGCGAAGCGTGATAAGCAGGGAGGCAGCCATTCAGCAAGCCTGTTAATGCGGCACAATCGTCTCCCGCTGACAGAGGTGGCAGTGCAGGCATGGCCGTTTGTCAGAAATTAAAGTGGAACCGAAACCCATTGACTGCCTGGTGGCGTGGACCACTGTTGTCTCCGCTTAACACAGCCGTCTCCCACACTCCGGGAGGCTGACATATGTAGAGCAGCCCCCCGCCCTGCGCCCGCCGGAATTCAGACCCGTCTCCCTTTCCCGTGCTTTCTCCGCAGCCGAGACACTTGGTTTTTCTGGAGCCACAGGTTGGACGTGGCAGGGACAAGTGGAGAGCGGGTGGGAGTGGGGGCAGGTGAAGAGGAGGGAGACAAGCCTCTCCTGGAGATGCAAAGGAGGCCGGCTCTCCTGCCACCTGCGCTGGCAATAACGTGCCCCTCGATGCCACGGCAGTTTCCACCAAAGCCTCGCTGATGCCCCTTCCTGCAGCGTTTCCGCATCATGAAGGAGAGGTGGTGTTGACAGAAGGGGAGGGACACAGCTCGGTCGGGCCTCAGCAGCGGACACTGACAGTTCGGGGACTTATCAGCGTGCCTCACCGGGCCGGGGATGCAGCTGGCCAAGCAGGAGGGCAGGGCCTGGTCAGCGCTGATGGACACCTGCACCTCAGACACGCATAGGCATCTGCCACTCGGGCCCCCTGAGTCCCAAGCACAGTCCCTGCCTGAGAAACTACAGCAGGCGGCTTGTCTGTTGTCTCATCGCTGGTCGCTGGAACAGTGCCCAGCACACAGTTGGTGCTGGCCAGGGCTTATTTTGTGGCAAAATGAATGACAACTGGACCTAGCAGAATGCTCAGCATTGGCCACTCTCTCCCTGAAGACTCCCCTCTCCTCGAAGCATCGCCCTGGGGTTCTCTCAAACACTCAGAGTCTGTGAGACATTTAAAATCCAGTTTGACTGAATCTGCCCATCTCTCCCCCAGACACAATCAGATTTATGTGTAACTTTTAAGCAGCCCTGTTTCATAAAATAACAGGTTCTTGTACTGAAGTTCTTGACGGAATCCCAACAGTCAGATGCAGAGACAGCACATTGCCCGTGTGCGTCTCCAGGCTGCTGCAGGAGAGAGAGGGGTCCGTTTTCCTGGGGTCCCTCCAGACCCGGAGAAGCAGGGCCAAAGGGAGCGCAGAAGTGTCCGGCAGTCCTGACACCTGACTTTGCCACTTCCTGTCCCGAGCTCTAGTACAGGGCCAAGAAGCCTCCAGAAGCCAAAGGGGAAAACAGGAAGGGGGGGGGGGCTGTCAGCACCTCTCTCCCGGCTGAAGAGTCTGCTAGGGTCGGACCCACTTGTGAAAGCAGATGCCACTGTATCAGTTGCAAACAATTCATTAGCCTAAATGGGCCTGAATGCCAGACCGTCCCGGGTTTCACCAGACAGTTAGTTACAGCACAAAGTTGGAAGGCAGGAAATACAGTTGCTAAGACCAAAGAATATTCTCGTTCACGGTATTTCAGTCGTCCCCCAGTTTCCGAGATGCAGACCCAGGCTTACGGGCGGCGGATGTGAACCCAGAGAGAATCTGCAGGGAGATTTTGCCCCCGCGGCCCTTTCGTCCCCTCCTGCTCCCCAGTACCCTTCCCACGAAGGCCGTAGGAACCCACACTAGCATTTTCTTTACCGTCCGCGGTTGGCTCTGTTGAAGGGAAGCACCTGGGAGGGGTAGCAGAGAAACCCGTTTCAATCTCTTTAGGCCTCGAGGTTAGAGAACCATCTAGATCTCTTGCTGATCCCAAGGAAGAGGACAAAAATCCTGGGCCTGGGAGCCGGGGCGGCAGGGGGGGGGGGGGTCGGGGGCAGGGGGGGGCGCAGCGTTTCCCCATTTGGCTGCATCACCCTAACCCTAACCCGTCACTCCTGCCTAGTGGGTAGGCCCCCCAGAGGAAGAGGGAGAGGGAATGTGAGGGCCAACTGTTTCCTCCTTTTCTGAGAGCTCACAGCGCCCCCCCCCCACTCCCATTCCGGGCTGAAAGTGAAGGGAGACTTAGATGCAGGTCTACAGATGGAGCCCGGGGACTCGGAGCCCTGAGGAAGGTGAGGAAGCGACATGAACCAAGCACCTATTCCGGGCCACGTTCTCCACAAGTGTTCATTCCTGTGACATCCAGAGCTGGCCTGTGCAGGGGCGTTGTTATCTCTGTGTGAGGTGCCTGAAGCTCAGTCGTTGGCTCGAGCCCACCCCCAACAGAGCCAGAGTGCAAACGCAGGCCGCAAGTCCCCTGTCTGCTGCCCTCTCGGACGCGGGCTGCCCTGGAGAGGCCATCCTTGGGAGGCTGAGAAACGCAGGCTTCCTGCTGCTGCACAGGGCCCACGGGGCGTCCACACAGGTCCCGGGGGGCGCTGGGATGCCCACACAGGGGACGGAGCCCTGTCTCGGTCTCTGGCAGCCTGCAGGAGAGTCGCGCTCAGGGTGGGGCTCCGTCTCCCTCCTACGTCGGGATGGGCACGGTGTTACCTCCAAGCTAAGCTGAGGCTTGCTGGCTTGGAAGAGGGTGAGTGAGCCCCCAAGCAGTTGTCCCCGATGAAGAGCCAGCTGTCTGGTTGCATCGTTAATATTCTGTCCTTCTGCACAGAAAGGCAGAGGGCACTCCAGAGGGCACAGGCTCAGGCCGCAGGGTAACATCCTCACACGTCAGCCTGTTTCTGCCCGACTCCCCGGCAGGCAGGGTCCCAGGCACGCCGACTCCCTCCTTTCCGCCTCCAGACAGTCGCTGTGGCTGGAGACCTGCTGGAAGGCCCTCACAGGGCTCCAGGGCCTGCTCAGTTCAAAGCCAGGTTCTCCACAAAGCCTCCCCAGATCCCTAGCAGCTCTCCTTCCCTTGCCCAAATTTGGAAGCAATGGGAGCACGAGAACCTTTTCATTTATTCACTGTGCCCTTGGCTGCATCCCTGGAGCCTGTCCCACCACCAGCACCGCTGTGGTCACAGCTGTCATTGTCACAGCTAACCACTGGCTCTGAGCACAGCCAAGTGCCAAGAAATATCCTAAGCCCCTTAAACATATTCATTCATTTAGCCCCACATTAACCCCATGGGATCGCTCCTATTCTTATCCTCAATTTCCCAACTAGGAAGATTGGGGCTCAGGGACTTATTAAGCCCCTTGCCTGTTATCACTCAGCTAGAAGCAGAAGGAGGAACTAGGAATAAATCACAGGCAGCCTGGCCTGCGTCCACACCCGTGTGCCCAATAATGCCCGAGAAACACTTGAACAGAAGTTTTCAATACTTAAACTTCTTCGGAGCTCCTCTCTGTCCCTTTTATTGTGCGTCCCATGTTCTGTTCTATGACCTCCCTTTGGGGTCTTGCCTTATCCCTTCTTCGAGTCCCCTGGAGGGATAGACTTGTGCTTGAATCACCTCTGTGGTCCACATTGCCTGGGATACAATAGCTGCTCAGTGAACACCTGTTCAGTGAATGGACTAGTCTAGGCTTGGCGGGGAGTCAGAGTGGTGGGTCATGTGAGGGTGGACGGGAGGCTGGGAGGGGCATTCACCCTGTGTCTGCAGAGCTCACGGCTCACCCAGCCTCCACGTGTGAGCACAGGGTGACCCCCCCCCTCCAGGGAATGCAGACCCACTCTCCACAATTGCTTGGAAGGCTTTGGGGCAATTTTTATACAATTAAGTGCTTTGAGAGGATCACGTGGTTCCATCAGACTGGAGTTCAAACATGTCTAGAGGTGCAGTTGGCCTGGGCTTCCCACCATTGAGAGACCCCCTACCCAGTCAAGGCTATTTCCCACATCCCGGGACCTGTCTCGTGCTCCTCAGGCCTGCTGACCTGGTGTAGTCTGCCCACGCAAAAGGATCAGTGAGACAAAACTTGTCTTTTGAGACCCCTGGGAATCTGTCCTGTGTCACCCCCAGCTCTTTCTTGCTCTGCTCCCTACAGACATGGAGAGACACTCTCCCTCCCTAGGCCCCACCCAGGGCTCCCTGGCCCCCTCACACTGTCCTCAGACTTCGGCAATGCCAGGGGTCCCTCTCCAACCCCTCACCACCTTGCACGCGTATTGGTTCTCAAACTCCCCCTGCAGGAGCCAACTCTCTGAAGTCAGCAATAGATCAGCTCACCTTGCTAAAGGTAAGCAGGTGCAAGGGTGCTGCCAGGTGTTAATAGAAGGCCACAGGGTTTGTATTCAGATCTAGCTTATGTGACTCTGCCTGAAGGATTCTCTTAATTTCCTGTGGCCTTTGTTTCCTAAGGCCCAGGTCCTGGGGCGAGAAGGCTCCTGTGCTTTGGACAAACAGAAGGGACACCGTGAAGACACAGAGACAGCCAGGCAGAGACTGGTACCAGAGAGGACACTGTGAGGACGCAGAGACAGTCACAGAGAGGAGGAGGAAGACCAGCTTCCAATAAGACCCCATCTCAGCAAGGGCTTTGTACGTCAGATTGGGTTACATACACATACACTTGAGCCCCAAATGTACCTTCTCTCTGCATTTGGAAAGCCAATGAGGAAGTGTCCCATGAACCCCTATACTCCAAGGCCCCCTCCCTGGGTGGGTGATGACCCATTCCCTCCCATGCCCTGCAGGCTGACCTTCACCATCTCTCTTCCTCCCTCTCCCTCAGTCTCAGGAGTCCAGCAGAGCTCACACATTTCTATCCACAGCTCAGACCTGTCTCTGAGTTCTGGATCTCTGTCCCTGCAATATGATACCTCCTTCTGCAGACCACCACGGCACCTTAGAGTAAACACATTACAAGGTAAAGGCAACGGTTTTCCAAATAACTTGCGCCCCTGTCCCTGGTGCCCCCTTCTCAGGGATGGTGCCACTGTCCTCCACTTGCTCTGTTCAGAGACCTGGGCATCAGCCTTGATCGTCCATGTTTCTTATTCGCCGCGCTCTGACCAGACTGTGCGCCTTCTGTTCTCACCGTTTCTCCACGTCGACTTCCCCCCACCTCCACCGTCTCATCTGGACGCTGTAGCAGCCTTCTCACCGTCCTTTCAATCTGAAGTGCTCTAGAACCTGGGGAGATCTTGCTAAAATGCTACATATGGGCACACCTTGGAATCAAAGTATCTTCAGTGGCTTCCCAGTGCTCTTAGGATCCAATTGTACATTCTGAGCGTGGCCCCCACGCTTTCCTGGCCCTTCCTACTGTGCTGGCGTCCCTGCTCTGCGACTCTGTGCTCCCCCCACTCTGCTCCCTTTGGCTTCTCCACAGTCCGTTCCAGCACCTGCGGTTAGACTGTGAGCTGCGTGAAGACAGAGGCTGTACTTCAATGGTTCTCTGGTGCCTCACCAAGCAGCTGCCCCATAATAGGTGCCTAATACCTGTTCATGGAATTAATGGAAGTGAGATGTGGTGGAGATGAGGCTGCAGCTTTAACAGGGCCCAGCGTGCTTCCCTCGACTTTACTTCCAGCACTATGGCCTTCTGAAGGGCTATCCCAGTGAAAAGAACATAGAAAGTAGATGAATTATGTAAGACCATCTTTTTATGTAATTGTGGAACTAGGAAGAAAGCAAAGATTCTGCAGAGGCCAAAACCAGAGTGAAAGTCAGCATCCTGGGAGGTGAGAGGAGCCTGCAACAGCACACCTGCCCCACCCTGAGGACCGTAAGCCGACGGTGGCTGCTGCGGGCTTAGAAATCAGTAGGTAAAGCCTAGGGCTCAGCCGCGGTGGGCAGCCCGGTGAGAAAGACCGTAAAAAGCCAGATAACAAAGGGCTCTGTCCCCAGTGAAAGGATGAATGGAAAGTAAGACCATTCTCTGGTCTGTCTACTCCAAATCCATAATTCCAGTCTCATCGCGAGAAAAACCCCAGTCAAATCCCAGCAGAGGGACAGTCTACGGAATACTTGGCCAGTGCTCTTCAAAACCACCAAGGTCAGACAGACAAGGTCGGTGTGAGAAGCTGTCCCAGCAGGAGGAAGCTAAGGCTGCAGGATGATGACATGTCATGTGGTGTCCCAGACGGGATCCCGAGACAGAAAAAGGACTTGAGGTAAAACCTAAGGAAATGAAGATGAAATACGGATTTTAGTTACTGATACTACATTAATATTGGTTCATTAATTTTGACAAATGTAATTCCATAGATAAATAAGATGTTAACAACAGGGGAAGCTGGAAACAGTGTATATGAAAACTCTGTTTTATTTTTGGAATTTTTTTGTACATATAGAATCATCCTAAATTTTTTTTAAAATATTTTATTTATTTATTTTTAGAGAGAGGGGAAGGGAAGGAGAAAGAAAGGGAGAGAAACATCAATGTGTGGTCACCTCTCATGCACCCTGTACTAGGGACCTGGCCTACAACCCAGGCATGTGCCCTGACTGGGAATCGAACCAGCAACCCTTCAGTTCTCAGGCCCATGCTCAATCCACTGAGCCACACAAGCCAGGGATAAATTTTTTAATTAAATAAAATAAACCTATTGTACAGAAGGGAACAGCAAAGAAACTTATGTCTTAACTTGAGGTTAGGAGGAGGGAAAAATCTTTCCCCTGAGAGTCAAAACAATTAATTGGAGTTTTTGACCCAAATAATCAAGCAGAAAATTTCATTTCAAGTGGCACTGGGGGCAACTGCTGGCAGACACCAACACAAACTTCCTCTGGAAGAATGCAGCTTTGCCTGAGGCCTCCGAATTTCTTCCGACGAAGTTTTAAGGAACATGAAGAGTGTGCAGATGATGTATTATTCAGTTGTACACTTGAAACCTGTATGGTTTTACGAACCAAGGCCACCCCGATAAATTCAATTTTCAAAATTACAAAACATAGAAGGAAACAGAGTACTGTGAGCAAACAAAGAAATAACATATCAGATCCTACATATTTTATACATTAGCATTCTCAGACATAGAATATAAAATGAGTATGTTTAATATGTTCAAGATATAAAAATAAGTTTGAAAATACTAAGCAAGGACTATAGCAACAAGAAAAATAAAGTACCTAAGAAAAAACCTAACCAAGGAGGTAAAAGACCTGTACTCAGAAAACTACACAACACTGAAGAAAGAAATTAAGGCAGACACAAACAAATGGAAGCATGTACCATGTTCATGGATTAGAAGAATTAACATCATCAAAATGTCCATAATACCCAAAGCAATTCATAGAGTCAATGCAATACCTATTAAAATACCAATCACATATTTCACAGATATAGAACAAGATATTTCAAAAATTTATATGGAACTGTAAACAACCCTGAACAGTCTCAGCAATTTTGAGAAAGAAGAACGAAGTAGGAGCAATCACAATACCTGATATCAAACTATACTATAAAGCCCCTGTAATCAAAACAGCATGGTACTGGCATAAGAACAGACACATAGATCAATGGAACAGAACAAAGAGCCCAGAAATAAACCCATGTCTTTATGGTCAATTAATATTTGACACAGGGGGCGGGAGCATAAAATGGAGTAAAAATAGTCTCTTCAATAAATGGTGTTGTCGAGAACTGGACTGGCACATGCAAAAAAATGAAACCAGACCACCACCTCACACTATACAGCGGAATAATGTCAAAATGGGTAAAAGATTAAATACAGGTCATGATACTATAAAAGTCCTAGCAGGAAACACAGGCAGTAAAGTTTCAAATATCCCATGTAGCAATATTGTTGCCACCGTATCTCGTAGGGCAAGGGAAGTAAAGGAAAAAATAAACAAATGGGATTACATCAAATTAAAAAGTGTCTTCACGGCTAAAGAAACCATCATCAAGATGAAAAGGGAACCGACCATATGGGAGAACACGTGTGCCAAGGCGAGAGCGTTAATGGCTAAGAATTTTCCAGAATTGGTAAAGGACACCAAAGCTCAGTTCCAGGCATTCCACAAATGCCAGGCAGAACGTAGAAAACGAAACGTGCAGAGTGCCTCTGCAAAACACCAAAGACAAAGAGAAAAGAAAAGCCCCACCGGAAGCAGGCGGCTCGGGCCTGTGGAGACAGACATGGAAAGAGCACATCCCCCAGGGGAGGCGTCTACAGGGCTGGCCAGGTTTTGCCCCGGATTTTAATCGGAGTGGTGGCTACATGAGTGTGCTCACTTTGCGACAACTCAGCAGGTGGCACGTTTCGATGGGTGTACTTCAAGGCAAAAAACATGTGTTATACTTGAATATTTTTAAAGTCAGAGAGAAAAACATCACATTGAAAGGCATGGTGACTAGAAGGGTAGCTCGCTTTTCAACAGTACCAGCCAAAGGCAGGAAATGTTTGAATTACATCATCGATGTCCTGCGGGAATGACTTGAAATCCCACATCTAGTGAAATCATCTTTTGAGAATGAGGGTGAAATAACTACATGTTCAGACAAATGATTCTCGCTGGCAGAAATTCTAAACAGGATACATTAGAAGGAGAATGATCCCAGATGGAATGTCTAAGATGAAGAAATACCGTCCTGGAAACATGTGAATAAATCTAAATAACTAGGAACTGAATAAAGCAACCACAATAACGATGTCTCAGTTGTGAATTTACGGGCAGCTGTACCTTAACACACCAGACGAAAACAGCATATTAGCTGGAAAAGGGGGGACGGTGTTAAAACATTCTAAGGCTCTTACATTTGGGGGAAGAGAAAGATACTGATTGATTTTAGAACTGTTAGATTATGTCTGCATGTTAAAATGTCTAGGGTAACCACTAAAAGAACAAGCATATAAAACATCACTTCCAGTCTAGGAGAGGAGCGTGGAAGAAAAGTAACAGACAAAGCACTTCAGTCAACCCAAAAGACAGCTGGAAGGGAGTGAGAATGGGAAAGAGCAAGAGTGGGACAAGTAGGAAGCACAAAGTAAAATGGGAGAAATAAATCTAAATACATCAGCAACTGGAATGAATAGAAATTGATAACCTCTCCCGTGAAAAGACAAAAATTGCCAGGCTAGATTTTTTTAAATTCAAGTCAACGTTGTTTATAAAGTAGGAACCACCAAAAGTGAAAAAATGAAAAAAAGACATGCCAAGCAAGCGCCGACTCCAGAAAGATGGTGTGTCTGTACGAAGATCAAACTGAATCAGCTGTAAAGCAACGCATTAGCTCGATATAAAAAGGATTAAGCACTATACGATGGTAGCTTCAAATCACTGGAAAGATACAAGAATTCTAAGTTTGTATACATTTAACGACATGGCTGTAACTTCTAAATACCATCCAGGGCAACCATAAAAAGAATGAACATAGACAATTTTTAAGAGTAAAGGGAAAAACAGAAGAATGAATCTGTAAAAAGTACTTCAGTCTACTGATGGATACATGTCATTATGCATTTGTCCGAACCCATAGAATATACAACACCGAGGATGAACCATAATGTAACCTGTGGACTTTGGGTGCTTCGGGTGCGCCAGTGTAGGTTCGTCAATGGTAACAGATGTAGCCGTCTAACGGGGGAGGCTATGCATAGTTGGGGACAGGAGGCATGTGGGGAGTCTCTACACCTTCCCCTCAGTATTGCTGTGAACTTTAAACAGCTCTAAAAAAACCCTGTTTAATCTAAATAAATAATAAATAAGGAATAAAAAACCAAAAAATGGCATATATACCTAAATAATAAGTGTAAAAACCAAAACCCACAAGAATAGAATAGCGGGGGGGGACCCTAAAATCAATCTGAAAGATGGCAAGGAGAAAAAAATGAGAAACAGAAAAATAGAAAACACAAAATAAAGTATAATGTATTTAGAAGTAACTATAAATACATTGTATTTAGACATAACTCTAAATATAATGTATTTGGAAATAAATCTAAATACATCGGTAATCACAATACGTACAAAGCTTGAAGGAGTTGCTAGAAGGTATTGACAAATCCATCATCGGGTGTGAGAACCCGACACACTTCTCTAGGTAATTGATGTATCCAGCAGACAAAATGACCAGGGAGGCTTGGACAGCACAATTAAAGGATTGATCTAATGAACGCACACAGAATACTGCACCCAGTCAGTGGGGAAGACACTCTTTTCAAGCACTCATGGACTATTTATAAAAAAAATTGATTAGCTTCCAGGCCATAATAAAGCAAGTCTGAAGAAATATTAGTTTTACATGATCACTTTATCTGGCAATTATGCAAGTTAGAAATTAGTAACAAACATGGAACCAGTGAAAAAGCACACATTTGGACAATGAAAACACATTTCTAAACAATTCATGGATGAATAAAAATCACAATGAAAATAAAAAATTAGAAATGATGGATAACAAGAATACTACAGATCCAAACTTGCAGGATGCAGCTAACGCAGTAGTTAGAATGAAGTCTCTAGTTTTGAAACTTGCACTATCGGTGAGAAAAGACGGACGGTGAATTAGCCGAGGGAAGAACATTAGACCACACCCCCACACACACAGTACAAGGAAAACCGTGATTTCCAGGGGGCCCCTGTACTAGAAAACTGGCATCTGATGTCACCAATGTGCCCTCCCCTCGAGCACGTCCCGGCAGCTCACTGTTCCACACCAGTGCAATGAGGGGCGGGGGGCCCTTTCGAGATGCACAGTGGGCGGCAGAGTCACCAGCCCTGCAGGGGGTGGCCTTCAGGGCTTGGAAAGGAAGGTGCTGGGTGCAC
The DNA here is from genome assembly GCF_022682495.2 of Desmodus rotundus. NCBI lineage: Eukaryota > Metazoa > Chordata > Mammalia > Chiroptera > Phyllostomidae > Desmodus > Desmodus rotundus. The sequence continues at coordinate 62,268,267 of NC_071398.1, forward strand.
CCCCAGCTCTCTCTGACCCTGGCTGGTGAAGCAGTTACAGGGGTATTTGGTGCACCCTCTGGAAAGCGGGCCAAAGCAAGAAAAGAACAGCATTTCTTGAGTCTCTCCTCCCTCTGGTTTTTGAGTTTTTTTGTTTTTTTTTTTTAACTCTGCAACAGGAAAGGCAAAGGGAGTGAGGAGGGAGTCACCGTCCAAAGTGGGTGAGTGTGCACAAGAAACAGAGAGCAGCTTTGGAGTCCCAAGGACAACGACAACCCATTTGAACTCCGTGGAGACCATCTGTCAGGGAAAAGGAAATAAGTCCCCCAACACAAAGAGAAGATGGAAACCCAAACTCCAAGGCCAAGAGCTTTGCAGTTTCTATTGGCCAAAGAGAAGAGACTGGTTCTCCCCCAGGTAGGCCCAGCAGGGGGCAACCTGGGCAGAACCAAAGGAATCTGCCCCTCCCTCTGCGAGGGAGCGGTCGGTACCCCCCTCTTGCACCCATTCTACTAACAAGCCTCTGCAGAATTCATCAAAGTATTTTAAAACCAGTGGAGAAAAATCAGTCCATATGTTTAGACTAGTCATGCGTGCACAACCAAGAAATAAATAAAGTAGGAGGCAGGAGAGAACAAAACAGCAAAATTAACAAAGCTTTGAGTGAGTGTCTAATAAACTTGACATTTTTAAGAGGCACATTGAAATTCCCACCATGTGCTTGTGACAATGACAATAATTGAATGCATGAGATAAAAGTCTATTAAAAATAGTGACAGCAACTAAAGCTGTTGAGAGTTTTAAAATTCAGATTTTTGTTTTAAATTCAAGGTCTGTGGCCTCTCCTCACTTAGCTTATTGCAGCCCTCTGGGTAGGCCCCGGAGCGACCAGCTGGGAAGAGCCCCCCAAACCTCCTGCTGGGGCCTGGACCACAGGGCCCCCTGGTTTGAGGGTGCCCTTCTGTAGGAGAGTTCTCCTGCTTGCGAGGCCCCAAGGCCGTCACCTAGGGCCCCCTCCTCCCATCCGGGACCTGAAGAAAATAGAAAGTCCCTTTCTTTCGTTAGAGTACAGTCTCCGTGACATGAAGTCACCATCGTAAAGCTCATATTCCAGCGGCATTCAGTGCATTCACCGTGGCGTGCGGACACCTGCCACAGCAAGTTCCCAAGTGTTTCACTGCCCCCAAAGCACACCCTGTGCCCACTGAACAGGTGCTGCCCTCCCCCAGCCCCGGGCAACCACCACTCTGCGCTCTGTTCCCATGGATTGACCTACTCTGGCTAGTTCACAGAAATGGAACTATAGAATATGTGGGCTTTCGTGTTTGGCTTCTTTCGCTTCATGTGTTTTTAAGGTTAATCCACACTATCACATGTATCAGTACTTCATTCTTTTTTATGTCTGAGTAATATTACATTGTAAATGCTACAGTTTGTTCATCCATTCATCCTTTCATGGGTCCAATGTCCTTTTGGGAGGTACCCTGGGCTCATATTTTATAAGTGGCTAGGAGATTATGAATGTGATGTAGTGTCAGCTGTATAAGAACAACCATCTAATCAGAAATCCTGGTTCGGAATACTGTGGAACTCCAGCTTTTTAAGTTTAGGAAAGTATGGTTGGCTGGCTGGCTGGCTGGCTGGCTGGCTGGAGAGATGGATGGCTGGATGAGTGGGTGGATGGCTGGATGGATGGGTAAATGGGTGGATGGGTTGATGGCTCAGTGGATGGGAAAGGTGGGTGGATGCGTTTATCAAATGGAAGAGCCCTGAGCTTGCAGTTCAGAAACCCAGACTCCAAGTCCGTCTTTGCTACAGAATAGCTCTGTTGCATACAGTCACTTCATCTCTGTGGGCCTTCGTTCTCTCATGTAAAAAGCTAGGCCCTTAAACCAAATAGTTTCTTGTGATCTCAGGAGATCCCCCTCCTCGCTATTTTCCCGGGATAGAGGGGAACCTGGCTGGCTGTGCTGAAGAACAGGTGGTATCACACAGAGGCAGAAACATAGACGAGCTGATTTAGCAACAGATTCGCCTGACCTGGGTGTTCTGTTAGTGACTCCCAATTTGAGCCGGGTTCATCAAAGGCATTCTTCTCAGTCTCACTGAGCCCCTTGCCCTCCCATACCTGCTCCCTACGGCATCCGGGCCTTCCTCACACACTGCCGTACAACGGCCTTTGCTGTTCTATTTCAGCTGGCTCTACCAGAAGCTGCAGTCTTCCAAATTTATGACTTTCTTCCTCCAGGAGAGCACTTGAACTCCCAAGGCTAGATTTCTGCACAGAAAAGCTGACTCCCTAACAGCCTGAGTTCCCCAGCAGCCAGCCTGGCCCGGGCCCCAGAGCGGACTGTTAGTGGAGGCCATTTCTCCCACCCAATTACTCCCAACATCATGAACTTGGGGGCTATTTTCTCAGCAAATGTGTGTGCAGCAAGTTGCCATGGCAATTAAAGTGATTTGTTGGTGCCGGTGCCCTGAAAACAAAGTGTGAGCCAAGCTGAAAACACCAGAGGTAAGGGAGGGGTAGGGCTGTCAAAGACACTGGAGAGACTTCTTCATGAGAGCTGAGGAGGGAGCTGCTTGCATTATCCTAGGATGGAGATGGCACTGGAGAGAGGGGACAAGGCCACCAGACATTGGACTTGGCCCCACGAGGGAGGCATTCGTTGCCTGGTACGGGGACAAGAAACTCCTGAGGGTCTGCCCACAGTTTTCTCCCCACTAATGAAGATTAAAAGCAGTAATTAAGTGAGGTCCTGCATTAGTGTGCATCTTCCCCAGATCGGGGGCGGTTATGTTGGGCCGGGACCTGGCCTTATGGGTCACCGCAACAGTACCCAGCGGGGGGTGGCAACTGCTTTGGCTTCAGAGGGTCGTCCTGGCAGTGCTCCTCCCTGTGTCCTGCAGCCTGGCTCCTTGTGAGGCGCCCCCAGGATGGGGCAACTCCACTGGGCCACCACGCCACCCACTCACTGAGTCCATTTGGACAGAAGTCCCTTTGCTTAAGGACCAGAGCTGCCTGGATCAGCTGGATCCATGAACACCAGCTCAGCCTAGGATTTCTCATCTTTTAATGGGATTAATCTCATCCGTCTACCCTGGCTGAAAATCCATGTGAAAGCACTTGATGTAATGTTGGACACATGTAGATGCTTAAAAACGTGTGTGTGCTTTCCCTCTTAGGTGATTGCAAGTCCAGAAATCTCTTGCCAGGAAGTGGCTCCTCGGAGGCAGCCCGATGTTGCCTGGATCGCCACCCTGCTGGGTGCCCAGGTGGCAGGGTGGGAGGGTAGGGGGCAGGAGACAGAACAGCAGATTCTACCTGGGATGAGCAGCAGGTTCGTGGTGGGAGGGAAGGGTCTTCCCACCCTTGCACCACCAACATGCTCACCGTCACTCTTTAGAGAATCAGTATGTGATCTTCCTCAAGGCACTTAGCCCCTTGAATGACTTCATGTCAGTGTGTCCCTCCTTCTCCCATAAGACCTGCCTCTCCCTCATCATGGTTTTCAGGCTTTGGACACTGTTGGAGGACTTTCAGGATTTGTGGAAAAGCAGATATGGAGGAAGGGGCCCTTTTCAGAGCCTCAGAAGTTGCACCATCAAGGCACCTTCCTATTGCACTTGCGATCGCAGCCAGCCAGGTGAGGGGACTGTGGGAGGGACTGAGAAGTCGTGAGGAAGGGGCACACGGCCACTCTGCCAGATTCAGCATGGCTCTCGGCCCCTCACCCTCCTAACCTGCTAACCTAGTCTCGACTGTAGGACTGACCCAGGCTTCCCACAAAGACAGGAGGCTGGGTGGGTCTCTGAAAATGTCTCAGATGCCATCAGAGGTTGGGGTCCTGGTCCCAGCGGCAGCTTGTCTGCTGCATGGAAAGAAAATCAGATTGGGCATAAGGAGACCTGAGTTGACAAGCTGTGTGACTTTGGGCACATCACTTTACCTCTCTGGGCTGCTTAATCATCCCTAAAATGAGAAGATTGGTTTGGCTCATCTTTGAGGCATCACATGGATCCAGAGAACCTAGATTCTGCTTTGAGGGGTTCGTCCCTGGAAACATCAACTGTACAATCCTCTCATGCTGGTCGTTCAGTTACTGTCGCCCACGAACTGCCACTCGTTCATTGCAGTGAGTGGGATGGATCCCAGAGTTAGGGAGCTCATTGATTTACTCAACAATTCTTTGTTGGGCATCTCCTCTATGCCAGAGACTCTCCTAGACAACAGAGATGAAATCCTTGCCCACACAGAGCTTACAGTCTAGGGAGGGAGACTAAAAAGAAGCCAGTAAACAGGTAAATGTGACAAGTCTGGCGGTGACAAGTGCTATGAGGACAACTAAAGTAGGCTAAGGGGGTAGGGGTCCTGGGTGTGGGGGACCCTTTCATGCAGGTGGTCAGGGAAGGCCTCTCCGATAAGGAGACATCTGAGTGGAGAGCTGAAGGAAAGAGGAGGCGGGTTTACAGAAAGAAACTAGGTAGGGAAGAAAGATACAAAGAAAAGTTCAAATCCCCTTGCTCAGCAACACCTCAGGCAAGTCGCATTCCTGTCTTCCTTGGGAGGCAAAGCAAGTTTTAGATCTTGCTGCAAACTCACCGTAGGGGCGGTCTGCCTGGGGCCCTCTATTCCCCCCACCCTGTGCTCCCCACAGCCTGGCTCCGGAGGGAGGCCACCTGAGCTGAGTGAGCTAAGTGAAAAGGTGAGGCCTGTCACTTACTGTCAGACAGTCTGAGCTTGAACAAGAAGTGAGCAAGTGACTCAGCCATTCTAAACATATTCTCTCATCTGGATGATAAGGAAATTAATTCCTACTTCCTAGCACAGTTGAGAGGATTGGATGAGCTAATGCATTTCAGGTTTGGGGGGTTCATGCTCCTCTCTCGTACTTCAGGGAGGCTCTCCTGGGTCTCCAAGGTCCTCAGAGAAGGTGAGCACCTTCATCAGAGGGCCCTTATGCTGGGGTTTCCCATTCTCTCTAGACCCACAGGTTTCCTAGGGGTCTGAACCATCTAGCTCTCTCCTCAGCCTGAAGCACCCCCCCCCTCCCCAGCAGCAGTCTCTGCAGTGCCTGAGGCTGGTCCAGCCTCAAGAAACCAGGCAGGGCTCCTACACAGAGCCGAGCTGGGCTCAGCTGCCTGGGAGCCCAGGGTGGGAGGGCACTTGGACCCCAGTTTGGCGTGACCGCCCCACAGCTCACCAGAGCTCCGTGGCTAAGGGCCAGCTAGGGAGGTAGGTACCTACCAGTTGGATGGTACAAGGAGTAGTTTAAAGTTTTATTTTACAAAACAGAATAAATTAAAAATGCATTAGGAATGAGGCCCTTACTTAACTACAGGGTGTGCTAATGGGCTTGGAGCCTGTGCTCCCTCCTCCTTTCGGCTCTTAATGACCGAGCTTTAATGTATTTTATTTCTTGAAAACAATCCCACAAGCGCTCAGTACAGTCGGAAAAACATTTCTAAAATCATTAGGCCGCTGCACAGTAAATATTTATCGCAAGTGAGGCTCCCACCTGCGTGCAGCAAGGCATTGATTTTTCCCCTGCCTTGTTTTGCTCCCTTTGCTTTTCATTTCTCTTCTCTTCTCCCCACTCTCTTCCTCGTCCCCACAGGTCCTACCTGGACACTGGGGCAGGGCTTGGTCAGGCCTTCTCTCAAGAGACATATTCTCGAAGGGAAAAGGGTCTCTGTCAATACTGAGAGCCGGAGGGACAGCCACTCTCCTCCGCCACCTGCTGCAGGGCCCCTTGGTCAGACTTCAGGTGGGTAAGCGGCCCTGCTGCCCGGGGACTCCATTCTCGTCCCTCTGCTGGCACCTGAAACTCTGCCATCAGGACCTCAGGATCACACCGTAGGAAAATTATTAGTCTGGCCATTCAGAGGTCTGGAATCCAGTTCTGGCCCCACTGATAACAGGTGTGACCTTGGGCAAATCACCTCACTACTCTAACCCTCAGAATCGTCATCTCTAAAGTGGCAGTGCTGGTCAAACTGTCCCCCAGCTGATGCTCTGTGATCTCTTCTGCTGAAGAGCTGGACAGCGATCCCACTCTGGCTACCAACTGGCTGCGTCGCCACGGACAAGCTGCTTAACCTGCTGGAGCCTCCTTTGTCTCACCTGTTAAATTCTACATACGTGTGTATAAAATGTCTGAAAAGAGGGCATCGAAACTTTAAATATAGAAAATATGTAGGGCACCCTGCATAGTGTCCAGCAATTGTTAGGGCTCAGCAAAATTCCTTTTTTCTTGCTCGTACCTGTAGCCATCCTTGTCCTCTTTGCTGAGCACACAGGAGCGGAGCCGGACATGCCGGAAAGATCTGGAGATGGTAAATGTCCTGGGGGCAGCCAGGGGTGGTCACAGAGTGGGACGAGGGAGGTGAAGAGAAATTTTCCATCGACATTTTGGCCTAGTCTGGGCTCATGTCCCCAGCTCTGGAGGAGATGCTTGGGCCTCTTGAAATGAGAAAGGGGTCTCCTCTCAGGTGAGAGTTCCCAAGCCCCACCTTCTCCAGTGCACACTCCTGCTGCTTCTGGGATTTAAAGCTGCCTTTTATTTGAATGCCCGTACTTCACAAAGGGCTTTTGCATAGAATTGATCCTCCAAATCTCCTGAGGTGGGTAAAAAGTTTTATAACCCCAACTGACAGATAACTGAAGTCTACACAGGTTTAGCCCGAGGCCACACTGACAGGAAGTGGCAGCGTCAGGTCCAACACCCAGACACACCATTCCACATCTAAAAGGATTAACCAATTTTTTCTCTACTCGCCTCTCTTCGGTGACACATTATGACGGTGAGGCGAATCATCACAAGCATCACGCCAAACAGGATGCGTTCTTAAATATTCTGTGTGTAATGAGCACCGCTGCGGTGTTGATAGAGATTGCCAAGTCTCTTGATCCCTGCCAGCTGCCATTAGCAGAGAGTATCAATATAAATGCTCGGAATTCAGCTGAGCGCCCAGCTAAAGGAAAAATCCTAGGGCCAGGGGCTCTGGCCCTATTCTGAATAGTATATTTCCTTCATTCCATATGGTCCGTGAGCATAGGTCTAACGTAGTGCTGCTGACCAACCAGGGACTGGCTTATCACACATTACCTCAACCCTGCAAGTAGGCAACATCCAGACAACTGTGCCAGGGGGGCAGGAGTGGAAGTGATGGAGTAGATCCACAGATGATGAGGCACTAGCAACCAGCTTCTCCCTGTCTTTCTCTGTATAGAGATTGTCTTCTCCACTTTCTCTTTTAATAAGAGAGCCTGGTCAATAAGATGAAAGTCAAAGTTCTGGGTGAATCTATGAAAACACTTTGAAGGGAGGACTTATCTGCCATGACCCCCACACATTCTTCCGATCTGAAGCAGAAACACAAAGCCTCGAGCTGCAGCATCTGTTTAGCAGCCCCGAAGATGAAAACCACAGGCTCAGAAGCCATATGAGGAAGTAAAAAGGAACCTGGGCCCCAGGCGACATCCCTGAGGAGGTTCGCGGGCCCTGCACTGCCCGCCTCTGCACTTCCACGAGGAAGAAGTGACCTCTGCCAGCCCACAGCCCACGGTGATACTGAACGGATCACGAAGTTCTAGCTTGAGACTACAAGACTGTGACTTCTCTGCTATCTCCTCCTGGCTAAATCCTACTGTTTTTCCAGTAGAAAAAGACAAAGCACGGGTGCCAGGGAGAAAGGGAAAAAAGATGACGCAGGGCAGCTAGGGCATATTCCACTCCTCCCACTCTCACTTACGACGAACACAACACAATCAGGACTTCCAAGCGTTTGGGCCTCTCCCCACTCCCGCTTCTCCAGGAAGTACGGGTCAGTCCCCAGGTGACACAAATGGCACTTCTACAGCTTAATACCAAATTGCCCTAGGGACAGGAGAAAGGAGGGAGGATTAAGAACTCAGTTCCCTTTTTACTTAAAAGATGATCGGAAGGCAAGTATCTCTCCTGCTGACTCTTCAGAAAATCGAGTGATGACCAAACACAGGGCCACTCATCCTTTCTGTGAGCACATGTAGTAACTGCTGCTGTTTTCAGCACCTTGGAGAGCACTCACCCCCCTTTTCTGACTCTTCAGGAGCCTGGACACAAGGGCAAGGAGCTCTGGGCCTTTTTCCTGAGGACTTTTGGCATACTCTGAACTTTTTCTCTGTTCCTGGAAAAGGGGAGCCTCTGGGGCCTGAGTCTAGGGCATCAGTATCCTATGGATTTGCTGAGCCTGTGTGGGGAGACTGCCCAGCCTGGCTCCCACCCAGCCACGCCTGTCGCTCGTGGCAGCTTCGGTCCCCCACAGTCAGAACAGGGAGAGATGGATGAGAAGGCGGAGAACAGTGCCTGACGTACGTAGAAGCTTAATATTGTTGTTGAATAAATGAATAAGCTCTGCACATCTAGAGATCCAGTAATAGTTTTACAGCTTCTGAGGACTAAATACGGTAATCCGTGTAAAGGACTAAATCTTACAAAGGGCAGCATCTAAGATGTGCATAATAACTTTTAGGTATGATCCTAAAAAAACTATATAGAATGTGAACAAAGACATTCATTACTCCATTGTTATAATATAGAAACAGAAACAGTGGAAATGTTTACCGACGTGCTGATCCACACAATGGAATAAACACACCCGTGAAAATATGTTTGCAAAAGAGAATGGTACTGACTGAGACCCCTGCCCTTGGGAACAGTGCAGTGCAAGCAGAGAGAGAGAAGGGCGAACACAACGTAATTAAGTATTAGAGAGGCTAAGCGTGAAGGAGGCCTGATTCTTAATCTTGAGAGACTCCCCTTATGGACAGAAATGACAGAAGTTGAATGATTTAATGGCTTTTCATCATGGAGATATAAAACAAAGTCACCTCTTTAGGGAGCATAATGTTTGTGAAGTGAGTTTATCTACTCTTTATTGCTCCATGGAAGAAGAGATGGGGAAAGTGTAACGGATCCCCACCTTTGAGCTAAAAGAGGGGTTCCCAAGAGAATGGTTTGAAAATGTTGGGGTGAGCCCAAGGAGGGCCTGCCATCTTATTCCTAGGTTCTAGGGGGGGTAGCCAAGTGATTAGGGGCAAGAAATGCCTCCTTGAGTGCCCTCCAGATATTTCCTGAGCCCACAGGCCACATGGTAGGCCATGAAAGGTATATGAGCATGGTAGGTAAGCTGGAGTTGGGGGCAAAAAGGAGTACTGTGGGGATAGGCCTCTCATCATACAGCTTTTGGGTCCCCTGCCCATCCATATGGACCAGACGACAAAGAACTAGAACAGTGGTAATGACCAACAGGAAGGGGGTAAGTTGCCAAGGGCAGTCACATAAGGAGGGCCTTACCCCCTATTTTTCTCCCCTGCACATCCCTCCCCATACAGAAGCAGTTAGTGCAGGGAAGAGAGAGGGAAGGTGTGGGAAAGAGCAGATCACACTCTCTGTCTCCTTGGTTCTGGCCTTTCCAGTCCAAGCTTCGAGCCTAGCCAGTCCCCTGGGGACAAGAGCAGATCTGGGGAAAGTTTTGAATCAATCAGATAAGAGATTGAAAATTTTTTAATGTGAAATACTAGGCCTAATAACCAAGATGAGACAGGTGTAATAACCGAATGGCCGAAAGTTACGGAATCCCCTGAGCCGTCGTCAAGGGTGTCCTCTCCCAGTACGGGAAGGAGCTGGACATGGCACAGTAGTACCCATTCTCGGAAAGTAAAAATACTCCACGTTTACACCCTGGTGAGCTTGACACTTTATAATCAAACTGATCATATCCATGATATAACGTGAAGTGCAAAACTTAGGATATAAAACCATGCACTTGATAGGGTTCTAATTTGTGAAATATGCAACATGCTTAAAGGAAATACACCGTAATATTATTATGTGTAGATGGAATGATGAGTAATTTTAATTTTCTTCTTTATGCCTTCTTTTATTTCCAAAATTTCCTCAGTGGGCGTATATCACTTATGTTGCTTATATAATCAGGAAAAATCGTCTTAAAACCTTTGCTGTGTCTCTCCCCAAGCCCCCCTTTTGGCGCAGGCTCCCCATCTTTCTTGGCATCCCTAGTGCCTGCAGCCCCTTCAAGGACAGAGAGACAAGTAATGTTTGGGGGAGAAATACAGTTTCAGTCTAACCAAGATGCAATTTCAGATGTTGACTGTGTTTGGTGAGATCGTTATCCTGGGGCTGCTGAGTCACAGCATTCCAGGAGCTGAACCAGAGCTCAGAGCTCCACGGTCTTCCCACCGGAGTCTGATCATTTCAAAGAAACCGTGTTCTCAGGCCCAGCTGATCCTTGTGTTGAGTGCAATCGGCCCTCCCAGGGCCAGAGCTGCAGAACAGCCAGTGCTTGTAGCAAGCACATCGTGAGGAGCCTGGTGGGCTTTTGTCCGCATAAATAATCCGCATGGTGTCAACTCTGATTTTCACCCTTTGGTGTAGAAGTGCGCAGGGAACAGGGCTGGAGATACAGGACTTTTCTAAGACACGGTTGCCTGAAGATGAAGCCTCAGTGACCTGGTCCATAGAAAGTCATTACCCTAACCCCTGAACTTCGGTCATCCAGTTCACGAACTTCAGTGAACTTCGGTGCTCGGGTGCAGTTAAAGGGCAAGAGCCACCCAACTGTCACTGACTTCAGTAAGGGAACAGAAGAAAAGGGCACTCATCTAACATAAGACTGTGTTTCTGCTAACAAAGGATTGTGTTTATCTTTAAGCGTTTATTTTCTAGCAACAAAGAACTACGAAGAAGGAAAACTATTAAGATGCCAGAGAGGATTCTTTAAAGGTGTGGGCATGACTGGGCTATCGCCAGGTGCTCTGCCCTAGTCCTGGAAGATCTGGGGGGTTAGAACAAGGGCAGGATGAAGGAAGGACCAGTGGTCACAGAGGCTGAGTCCTCATGGCTTACACGTGGGTGTGAGTGAGCCCAGTGACCTCCATTTGCCCCTTCACAGGCAGGAGCCACCGTTCCAGACAAAATCTGTGATAAACATAGTTAAACAACATGCTCACACATGCTAAGAAAGGCTTTGGTCCCCAAAGCCATCTCTGTCCTGCTTCGGAATGTCCCACTCTTCTAACAGAAATCAAAGCCTTTATTACAGTGGAAGGGGAAGTCTTCACACAACCAAGCCCCCTAAGGAGGAAACACAGCTCCTTAGATTTACATTAAGGTGTCAATGCCCAGTGAAATTTCAGATTCTGTACTAAAAGTGAGTTTCCATGGCAGGTGAAGAGTAGAGGTCAGGAGGTGCATGCCTGAAGGAGAAGACAGGGCCTAGCTGCCAAGAACAGAAAAAGGATGAAGGAGGCACAGGGTAGCAAAATCAAACTGTCTTCGCCCTCTGGCTTGGAATTGGTGTGGTTTCCAGGAGGATACAGAAGCCCCCTAACTCTGTGGGAGGGAAACCAATATAAATGAGACACCCTCTAGATGCGCCTCTTTCACTTCTCAGGATTCGACTCCAGACTTGATCTCTAGAGAGGGCCCCCACTGTGGAAAGGGGATCTGTTAAGGCCCGGGGATGACTGCTGCGTGTGCGTGTGCACGCACATGCGTGTGCCCAGTTGGCTTTTTGGATAGCTTGTTCACCCAGGGTTCCTTTTCCATTGTGCTATCTACATGAGACTGCAGAAGAGTTAGGGGCATCCACCTACACAATAATTGCCAAACCAGCTTCCGTTTGTTTTGTTTTTTAATTGAATTTACTGGGGGGGGTCACTGATTAACAAAATTATACAGGTTTCAGGTGCACAATTCCACAGCACATCATCTGTACCCTGTACTGTGTGTTCACCACCCCAAGTCGAGTCTCCGCCCATCACCACTTATGCTCCTTTTACCCTCCTCTACCTCACCCCACCCACCTTCCCCCCAGCCAGCCCCACACTGTTGTCCTGGTCCGTGAGTTCTTTCTCTTTTTTTTTCTTTTTTGCTCAATCCCAGCTTCCATTTGGAAATCACTTGTACTTTTATTCTGAAGCACTTGTACATTATTGGCAATAAGTCCTTGACACCACCTCCAAGAATTATCCATATTCTTTGACCAAAGGATTTGGCTTTGTCATATATGCGGGACGCCAGCCAGAACTTGAAAAGCTTTTCTTTTACAGAGATTTCCATCACAATGATACTGGATCAAAAAGAGATAATGTGATTTTGCCCAAATAGTTCACGTTAGCCTCAAAATGACGGATTTTACTTCCTTTCCTGTTTCCTCCTCCATTTCTGTAACTATTGTCTTGTTTGTGCCTCCCTTCCCACTGCCCCCCGCCCTGAGGAAGAGCCGCCCTTCCACCTGCTCTGCACTCTGGGTCTCGCCCCAACCACACTCCCTTCCTCCTCAAGAACTAACTGCAATTAGCTCCTTCTTGAATCTTCACCTCCCCTGGTAAGACTGGCTCCTTCCTACAGTCACACAAACATGCTCACATCTCTCAGACAGTTACTTGCTACACTTATTTGCTATCTTAAGCAAATAAATACCCCCTTTGATTCAGGGTTTCCCCATTTCCACTCCCCTTTCCAATTCAGTTTTTTAAAAGAGCAGACTCCAACTGCTACCTCCCTTTTCTCACCCTTCATTCAAGCTCCTACCCACCGATTCTCCACGGTGATAGATTCTTATGTTTGCCACCTCCAAGAGACTCTTTCCAGTCCATAACATGCTTCTCTCAGAGCCAACTCTGATGACCACGCCCCTTCTTGAAATGTGCCTTGACATTCCTGCCCACTTGTCTTTGCATCCTCTAATGCTCGTGACATTTCTTCTTGAGCTTTCTTGCCAGCTTCTCTTTGCCACCTTTGGAGTGCTGCTGCTCCCCGGGGTGCTGTCCCCTGCATCCTCCTTGGGGGCATGCCTCCTCCACCCTGGCTGCAGCTACCATCTAGGTAATGATTCTCTGTCTGTGCCCCTCCCCACCTTCCCCTGAGCTTTAATCCCATGTGTCCCTGGTGGGCATTTTAACCGAGAACAAGTCCCCCATGTTTTCCCCAGCAAGACGAGATTCCTCTGTGTTCTCTCTGTCTCCTATCTCAGAGATGAGTCTTTGTTCCGGTTCCGACCCCCGCACACGCTTGGACTATTTTACGTATCTCGTGGGATTCTACTTTTTTATTACATATCTGTCTTTCTTGCTGAGACTGCTCTTTATGGATCTCCTTCTGTGTCTTATTTGCTTTCATGTTTCCTGAGCGTTTAATTGGCTGGCTTCTAGTAGATGCTCAGTAAATGCTTACAGACTGCACCGATTTTTTTCTTCATAAATTGAGGATCAAAACAAGGAATATCTGTGACTGTTCTCCATAAAGAATGACTAACTCTAAAATGTTTACAGTTATTGTTGAAAAGAAAATAAGCATGTTTTAAAATTTTTTCTCTTATCCTATTTCTTTCCCTTCCTGATTCTCCTCAACTCGTAGACAATTCACGGACACCCCTCACAGATGCCGAAACGTGCGAAGACTCTGGTGCAAAGGCAGAGGGGTAAGCAATGCCTGGCAAGGGTGCGCATTTGTTCAGGATTCACTCCCAGCTGAGCGTGTTCGGAAAAATCAATACCTGTTTACTTATTATGGGAAAACAGCTCAAAGAGGAAGGCTCTCATCCATTCGAATCAGGGTCAAGATCAGCTATGTCAAAGGGGGGGCAAACGGATGTTCCCCATTCTGAACTTTTCTGGTGAAGGGACAGGGATCCTGGATTTTGTTCATAAAGGGATAGAGAGCGATTTCTGGTGCATTTTCTTTACCTTACATTGGAAAAGTCACCCTGTGACATTAAGGAAAACCATGCCCTGGATGGGCACTGGAAGGAAGACCGGGTATCAGCATCTCCATCCAGGAGCCTCTCCCCTCCAGTCTGGGATCTAGGTAGAAAGATCACGCCAACCACCAGAAGAAAAGAGAAATCCTTAGATGGAGGCAGAAACCCGAGACGGCGCTGCTCACGGCCCGGCTGGGCTTTTATCTGAATGAGAAGTAGACCAGGAAGCATCTGCTCTTGGTCTGGGTAGGAGTTAGTCACAGAGACTCAAGGCCTCAATGACCCAAGTATGGAACCACACGACCCACACTCCCCTCTGCCAGGAACCACAAGGCCCACACTCCCCCAGCTTGCGCCACAATTCCAAGTTGTGTGCTAACGAATGCATTAGAGGTTCTTCAGGCCCTTGAAACCTGACAGGTCCCAAGCCAGCTCATTATCCATCCTCTCCATCCCGCCCTCAGCTACCAAATTCTCCATTTCCTCCTAATTTCCTGGTTCCGTTATTGTCCTGAACTCATGTTCACTCCTCCCCTCTCTGTAGCTGGTCGGATGGCAAATCTCATTCAATCTGTCCCATTCGTTCTTTTCCGTCCATTCCCACTGTCACCGCTGGCTCCAGGCCAGAATCCCTTCGCTTGGATTTCCACAAAGGCCTGCTGGTCTCTGAAAGAGCTGCGTGACACCTCGACTGCCCCGCGTGGCTATCAGAGTTACTTCTGATTAATCCCCTCGCCGCCTGAGAACTCTGCAAAGCCTGCTGATGGCGTGCACTGTGAAATCCCGGCTCCTTCCTCATTCTCTAACAGCTGTGATTTTTAAGTATGTGCTCTCCTACGTAAGGCTCTTTCCATTTTGACTACAATTTACATGTTCAGTCCTATTTCTCATTTGCTTCACACAGATTCCTTTATCCAACCCCAAATATTCCTCCAGTGTTACATTTTGATATTGTCCCCTTAGCCTTGAAAATACACCGCTGAAAGTCAACCTCAAATGCCACCTCTGCCATGTGGCCTTCCTTCCCTGCCCCTAACTAGGTGATGTTGCCCATCTCTGGGCCCTCAAGCCCTTGAGGTCTCTATGGAGACACTGCTGACTTGCATCCTTGCACTGGAATTATTTGTGGGCAGGGACTATCCATCCAGTGCCAGCCTGCAGGTGTGCACCCCCAGCAACCTCCACGCAGAGCCATGTTCAGAAAAGAATGAAGCCATGAATGAGGATGTCCCACCTTGGAGAAAGATTCTCTTTGGGAGTGTCTCCAGTTTCACCTACCCAGAAAACACTCTCAGCTGGCTTTTCTCTACCTCCATGCCTCAAGGAGAGTGCCAAATGGATTTGAATCAGAGATGGGAAGCAGTGGATAAGGCAAGGACATCTTCTTGGGTAGATAAGATTTCAGGATGATTTTGGAAGGAAAGCAAGGTGAGATTTCAATTGAGGTAGAGGAGGAAGACATTCGAGGAAAGAGGTAGCAGATGAACAAGTACCAAATGGCAGGGGGTGCAGCATGGTTGGGTGGTAGCCGGGAAGCAGGGTCTCTTGGCTGGAGCAGAGTCTCCACAATGGGAGCGAGGAGAAACGAGGATGCTGAGACGGGAGTGAAGGGGCTTTGCGCACATACCCCGCAGGTCAGGCAAGGCCAGGCTTCCTTCTCCAGGGGCCAGTGCTCAGCTTGCCCACAGGTGCCCACTTGCTCAGAGAAGGTCAGTGCCATGGTTAAGTCTGTGACAGAGACGAGATGACAATCCTACTCTACCACTTCCACGGTTATGTGACATTGGGAAAGGGGCCTAATCTCTATGTCTTGGTTTTCTTGTCTTTAAGATAGGGAGAATAACAGTACTTACCTCATAGGGTTATTATAGGATTAAATGAATAGAGCATGTAGAACAGTGCCTGAGCTATTAAGTTCATTATTTTATTATTCCAAGGGAGATCCCAAGACCAGGGTCCAATACTTGGCATCATAAAATTCATCCAAATGGATCAAGCTCAGAAGTCAGCAGACTTTTTTACATTCTTAACAAAGATATACAGAACAGAACCAGACCTAGGGGAATGGCAAGGCCAGAGACGACGCCCCGAGTCCTGAACAAAGAGCTCGTGAGACTCTAAAGTCAAGTGCGGACACCCACCCCAGGTTCTAATCTGGGTGGGGGATTCAGGGGAGGCTGGCCGAGGACTGGGCAGACGCCACAAGCTGTTGTGGGGACAGGGCACAGGCAGGCCAGAGAGTGAGAGTCAGTCCAGGGCACAGGAAGAGGGGCAGAGCTGCACCGCCACCCCCACAACACGGGGCTGTGGGAGGTGCTTAGCCTGAGCCTCCTTCGCAAGAGGAAGCTGACTTCAGATGCCACATCCTCGACCCATCGCAGAGGCACGCCGAGAAAGTCAGTAAACAGGTATTTGGGGAGGCTTTTCTGAAATCCCTGTGAACATATTCTTGGCCAAGAATATAAGTTGAGAGAAAGCAGCTGCCAATTTGTGAGCGGGGCTGAGTATTACGAAGAGAGAATTACAGCCCCCTCTGGGAGAGGCGACTAACACAGCAAAGGCACTTAATGAGACTCCGTATGCTTCCTGCCGGCTCCCCTGCTCCTTCCAGGCATTGCCACGCAAACCTCTGGAGTGGGGGAGGCTATTGGATGAGAGGTAAAAAGCAAAGTGATTTACAGCAAATGTTTGTTAAGTTTTCCTTGGGCTTAAAATGCCAGCAAAAAAAAAGAAAGAAAGAAAGAAAGAAAGAAGAGAAAACAAAGCCTGTCTGGACATCCTGAGAAGTTTTCCTTTTCATGAATTTTTCAGAAACTAACAGAAAGGAGCTCCCGGGCCGGCAGGTCACCGCGGCTCTTCTACGTGTCCCTGAAGGGGTCACACTAGATCACCTGCAAGGCCCTGCTCTCCAAGCAGAGGGAACCCCAGCAATCTCTGCCCCCTGTGTAGCTAGAACAAAAGCTGTCTCTTTTCTAGTCAACAGGAAGTGGAGAGGAAGCAGTGACAAAACTTCTCTAGGTGACTGGAGGGTGTGATGAGGTAGGAACGAACATAATTCAAGTGGCTCCCATGTGCCAAACAGGCACCACGCACAACTTATCTCTCAAGAATGCTAAGGTAAGATTATAACCTTAGCCCAATTGATACATGATTAACCGGGGAAGGAGGGAAGAAGAAGGAAGAGAGGAAGGAAGGAAAGGAAAGGCCTTATAGTTCTGTTCGTTACTAACAAGCCAGGACTGCGTTTCCTCCCATATAAAACAAGACTGTCATCAGGTAGGTAAGATACTTATGTGACAGTTCCTGGCTCAGAGCCTGGTCCATAGTAGGTGCTAGTTGTTATTTGCTCATTTATTAATTTGCTGAAAGGCACAGCTGCCATTGTGGGAAGAGGATGAGGTGCAGACTCTGCAGAACCAAATTCAAACTTGATTTTGCCACTTCCCGGCTGAATGATATGGAGCCAATCACTCAGCCTCTCTAGGCTTCAAACACCTCCTTCTCGTGATGGATAAAAACAACCTACCAAAGAGGATTATGGTGAAGGTGAAATGAAAGACTATCTGCAAAATGCTTTGCGCAGCGCCCGGCACTTTGAAGCCTCTGTAAACAGCAGTTAGAGTACCAGCTGCCAGGTGACAGAGCTTTTGTATTGAGGACAGGCAGGTGTGGAGAGAGGTTAGCATCCTGGATGTTCAAACAGGTACACGTGCAGATCGCAAATATTTTCGCCTGATCTTGCATATCGCACCTGGGTGCAAGCATTTAACCTGGAACTAGCACGGCAGTAGCAGACTGAGCTTTCGGTCTGAATGGAGAGGGCTGCACAGAACACCCTGGGAATCTACCCAGGAGCTGCTGTGCCCAGCGCGGGGGGGGGGGGGGGGTGGACAAAGTGTCCAGGGGCCCTGGGACAGCTGTCTCTACTTAGGGAACTGTAACATCCAACATGGGGAGCACTGTTCACGACCACTCGCTGGCAATGGTTATACCACAGACCACACACTCCGAACTGTCTCGCTGGAAAACGGACAGCTAAACGGTCTCCCCCTACTGCAGTCATGGTGACATCCCTGAGGGGTATTTAGGGGAATGAGGAGGAGGGAGGCAGGAGAAGGCAGCTGGCTCCTGGGCTCCATCCTCGGGGACCTGTCCTGGAGGGTATTTTCCTCCTGATTCCCACCCTGTTTGCTTCCCCGCACCCACCGCACTGGGAAGCTGGGGTGCTCCAAGCTTGTGCAGCATCCTCATTCATCTCCAGCAACGGTTTATGAAAAAGTTGGTGCTGCCTCTCCTTTGCCAGGTCTCGGGGAAAGGTGAAGCTGATTAATGCTCCTGAGACCAGGAAGGGAGGGAGGGACCTCCCCCTATGGCAAGGAGAGGAAAATGGGGTCAACCAGGCACAGGAAGGGCAGCAAGGGGCACAAAGTTAGCCCTGCAGGAGCCCGCTATAGACCACCCTGTTTGGAAACCACAGGAACACAGCCCAAGCTTTTGTGGTTTGTAGGGACTGAGTTCAAGTTCATTCAGTTTGCTCTCAGGCCCTTTGATTGGGGCAGTCTTGTGTTTAGGAAAGCATGTGAGGCAATGGCTGGTTGCCAGATGGCTTTCCAGCGCTCATTCGAGTTGCAGAAACTAAGTTCTGGAAAGCTGAACAGAATGTTAACTCCCCCAAGGAATAGCAGGGGAGGGGCCGTTTCAGCCTGGCTCCGAGGAGACCCGCAGTTCAGGCCTCCACTCCTCTGTTCACCAAACGTTGCGTTTGGAGAAGTCGGTAGCCCCATCTGAGCCTTGTTTTCTGCATCCGTACAGTGGAGCAAAATCTATCACAAGGAAAAAAAAATTGTTTTTTGCTTTATCTTTTTATTGTATCTGTATGAGATGGTGGATGTTAACTAAACTTACTGTGATGATCCTCTTATAATATCACATGTGTTAAGTCAAACGACTGTGCTGTACACCTTTAACTTATACACTGATCAGATTTCAGCACGCCCCAAGCTCGGAAGTACAGTCTCTGGTCTGGGAGGAAGCAGCTTAGGTGCTGAAAGAATTGTAGGGTCTTGATAATTTGTACTGGCGGCAACCAGAGTAAATGTGTGTAGAGTGGCTCTTTGGGGAGGGGAATAAATAGTAGACTAAACAGGAAATATTTTTTGACTTGGAGAACCTTGCCCATGTTCTGGAAAGGACCACTAGAGGCTATCCTCACAGTCTGTTGGGATGACTTCCTGACTTGGACATGCAAAAGACCTACAGTAAATTAGGTGGAGATCTGGGATCTTCCTTGGTGTGGCATTGAAGAAGGGATCACAAGGGATCAGGACAGCAGAATGTTAGAATGGATGTACTTTTTGAGACCTAAGAACTCTCCCCCTGATGGGTCCCCCAGGATGGCCCAGGGGACAGACAGCCCCATCACAAAGGCATTAAGGAATACTAGCATCCTTGAGAGAGTGGCTTTCCTCTGTGAGCTGGAATTGCTAGTGGGAGGCACTGCCCTAGAACTGGGATGCCTCATATCAGAGGCTTTGACAGGAAAAAAGAACGGTGTAGGGGGCTGCACTCAACCATCAGAAGCACGGTGGACATAATTACTGTAATGGGTGACAAGGTCAGAGTAGAAACCAGGGGGCCTGAACATTAGGGGTCTGTGGCAATGGTGGTGATAGGCTGGTAAATGTTTAACAACTAGCTCTCTGAAAAATAAAAAATAAAAACCTTACTTGTGGCACTTGCCAATTTCCATAGTGTAAACACTACCACCACAGTCATTTTCAAGCTGCCAATCTGACTTCATTGGCCACTGAGTTGAGAAGAGAGAAGCACAATCAGTATCTGTGAACTGATATGAATTGGCTTCAGCACACCACTGGGCCATGGCTAATAGATCATAGATCTCCACGGTCAGCTGGAGTGTTCCACAACTTACATAGTTAGAAAAGTTCAAAAGCCGGCGAGAAGAAGGCTCTTATTCAGCCACCAGAATGGAAAATCGTGCTCCCTATTTGCTCTCCTGATCTAAGGCGGCACACAGACACCCAGCCCACTGATTGAAGATAAGAAGGGGTCGCCTTGAGTAAGGACCCTGAAGTGCCACTGCAAGTATATATGGTGAATATTCCTCTGACCTTTCTCAATAGGGACGCATGGCCCTTTGCTAGAGTACATGTGCACTAGGGAATGGCGAAGACCCTCACTGTTTAAGAACTGTTGCACATGGACTCTGAGACTGACCCATGGTGCCTAAACTGCTATTGTAGCCCTAAAGTGAGAGAGTTCGCGGAGGCCAGGTGATAAGTATTAATAGCATCCTGGCCCTAGTCCACCTCCCAATGGGTCCACTGGGTCTGCAGACTCATTCTATGGTTGTATCTCTGGTCTCCAAGAGTATAATTGGGACAGATGTACTCAGCACCTGGCAGAGTTCTCACGCCCATTCCCTGACTGATGAAGTAAGGAAGGGTCGTTATGCTAGTAATGGCCAAGTGGAAGCCTCGGAAACTGACCAATTATTCACCGCCTATACTGACCAAAGGAGTAATTAGAAGCACAGTCCGGGAGAAATCGCAGAGGTCAGCGCCTTCAGCAAAGATTTGAAAGATGTAAGAGTGATGGTCTCAGCACATCTTCATTTAATTTACCTGGGTGGTCCCTGCAAAAACCAGGTGAATACAGGCACCTTGTGGTGGACAACCAGAGGTAAGTGGTAGTCCCGGTCACAGCTGCTGTGCGGCATGTGAGACCTTTACTGAGGCAGACTAACGCGGCCCTTGGCACTTGGGGTGCAGCTGTTGAGCTGGCAAATACATAGTTCTCAATCCCCATCAATAAGAGGATAAAAGCAGTTTTTTGTATATGATAAAAGATAGCAATATGAGTATTCATTGTCTTTCTCTAAGGCTATGTTAACTCTTCATCACAGTATAGTCCACAGAGGACTGGACCATCTTAAAATTCCACAGAACATCATTATGGTCCACTATGAATGGTATCTCTCTAACCGCACTCAGTGAGCAGGAAGACGCAACTACTGTAGATGCCCTGGCAGGACATGTGCTACTAAAGGGTGAGAGATAGACCACAAGAAGATGCAAGGGGCTGACATATTAGTAAAGTTTTACAAGTGCAGTGGTCTTGGGCATTCCAGGACTTTCCCTCTAAAGTCAAGGTCAAGTTGCTGTACTTTGTACCTCTGACCATTAAGAAAAAGGCACAGTGCTGGTAAATTTCTCTGGATTGTAGGGTAGAATTTATTGCACTAGAGAATAAGGCTCTGACCAGAAGCCTGGATGACTCAGAAGGCTGCGGGTTTCAAACACGGCCAAGAACTAGAAGCTCCGCAGCAGCAGCTCCAGTAGCAGAATAATCTACCTGCCATTGGGGATGCGTGACTCAGCAGATCTGATGGCGTTTGAGATATCCGTGTTGGACAGGACTGCTCCTATTGGCAAGCGTCAATAAGAGAATTAAAGTGCAGGATCTAAGGTTCTGAAAAAAAGCCATAACTTTTGCAGCGGAAAACTACTTTCTATCTGAAAGACAGCTCCGGGGTACGCGGCTGGGCCGCAACAGAAACTAGATGCCTGATCAAGGAATCCTGAGTGACTATGTGACTGAAACGACCCATCACAAGCTAAAAAACGATCATATCCACCAAGTCATAGGTCAGGTGGACACAGCAACAATCAACTGTCTGGTAGAAATGATATGTTTGGAATCAGGCCCAAGTAGGCTCCAAAGGCCTAAATAAATCACATAAATATGTGGCCCACTGTTCCATATCCTCTACCTCTAGTGCACTAATGTCTAGTCCTCAGCTCAAACCTATGACTTTATGGGGGTTCCCCTATGAGACTGACGAAGAAGGAAAGAACTCAGCCAAGTTCACAGGTAACTCAACACAGTATATTAGCGCTAACTGAAAATGAACTGCCGTCACAACATGGCCCTATTCAGGGATGTCCCTAAGTGTGAAGGAGAAGAGCAATTGTCACAGAGGACAGACCGGGGAGCAGTACACTGGTTCATCCACTCGGATGGGGGGAGAAGTGGCCCGGAGTATAGAGACACCGACTTCTTGGTGTCGGCATTGCTACGTGGCTTGGTTGGTGAGTCGGCATTGAAAAGGAAGACTGGGAAACTGGCTGAGGAACAGGAGCAAAGCACGCCGGCCCTCGGGTTTGAGTTACGGCCCAGCAGCAAGCATTCGCCATTGAGAAGGCTCTGCACAGCCAGGTGAATGGGTGCCTCATTTGTGACTGACATCAAGGCTCTTCGGCCACTCCAGAGCTGGCACAAGGGACCCAATGACGAACATGGTGGCAGGGATAAAATACAGGTTCCCACTCACCAAGGCTGATGTGTGTGCTGCCGCTGTGCCAGTCAAGCCCTCGGGCGGTACATGGCTCTAAGAGCTCAGTCAAGCGCTGGGTGGCGGGTCAACTACACCCGACCCTTCCCACCTTGGAGGGAACAGGAACTCGTTATTACTGGTCAGTTCTTCCCGGGTACCAGCCCGAGGGCTTACACATGCCTATCTCCCCTACATGTAACCCCATATGACATGGCATAAAACCAGAGGACTTATTTTACAACAAAAGGGGGTGTGACAATGGGCACACGACCATGAATTGATTGTTTCTACCGTGTACCCTATCCATGGAAACTGCCGGCCTAAGAGGATTGAAGAAATAATAGGTTAAAGGCTCATCTAAGGTCCCAGCTTAGGGATAACACTTGTGCATTCGGAGCACTCTCCTCGGGATGCGGTGTACATTGAACCAAGGCCACTATATGCTGCTGCGATCCAGGAGCTACAACACAGGGAACCAGGACCCAAGAGATGGAAGCGGGCTTGGCCCTCTTATCCTCACTCTCAGCAACTGCATCCCGCAGCCTCAGCGTCTGCGAGGTTAGCAGTCCTGTTTATCAGAGACGGCGGAGCACGCCTCCTTCTGGGAGGCAGCAAGGGCTACACTGAAACTCTGGCTGCCACCTGCTCACTTCGGGGTCCTCATGCCAGTAGGCCAACAGCCAAATAAGAGAGTTCCTGAACTTGTGAGGGTAATCAAACTTGCTTACCACGAGGAGCCAGAGTTGCTTCTGCGTGGTGAGGGTAGGAGGTGGGGTGACATGGAGAATACGCTGGGAACCCAAGGGACTTTACCTGGAAATCTCGAGTGCTTCTGTGACGAGCGATAATGGTAAATGGGCAGTTGTGACAATTACAGCTCTACAAGAGCTCAGACTTCTTGTGGATGAAGGTCTGGGTCACCCCACCAGGCCAGCAATCCAGACCAACTCAAGTGTTGGCCAAGTTTGAGAGAAACCTAGACAGAATCGGTGATAGAGGAGGCAGAGCATGAGTATCGGTCATGGTCCGGAACCAGAGCTAGCAATGGGACCTGTCGCTTATTTCACTGACCTATTCGCTTCACTCTTCGAAGGTCATGCCTGGTCATCACCTTGAAAAAGACTCTGTGGTTCACTGAGCTTGTACCTCATTTCTCAGGGAAGAATCAAGGTAATTTTGTTCTCCCCCAAATGGAGGCTCCATATTGCAAAATGGGAGCCAGATATAATCAGAAGCACAAGAAGGTCGGAGCCGTGCGAGGGGTGGGCTGTACCACATCCACGTGGACCTTGTCTCCTGTCCCTTGTTCCGTCATCACTGTGTCAACCAGCTCTGCATCTCATTTACTGACTTCAAGCAGAGGCAATCTTACAGTCTCAGCTTCCGTCTGCGCCTAGAGCAGCTTGCCACCTGTCACGGGTCTTCCTTGTCCCCAAAGCTGAACATGCTGCAGGGTCCTGCGTGGCACTCACACGTTTGAGGCCCAAGAGTGTGGGGGAGTTAATGCGCAAAGAGCAATGCTTTGGGGAGGAGGAGAAAGGGGTGAGTAGATACATTCTTCCCTCTGTGTGCTCCAAGGTCAACTGCTCTGAGCTGTTGTGTATGCGCTCCTCAACAGCTACCCATGAAACCAGTCCCGTGCAGCAGCTGCCAGTCACACGCAGCAGCAATAACACGTCCATTGTGGGCGCGCTTTCTTGCCCTGGAGAGCTACCGCTTTCCCTCACTCTTGCTCCCTGGGTTTGCGTGCCCTCGGGGATTAGTATTGCATAAGCCTTTGTATCAGGCACGACTTTCTGGGAAACCCAGATGAAGACATGACTTGACAAAACTGCTGTGAAGATTAAATTTTAAAAATAACAAAAATCAAAGAGCTTTGTAAGCATACTATGTTCTAGAACATTATATAAATATTAGCTTGTAGTTATTGGGTCTACTTCAGGTTTATATTCCAGATATAGTGGAATAGAAAAACCATAGGCTGTAGAGCAGGTAAATAAGACTCTCTTGTCTCTACTCCCAGTTTATTTCTTTTAATTCTAATTGTGGTCATCCTGAGTTATAGAGTATTTGTCACTCTACTGGCTCTCCTTAAATTTCAAGGGGCATCTCCTCCAGGAAGGCTCCAGGATTGATCCAGCTCCTTATCCAATGCAGTGATGACCCTCACCACAACCAACAAACACAACTGGAGACCATAGTTTTATGGAGACGCTTGCTGGCTAGATCTAACTCTTGTGTATTATAGGTGAGTTCCCTGGGAGCAGAGTCTGGGTTCATTCACCCTTTACTGTGACTCCTGGGTGGATAAAACCTCAACGACTGTGATCTGTCGCTGATTCTCCTGCAGGATGGCAGGTTTTCCTATCACAGTGGGGCCGATGTGTGCACACCCTTCTGTGCTCTCCCGAGTCCCCTCAGACCTACACCTTAGGTGTGATCACAGGGAGCCAGTGCAGTGGGGGGACAGTAATGGGAAGACTGGGACTTGTGGGAAGAAGGCTTGCAGGCAGGTCCTGGAGCTACCACTTAAATGCTGTGTGATTCTGCATCCACCATCTTCGTTTATAAAGGGGCATGCATCCTCACAAGAGTATCCCCAACATATTGCTCTGAGTCACTCATAGGAAGTATATTGAAAATATACTGCAAAGGCATCTGAGCAGGCTCTGAAAGAAAAAAAAGAATGGGCCTCTTTGACTTGGAGAAGAATTTGTTCTGCAGGTCACGAAGTACCACGGGAACCTTTTCTGACATTTGGCTTTAGGGCCAAGAGATTTGCCCTAAGCAGATGGGATCAGGAAAAGCAAGAGGAATGTAGCGAACAAAGCTTTAGTCTGCTATTTCATTTTAACCAAAAATAACTTATATTTGTAAAGCATGTTAGCATTTGCAAAGTACATTTCACAAAGTGCATTTCATTTTTTTTCTGACAACACTGTGAGGCAAGTCTATTTTCCCCATTTTACAGGTAAAGAAACTGAGGTTAAGAGAGCTTAGGCATCTGGTCTGAGGTCTCAGAGCATGAGAATAGTGCATCTGGAGCTCCCTCGGCACTGTTGAGGCCCGAGGGCATGCTTTTTCCCTAAGCCTACTAGGCTGAACTTGGTCTGACCTGCCTTGTGGTGGGGGCCACGGCGGTGGGGGCGGGGAGGAGGCGCGGAGTGGAGTGGCAGGGAGCAACAGATCCAGCTGCAGATCCAACAAACTCCTGATGCTTCAGAGAAACAAGTTGGGTTGAAAGAAAAAAGAAATTCTCAAGGTTTTCCTATGATCCTAGTGCATTGCTTGGGTGCTACTCAACACCTTTGAGAATTTAACAACAAACACATTTAATGTCTGTTTCATTACCTACCGAAGTTAAAATTATGGCCCTATTGTTTTGGAAGAACTGCCAACCCAAGGAAATCAACCCAAGTTCACACACTCCAGATACTTAACAGACTGCCCAGAGATCAGGGAGTAAGTTGAATATACCCACCCAACCCCATCATGGTCACTGGGGGCCCAGCTCAGGGGCAAAGACCTTCATCCATATGCAGGAGGATTTCTGCCAGGGCCGCTGTCTTTGGGCTCCGGCTGGGTCCTCAAGGTTGTAGGAGTCAAGAGCAGGTCCAATTTGGAAATCATCTCTCAGAAAAAAAAATGAGGCAGCATATGGTAAATGGAGTCAAATTCCTTTAGTGTGGTTCTTTGGAATTACGCACTCCTCGGAGTGGGTAATTCACCAAATGCAGGGCAATCTTTGCAGCTGGCTGGTGCGGTGGGACATCACGGAGTAATTGAGACTGAATTACAGAGACTTCGAGTACGAGATTGGGTTTTCTGTAAGGCCACCCAGCTGACACCAGCCCCTTGCGTCTTCTCCAGTGGGAGCCAGAGGAGTTCACATTGGCCCAGCTTTGCAAATGGCTCTTTCCCTTCATTAGCAGCCCCAGGATAGAACAGAATTGGTGGTGAGGCATTAATGAAGTTGAGTATTTAGAACCCTTCAATGGGGCCTCTGATAGTGCCAAAAACCGTTATCCACCTTCCTTCCACAGACCAAAGGAGGGGCAACCAGGCCCTTCGGGGGGCCACGCTTCTGTCCCCCTGCCTGTGCTTCTTGTCGGTCTTCCCAGAGATTTGCAGCCACAGAGGAAATGCTGACTTTTCAGAGCTGTTTCCTCTCCTTCTTTGGAGGGTCAAAGCTCTAAAGCATGGAGGGAGGAGAGGGTTATCTAAAATGTGACTTTAGGGCCAGAGCCCTGGACGAAGTGACAGCAATCATGTCAAGAATGCTGCCACCGCTTGAAGGGTCAAAGCCACCGTGTCTGACTGCCGCCTCCCCTCACCCACTTTGGTGCTCGGCCGGGGACTGCTGGAGTCTCCCGCAGCCAGTAATGGAGGGAGTCACTGGCCCTGAACCTCAAAAGCAGAAGAGGAGCTCTTGGGGACATTGTGCTCCCAGCCGCTAAGTTCTGCTTTCCATGTTTCAATTGCTCCTTTTTTTAAAGTAAATAATTGCTTTTGTTTACTGAGTGGCTACCATTATCCAATGGTTAAAAACATGTATTTTACATATTTTACCTCAATTAATCCTCAACAAACCACAGGGTAAGTGGAGTGACTTCCATTTTACTAAAGGGGAAACTGAAAATAAGGAGGTTAAGAAATTTGTCTAAATTTATACTGATAGTAAATGTAAGGGAGCCAGAACTTGACCCTGGATCTGACCAGCTCCATAGTCTGCTCTTTAGCTTTGGCCTCATTAATTTTCCTGTGTCTGAGGTGCTCCCCAAACCCTGGCCCAGCTTCTCGAGGTCACTGCCAGTTAATTTTTGATTCATATAATCCCTGAGAGCTAGAGTTTCCAATAGCTACCATAGTATGGTGATTATTCAGTGAAGGTTTTTGACTTAGCCATCTCAGGTTTGAAATTATTTTTTTCATTAGTAGCTACATGACCTTGGGCAAATCACCTTTCCTTCCTACAGCATAGTTTCCTCACCTGTAGAATGAAGATAATACAACTTTCTCTCTCATAGGGTTTTGTGAGGAATAAATTGTATAATGTATGTAGACACCTTGCCCTACCTGACACAACACAGGTATTTCCTAAGTGATCATGGTGATGACGTGGATGATGAGGAGGAGAAGGATGGGCCGTGGCAGGCCTCAGGAAAAGCACGTGGGTGAAACGGAAAAAGGGATGTCTAGAGATGGTGCTTTTGTCTCCATCTCTAGAGGAGCAGAGGTGGCAACTGCCTAGTGTGTTTACTTAGGATTCTCCAAGAAAGGGAATCAATAGGGCAGAGAGGGAGATAGAGAGAGAGTGATAGTGATAGAGATAGAGATAGAGATAGAGATAGAGATAGAGATAGAGATAGAGACGGGTTGGGGGGGGGGAGGGAGAGATTTCAAGGAACTGGCTCATGTGATTTAGAGTCTGGCAAATCCAAAATCTACAGGGTCACCATCAGGCTAAAGACTCAGGGAAGTTTGATGGTGTAGCCAGAGTCCAAGGCAGTCTGCTGCCAAAATTCATCTTCCTTGAGGGTCGTCAGTCATTTTGTCTTAAGACCTTCAACTGATTGGGTGAGGCTCACCCACATTCTGGAGGGCAATCTGCTTGACTCAAAGTCTAACATTTAAATGTTAATCTCATCTCAAAAGTATCTTCACAGAAACATCCAGATAATTGGGTTTGACCAATTATCCTGATGTCCTGGCCTAACCAAGTTGACACATAAAATTAACCATCACACCTACCACCGACTTTCCAATTTAAATATACTCATTGTCCAACCAGAGCCTCCAAGCTAAGGACCAGAGTCTTCCCCACTAAGCAGGGATGAGTAAATAATCTCAGCAACCTGACTTCAGTGCAGCCAGGGTAGAAAGAAGGAGGGAAAATGGGCACAGGTTGACCTTTACTGGCACAGTGCCAGCTGTTTTCATGCCTCTTTCCCTGCCTGGGGCTCCTCCCTCTGCAGCCGCTTAGCAATGTCACCAAGCAAACAAAGGAACCAAGCAGCACAGGGTGGTGGGTTGTGGGGCGGAAGACCTACAACGAATACTTTGGTCATCCAACCACCAAGACGTGGAGGAGAAACCAGCCCTCCCCATGTCGCTCACTTGTCTCCGCCTGCCCGGAAGAGAATGATCCAGGATAGCTGGATGGCAGCCCCCTGGAGAAATGCCAGCACTACCCCTGAAAATAGTATCAACACACAAGGAAATCTCAACAGGCTGACAACCTGGCCTGACTCAAATAAAACTTAATAGAAATAAATGTACAATTCTTCATTTAGGTCTACAACAAAACAAGGTGAAGTAAAACATCTACCAGGAAGGACTCGGGAAACCTTCCAATTTAAAATTGCACCTGGCTAACATCCCCCAGGGAAGCCTTTATCGACTTTTCCCTCCGAGATACCCACAGAAATAGGGATCGGGAAGAAAACTTGCAACACTGAAGACGAAGACTGACGGGTGACTTAATGACAGGCGCTGCAGGGACCCTCTGCCCTCGAAGCAGCAAGCGGAACTGGCATGAAAAGCCCCCCGCCCCAGGTCGAGCTTCCCAGCACAGGGAGATTTGGCCTCATTGTGACAGAGCTTCTCCCCTCTTCCCCCAGGGACACACAGGAGCTGCATTTCACAGTCTCTCTAAGAGTTAGATGTCGTCACATGTCTGGGTTCCAGTCACAGACATCTCCAGGAGGGGCCCATGACAACCTGCCAAGCACAGTCCTCCATGCGCTCTTTCTCCATCCTCCGACTGAATGCGGAGCGTCCCGAATCCCAAAGAAGCAGAGAAGGATGGAGACACAATAGCAGGAACCCAGATCCCTCGGGGACCAGGGGAAGCAGCCCCTGCGCCACCTCCCAACTCCACTGCAGGCTGTGCTGGGGTGTGAGGGAGGAGTGATCTTCTACCAAGTCAGCCCACTGAGATTTCGGAGTTGTTTGTTACAGAAGGTAGGCTACCCCGAACCCCGATCCACTCACAAGACAGACATGGCCTGAAACCTTTGGAAGACACAGCCTAGCTGTCCTTCCCTGGCTCCTAAAAGATGCTACTGCTATACATAGGGCAAGGGTGGTAGCTGGAAGTGGCAACAGGGAAAACCTTGGCTGCTGTACACACTGCTGATTGTAATTTTTCATTTATTCATTCAACAAACACTTACTGTGGACAACTACTGCCAGGCTCTGTGCTATGTACTGTGGATAGAACCATAAACAAAGTGAGATGGGCCCCATCCTCGTGCAGCTGACAGTCCAGTGGAACACACGGAACTGGAGCCAAACCACTGGCAAGAGAGAGTTTATGAAAGGAGAAAAGGCCACCTGGGGGTGGGGAACAGTCACAAAGGCCCGGCTGCAGAGTCTGGCGTGTCCCCGGAGCATGATGTCACGCTGTCAGCTCCGGCTGACTTTCCTGAGCCTGGCTATCCGTCTTCCCGGGCAGCCCACCACATGTACTCATTCTGCTTTGTGTAGATTAGCTTTCTGTCGCGTACAAGCAGGAACCCAGCGGCCACCGCATAAAACAAAGTGAGAGCAGAGAAGCGAAATAGATGCTATCACAAGAACAACAGCTTTAAAAGTCCCTTTCAAGAGATAAAAAGCAATCTCGAGCGGAGTTTAAAATTTTTTAACTCAAAAAATACTTAAAATGAAATAGCTCAGAAAAATTAAGAGTTGCTAAAGAGACATCAGGTAAATGCAAATAAAAGACAGCAAAGGTGCTGTGTGAACACAAGTCAAAACTGCATTTACGAAAAAGGATTTAAGGGCCCTGAGAGGTTATGTTTATATTTTTATTTATTTTTAAGCACATAAATTATTACTATGAGAATAAGTTATTGCAAACATTAAATCAAGGAAGAGATGTACAGAAGAAAATGTGAATGTCATCCTTCGGTTCTTTTACTGTTACTCCACTCCTGAGAGGTAACTTCTGTCAAGTTCTCAGGGTGTGTATCTCTGGGTCTTTCTGCAGGTACACGCTCACACACTCACAAACTTAGGACGTGGGGATTTTGCGAGGTCACGTGGTTTGAGGAGCATCTCTGAGGGCTGGTGACAGCCCACAGCCACAGCACCTCCAGACTAGGGCCATGTTTGAGCCTCTGCCACGCTTGCCCTGGGCAGTGACTGGCCCAAGGAGCACAGAGGGACCCCAGGGCCCGGCCGTGTCTGCGCAATGTGGGACTGCTGCACATGAGCAAGCTGCACCAGATCCCGGCTCTCCCACTGGGCCTTCCTCCAAGTGGTCCCTCAGCCTCGGGCTCTTCCTAGCCCATCTCCCTTCCTTCCTCCTCTTCACTCACAGCGTCACATCGGCATCGTGGTGTGAAGGCTTTCCCCACCAACTCCAGCTCCCTCTTCCCTTGTCTTTCACGAGCAGGCCACCACCATGCCCCCTGCAAGAGTGGGGTCACAGAGGAGCCACAGGTGCATGCAACCTGATAGAAGCCTGCATCTAGTGGTCCAGGGGTCTGTGGGCCCACCCCGTGGCCATTCCCGGGTCACTGCATGGATAATGGGGTTAACATAACTGGTGGTGGGAGTAAGCTCCAGGGCGGGTCGTTGGCCTGCAGGGTAAGAGCTAATATAACAGGAAGACCAAGCAGAAGACTCTGAAACTGCTTTCCTTTTGGCCAAATAGTCAATGAAGAATAAGATAGGTAGAAGGTAGAGGGGGATAAATGGTGATGGAAGGAGACTTGACTTGGGGTAGTGAACACACAATATAATACACAGATGATGTATTATAGAGCTGTACCCCTGAAACCTATATGAGTTATTAAGCAAGGCCACCCCCAACAAATTCAATCTAAAAAGTAAAAAATAAATAAAAAATAAGTATCACCCCTAGATGGATGGCAAAGATTAACGCTATCTTCAAAGAATGTGGGGCGGTGGTCCCTGTCATATCCATTCAGTTCTCCAGCCCGACTCCAGGAGAAACTGAATGGGCTGTCGGGAATAACTAGACTCCCACAGGCTCAACCAAGCGGAAGCCCGGCCACAGTGGTGACGTCAAATGTGGTCTCTTTGCTACAGCACAGTAATAAGGTCTCAGGGACATAACAGGAACCCGCTGATTTGGCAAATGCATTCTCTTCTGTGCCAACCAAGACAGAGAATCAGAAACAGTTCACACTCATGTGGAACAGACTATATTCATTTTCAGCTTTGCCCCTG
Organism: Desmodus rotundus; assembly: GCF_022682495.2. NCBI lineage: Eukaryota > Metazoa > Chordata > Mammalia > Chiroptera > Phyllostomidae > Desmodus > Desmodus rotundus. The sequence continues at coordinate 62,299,567 of NC_071398.1, forward strand.
GGCAAGGTTACTCCCCCACCTCCTGTCACAATAGAACCCGCGGGGATCTGGAACCTACGGTCATCCCGCAGAATGTCCCATCAATCCATTGCATCGCCGGCCTCACGCTGATCAGTGTGTGAGCAAGAGGCAGCTCGTTCACAGGAAGCCTCGGTTAGTCACATGGGCTCCCAAGGGTGGAAGTGCCGCCCGAGAAGATTCAGGCTTCTGTTCCCTTGTCCCACACTCAAAGTCAAAACCACACCTGATCATAACGTCTTCGATACGGCCCCATTAAATTTCAAAAACAACAGAAGAATCTTTGTTATCACCACTATTATTTAGCACTGTTTTGAAAGCCTGAGCTAATTAAATAAGACATGATGTACAGATAATAAGAAAAAAGAGAAACAGATTTTCATCGCACGCTCATTAGATTTCAGGCTTCAAGTACTTTTTGGTTTTCACTTAATTCGCCCAGTAACCCTTCGGTGATTGGTAGCATTTGCAGCGGTACTGTTTTTATTACGCCCACTCTAGCGGTAAGGAAACAAGTCATTGAACGGTTAGATAATTTACCAAGGGAGGTAAAGGTGATAAATATTGAGAGGCGAGAACACGGTTGTCAGGTTTGCAGGTCCATGATTGCATTCTTTAAAAATTACTTGAAAATGGCCAGAAGGCACCACTGATACCAAACGTCCTCTACCCCAGCCCCTCCCTCCTCTCTAGGACACAGCCAGTCACCAGCAAGGCAGATGTTTAATGGAGTCCTGGCAAGAGGGTGAGACGTCTGTCTTGCCTTCTTACTCATCTGAATCTTTAATTGCCACTCGCGCTTTCCAAGCAGTCTGTCTCATTCTTACTTTGCTCCCACCAGCAATCAAGGGTTGGGCCCCAAAGACATCTGGAGTCTTAAATCCCGGGGATGATGAGCAAACACACAGCAATGAAGTCCTTTAGAAATCTCTGATTGTAGATGGCGTGCATCTGCTAGGCCCTGAAAGCTCCAGCCCCCGGGTTTAGTGACAGTGGAGGTGAAGGCAGAGTTGGCAGAGGCGCATCGTCCCTCTTCAAGACCCAGACTTCAGTACTGACCGTGGCTGCTGGCGGGCCAGGCCCCGGGTCACAGCGCCAGCGCCTGTGAACTCTCCGAGGGCCAGACCCAGGGCCCCGTGGCCTGCCTGGGAAGGCAGCTTAGAAAGGGCCCAAGGCAACCTGGGGCATCACCAGGGCCCTGGGTGTCTGTGGAGGCAGCGGCAGTGGGTAAGGGGAAGAAAGAATAAAGGAACCACACAAAAGCTAAAGCTGGCCCTACCAGGATAAAAGTCACTGGTCTAAGGACATCGGGCCAGTATAATGGCCCCTGGCCGTCCAGGGAACAGTGTGACAGAGGGAAAAAAACACTGCACCATGATCCAAATGACCCACGTACACTCCCTCGTTGGCCACTACCAGCTGTGCCCCCGTCGCTGAGAGCCTTCATCTCTCTGAGTGTGCGTGCTGGACAGGCAGCCGTGGGAGGGGCCCACAGGGCCAGAGAGGGGGCTGCCTGGGGAGATGTCAGCGGCCTGTTGCTGGGCCTTGATTTTCACATATGAGCTTCAACTTTCCTCTGTCTCCTGGGGATGTGAGGCCCCAGCAGGGGTCTGAGGTTCGGGATGCTGTGACTCTGAGTCTGTTGTGGGATTGCCTGTCTGCTCTCTGGGGAGCATCGCCTGACTTGCAGAGTCCTGGAGGAGGGACTGTTCTTCTGCCTGCAACACAGTGGGCATTGAAGAAATGCAGAGTTAAATCTGGGGACTGGACATGGCCCTTCCCTCCCTGACTATTTCCCGGGGCCACCGTGAGTATGGAAATCACAGATACGCAAGTGCTTTGTCAGCTGCAACTCGTATGCAAAGGTGAAGGACTTGTCGATATACTGGAGTTTCTTAAAATCACTCGTCATTGCTCCCCACTGAGCCATCAGCCAGTGCACATGACGAGGCCCTTCTCAATGGCCCTTGTAAGGGTGAGGGGAGGCAATTATATGGAGCACATGTACAGAAAGCCCTTGGCCAGTAAATGTTGGGCAAGACCATTAACCAATTTGGAGGCTCAGGCCCCCGCTGCTTCCTGTCCTCCAAGTTCCCTTTCTGCTCCTTCCGGGACCTGATGGCCTTTGCAGACAGACCCGTCTGATCCTGGAAGCCTGTTTCTCACTCTGCTCTTCCTCCCCTCCTCAACACCCTCCCACGTCCACCATGTGTTTCCCAACCTAGGAGCTGCTGCGCAGTGTGCCTTTGGGATGTGTGGACCCTGCTATGCCCACAGGCGGGGGTGGGGGTGGTTCAGAAGAAATCAGGGCCTGACACCCATGTGTCCAGTCCCCAGGGCATGTTTAACCGTGTCAGGCCATGGCTGCGCCTTCCACCTCTCTGGCCCCTTCCAAAATGACAATGAGTGTGTTTCACCTCCAACCTATAAGCTGAAAAGACTAGCCCCGTGAGAGGATGTTGGCCACACTTAGCAGGGAAACTGAGGCAGAGTGAAGCTGTAACAAGTAAAATAGTTGGGCAGAGGGAATAAATAAACCCAAGCAAGATGGAAGATTCTTTCTTTGATCCTAAAATCACACTGCTTCCTGGGCCCCACGGGCCATGTCCAAAGACAGGACCTGGGAGGGAGGGTGAGGAAAGTTCCAGCCCTGTGCCTCAGGTAAGCAGGGGATATACCGGTGGGGGGGCTTGAAGCACGGTCTAGGAGCTCTGTAGGAAAGTCAACCCCAGAAGTGGCTGCATCTCCTGGGAGGCTGGATGGGTATGGAGCTCTCCTAGGTCCTGACCAGGACCACCACCCCCACCCCCCACCCCCACCCCACCCCACACCCCCATCGTTTCCGGGTTTTTGCAGGGTGGGAGCCTGGACAGGAAGGGGCTGAAGTAAGACTGCCATGAGGGGCTGAGCCAAAATAGGAGGGAACGAGGGTAAGGCGGGTGCAGTCTGACAGCCAGCAGAGAGGGCGGGGCGCCCACCCTCTGCAGTGGCTGCCCCTGCACTGCTGGCATGACTGGCAAGCGCCCCAGATGCCTCCTGCTGAGAGACGTTCAGCGCAGCCAGTGGAGATCAGCACTTGAATTATGATGTGAAGGTGACTCACCTCTTGGAAGAACAGGGAACTGGGCAACCATTGAGGTTCGGGGTGTGGGAGGTGGAGTCGAGGGGGGAGAGCTATTCCCCAACAACCTGTCTTCATCTGGCAGCCAGTCTCTGAGCTGCCTTTGCCAGCCTGGATATACAGGGTAATGTCCCATGTAATTCCCTCGGTTTTGAACAATGGCCACAGGCTCTGTCCTGTGCTCGCTCCCTCGCTCCCTCTGCAGACTCTGCGTCTGCCTGGCCCCCTCCAGATGGGGCTGAGTGATGGAGCTCCCTTGGCCACAAGTGCAGGGGCTCTGCACTCTGCTTCCCACATGGAGGCGACCACCAGCTGCCCCCGGGGGACATTGGACCCAGTGGACAAACAGGACTAAAGCTGCCTCCAGTGCCAAAGCTGGAAGCAGCACCAGGTTGTAATCAAAAGCTCTGCCCAGGAAAGAAACTGAGCTCAAAGCCTGCCTTGCAGCCCCAGGTCCACCTCATCACATTCTGTCTGCGTGACAGGTTCCACAGAGGAGCAGTTTATTTATGCCCCGTAGCCTTCAGAGACCTGTGGGGCAGCCTGGGGTAACCAGGGGCGAGCTTTGTCTGCAGCCCATCCTTGCCACGAGCCTGTGGGGAGATGAGCACAGCCTCCGACTCCTGCCCTCAAAGGCCATGTGCCGCCGGGCTCTGCCCTCTCCTCCCCTGTCCTTCCTTCCCTTCGCTCCTTGTCAGTCTTCCCATTCTCTGACCTTTAACCCTAGCACATGACCAGTCCTCAGGACTACCTAGAATTTCTCTCAGGTCGAACTCACCCTACATGTAGCTGGAGAGGGCAGTCACCTACGCTGCGTGGTTTCCCAGTCACCAAGATTCATTTCCTGGCGGCACTCCCTGCAGGTGCCAGTGTCTGAACCCTTGCACTCCAATGGGCTGAGGCAGCGTGTCTCCAGGAGCACCCCATCAGGGTGGAAACACCCTCGCCAGAGATGAACTCGCTGACTTGTCACTGATACCCCAGTACAAGTGCACCTCCTCTCTTCAGAACGGTGCCTGAGCATTCCCAGGTAGGCCAGGGCCATAAATGCAAGGGCAGACCCCCCCCCAAGATGAAATATACTTATAAAAATTGTGTACTTATTTTTAGATGTTTAAATTTCTGTCACCTGCAAAGTCCTCTCCATTGGATGCAATACACCTATCAAGACTTTTTTTTTCCACTGCTCAGAACAGTTTTTGAACTTGTCGACTTTGATGCCTTTTAGTGCTTCTGCCATTTTTTGTTGCACCTCTTCCACATCAGCAAAACATTTCCCTTTGAGGACTTTTTTCATGCAGGGAAACAAACAAACAAAAAAGTCGCTCAGGACAAATCAGGTAAATAGGGAGGGTGGGGCACAGGGGTCGTGCCATTTTCGGTCAAAAACTGCTGAACACCCAGCGTGGTATGGGCAGGTGCGCTCATAAATCACCCATCATGAAATGGACATCATGAAAGAGTCTTCAAAAAAAAATTCACTGAAGCCAAACACAGCCTCTCACAACAACGCCAGCTGGTTCACTGATACAGATGGGTTCCTAGAACACTTGGCTAGTGGAGAAAGTGTGTAGTATAAGGGGTCCACCCTCCAAAAGATAATTCCAGATTTGGGGGGGTCCCCCCTCATACATGCAGTCCTGGATGCTCCAGAAACAGTAAGACAGTACTGCTGTTAATGGAAATTTGGGGCTAGAAAGTAAAGTTAGACTAATCCCAGCTGCGAGATCTTGGGTAAGTCACTCACCCTCTCTCTTCCACCTCAGTTTCTACCTAGAAATCCTCTGTGTTCTAACTCTCAGGGAAATAATTAGAATGTAGCATAAATACTCTGAGAACACACACACACTTCAACAAGTATTTACTACACATTGACCGTGAACCAGGTCTGAAGACAGCAGCTGTAATTTCTCAGATAATGAAACACGGTCCTCCCATGCAAGGTGGGGTAAACAGTTAGCATCAGTGAACAATCAGTGATGCTCAGGAGTCTCAGAGATCCCAGATGGGCCACCTAACCCCGTCCCAGATGCAGGAAAAGGAGCTGTCCCCGGACCTGGAAGACTGAGAAGGATAGACAAGGCAAAGGGGACAGGCAGAGAGCAAGGCATCCCATACAGAAGACGGCACAAGCAAAGGTATGGGAATGAAATATGGAGAGACAGATGGGCAAGTGTGACTAAAGGATTTCTAGTGCTTAAGTTATGAAGAATGGAGTGTCAGGAAGTATGGCTGAGGGTGACGCAGGAGCTAGACCACAGAGGGCCCTTTGCACTATTTATGAAGCTTGGAGTCCACGTTCCAGACAAGCCACCCAGAAGGGTTTTAAGCATGTGACACAGTCCGTTTGATTGTGGGTCCCTCCAGCAGCAGTGTGGCAGGTGGATTAGAGGAAGACGGGAAGGGCAGAGTTCTCTGCTGGCCAACACGATGGGGGCCGCCTGCCCAGCTGCTGTGACTCGCGGCCAAGCCAGGATGCTGACTGAGCACTGTCACTGCTTCCAAGTTTCAGCCGCTTGGCCCCACCCAGGGCCAGGGCCCCTGAAAGGGCTTCTGGCAACGCCATGCCGCTGTCGAATGCCTGGTACCCATACCGGGCCATCCTGGAGGGAAGGCTGCAGTGGGTGGCCACATGTCTCTCTCCTGTGCCATTTTGGTCAACTTGTTTGTCAATAAACTGGATGAGACAGTAGGCCCTTAGGTGACACAGAGCTGAGTACAATAGATCATGTGTTATATGGTAGAATAAAAACTCGACAAACATTCTGACAGGCTGGGACAATGGTTAAAACCAACTGGATCAATTTAACCAGATAAATGGTAAGCCCTGGGACACCTGGCTTGACAACAGAAATATTTATTCACTTGTCCAGCGCTTCCTGCAAACCCACTCTACGTCCAGCCCACAGCTCCCATGCTTACCGTGATCAGATTTTACTAAAACCGTGTCTGTCTCCCTCCCAGGTGAGGAACCGGGCCTCATCTTTGTGCCCCGGAGTCTAGGGCAATGTGCAGGGAAAGACAGAGACTGCTTGAGTGCCAACAGGAGCCAGAACTTTTCGCCACAGAGTGTCTAATTCTTACGGCAATCCCACCCTGTTTCCCTTACAGACGGCAAAGTTAAGGCCACATTGCTTATGGTTTTATTGCCTATATTTCAAAATTGACATTTGAACCCAGATCCAATGGGCTTGACAGCTGAATCTCCGTCCATTCCGCCACACTGACCCCAGATTTACAAAAACCAACACTGCCCTGGTGTTGAGCGGTAGCCAGCAATGAACAAGGCTCAGCCTGTCCTCAAGACGTGGTTGTTTGGTAGGTTAAATGAGCAGGACCTGGGGCAGACGGGGGAGGTGGAGAAGGTGCAAGTTGGTCAGAAGATCTACGTGTGCCCCCAGTGGGAGGCAGCTGCTCTGACGGGACCACAGAAGCCAGAGCCAGGGCTGCGATGGGCCGGCCGCGCTCTGGGCCACGCAGACGACATCCAGACTCTGGTCCACTTCCAGCCAACACACTCATGCAGGGAACAACTACCAACTAGACATGATTTAGGAAACATGCAGCATGGACCGGTCTAGAAAGCGTTTCATAGGAAGACTGATTAGGAGGAAAGGTAATTTTTAGCCCAGAGAAGAAAAGGCTTAATAGGCAAACAATTGTCTTCAAATATTTGAAGATACAATCATATAGCTTTCTTGTGAGGTATGTAATCATTAGTATTTATATACTGAGATTTCTGAATGGTGGAGAAGAAAACTAACACCTACTGGATTTATTGTCAGGGGTCAGGCACTTACATACACCTAATTTAATTCCCATAATAGCTCTGCCCAGTCTTCTCTTTTACAGACAAGGAAGAGCTTCTGAAATGTGCCCACGGCCAGAGTTTGTAAACAGCAGAGCCAAGACTTGCACCCAAATCTGTTGCTGTTTCCATACAGTCCGCCCTTGTCTTCTCCTGCACCTTCTCTGTGAGTGCACTCGGTCACACGGGGCCGAATGCGATGGATGGGCATCCCAAAGAGCATTTCCCTCCGTGAAGAAGGGGGCTCACAGATTCGGGAAGAATTCCTCAATTCATTGGGTTGACTTCCCTGTCCTGCCAACCAACCGCCTCTCAGTCCACATCCAGAATGGAGACAGCGACCCTCAGGCGCATTGGTAGAGAATGGGTCCATTCATAATCTATTCCCGGCTTCCCTCCACATTCTCTCCTCTCGCTATCTGACCCTCCCCTTCTCTGCATGTGCTCAGCCGGCCCACAGGCTCCTTTCCCATCTCGGTGGCGTGAGCACAAGCTGCTCCCTTGACTGAAACACACCAGCCACACCCCTTGTCTGCGTGAAGCCTGCTCGCTCCTCCGATGGGGACTTGTGTGCCATCTCCTCTGGCCCCAGTGTCCTGCCCATGGTCACATGGTGACCCTGTGTCTGTCTCTATCCTAGCACTTTCCTTGCTGCTGGGGCTGCTGTGACCCTGAAGCTGGGGACAGTGTCATGTGGCTGTGTATCTCTAGGGTGTAGCACAGTGCCTATTACAGAGAACGGCTGAATGAATACGCGAATGAATGAATGGATGGATGGACGGATGAACGAACATGGGCTTTGTGGACAATCCAATCTGGGTTTGAAGACAGGTTCTCCCACTCACAGATTGAGTTAAAACCTCCAGCAATTTACTCATCTCAGAGTTGCAGCGTCTTTGTCTGTGAATTGGGAATAAAAATACTATAATATCATAGAGGTTGCTAGAAGATTTTAACACATACGTAAAGACACTGGCCCGCACAACTTAATCAGAGTGAAGAATAATGAGAGCAATAGCACCTAAATGGTTAAGTCCACTTATTAGTGTAAGTCCGAAGTGGTCCACTCACTGAGACATTTTCTTATTCAATGCCAAGAATTACAAAAAAATATATTAACTAGAGCGTTGTACTCTGTCCACAGACAAAGTCCAAGTGGATACTCTTACTGAGGGTGACCCACTCACTCTTGTGCCCCTCCTGGGTGGAGGAGGGAGCTGGAGCAGGCAGACCACCCTGGGAGGCCCCTGAGGACCATGCTGTCACCGGCACGGCCTGCCCCTATCCTCCTCTCCGCTGGCTCCCCCAAGGCCCAGGCAGGACTCTCGTCCCATCCCCTACCCCTACCATACTCAGCCTCCTGTGCTTGGAGAGCTCCTCTGTACTTCTGTGAACATCTATCCCCCGGCCCTGTTGGTCCCTCAGTACCTGCTTCTCTCTCCCCCCAGGCTGTGAGCAATGGGAGCAGAGGACACACACCCTGCTCACCTGCGCAGGCCCAGCTGCAGGGCTTGCCGGGTGTCACAGACGGCTCAGGCCTTGCCTAATGGCCACGTGCTGCCAGTGCAGGTGTGGACACCTGAGACACGTGGGGCCATTTCCCCCCCTGGGGTTTCAGACTCAGGACAGAGCATTTCCGAGCCATTGCGCCCTGGTGGTTCGGAGCTCCAAGACGGAGAACCCAGAGCTCGAGGCCAGGTTTCTGACACATGGAGAAAGCCCATCGGGATGAGGGAGAGTGGAAGAACAGTGGGGGAGAGTCCTAGCAGCGCAAGGGGCCGGGTTTAGTGTCCCTGAAGCTCCTACACGGCTGCCCCCCACCACCACCTTGGGCTTTCAACATTTTAATGACCAAATAGACGGGTGCTCTCAAAGAAAATTCTCTTGAACTTAGACAGCACAAAAGCAGGTGGGTCCGACAGACAGAACCACCCACTAGAACCAGACGAACAGACCGTCGCCCAGGATGGGAGTCGGTGTATAAACAGCTCTCTTGTCCCCCAGGGAGAGAGTGCCTCCTTTATTTCACACACCCCTCAGCAGTTCCCCCGAGGAGTGAGCCCTGGCCACCACAGCAGACCCACCCAAGGCGACATTTTCACAGGCTCTGCCCCTTCTCTGCCCCCTCACCGTACTCCCTGGAACCACCTCCCAAAAACTCTTTGCACACTCTTCTTTCTAAAAAAAAAAATTCCCCAAGAGGAAACAGTAAAAGGGGTGCAAAGAAGAGGCCCCAAATAAAATATTAATCAGTCGCCCAGACAACCACTCTTCCTGCTGGCTGGCTGGAGACATGAAGAATCTCTACATATGTAAATACACTTTTGTTAAGTCATTAAGCTTGTAGAAATAAGAAATAAATTAGCATTAGCATGTTGAATCACTTAGGTGTCAGTAGCTAATATGGCTAATTGACATTTAATAAGTCTTGCTATCTAATTTACTATGAACTGCATTAAATGCTAATTAATTGCTTAGGTTTTCTTTACACAATTATTATATGTTAATGTGCATTTAATAGCTTATTATTTGGGTGATGGTCCTGACGGCAAAAAAGTTACCTGTTAATTCTGGTTTGAACAACAAACATATTCGGCACCCTACTAAAGTCATTCTCTTAAACACAAATTAATGGATTAATTAATATAATTTAGAACTGTTGAAAAGTAGTCACCAGTGTGCTACTGTGCCACAGTCCCCAAGTTAAATTGGCTGGGCTTGTTTATCTGCTAGGCTTCCACAACACACAATGCTATGCTCAGCAAGGCCGATAAGCTAGCTCCTGCCTCTGGTCAGCAGGAACTAGCCCGTCTCACAGTGCATCATTCTTGGCCGGTGTGTATGTCCTAGAAGGCTCACTAACAGTCATGTGGCTAACACAACAGCCAATGTGTCCCATTAAAAGCATAATGTCCAAAACAAGGGAGGTGACAGTCCGGCTTTGCTTTGTCTGGTCCAGCCACACTTGGAGTATTTTGTCAATTCTAGGAGTGACATATTTAAAGAGATATAACTTCTATCACATACAGATTGGTGATGAAGTCAAGGGTTAGCCAGACTGGGGCAACAGAATCTCTCTCTTCAAATATATAACGCATTGACTCAATTGAGAGGACTGGGACCATAAGTTTGAAGTTAGAGGAAGACAGTTTTGGACTCAGTAGGAGCTGTCTGAGACTGCAATGAGCTGTCTTTGGAGTGATGAGCTCCCCGTCACTGGAGGAGTTCAAGAGCAGTCTCAGCAATCTTTTGCGCAGAGCTTCAGACCAGTGGCTGCAGGAGGTGACCTTTCTCATCCCTCCCAAGACAGAGAGTCCATGAACATCAGGCTAAATTGCTATCTCACTGGCTGGATATGGTCTACAGCCCCCATTACCTGGCCCACATTCAACTTTAGGAAAAACCTCGTGAGTGACCGGATGCAATTCTGATTGGCTGCTTGGCTTTGAATGTAGTCTCGCTGCGTTGGCGAAAAAGGCAGACTTGGAAGGACCATTTGACTTGATTTCCCTGGTTCCACCACACCACGCTCCCCTTCAGGTGGCCTTCGCCAACTCAGGGGTGGAGGCAATGCTTAGAAGGGATCAGTGGGGATTAGAACCAAGATGGCGGCGTAGGTAGACACACTGCGCCTCCTCGCACAACCAGAACTGACAGAGAATCGAACGGCAAGGGGGTCCGATACCAAGGAAATAAAAAATAAACACTCATCCAGACCGGTAGGAGGGGTGGAGACAGGCACCAGGGTGGAGAGGACTCGCTTGGCTGTGGCGGAGCGAGACTGGTGGAGTGTGGGACGAACGGGGCAGGCAGTCCGAGCACTAGCAGACCCTGTGGCCCCACATTCATGCAGATAAACCGAGAGGGCCGGACTCAGAGTGGCAGAGAGCGGGGCAGGCTGAGCAGTGGGTAGCACCCCGCGGCCGCACATTCGTGCATAGATAAACCAGACGAACGGCGGGGAGCAAAGCAGACTGCGCAACCCAGGGCTCCAGCTCCGGGAAATAAAGCCTCAAACCTCTGATTGAAAACGCCCGTGGGGGTTGGGGCAGCAGCAGGAGAGACTCCCAGCCTCACGGGAGAGATTGTTGGAGAGACCCACAGGGGCCTAGAGTGTGCACAGGCCCACCCACTCGGGAACCAGCAGCGGAGGGGCCCAGTTTGGTTGTGGGTATCGGGGTGAAGGATTGAAATCCGGAGGAGTGTGAAGCGGATGCCATTGCTCCCTCCCAGCCCCTCCCCCATGTACAGCGTCACAGCACAGCAACCAGCGTTACCCCGCCCCAGGAACACCTAAGGCTCCGCCCCTTAAAGTAACAGACGCTCCAAAGGAAAAAAAAAAGAAAAAAAAAAAAAAGGCCCAAATGACAGAACACTTCAAAGCTCCAGAAAAAATACAACTGAGCGAGGAAGAGATAGCCAACCTATCGGATGCACAGTTCAAAACACTGGTTATCAAGATGCTCACAGAATTGGTTGAATGTGTTCGAAAACCAGATGAAAAAATGAAGCCTATGCTAAGAGAAACAAAGGAAAATATACAGGGAACCAATAGTGATGCGAAGGAAACTGGGACTCAAATCAACGGTGTGGACCAGAAGGAAGAAAGAAACATCCAACCAGAAAAGAATGAAGAAACAACAACTCGGAAAAATGAGGAGAGGCTTAGGAACCTCCAGGACATCTTGAAACGTTCCAACATCCGAATTATAGGGGTGCCAGAAGGAGAAGAGGAAGAACAAAAAATTGAAAAGTTATTTGAACAAACAATGAAGGAGAAATTCCCTAATCTGGCAAAGGAAATAGACTTCCAGGAAGTCCAGGAAGCTCAGAGAGTCCCAAAGAAGCTGGACCCAAGGAGGAACACACCAAAGCACATCATAATTACATTACCCAAGATTAAACGCAAGGACCTACATCCAAGATTACTGTATCCAGCAAAGCTATCATTTAGAATGGAAGGGAAGATAAAGTGCTTCCCAGATAAGGTCAAGTTAAAGAAGTTCATCATCACCAAGCCCTTATTATATGAAATGTTAAAGGGAGTTACCTAAGAAAAAGAAGATAAAAAATATGAACAGTAAAAATGACAACAAACTCACAGTTAAACCCACACCTAAAACAAAAACAAGAGCAAATTAGGCAAACTAGAACAGGAACAGAACCACAGAGATGGAGATCACATGGAGGGTTGTCAATAGGGGAGTGGGAGGGGGAGAGGGGGGGAAAGGTACAGAGAATAAGTAGCATAGATGATAGGTGGAAAATAGACAGGGGGAGGGTAAGAATAGTGTAGGAAATGTAGAAGCCAAAGAACTTATAAGTATGACCCATGGACATGAACTATAGGGGGGGAATGTGGGAGGGAGGGGGTGGGCAGGATGGAGTGGAGTGGAGGGGGAATGGGACAACTGTAATAGCATAATCAATAAATATATTTTAAAAAATTTATTTAAAAAAAGAAGGGATCAGTGGGGCCACTAGAGTCATTTATCTTTGACAGGACGGAACAGGAGAAAGGGCGGACCCCTGGCAGGCAAATACCCTTAATGAAGTTTGTAAGAGACCACAGGGTTATCAGCCTCCTGATCAAAGTAGGGACAGACCACAGACACTATTAATTAAGACTCTCTCATTCTCTCCCTTTTTCCATTTCCTTCTTTATGGCTGGTGGTGGGGGTGGCCACTCTAATTGTTCCCAGCCTTTCAAGGATCAAAGGCAGCTTTTCTGCCTCAGATTTCAAAGAGCTGTAGCAGGTCAAGTGCCTGGTGCAGTCACTGGCAGGCTCCAAGGGTCCTGATGTTCCCAACTTTGCCCTTTGAGGTGGCGGGGGTGGGGGTGGGGGGTGGGGGTCCTGTGCCAAGTGCCTGCTCCCTTGTGTCCCCCCTACAATGTTCTACCCCAAAATATTCACGTTGACCTTCCAAATCTGATTCAAAATTCCTCTCTCCCAAGGAGCCTTTTCTGACTGTGGCCGCCTGTCCCCCACCCCCTTCTCCGTGGCCACGCTTCCTGCCTGCTGGTCCTTACTGCTGGGTCAGGGCACTGGGCTTGTGTCAGCTATTTTGACCTTGAAACTATTCCTGGACTTGGAGTGTATACATATATCTAGCAAGAATAATATTCAGAATATTTATAACCAGTATAGTAGTAGAAATCATTACCTACGCCAACATAGAAATTAAAATTTTTAAATCTACACCTGTTGTTCTCAAACTACAGCTGCCTACCGTGCGATGCAAGCTGTACTCCCAGTCATTCATCAAACTGTTTCAATCACATCCTATTCATTTTTTTATCTTTAAAAGCTGTTGGTGCGACCTTTTGTTTGAGGCAGTTGTCGCTCCCTGAATGATGGCCCTCTCTGTGATCGGACGTAGGGACTACATCAAACTCTTTCAATCGTTTTCCTATGCAGTTGCTGGTCAGGAGGTCCCCCGGGGAGGGAACCGCTGCAGAAAGCCCACCACAGCTGGGTGTGCACCTGATGCCAGCGCTTCCCACAGGCCCAGAGGCAGGCACCTGCCCTAGGTGCTCCTGACATGCTGCCACTGAGGATGAGGGAATGAAGGCTGAGTCCACCCCCACGATCTCAGTTAGCTCAGCAGCTGCTGGGAGTTTCCCGGACTTGCTCCCCTCTGTTCCCTGACCTCGTTGTCACCACTGTTGCCCCTCCAGGCAATGTTAGTGGGGGCTTATGGTCTCAACTGCCATCCTCTTTGCCAGTGTGTGTAGGAGCGGCTTACTGCTTCAATAGCTGGTTCACCGTACTGATGGCTCCACATGGCCTGCTTCCCCCTGCACCCTGGCCCCGCCCTAAGGGCAGGTGTTCTGGAAGGCATTGCCCCTTTCCATAGGGCCCCACAATAGCAATTAATGACATAGCTGTTTTGCCAACCCATCAGACCTCAGAAACGACCCCCACATTCTCCCCCTCCCAACACACTTCCAGAGACGTTGAGGGTCCGGTCCCCCTCCTCCCCTCCCTGACAGACACTGAAGCAACAACCTGACTGTTTATACATTTTTTGGAACATAATATAGGAATACAATATAATAGATTCAGGAATATAATACAATAAACAGCCCCATGGTTCTCTTTCTGGGGGCGTCAGGGGTAACCCGAGGCCACAGACACAAGGGCAGTCACAGCGCCTGTAGGAATCTCTGCACACTCAGGAGATGGACGTCGATGTGGGGGGGTGGTGCGGACCAAGAGCAGAAGGAAGAACTCAGGACCTCTGTCTACACTAGCAGGCCCCGGTTGTCAGAAACGTCTTTCTGTGTCCTCTGGTGGTTAGAGCCTCAACAAATGCAGAAAGAGGAACTGGAAGTCCCCTTCGGGGCTGAGATTTTCCGAGGCAGAGATCATTAGCAAGAGTACGTCATCCCCACGCACAGCACTTATCTTCCTCATCCTCGGTGGGGCCAGGGATCCGGTGCATCCAGAGAAGAGCAGTGGACAGTCAGGTCAGGATATGAGGGCCGTGACAACAGGCAAATCTAGAGCTGGCATCCCTCACTCCGCTCACTCTCACCTCCATCCCCAGAAAAGGTGGTCCCTTCAATTGGTGCAAAGATGTGGTCGGAGGTGGTGCAACAGCTGGGCTGCAGCGGCCCAGTGGCTGATGTGAAGCACGTCCGGCAGCCTTGGCAATGGCACAGGGACCCTGTCGGCACGACACACGTGTTGGGAAGTGCTGTGATTCAGTCCTGACACCTGGACCCACGGCACCCATTTTGGAGGGCTGTCTCCCCGGAAACAGACAAAGTATTGGCCTAAAGGGGCTCAGCGGACGGTAGCGGTGGTGTGGATCTCGCCCCCCGTGCTCAGTCTGACAGCCACGGGGGCCTGTCCCCGGCACCCAACATGCTGGCCACCTGCGGGCTCTGGAGGCTGACTCAGACTCAAATCCTGGCTCCGCCCCTCCTTCCATGTAATCCTGGGCAAGTTGCTTCTCCATGCACTACCCGCTCCTAAAAAGGGTAATGACAATCCAGGAATTGTGTGTGTGAACATAGAAAGAGATCATGCCCGTAAGGACTTCAGAACAGAGTCCTTTTCCACTCCTCAGACGTGGAGCATGGTGGCATGGGTGGGTTTCACATCCTGTGCAGGGAAGTGAACTAACTCTCTGGAAGGGTGACCACCACTGCTCCCCACCGTCCCCACCTCCCACTGTCGGCCCCCCCACCCCCTGTGCAGCTTCAGCTGTGGACCCAGAGTTTGCCAACTGGGCTGCGCTGTCAGAGCAGCAAGCTGGCCAGGGGCCGGGTGCTACACTGAGCATGGCCCAGCTTTCCAGCCCTCTGCCAGGTGCCAAAAACAGGCATCGGGCTAGGGCAGCTAAAAATACCCTTCCTGCAATATGGCTGCCTGTGCCCCATAGACACAGGGAGGTGGGCAGGGGCGAGGGAGGAGGGCATACAGACGCCAGGCCTGCAGGCCCATCGGCATCGTGGGAGCACACAGCGGGCCACGGGGTCGGTCCCCGGGGCCACAGAGCACCCAAGGCCACAGCCAGCAGGGAGGGCGGAGGTCAGAAATGAGTGTCTGAGGACACCCAAGGCTTCTTTAGCATTTTTCTCCCCACTCCGATCCCTGCTGCTCCCCTCTAAGACTGCAGCTGCCCCCAAGATGCTTGCGAACTCTTCTCTTCCACAAATGGATGCCTCCTCAACCGGGAAGGAAAATGTTTCCTGTCCCCAGCCCAGCCCCCAAACATGCAGCCGTCCAGAGCTGCTACGGTCTGCAGGAGGGAAGATGGAAAGTCCCCTTTGCTGAGCACTCACTGCTGACCAATCCCGTGAGGCCAGAACTATTATTTCCCTCATCTTACAGATGAGGGGCCCCAGGCTCGGAGAAACAATGTAACTTGTCCAAATCTTCTCAGCTAGGCTAGTTAGAGGCCCAGCCTGGGTTCCAATCTTTTTTGACCCAACTGCAGCTCCTCCACTCTGTCCTCTCCATCACTGGTTCTCTGCTGGGGGGTGGCTTTGCCCAGCAGGGGACATCAGCACCATCCAGGAACAATTCTGGTGGTCACAGCTATGGGAGGGGATGCTGTTGGCAAGTAGACAGTAGAGGCCAGGGATGCTGCTGGGTCTCCTGCGACACCCAGGACAGCCCTCTACAGCAAAGAGCACCCAGCACAATGTGCCCAGAGGGCCGAGGTGGGAACCCCTGCCGTACCCCACACTGCAGCTGTGCCTCAGCCTACAGGGCTGTCAGACCAGGGTTGTGCCAGAATTAGCTGGGGAGCCTGTCGAAATCAGAGACTTGAGTCCCACCCCAGACATCTGCTCTGAGTCGGTGGAGGCCTGGAAATCTGAATTTTGGCAAGTGGGCAACCATGCCCCTCTCCCAGGAGATTCCCATTTAGGTACCTGGACACCACACTGGGAACAGTAGCCAAGAGAAAAGTTGTAAAGGGCAGTTGCCAGGTCCCTGTCAGCTCTGAATAGCCCCCTGGCACAAGGTAAGCACTTGAAAACATTCCCAAATAAGGACACACACACACACACACACACACATGCCTTAGAGCAACCGAGGGACCATGTAGTCACAAAACACAGCTCCCCACTGAGGCTCACAGCCAATTTTGTGGCCTCCCTCACCAGCATATCAATTACCTGACAAACTGCTCACCTTCACCAGTGGTCAATGGAAGTGTGAATCGGCATGCCTTGCTCCCAACTCTTCTTTTGATATAAATAAGCCACTCTGTCACCCAGACGGGGCCATTTGGATCAGCAGCTGAAGTAAGAATGAGTGAAACCACAGGGGCATTGTCAAGATTAATATGCAGGCAGGTCTGGACCTGGAAAGGCACCAGGTACCATCACGCCTCGATAGGGAGGCAGAGTAATGTGAATGGACTAAAGACAAAGGGAAAACAGATGGAAAGTGACAAGCACAAAGGGGAGCAGCAAGAGCTAATGGGCTGAGTGACGAAGATTCCACCCGGCCTGCCACTTGGCTCTTTCTTTCTTGCCCATCGTCTGGGAGACACCCCCAGGACTCAGCTCCTCAGCATCTGGATGGATGGAGCACCCTGCGCTGTGTCAATAACAGCTCCCCTATTGTTACCAATTTGGCTCCACGGATGCTTGCACAGACAGGGAAGACAAATGAGCCACCACTGTGGAAGAGAAAAGCCGTGCTCTCTGAGCATCCTTGCTCTGTAGGAAGGTTTATCACAGGAATCACAACTGGGAGCAAGGCACGTTGATTCACACTTCCATTGAGGTCTGGGGACAGTCTGGCCTGGGTTAGGAATAAAGAAGCCTGTCTCCCTTCCTCCCTTCCTTTCTTCTTCCATTCTTCCTTCCTTCCTCCTTTCCTCCATCATTTCTTCCTTCCTTCCTCCATCCTTCTTTCCTGTCTTTCTTCCTTCCTCCCTTCTTTCCTTCTATCTGGGAGCATGCAAATGTATTGGCCCCAATGGAAAGCGCCTTCCACCGACTACTAGAGAACTCCTGAGCAAGGACTTGGAGGTATGGGTGTTCAGCCTGAGGTTTAAGCTGGTGGCAGCTTTGCTTTGGTCTCTGCCGCTCAGATGCCGGCCTTGTAGGGGCAGCAGGGCTCCCTCTGTGCAGCTGAAGGTGTTACCAGATCGAGATGGGTGAGCCTCAGAGTTGAGAAGGATCCACAGGAAGAAGATATTCTTAGCTGTCAGGCTGACAAAGTGCGAAATCTTGACAGACCCAGAATTGTTGTGTGAACAGAATTATACCAAGTAGTTCTCATGTGCATCTTGCATACTACAGACTCTAAGTATATGCCAGGGTACAGTAGGTGCTCAATAAATATTTGTTGAATGGGTGAATGAACTCTCCTTGCAGCAATGGACGTAAAGAATGATGGGCCCGTTTTTCACAGGCCAACTCCTACTATGTTCTCTCTACTCTCATGATGGCTATTTTATGCATCTTGAAAATCTAGAGGGATACCCAGACTCTAATACCTTTAAAATCTCCAACATGCATGGTGGCCCACTCCCCAGCCTTTGCCAGTACCTGCTGCCTGGGGTAAACCGGTGGACTTGGTCTACCTTCCCTTAGATTTCAACTTCCACGGCTTCAGGTGGGGACAGGCATGGACCCAAAGCTAGGACATCGTGTTTGCAAAAAGCTTTCATTGAATTCCTAGCAATGAAGCCCCAGGGCTAGACAGTGAGGCTACGATGGTTAGCAAATAGAAGACGTGACCTTTTTTCATCTAAACTGTATTCCAGAGAGAATGCTATTAATCAAATGATGATGGAATTATGAGACTCAGCTGTGATAATTGAGTGCTCTGGATGACAGTTCCAGGGCAGGAAGCTGAGAGCACTTGACAATGATGACCCAACAAAGTTGGGGGCAATCAAGAAAGTCTCCCTTGAAGAAGTGGTTATTTTAGCGGAGAGCAGAATGATGAGTAGAATTTCAAGATAATGAGGTGGGAGGGCATAGTTTTCTGGGCAGAGGCTCAAGAAATTGAAAACAAGGCCAAGGAAAGGCAAGGGAAGAGCGGAAGCCAGTACGAGGCACGGGCAGCCTAACAACACACCTTCGTGGGTGGCTGCCCAGACATGCTTTTCCCACTGAGTCTGCTCTCAGTGGCCTTGACCAGCAGGAAGCCCACATACAGAAACGGAGAGAGGAAAGAGAGCAACAAAAGTTGGTGTTGGAGGGACAGGCAGGCCAGAAAAGGCAGATGTCAAGGACTCAGGATTTTACTCTAACCTCAAGAGGGTTGCATTAGGGGCTTTTGATTAAGGTCCTCATCGGATTTGCACTTTTTTTTTTTTTGAAGTTTCTTCTGGCCCAATATAGAGAAAGCCCAGAATATTCCAGAAAGGTCGAAGTGGCTCTGGGAGAGCACTGAAGAAGCTGCAGTAGCAATCTAGGGACTGAACTAGGATAGTGTGAACTTGGGGTTGTTAAGAAAGGTGGAGAGAACAGATCTGATGTAAGAAACATTTGGGAAGTAAAATCTATGCATTTGATGATGGGCTGCATACGGGGAATGCGGAAAGGGCAGGTGGCAGGGTGGACAGGGAGCTCACCTGGTGGAAGATGGCATGGGGAACACTAGGCAAGTCCCTGATTGGATGGGGTGGGGTGGGGGCGGGTCGGAAGAGCAGGGGCTTTGTTTTGCTCATGTGACATTAGCAGTACCTTTGAGACAAAAACAAACAAACAAACAAACAAAAAAAACCCAGAGACCTCAAGTAGGCCAATGGACTTGTGGCTCTTAAACTCAAACAAGAGTGAGATGATTTACGACTTGGGGTCATGAATCCATGTGGTCACCGAAGGCATGAAAGTGGAGCAGCAGAAGAATGGCAGAGGCGGAAGGAGGTTATATCTGCAGAGGGTAGAAGGAGTGGATGGAGGGACAGGAGGGGAACCGGACGCGTGGCACCAATTGGTCTCTCTCCCATGGCTTTGAGTGTGGGACTCGGGGATTGGAGCCCATTGGCTTTCAGCACCAGCACTCAGGGAGTGTGGTGAGTGGGACCATTTCTGTCACCTTCACACGGTGCCCGGAGAGCCCGTCTGCAGTGAACAATGAGGGTGGCGGAGTGGTGGACGCAGAGAGAGGAGGCAACCTCCTCACCCAGCAGATGGAGAGGTATGTGAGGGCTGAATTCCAGCTCCCCACACCCCTGCCTGCTCCCGGGGCCTAGGAGGTGCCTTTGTACCCTTCCTAAAAAGTCCCCTTTCAGTGCTGAGCTGATTCGAGTGGGTTCATTCTTGACAGTGATGCATGAAGGCTGGAGGAGGCAAGCTGTGTGTTGGAGGCAGGGGGCTGGCTGGCCTGGGCGGGGCTACCACAGACCAATAGAGCCAGCAGGTGACGGGAAGACACACTGGAACTAACTGGGCACCAGGTGCTCAGCCCTTTCACACAGGTTCTCTCAACCTGGAACTTAGGTGAGAACACAGAAACCTGGTGGCTTTCCCAGGTCACAGGGCTAGTGCACAAGAGATGAGGGTCATAGCAAGTCCTTGTGCGGTGTGGACGTGCGGTGTGGACAGCATTTAGGGGGAGAGAAAAGAGTGGCTGCTTGGCGATACACAGAGAAGGATCTATAAGGAGAGATCATTAGGCGCCAGTATGGATTTGTTTAGTTGTGATTAATGGAATAAAAATGGCACCCAGGAAGGATGATTAGAATCGATTGGAGAAGTAAGGATTAAAGAGGAAAGCTGGAGGGGGGGGGGAGTTCCTCCCCAAATCTAGTCCTAGGGGGTGGGGCACTGTCTCCTGCCCCTGCCCCAGGGGCAGTCAGTGGAGGGAGAAGGCAGAGAAATGAGTATCAAGCCCCTTCATGGGCTCAGATGGAAATAAAGCTTTAGGTAATAGCTGAAGAGCCCTCCCAAGGCATGAGCTGATTTGCTTGGATTGGTTTGAATTCTCGTTGATGTTATAACTCCTTGTACCCCAGGCCTTGCAAACCTCTCTGTCGTCCTCACTCCCCCAGGGGTGCGAGATGACAGCAAAGGGCGAGATCGACTTGGGAGAGGGAATCTGTGGTGATCAGGAAACCCACCGAAGTCCCCACAAAGCAGGGCTCAGCTCAAGACGGCCGGGGACAGGGAGACTGGAAACCTGTGCTCTCTGCTCTTTGACTGGGGTCCCAGATTCTGAGAAGGGGGTGGGGCAGGGCTGTCCCAAAAGGGGGGCTGTATGAGTTATGGGAGAAGTGGCTTGGAGTACGGATGCTCAGGAAAAGAAGGGTGATCCAAGGAACAGCTGCGGTTGATTACTGAGCGTTCCAGAGCAGGGGCTTGTGGGAGTGGGAGAGAAAGGTCTGGGAATGCAGGGCTCTTGTGGGAATGTGGAGACAGTACAGGAAATAGGAACTGGACAGAGGAGACCCGGGAACAGGGCGGGGTTGGAATGGGAACTGGTGCTGGAAGCCCACCCATGAAGTGATTTTCTGCGCTGACCTGGCAGGGTCCCCCCTTTTCTAAAAAGAGGTTCCAAAACCGGTGGGTGTGAGGCAGGGGCCTATGGAGACTGACTAGATGCGGCAGGTGACAAAGGGGTTTCCATCAGGCCAACGGCTTTCACATGTTTCCCGTCGGAAAGAAAACCCCGTCAGCTCGTTCCCAACTTTATTTCATTCTGTTCCCCTCATATTTCAGTTAACGGGAGCCGTCGAGGAGGCTCTGGGATTTCCCCTCCTTCTCTGGCAGCCCATGTGGTCTGACAGCCTGGGAGACGTGGGCTTTCGGGAGACCCACAGTGAAATGGATTGTTGCCGTCTCCAGTTTTAGGGTGTGTGTCTCTGTGTGCACTTGTGTGAGTGTGGGCTTGTGTGTGCCCACCTGTGCATCCTCCAAGTGCATGCGTGTCAGGACTGTGTGACAACAAGGCAGAAGCAGCCGTGGACAGGCAGTTGGATGTGAGTTCTGCCTCTGCTATTCAGGATCCCCGTGTGGCCTGTAACTGACTCACCTGCCACCTGGGTAGAGTAATACAGGTCCCCCAAGTCTCAGAGGTTGTCAAGGGGTTCAGGACACAAGGGACAAAAACATTCCCTTGTGATCAGTAAGTGCTAGTGACAATTACAGCTATCCTCTGTCCGCAGGGGGCGCCTCTTGATCTAGCTCAAGTTCCAAGTTCCATGGAGGCTGATTTGACACTGCCCCTCTGACATCCTGGACCCCTGACTGTCTCAGAACTCCCACACCAGCTCCTGACCTTGGCCTAACTCCCCCGACAGCGTCCCGGGCTCCGGCTCACAGGCTGCTGACTGTGGCCAGGGAAGGCCAGCAAACCCATTTCAGTAGGGGCACCCTAGACTCCACCCTTCATTAGCTCAACAAACACGTATTGAGCGCGTGCTGCTGGCGAGACTGTGTCCCCCTCGGGCCTTGTGCACAGGAGCATTCCACGAGTTCAATCAGCCTCACTATCTAACGTAAGAAGTGTTATGTTGGATCCGCGCCCAGTGACAGTGCAGGGGCGGGCCTGCCTCAGCCAAAGAAGAGGTAGAAGGCTGACCGGTAGCCGTCCCTGTGAAGGAAGCCAGTGCAGACTGACCCTCAGGCCTCAGCACTGCTGGGCAAACCTTTAAGTCCCTCTTGGTGGCTCCCAGGTCTGCCCTGCAATTTCTCTTGCAAACCTTTACTACGCTGCTCAAGTTGCTCCCGGCCTCCAGACCTTCCCCCTTCAGCCTCCCAGCCCATGACCACAGGGTCAGTCCCACCACAGCGTCGATGGCACCGGGTCCCTCAGTGCTCGGACACTCACCCTGCACACAGAGCCAAGTCCAACTCCTTAACCTGGAGCTCGAGGCCCTCCCTCCGCAAGCACACCCCCCAACTTGATGTCTGAGAACACTCCCACCGCCTCTCAAAGCTGCCTGCCAGCCTTTGAGCATAGTGTGCTCTTCCCTACTTTTCCATCTTACTCCCTGCTCTTCATTATGCTAGAAAGTTCTACCTGCCTCCACATTTCATTTTCCTCTATGGAAATCATATGTATGCCCTGAGGCCTGGTAACGATCCCACTGTCTCAGAATGCCGCCTAGAATCCCCTACCCCACCCCTGAAAGACCGCCTTCTTCTCTGACGGAGTACTTGACCAGGAAAGCTCACTGATGCCCCATCACCACGGGCAACAGCGGCCACCTTTAGTCCAGGGATGACGGGGACCAATGGCGGAGCTCTAAGGGTGCGGATGAGTGGAGGGTGGGCAGAGGAGCCCGGGGGCTCATGGAAACCCTTCCCCATGGGTGACTGCGGACGTTGCTTCATGACCAACACACGGCTTATATCCAGTTCTTCTCAAAGCTCAGAATTTCTAAAAGGACTGAAAATTATTTTCTAAATGTAAATCCACACAGACAAAAACAGGGAAGTAGAGATCAGAGCAAATGAAAAACATCAATATAATCTTAGTAACTGGAAAGCGATTGGAAAAGAGATAACCGATTTAGGGGAGCAGAGCAGTGCAGAAGCTAATGCGGGGCAAGCTGACTCCCACCATATCGAGTGTCTCCTGTGCATCTTGGTCTTGCCTTCTTACCCCTTGTTCCTCACCATCCAATGCACCGTGGCCAGCGATGCATGGGACCCAAGCAAGTCCACGCCAGCACTCCACTCACGCTGCCACCGGGAGCTCTCCCCGACACAGTGGGATCTGCTCAGCACCCATCACATGCAACTCAGAACTGCAGGGAAGTGAACTCCCTATGGGGTGAACCTTTGACCCATTGGAGCAAGGGACTGCTGGATAAACTCTGCTCCCTTCCTGCCCTCAGATAGATTGCTCTGAGACGCACCCACTCATAGTTGAAAGTCAGTCCTGTAAGACTGAGGAATATGGCCGCCCTTGAACCACAGGCTGCCAAGCACAGTAACCATTTTTGTGTTAGCTGCCCCCTTCCCTGCCTGACTTCTGCTTACTTCTGTACCCCTGGAATTGTACTGCCTAATAAAATTCAGTGCATGAGGCTATGTCTCAGTGGAGCAGGGAGCTTGAAGAAATGAATGACCCCCCACCACCACCACCACGCCGACCCCACCGCTGCTTATGGAGCACAAGGAGGGCCTGAGATGGGAAGAGAGAGAAAAGTTGAAATTGGATGTGAAATGAAAGTATTGATTTAGATCCACCTGGTCTTTTTAATACCTAAGGATAAAACTTCTAATATCTGAAAGTGTCTGGAAAGCTGTAGAATCTGGCCAGAGGTAGGGGAAGGTGACCAACAGGGCAGGTTTGAAGGACAAATGCTGATTTGCTGGTCCTTTTATTTTAAGTTACCTCAGTTTTGAAAAGAAGAGAACTAACATGCATTGACACCTACTATGTGAGAGGCACGCACGTATACTTATTTCATTCAGTCCTTACAACAAGCTTTCCGGGTAGGGGTTGCCATCCCTTACAAGGCAGGGGCCCAAAGCTCAAAGAGCATGAGAGTCCCAAGGTCACACTAGAAAGTGAGGGACCAGGACTGAATCGTAGACATGGTCCCGGAGCCCATATGCATCCCAGCCAAAGGGGTCAAAAGTCCAGCTATTGATGTCAAACAGATGGGGTTCAAACCCCAAGGCAGCCAGTAACTAAGGCCATGTCTCTTCATTATTTACTCTCCTTTGGCCTCAGTTTCCTCATCAATAAAACAGAAATATGATACCCTAGTCACTGGCTTGTTGTGGGGATTAAATGAGCTCATTCATACACAGAGTTCAGCAATACCTGCTCTCACCATTAAACTCTACTGCACTCTAAATAGGAAAACTGTTGGCCAATTGAAATGCAGCAGTAATTCAGGAGTGCCCAGAACACAACTGGACACAGCAAATACTCAATAACTGGCTGGATTTTAAGCTGAGTGTCTCCTCTCCTGCAATGACGTACACACTCACATAACACGCGTTACATCCTGCACTGTATTGTAGACACCTCATGAAAACAGAACCGCAACATCGGAAGGGAGCTTGGAAGTCTTTCGAGTATTTTGTCCCTTAATAGACAGCAAAGTCCTTAAAGGTAGAGATCTTATCTTACACTTCCCTCCATCATTTACTTATTTATTTGTTCAACAGACATGTATATAAGACTTATGGGCAAAGTATCGCATGAGATATTTACAGAGAGAGACAGAGATGATCAGAACCTAGATCCTGCCCTCAGGAGCTTATAACCCAAGCAGAGCTGAGAACAGCACCAGGAAAGAAGGTGCAGATGCGGCCCCGGCAGGTTCAGCATCTTTCCCAAGCAGCACCCCCCACAGTGCTTGGCTCAAACACCAAAGAACCAACAATGAACGAAAGTGCCTGTGATTACGGGGAGCGTGCGCCCAGAAGGACAACAGGCGGAGTGACCTGGGCACACGCTTGTGGGCATTAAAATTTCACGGTGTTCTGGAGAGTGAACTGCAGGCATGCCGCGCTCTCCATCCCTGGTGATTTGTCCAGTCTCCCCCAGCCTGCTGTGTGCCCGTGTCGCCCTCTCCACGGTAGAAGTTTATTGGACCCATCCAGGAGCCTGGTGACGATGTGATTCAGGAACTCCCGAATTCCAGACAGCTGTGAGCACTGGCCAGGGGCTACCCAGATGTGTCCGGAGGGAGAAGCGACAGAGGATGGGGAAGCAGTAAGGCTTCTTCCCTCTGGGGCTTCCTTTGAAGGCTTTGTCTCTGGGGGAGAAAAAGGCTACATGTGGTTCATCTTCTCTTACCTCCTTGTTCTAGGAGTTCAAAGGTGTATGGGTGCACACACACATATACACTCACACACACACATCAAATTCTGATAAGGGCACCCATATGCTCTCACAGATAAGAGACCTATCATCCTAGAGACAGGCCCCTCCCCCTTTCCCTGGCCATTTTCCATTGTTACATTGGGGGACCAAAGCCTTCTCTCAACACCGGCCCCTAAACCCCCCACCACTGCCACCACCAAACGATGCCTAGAGGGTCCCCAGTGCTGGAAATCAATCCTACAATGGCAGTCTTGATCAACTGTTCAAATGCAAGCACCCCAGGGAAGGGTTCTGCACGCAGCCTCTCAGCCACTCATACTTCAGGGTGAGGGACAGTGTGAGATCCTTTTCTGAGAATATGAGACACACCAACGTCAAGGGAAAAAGAGAGGCACTGACTCCATGCAGGGACAAAGGACTCCGACAAAGACACAGGGTTCGAGTTGCACTGCCCACCAGCTATGTTCTTGGCTCTGTTCTAAGCACTGTGGAGAGCCAGTGAGTAAGACCCAGATCCAGCGCAGCTCACAGCTTAGTTCTTGAGACCAAGTAAACAAGAACGGAGTAAGTGCTATTGCCGAGCTCAAGTTTCAGTGAAAGTCCAGGGGAGGGGTCCCCAAACCCAAGCTGTGAGGTCAAGGCCAACAAGAAGAGCTTCTCGGAGGTGGTGACTCCAGAGCTGGTGAGCTAAGGGTGCACCCCACCAGCGTGTTAAAAAGAAAAGGGCATGGGGGTTGAAATTGGACAAGGTGCTCTGGGAAGCAGGGTGCTGGAGCAGAAAGCACTCTGGTGGTCTGAGTTCACGCACCAGCCTTGACGTTCCCCAGCCAGATCGCTTCCAGAGAGGAGCCTCTCGGCCTCGTGCTCCTCAAGGCGCCATCTTGTCCCAAAGCCTTGACGAGATAACCCAGATGCAAATGTTCTGTCAACTCTGTGACTCAGAGCCACTCTCTGCTTCTCTCTGCTCTGGCAGGACCCCTTCTCTCTGCCTCCCTGAGCTCCAGGGGGAGTTCCACAAGGCTTCCTCTCCTGCCACATCAACTCCAAGCTTCCAGACACCTTTCTTGGGGCTGCAGGGAGGTTCCCAAACATCGCTTTCCAGCTGCAGGTTCCAGTCTCAGGAAACAATGGTCTTAGTGGGGAGACGAGTGAAGTTGCAATAGCAAACAAGCTGCTGGGGATTCGGGGGCCATGAGCAGATCAGCCACGCGGTACTGAAAACCACACCAGAAGAACCCGGCATTGGTTCAGCTCAGTCTTCTCCCAGAGACCTGTCTAAGCAATGATTGTAATATTAAATATTTCATGTTTTTAATAAAAATAGTAATATTCATCCAACCCCTGCAACCACTGATATCCCTTCTCTCTATTCCACTGACTCTGAAAATGCACTGACACATAGAACATAAATAGAGGTTCAAAGATGAAAGTCAAGACTAGGGCCGGCTGAGCTGCCTTGATTTTGTCATTCACAGATTGTCAATGTTCACGACTTCGAGGCTGCAGTCTCAGATACGTGCTCGCATTTAATGGAAGAACCAGAGGTTTAAGTCCCCGAAGGGCTGCACTTTGGCATGAGGATGAACTAGGTGAGCTTGGCAGAGTGATGGAAAGAACACTTGGATTTTACAGACCCGGCGACCTTCGGGCACGTACTCTGGGATGTTCAGTGTCCTTGTTGATAAAATTATCACTGTCTCATCTCTGTCTTGGAGCCGTTATGAGGATAAAATGAAAACAGTGGAGGTGACATTGACTTGTGAATTCTAAACTAGTTATCATCACTGATACATATTATCTTACGGCTGCCTCCTGTGTTACTATAGCATTTTCTTCGTCCCAGTCTGTTGCCCCGAGTACCCTACTGCAGAAATCTCTCCAAGTCTGCCCTCAGTAAACAGTGCTTCTTTTAATAAATAGAAACCAAGTTGCCTAATTTTCGTGAGTTATTATAAGGAATGAGGTCATTTTACTGGTTTACATTAAAGTGTAAACACATGTTTATATTCAGGAGTTGGGCACCCCCGGGGCCTGTTACCCCAAACCCATTAATCTCTACTAGAAATACAAATTAAGCTCTACTGAGCCAAAGGGTGGTTGGGAACCTTCCAACGTTCTTCAAATTAAACATGCTCAACCCAGTTATATCACTGTCTGTGACCTGAGGTCCCCCATTCTTCGGGTGGCAGACAGAGCCCCTCTTAATCTGACCATGACACCTCTTTCCAACTTTACCTTCCATTACCTCCAGAATTCTTCCCGTAAGAAACAGAACTTTTTTGTGCTCCACATCATATATCCTGGGCTTTCTTTTTCCAAACCGCCTTCCTACGGTGTGATTGGCATGCAGGAAGTTGTACGTGTGCGGTGTTACACCGTGATGAGCTTACGGTACACACCCTTGCGCCCGTCACCGCGGCCTATGCTGGAAACGTATCCACCCCCTCCAGAAGTCTCCCCCGCTCTCTGTTTATTTACATATTTTGTGAAAAGAATACTTAATACAAGATCTACCTTTCCAGTACATGTTTAAGTATGTAATAAAATTTGTTAAATACAGGCACTCTGCCATGGACACATCCCTAGGCCTCACTCCTCTTGCGTAACCAAAACTTTGTGCCCATCGGCTAATCCCTCCCCGTTCCCTCCAGCTCCACCCACCACCATTCCGGTCTCTGCTCTATGAGTTTGATTATGTCAGATTTTCCATATAAGTGGCATCCTGTGGTATTTGTTCTTCTGTGCCCGACTTACTTCGCTTAGCACAGTGTCCTCCGGGTTCATCCATATGCCTGCAAGCGGCAGGACTGCTGTCTTTTCTAAGGCGGAAGAACATTCCAATTTTGTCTGTAGCACATTTCCTTCATCCACTCATCTGTCAGTGGACAGCTAGATCGCTTCCCCGTATTGGCCTTTGTGAGTAATGCCGCAATGAACGTGGGAGTGTAGATATATTTTCAAGATCCTTATTCAATTCTTTTTCAATGTAGACCCAAAAGTGGCATTGCTGGATCATACATAGTCTTATTTTTAATAATTTTACTAACCTCTGGTCTTGGCAATAATTTCTTGGATATGACATCAAAAGCACAAGCACAAAAGCAAAAATAGACAAATGGGAGCACGTCAAGCTGAGAAACTTGTGCACAGCGAAGGAAATAACAAAATGAAAAGGCAACCTATGCAATGATGGGAGAAAATATTTGCAATGTATATACTGATAAAGGGTTAGTTTCTGAGATATATAAGTAACTCCTGTAATTCAATTGCAAAAAAAAAATAAATAACTGATTTAAAAATGAGCAAAGAAGACGTACAAACACCCAGCAGGTATATAAATAGATGCTCAACATCACTAACCATCTGGGAAATGCAAATCAAAACCACAATGAGATATCAGATATTACCTCACACCTGTGAGGACAGCTCTTATCAGAGAGGGTGGAGAGAGAGAGAGAGAAGTGTCGGCAAGAATGTGTAGAAAGGGAACCTGTCCGCTGCCGGGGTGGGAGGGTAGACTGGCGCAGCCACTGTAAAACGCCCCGTGCTCTCTTGCCCCCAAGCCTGGAGGCTGTTCCCTCCACCTGAAATGCCCACCCTCTCATCGCTGCAGATCCATTTTCAAGCTGCTCTTTAAGACTAAGCTCAAAGTCTATTTCCTGCACAAAACGTTCCCGGGTTCCCCAGTATGGAGACAGTCTCTTCTTCCTCTCATGGCTCCTCTCCCTCGACTTGCACTTTCCCTTCTGTGTGGTGGGTATCCCTAGATCCATCTTAGCTCAGGAAGGAGCCCCAGCCTGAAATGTATCCCTCACAGACATCTACATTATTACCCTTAGACTCTCAGAACTCAGGACATCAATGAGCTCCCACTTGATACAAGACAAAGTGGGAGCCAGGGGGAGGGGCTGTTCAGAAATAGAAGACCCTGAAGGAGCCTGCAATTTATTGCAGATACTCCCAGTGCCCAGTAGAAGATACAGACCAGGAGTGCTCTAGTAGTTAAGGGAAGGGGAAGAAGTCGCCCAAGTTGAAATGGACCCTCCCTTGGGTCAAATATTGCCTTTCCAGAAACTCTCTGTGGACACATGTATTCCTGCACATGAACAACCCATTATACTCCCGACACCTGGCATGAATTAGTGTACCAGGTGGTTTTCCTGGTGGCCGGTAGGGAAGAAACACGGGGACACTAGTGTGTAAAGACTAGGTGTGCAGAGTGATTGGAGCGGGACCTGAACGAGGGTGAAGCGAGCATGGTGCCCAGGGTTCAAAATGCAAGGAGGCGACCCCTCCCAGGTTCACGCCAGGGCAGAGGTGTCACTTAACTAAGCCTCACATTTTTTATCCAAGGCAGCACGCTCACCCTCACTTTCATCCTCGCTCTGGGGTAGAGGATGCAGACAGGGACCAAAAAGCACCGAATAAGGACCAGGATGGCAGGGGCAAAATTCTTGTTCACAATGATGCTGAGAACCAGCCTTGGACGTGAGCTGCACTCTCCGTATCACCTCCCCCTCCACTGCAGTTCGTAGAAGCACAGAGAAGACGGTGCTGCTAGGCCGACCTGTAACCTCCGCTGGAGCAATCCAAAGCCCAGACAGTTAAATGACCTGAAATCTCTTCCAGTGTGAATGAAGCCCGAAGCAGCAGCTTGGCCTCACTGTTTAACTCAGACACAGTTTCCATGAAGGGCTCAGTAATTACCTCCCCAACCCCAGCTCCCGCCCCATGGCCTATATTTGCCAGAATGATGCTATTTTGGGCGCTCGCCATGGTAAATAATGCAGGGAAATGGCACGAAGGCTCTAGAAGAAACTTCAGAAGGGAGTTTTCAATGTCTCTCAAATAGCTTTTCAAAGTGAAATGCGATGAATTTATTTAAAAAGTTTTCCAACACCACCCCTGCATTGATGGAAACATCAGCTTCTTTAATGACATCCAGTTTCTAAAACAGTGATTAAAAGTGTCTCTGAAACTTAAGGGAAAAACAAATGAGACAGATAAAATAAACTTTAGCTGTTATTACCAAAAAAAGGGGGGGGGGGACCTATCCTAATTCCTTTTAAGATACCATTTTATTGTACCCTTAAAATAGATGTAATCTGACAGGATCTTCAAAGGCCTCAGGTCTACCCAGGCCAATGTGGTTCAGTGGGGTGGGCACCGTCCCACAAAGCGAAAGGTCTTCGCTTCAATTCCCAGTCACGGCACGTGCCTGGGTTGTGGGTTTGACCCCTGGTCAGGGCACGTACAGAAGACAACTGACTGATGTTTCTCTCTCACATCCGTGTGTTTCTCTCTCTCTCTCTCTTTATGCCTCTCTTCCTTCATCTCTATCTAAAATCAATGATAAAATTTTAAAAACGACCTTAGACCTGGGTCACTTTCTAAACCCCAGAGAAGAAGTCAGGAGATGAAGCCCTGGAGGTTCTGAAATGTTAAACTGTCAACTGCATCCTCGGTTCTCAGGAACTCTCATTTAGCAAAATGCTGCTGAGGTATTTCATTCAACCTGTGGTCTAGACTCAGACCACACTGCTAGAGAATGCCCACCTGCACCATTAATTTAAGAACAAAAACGTCACACCACTGCCTTAAATTTCTATGAGGCCTTACAGCTCACAAAACACATTTGTGCCCTGGCTGGTGTGGCTCAGTGGATTGAGCACTGACCTGTGAACCAAAGGGTCACCAGTTCGTATGCCCAGTCAGGGCACGTGCCTGAGTTGCAAGCCAGGTCCCCAGTGGGGGGTACATGAGAGGCAACCATACACTGATGTTTCTTTCCCTCTCTTTCTCCCTCCCTTCCCCTCTTTCTAAAAATAAATAAATGAAATCTTTAAAAAACCCCACACATTTGCATGTATTATTTTTTTTTCCTTCTTGCCTTTCCCACTGCAGATCCAAGCAGACACATAAGAGATGTGGAGAGGTGATGTGCTGGGAGCTCCCCATTCCCATTCCTCACGATGGCTTAGAAAGGTTTCCACATCTTTTGTTTTTATGATTTCTATTCCCCACAGCTGAGTCTCCCTGTTCATCCAGAATCGGGGGCAGTGGGGAAAAACCAGAGACAAATCAAACTGTGGTGACCTCACCAGAGTGCAGAAATATGTGGTATTGATCTGAACAATGCCACAAATTAGGCCTTATAATCTCTGATGGCAACAGTCCATGTATATATGTCAATTCTAGGCAAATATCCTCAGTAATCTCCTGTGTCCTATCAGTGGGATGTCCTGGTGCAGCTCTCATGGGTCTGGTCAGTCTTCAAGGAGTCCCAGGAAGGCTTCAGGGCCCAGAAGCCCGAGGCTGATAACTGAGGTGATGTTGTTGGGGGCTGTAGCTCCCCGTTACTCAGTGGATATTCTATATGTTCTCTAAAATTTCAAGGCAGTGATTCAACACTGGCTATACATTAGATTCACCTCTAGAAGTTTTAAAACACACTAAAGTTTGAACATCATTCCCACAAGCTCTCATTCAAGTTTTTGGGGGGTGAGACCTGGCCTCAATATTTTACAAAGCTCCAGGTGACGCAAATGTGAAGCCTGCATTGAGAACCATTGCTCAAGAATTGGAAGGGAAAAAAAAGTTTCTTGAATGCTAGAAAGCACACCTGAAGGGCTTGGTCAAACACAAATCTGAGGGCCTACGTCCAGGGTTTCCGATTCAGTGGGTCTGGGCTGGGGGATGAGAATCTGTGTTTGCAATTGGTACTGTGAGGCTGCTAACCCAGGGACCACACACTTTAAGAATCAGTGCTCTGAAGTGTCAGAAAGCATCTCACTTACATATCACAACCAGTTCAGCTAAACCCTTCAGACTTCCAGGAACACCACTCAGTGACTCAGATAATCCTCCTTACTTAGTGCAAGTATTTGTCTGGTTCCATGTGAGGTGCAAGTATTTGTCTGGTTCCATGTGAGGCGGCAAAGCAGCACCACGGAACTCCTTGATGGCTCTCACTCTGTCAGTCCTCTCTTTCCTTTTCCTTCCTTGTGTGGGTGGAATCTAGACAGCGCTTTTTTTTTTTTTTTTTTTTTTTTTTTTTTTGAAAAGCCCAAGAAGGTCATTTGTAACATTCTGCCTGGGGCCTCAAATGTCTGCCCAACAGTTAGGGTAGCTTCGTCCTGGGTCAATCCTTGGCAGAGACTGATGGGCTCTGGTTTCAGCACCCTGGAGAGCAGCCTCCATGCTAAACATAGTGCCAGAGCAAGGACGATGTGACTGCAGTCTCCATTCCCCCGCGAACAGGAGGAAGAACGAAGACACGCCACGGTGCCTGGTCTGCAACAACTTGCTCAGTCCCACTGGGCGAGCATCGCCAAATCTCTTAATAGTACATTTTCCTCAGAAACAATGGGCTTTTGTTCTATTTGCTTCTTGTCAGTGCGAGTCAGTTGCATGTGCCAGTAATCAAATGCAAAGGTTTCAACCCTCTTGCCTTCATACTCACATGCCTCCCTCTCTTTTTCTCCCTCTGTCTCCCTCAACTTGACGACAGCTATCCTGAGGCGACCAGGCTGTGGAAGACTGTGTCCCTTGCATTCAGAATAGTGCCTTTCCCCTGGTAGTGCTCAATAAATATTTGTTGAATAAACTATTTAGGGGAAAAGGTACCAATGCCTTCAATTTATCTTGAAATGCATGTGAAAGGTTTTTTTTATTAAATCATTATTTTTGCCTTTTTATTGTTATGCTATGATAGTTGTCCCAATTTTTCCCCCTTTGCCCTCCTCTGCCCCTCCCATGCCTCCCACAGTCCATTCCCACACTGTTGTCCATGTCAGTGGGTCATTCATTCATGTTCTCTGACTAGTCCCTTCCTTGTCTTTCCACCACTATCCCACTCCCCCCTCCCATCAGGTCACTTTCAGTCTGTTCCATGTTTCCCTGCCTGTGGTTCTAATTTGTTTGTTAGATTATTTTGTTCATTAGATTCCTCTCCCAAGGAGCCCACCGCGTGAGCGAAGCAAACCCAGAACTTGCTGTGACAGCCTCCCACTCATTTGCTCTCCCGTACGTCACTCAGCCCACCTCGTGGGCAGAGGCAAGCTCCAGCCAGGGACACGGCACAGACATCAGCTTCTGAGTGCTTAACAATCTCCTCATGGCTGCAACTCTGGCACCCACGTGTTCTCCCCACAGGGCAGGCCCCACAGAGATTTTCTTCTCCAAATTCTCCAGGAAGATATATTGATCCGGCCCAGGTGACATCAACAGACCCAGGTAACTAAATAACACTTCTGGGGTTTGCCTTAAAATATGTATGACTTAGCCTCGAGACACCAGGTGATGACTCCAGTGTCCACCCCTTCCTGGCTCTCAGTCTTCTGTGACTATGAGACACCACCTTCATCTCAACCCCACCCTCCCCTCCCCAGCCCAGGTACTTCCTGTCCAGTCTCAGGATGACAGGAAGAAGCTGTGAGTGGAATTAAAGCCAAGGGTGACAGGAAATGGAAAAGCCATGCAACTCCCCCCCACCCCCCCGGATCCCAAAGCACACCTTGTCGACCCCCCGCCCAGTGTCCTCCACACTCTGGTGCACCGCTTCTCCAAAAGAAATGACACAGAGGCCCTTGCTCTCTGCCACCCCCTCTGTGGAGCCCCGTTGCTCTGTGACGACTCGGGGAATGTCACTGAGTTTCCTCCGAAGCGAGGCTGGTACTGACATGCTCTCTGAGGGCTGGCCTTCTCCCTCAGCCCTGCGTTCCTGCTGCATTCGACCATTTCCCACCCGAGGGATCCTCAGGACGTAGGCTCACGCTGACCACTTTGCGCCCATGAGTCCTGTGACCTAAAGCAACATTCTGAGCTACAGATCCCTCCTGTAAACTGTTAATGACAACACCTACCTCATAGGGACAGAGCTAATACACACGATGTGTTTAGCCTAGTGCCCGGAACACAAAGTCGGCCATGAAAACAACAGAGTCCTCTACGGAGCACTTCAGATGCATCAGGCAGCACTTACACGAACCAGCCCAATCCTCGTGACCGCCCTGGGAGGGAAGTACCGGGGCTGGAGCCCCTTCGCAGATGTGGGATCTGAGACACAGAAGCTGTGACTTGCCCAAGCATATAGCTAGGGAGTGACAGAGTCAGGATTTGGACCCAGGTCTGTTTGATTCCAGGGCTTGCATGCTGACCCGCTGCACCCATGTCCCGTCCAACATGCACCCTTGTTCTTTTTCCTTCCTAACTACCTCTCCCCAGCTGCCACTTCACTGGGAAGTCCTTTGCCAGGACGTAATACTTGAGAGCAGAAGTGGCAACCTTTTCCTGTAAAGGGCAAAATCATAAGTATCCTGAGCTCTCCGGGCCACACAGTCTCTGTCACCCTACTCAGTTCTGCCAGTGTGGTGTGAAAGTAGACGCAAGTGACAGGTACAGGAAGGGGCATGGTCGTGTTCCAATAGAACTTTATCCACAAATGCAAGCAGTGGATTTGGCCCAAGGTCATCATTTGCTGACCCTGCTCTGGAGGAACAGCACAGCTCTAGGAAGAGAGACTTAGGATGGAGAGTACTCGGCAAACACCAGGTGCTCAATAAGTGCGTGTGGCTTGGTTTTGAGGTCGCTTTGCCCATCTCCTTGACTCCCAGCAGCAGCACCGATAAAGAAGCCCTTCGCTGGTTACAGTTTCCCACGAAAGCTGGCCCCACTCTTGCCTAATGGTCTGTTTTTATGTCTGATTTATGTCAGAAAGGCTCCCTCCTCCATGAAGCATCTGTGCATTGAGGTTTTCTCTGCTGAGAACAGTCTATGGCTCGAACCCAAACCTTCCCCTCCCCCTGCCCTGGACAATGTCACTCACCAAGGGACCAGGCCGCTCTCCTTACGAAGCCATTGCATCCACAGCAGAGGTTTCTCTTTGTCCGGAGATGGGAAGGGCCTGCTTCTTCCTCCACAGGCGACTAGGCTACCTGCTGCTGGATGGGAAAGTGGCTGCAGCTTTCTGTCCTCCTTCCAGATGGGAGGGAGTCACTTTGGGTGGAGTAGGGTCCCTTCAAAGGAGTGCCAGTGTGATTAAAGGGTTGCCACTGCAGGAGGAGCTTAGGGGACAGCCGGTCGGGCAGCAGTGTGGGGACCCCTCACCTCCTTGCCAGCTGTTGCCATGGGGGCCTGGCCTGCAAGAGACAGAGAGAACATATTTAGAGTTGATTTGTTTTCATTTGTATTTATTGGTTTGTGGGCATGGAATATTCAAAATGCCCATATGGTCCTCAATGCAAGTTATAGCGAGAAATCCAATCTTGGAGTTGAAATGAAGCCAGAAATAAACAGCTAGTCCCACGAACCGTGCCATCTAGTGCCAAGTGCTTTGGGGAGGGCAGAAGGCAGGACAACGCCTGGGATCCGACAGCCAAGGGCCTAGATATCTGTTAACAGAGAGCAGTGAACCCAGCACACAGACGCAGGAGCGAGGTGCCTTTCCTTAAACTAGTTCTCTTTCACTAAGAGGGAAAACGGGCTTCCCCTGGGGTGTGCCCTGGGTCCAGGAGCCACAGGGAAGCCAGAGGGATGTCTTTGGAAACGTGGAACAAGAACAGGGACATGCAATATCTAACACAAGCAGACTTTGTGCCAAGTTATACATCTCAGCTAATTACAGCGCGGGTCTCTTCCTCTGGAGTCTTTGTCCAGCATGAGTTTCCTTTACTCAGGACTCAAGGTGCATCCCGCTCCCCTCTCCCAGCCCTCCATTCCCAGGGTGGGTTACAGTCTGGGTCAGAGGCCAATGGCTCATCTCAGATGGTTTTGTGGCTGGGAGAAGAAACAGCAATAAAGACAAAAGTTATGAGCCTGTAGCCAGCAGGGAAATAGAGTGGGAGGCTGTTATCACACGGTTTCCATCTCTAGAAATTTCATAAGATTTGATCCACTCTCATGTCATATACTAATCTCCTTTTCCTCCGGGTTAGATTCTCCTTCATTTTAGTCAACTACTTTTTTTTGCAAGATCAAGCACATTTGTTCTCTTGGGCACTTTCTCCCTCCCCCACCTTTCCTCCCCTCTGCCTTCCATTCAGTCCTCAGTTTGAAGACGGCAGCATAGCCTAGTTAAGTGCACAGGCTTTGCAGCCACACTAGTCAGGGCTTACACCCTTACTCTACCAGTTATTAGCTATTTGTCTGAAAGGAAGTTACCTAAACCTCCTTTAGGTCTCGGTTTCCCCATCTGTAAAGTGGAGGCAATCCTCGAAGCGGCACTGTAAGGATTAAACAGCATTGTTGCCTGAAAGGTGAAGCACAATGTACACCGTAGAGTAAGAATTCAGTGAATGGCGCCAGCTGTTATTCTCATTGCCAACCTCACTTCTCCCACCCAGCTCCTTCTCTTTCCCTTCCCTTTGGCTCCGTGTCTACACACATACACTGCCTGGCTCCACAAAACACGGATCACCTCACCCAGCCCAGTACCTCAAGATGCGTGACTGGCAGGTGTTTCAGACCTTGTCTTTCTCTCCTTCCCTCATACCCCCATATCCGTCTCTCCATGAGACATTTTAGTTTCTCTATCTTTCCTAACAATACCTGCGGAGACAGTGGCCATCAGCATTACCTTGCAGCGGTAAACCCACCCTGGACTCTGCTCAGATCACCTGGCCGAGAGAGCAGGGACGCGTGCCACTTAGAGACGCTTTCACCTTGCCCGCCATGTTTAATTCATGTGTGTTGCAGACCAATTAAAGAGGCTCAATGAGCTGTGAAGATCGAGAGATGAGCCATACAGATTGTACATTATTGAGTTGATGCTAAATATGGAGCCCAAGTGACGCCAAGGAGGGAATAGTGAAAGCCTTAACGGTTTAGAATGATGGAAAGCAGGGTGGGTCAGGTCGGTCGCAAATTGAAAAGACGCATGACTTCAAGGAAAGGGCCATTTGTCATACTGGAGTCGTCTTCAATTTCTCCCCTCCTTCGCTCTCTATGTTCCATCCATCACCGCCACCTGCCAGTCCTAGCTCCAAATAAATCTCAGGTGTCCACTTCTCTTCATTTCCACTGCCCCCACCCAAGGTCAAGCCCCTCACTCTTCTTTGACTATGGCAATAGACACACATGTCTCTTTCCATATTGCCCTTTTCTAACCCTATCTCTACCTAGCAACCTTTCTAAAACACAACCAAATCAGGTCAGTGATCTGCTTAACATCTCCCAGTGGCTTACACTTGGTCTTGTAATGAAACCCAAACTCGTCATCATGCCTGGGAGCTCTTCGTGGCCAGTCTCCTCTCCGTCCAGGCTCCCCCGTGCTCACTCTGTTCTGGCCATTCTTACCTCCTTTCTGTCACTGCACCACGCCAAGCTCACCCCCACCTTCGGGCTCTTGTATCTTTTGTTCTTGCTGCCTGTGGTTTGCATGGCCGTGCACTGGCGTAGAGCAGCCTTTTCTGACCCCTTTTCAATGTCACCTCGGTCACTTACACTCCGGCTCATCATCCTGCTCATGTTCTCCACAACCTTGCAGATTTTTGTCCACTTTTTTCTCTCTGCTCTGTGAGGGCAGAGACCATTTCTATCTCATTCATGCTGCATCCCTTGTACTCTTACAGGGCAAGTAATAGAGTCAAACAGTCGCTGAAAGACTAAGTGAATGAATGAATGAATGTGTCACAGGAAGCCTCATTCCAAGATCTGATCTCTCACTGGTCAATTACAGACAACAGTAATTTCTCAAACCCCTTAACTCTTTTGGCTCTAGGCTGAAAATCCACAGCTACCAAGATTATTGAATGCAAAGAGCTGATCCTCAACAAAACAAGAGAAAACAATAGAACGTCCACATGAGTGGAAATAAACCAAGCGTTCACTCGGTGAGTATTCACTGAGTTGCCTACCACGTGCCCGATACTGAGCAGGCACCTGTAATACACTGATGCTGATCACAGCCTCTGAGTGGGGTCTAGAATGTGGGAGAGGCCACCTTCAAATATATCAATATGTCATTATACCTGGGTTAAGTGCCCTGAAGGAAAGGAGAAGTGTCACGTTGAGAATAATAAGAGGGGCGGTAGGGTGGTCAGGAAACGCCTCTCTGCAAAGATGAAACGTTTAAGCTATGTGTGGAGGATAATGAGTGAATAATGAAGGGGAGGTGGTCCAAGGGAAAGCAGCTGGTCACAATGGCCTGGATCTTAAGGCCGCAGTGAGAAGCCTTCGCTGCTAGGCCTCCATGGATGAGGCGAGGGGAGGATGAGGGGAGGGGACGGGGCTCTTCTCCAAGGACTGGGTAGCCGTGCCTGAGCTCATTGACACTTGCTCACTCACTTTAGCCACGAGGGAAATTGATCTTTTAAAAGTCAATTCTTTTTCCACAAAAATAACTTTGGCAAGCCAATGCTGAGCATTTTGAATTCAGAAGGAACCCCAGTCAGGCTCCTCCTTGGTCTTGTGTGTCTTTGGCTCCTTGCAGTATTAGAGCTGATCTGAAAACCCCGCATGGGGACCTCTCCCTGTGTAGCTAGGATCTACCTCTCCCGTTTACTTCCTCTGCCTCCTCTGGGTGGTTGATGGACAGGGCCTAGGCCATCATGGAGGTATCTGTGATGCCTCATTTTCTGGGCATTTTTGTGTGGCATCATTTTCTGGGCCTACTTGTTTGGGGAAAAATGCCCAAATGATTTAATAGTACAGAACTCCTGTCAGCTCATCATGCAAGTCTGGGTGTGCAGACCACGAGGGGAAGGGGGAACAGAGAGAAGACCTGCACCTTGCTGGAGTTCCGGGGTGCCAGTTCCCCTCCTGGATGTGACCTTCAGTAACAACCGCTCCAAGCCAGAGGAGTCCCCCTCTCCGGCACACAATGTACACGATGGGGACATCTACGGCCTCCCCTCTTGGACCTGGGGGAAGCTGAAAGGAACAATGGACCACACGCTGGATGGGGACCCTGTGCACAGGGCTGGCTATTAGAATCCCTGCCTTGCTGGGTGACTGTGAGCAAGGCTCTTTGTCTTTCTAAATCTCAGGATCCTCTCTTTCTCCGGCAAAATGAAGTCATCAGACTAGATCAGGGGGTCCCTAGATTTTTAAGGGACCCTTAGCATAACCCTCTTTTTGGAGGAAATCCTAGTGGAAGCCTAACACAGAAAGCAGGCAGAGCATTTTGGGCCTTGAGCAGATTCCCCAAGTGCTACTGAGAACGCCCGATGCTCCTTGAAACACAACCTGAAAACCACTGAATTAGAAGTCTTCACTCTAGCTGGTGTGGCTCAGTGGATTGAGAGCTGGCCTGTGAACCAAAAAGTCCCTGGTTCGATTCCCAGCCAGACCACATGCCTGGGTTGTGGGCTAGGTCCCCAGCTGGAGGCGTGCAAGAGGCAACTGATTGACATTTCTTTCACATGTTGATGTTTCTCTCCCCCCCTTCCCCTCTCTCTGAAAATAAATTTTTAAAAAATATTTTCTAAAAAAGTCTGCATGGTCTTTAATTCTAAAGGATCAAGATGCTAGTTCCGCCCATGCTACAGACTGAATTATGGACCCACAAAATGCATATGCTGAAGCTCCAGCCTCCAATGTGACTGCATTTGGAGACAAGGCTTCTGGGACGTGTTTGAAGTAGGAGAAGGTCATAAGAGGGGTCCTAATCTGATAGGACTGGTAGCCTCATAAGAGGAGGAGGAGAGCGAGATCTCTCTCCCTCCACAGGCACGCACCAAGGAAAGGCCATAAGACACAGCGAGAAGGTGCTGTCCGCAAGCCAGCATGATCACTGGGAATGAAATCAGCCGGCACCTTGATCGTGGACTTCCCAGCCTGCAGAACTGTGAGAAGGAAATTTCCATTGTTCAAGCCTGCGGTCTGTGGCTTTTTGTTCTGGACTAACACAGCCCGGTGCAGTGTCAGTGGCCTCTCAATCCAGGGCTGAGAGTGGCCGACATCCCTTTGACTCCTCCAGTGTTCACAAGTCAGTGTCCCGGTTTGAAGGCCAAGGGACATTCCACTTCCTCCACAATGGTTTCCCCATGCACTCCAAGCACGTAGATAGCCTTCTTCCCTGAACTCTGCCTACCTCCATGTTTGTTCATCTCTTAACTGAATAAGGAAAATTAACCTAACTTAAAGGGGTGCAAGCAGCTAGGTCTTTCCAGTGCTCCCCCTAACTCTTCTTCTATTCCTTTGTCCAACAATCTCTGCTGACTCCCCAGGAGGTAGCAAATCGAGGACAATACGGCACAGGCCCCATCCTGCCTTCCATGGCTCCCCGACAGGTAGCCCAGGCTGTGGGCTGCCCATGGGTCCCACTACCCTCCTGAGTTTTTCTACTGCTGCACAACTGGGAGTCCTCCTCTACTTCCTCCAGCTACCAGAATCCCACCCACCCTGCAAGGTCCAGCTCAGAGACCCCCCTCTCCATGGAAGCTTTCCTGAAACCTCTGGTTGGAAATATCACCTACCTCTTCCGCAGCCCCGCCACGGCTGACTGCGCTGATCACGGCACATAGCACCCATTCCTCACGACACCGACTGAATGGCTTTTCCAATCTCCCTCTAGTTGTAAATGTCCTGAGGACAGGGACCACATCTTACTCATCCTTTAGTCTTCTACACGTCCTGGTATGGTGCTGTGTAAGGAGAAGGTGCTCAGTAAAAAATGGTTAAGTGAGTGGATGGATGAATGAATTTGAGGATAATGATATCTGATTATGTCAGGAATAATTTAAGTACAGATAGAGGTTTTAATATGCCTGTGCATTAAAGAGGAAGTACGAACCTGGAATATGTGATGAGCTTGGGGACAGATGTCAGAGACGAAGGTATAGTAACTCATAACTCGTTCAACAGCCACCCCTTGGTTAAGCACTAGCAATCTGCCAGAAGCTGTTATGTGTAGCCTTCTTAGCTCTTGCAGATATTAAGTAGACACTTGAATATTATATAAAATAATAATTATAATTAGTAGCTTGTTATAAAAAGGAAAAGAATATCTAAAAAGGAGAATGAGAGAAGGACATAATTTAGATTGGGAGGTGAGGGGAAGACTCTCCAAGGAGGTGGCATTTCGGATAAAGATGAACTCGGGTAAGATTTGAAGGGTGATTAGGAACCGGCCAGGCTTAGAGGCAGGCAAAAGTCCTGAGGCAGGAAACTGATGCCAGCAATGAACATCCAGGCCAGCAGGGTCCACGGGAAGTGGGCAGGATTGACAGGAGAGGAAGACAGGACAGGTCGACGAGGGGCTGATCACACAGGACGCTCCAGGAAGGGGCCTGGGTTTATTCTAAGTGCGGTGGGAAGTACAGCGGGGTTTCAGCAGTGGAGGGCATGACCCTCCCCCGACCTGCGCTGCTGTGGGGAGAAAAGATCGGAGCAGAACAAGCCTGGCTACAGTCTACGCTAGAAGACTAAGACAAGGCAGAGTCCAAAGTGGTTTAAACTAAAGGAGTGAGAGTGGATAGGGAATGAAGTGGCAAGACTGGAGAAATAGTTTGGAGATATAATATTTTAGAGGCATTTACTGATACCTAATTTATCACATATTTTCTTATTTATTGTCAATATATCACGACAACGACTCGTAAGTCCAGGAGAGTAAGGACTGGTCTTCTATGTTGCTGAACTCCCAATGCCTAAAACCTTGTTTGTCATGTAGTAAATTCTGAGTAAGAATTTGATGAATAAACTTGTAAAAGAATAATTTGTAAATGAGAGGCAAAAGTAAAAAAGAAGGTAGGATAGAGAATAAATTCCAGGGTTTGGGCTTCATCACTAAGGAGGAGTGAAGGGACATTTACTGAGACGAGAGAAATTAAAAGGAGCTCATTTGCAGGATAAGATCGGAAATTCATTTTTTGACATGTGTCATCTTATAGATGTCCATCAGATATCCAAGTTGCTGCTCTGGTCTGGAGTTACAAATTTAGGTAATAGCTATACGGATAAAGCACTTCAAGCTATGAGATCATCTAGGACAGAATTTCTTGACCTGCAGTCTATAATGGCCAAGGGGGGTCATGTATCATATTAATGAACTTGGATGGGAAAATGCTGTATTTTCATCTTTACTAAATTTTAACTGAATTTAGCATTTGCTTTCATTACGAATGTAGACAACAAACTACAGTAGTATACGAAGTACCTTTGACTTTTGTCAGTAATAAAACATTGCAGACATCACCTGACAAAATCATCTGTCCCCATCACTGCTTCAACTGTATAGAAATCATCAGACTCACAATGAGATCCTATAATTTAACACATTGACTCAAAATACACATGTTACTATAGTACAGATTTGCTTTTATGCTTTGATAAGTGTCTTCCAAAATAATGGATTGTTGTGGTTACGTTTTGCTTCGTATACTTTGGAGCAGTATTGTGAGAAAGCGTGCATGGGATCAGCCTGGCAGCCAGAGGCTCCAGGTCACAGCACATGTTCAGAGCCCTGGGAGGAGCTAGAGACCTCTGTGGGGGACAGGAAACTGCTGGTAACCAGAGACATCTGAGGAATGGGGGTGGGAGGGGAAACCAGCCACAGGGGTGAGGGAAGTTGACTAGAGAAACTAGATCAGGCCAAGGATGAACCATTCAAGGTCAAGAGAAGCAGGAAGCCAGGGAAAACTTACTGGAGAACAAAGGAGAAGAACAAAGCCTCAGGGCTGACTGGGGGACTTCTTACCCAGCTAAGACCAGAGAGAGGAGAAGTTTGGAACAAAAGCCCAGGAAACACTACTGCAACCCTTGAAGAGCTTATCTTGAGCTGGAGACCCTGGGGCAGTACTGCCAGGCAGGGTGTAAGGATGCTGGGCAGTGGGGCATCCTTGAGGGGAGGGGCTGGGAGGCCAGAGATCTTTGTCTCTGGACCAGCTGTGTGACTTTTTACCAATCTACTTCCTTCCCTGGGTGGCTCTGTTCCCCCTATAGCTGAGGGGGTTGAACTAGCAGATCTCTAAGGCTCCCTCCAATCCAGACAGTGCAGGATTCGGTCACTCCTCTGTCTGGCCCTGCTGTGTTACCCCCTGGCTGGTCACACTGGACAAATTCCTTCCCCCTCTGAGCCTCCCCAGCTTCTGCAATGCAGAGATTGGCCAGATGTCCTCACGGACCCCTGCCAGCACTAATGATCTGTTTTCAGGGGCTGTTTGTCAACCATGAACAAAAGTAAGTCCTGGGAGCCCAGCCGAAAGGGCCGTGCTTTCCCTGACTAGCAAAGTCAGAATTGCTCACCTGGGCTGTCACCGAATGTGAAGGGGGAACGGGGAAGTGGCCCGGCTGCTCAGAGCCTTCCTCCTTTGCTGTCCCCTCTTAAGCTGTTCAGGCTTCTCTCACACCTCACAGCACTTACTTGTTTATAAGTCTGCTGTTTCCCAGCCCCTCCTCCATCTCATAGACTATGCTCCTTAGACTGGGAAGCTTGCCTTACAGATTCACTTTTTATGTCTACTTCCTGGTTCAGCAAACATCTGCTGAATGAATGAATGAATGAATGAACAGTTTTGTGAATGAATATCATGAAAATTTTACACCAAATTGCTTTCAGAGTAATTATTTGATAGGGGTGAGAGTAACTGACGTGCCAACAGAGGGTTCCATATATCCATAGTTCATACTAGGCGTGGGCTACGGTTAACAAGTGGTGAGTGTCACATCGTTTTAAGGGACTGGTTTCCTCCACTTTCCCCACCCACACGTCTCCACACTTTAAAGGAAATAAAGCACTCTGATTGCTCATTGGGGGTGAGTTCTCTACAACCACCCCTTTGCTTTCCCTGATCCCTTCTCCAAGATCCCAGTGGGGAATGGTTCCAATGCTGATCTTGCTGCCCACACGTCAGGCCACTGCCTGACCCTCTCTCCTGCTGCCTGTCTCAGGAGCGGTACCGGAGCCTCTGCGAACTCAAGCTTGAAGATCCATCGCAGAGAGAGCCTCCTGGGGCTTGAGCCCAAGCTGCACGCTCTAATCAGTTTGACCAA
This sequence comes from Desmodus rotundus, assembly GCF_022682495.2. Classification (NCBI taxonomy): domain Eukaryota; kingdom Metazoa; phylum Chordata; class Mammalia; order Chiroptera; family Phyllostomidae; genus Desmodus; species Desmodus rotundus. The sequence goes on from NC_071398.1 coordinate 62,343,662, forward strand.
AAATCCCTGTAGTGAGGTATCAAGCCCTCTGCCAACCACAAACGGAGCAGCTCACGGTTTTCCATTTGCTGTGTGTGAACACAGCCACGTGGAGAACATCCAGGGAGGATATGTGGCTGAGGCAAGACAAGATCTGGGTATTTCTAGATCCCCTTGATCTTGACCAGAGAAATCCCCATTTCCCTGGATGCTTAAGGAAAAACAAGCCGAGTCAGCGAGTACAGTAGCGGGTCAGAGCGGCACACTGCAGAAGTGAGATTGTCTTAGAAATTGTTTAGTTACAAGCACCTGAAAGTGCCTTCAACAAATTTAAGAAGAGAGACTTTTATTGTAAAGATACAGGGACGTTCAGAGACCCAAGCTGTATCATGCGAAAGCACAAAATAGACAGCACAGAGATAAAAGGTTAAGGAAGAAGACATAGTGATTCGGATGGCTCTTTGAGAAAGTTCAGCAATAAAACAGAACAATGAGTCACTAACCCGAGGGAACATTGGAGAAGAAAAGGTTCTTGGAATGTAAATTAAGGAGTGAGAATCAGGAGAGGAGCAAACAAGGAGAGATGAGATAATTGATGCCCAGTAGATGCTCAATAAGTACATGCAAATGAATTGAAACCACCTGGGTGGAAGAGCATTAAAGTTAAATCTGGCTCAAGGGACACGAAGCATATTTTCTGCATTTCTGTCCTCGTGTTAGGTGACTCCTCAAGCATTGCCATGAGATCCAGGCAGTTGCCTCTGAGGAAATCAGCAGCCTCTCAGAGCTACAGCCAGGGCACCAGGGAGACGCGGCTGCAGTTCTCAAAGCCACAGGCACTTCCCGTCGCCAGCTGCCTCCTGTCTTGCGTGTTTGAGACCAAACACGTGGAGAAAGAGAACACAGGCAGGAATAGCAAAGACCACATTTCCAAGTGGATGCCAAGTCTCAGTTCCAATAGAAGGTGGTTTTTCTCTCAGAGGGGATTCTTGCCTCATGTCTGAGACAGTGGGCAGCCTGGGGAAAGGGGCCAGTGCTTCAAGCTAATTTTTCTAGCCGTAGAACAGGAAGAAGTACACAGAGTATGTGAGATGTCTTAGAGGCATTTTCGTTACAAGGAACATATGTTTACTCAAACAATTTAAATAAAATGGAATTTATTTTAAGGACCCAAGGAAATACTGCAGAACAGAATTGTTTTAAAACGATATACAAGGAGCCTTATAGGAAATGAGGAGTTGACATGTTCTCGCCCATTTCTGCCCCAAACTGTGTCTTTTAAATCTGTGTTCTCTCTCCCCACACCAATTTGTGTGTCCATTCCCCACTTTTACATGATCTACATGAATGCCCTGAAATGAGCAGCAAGCCCCTTGGCTCTCTCCACATTTCGAGAAAGCGAAGCGGGTTCGAGAAAGCAGTCCGAGTCAGAGGTCAGAAGTGGAGGCAACACTCCAGCTCCTCAACGAGCTGCCTCTCCCTCTCTGCCCTCAGCCCTTTGTGTGGAGGTGACAGGCCCTAATGAGCTTGCAGAGGATATTTAAATTGCTAAACAGAGTAGCCTATTTATGGCCTTGTTTATCCCTAAGCATTTGAAATCAAAATCCTAGTGATAGCATTATGTGATCTCCCAGTGGCATGTCCTTGGAAGCTCCCCTTTTGTAGCCAAAATTGATCTGGGGTTGTATATAATTCTCCCTTTCGACAGCAATTGAAAATCTGAGTGGTGGCGAATTGAGCAGAGAACATAGAAGACCTTAAAGCAAGAGCAGAAAAGAATGCGCTCACGGCCCCCCGGGAGACGCTGTGATAGCCGCCCCCCTCTGCTGTCATTGCTGGGGCCATCAGCAGCATGGCGGAGAGGAAGGCACCTTGGCAATGAGATTGTTATGAGGAAAAGTGAGGAAATTCGTGTGAGTTTCCAGTGTAACGTTTGTCACACTAGATGCTCGTACCGATGTTCATGCCTTCCCACCACCATCCTCACCACTGACAACCACCAACACCAAAGAATCGTGAGTTCTGGCAAATGTCTGCATTCCTCAGCTCTCCGTCCTTCTGTCCATGGTGCGTCAATTGCTCTCTAAAATTACCAATTAAAAAAATCGTGCCCGCACTTTAAAACCTCCAGAGAACCAACCACCTCCTCCTCGACACACCCCCTCTTCTGGATACTCTAACAGAAAGTTCCTCCTTCAGCGGAACCGGAATCTGGCTGTTAGTATGCGAATAGCCGTGGGAGCATAAATTGATACACGCACTCTGGAAACAGCTTCTAGTTAAGTCAATGAGATGCATCCTTCCTGTGACCGAGCAGTGTCCACTCCGAGGGACACATTACAGAGGAACTTGCCTGTAGGCACAGGAGAAAGTGTGAGAATATTCACAGCGGGTCTCTGGTAATGGGACTCATAGGAAGTAGTACTTATTTCCATTTGGAATATTCATTGCCTAAACTTTCTACAAGCTTATGTGCCTGTAATAGTCAGAAGAGGAGGAGTTAAAGAAATAAGCTCCCGTGGAAGCTGTCTCTTCCCTCTTCCTGGCAGAATAAATAACCCTAGGATAACAATTAGGAACCAAATGTGCAAGAGGGAAGAGGCATCTGGTGTGTGTGTAAAAGACAAAATTTAGCGAATTGCAAATCTGTAAGAAACCAGAATTCAGTCGGTCCTCCTGGTTTGCTGGAGTTGAGTTAGGTTCGTTGTCAATTTAACGTCTCCTCACTAGGCTATTACCTTGCAACAAAACAAAAACAACAATAACTTTTTATTTAATTTGGCGAAGATCTCCCTGCCCCTCTCTCCCTGTCTAGGTTCCACATCCCTTCTCCAGGCTCCGCCCATACCACACCCCCGTGCTCCTCTCCAGAGCACCCCCCCCCCAGCCAGCACCCCCAGAAAGGGCCCAGAGGGGTGATTTTATGGCTCTCAGGAATGGCTCCTTGGAGGATGCGCACACGGCCTGAAGCAGCGCCGTCTTGCAGAGGGTGGGGCACCAAGCAGACCACGCCTGTGTAAGGGAGGCCTTGCACAAGATCCATGCAAGTCCCCGGAGAGTGGTGAAGCCCCTTCTTACTCGAGACATTAGGACAGGGTGGGGTGTAAATCCAATCCAAAGAAGGGCGGTGGGTGGTGTGGCTTGAGTATAGAGCAGCTCGTTTCTAAGCAATCCGTCTCAGAGGTGGCAAGGGAGAGCTCCGGGAAGGGGTGAAAGGGCAGGGTCTGAGAAATCCCCACTGAGAGCCAGGTGGACTCTGTTCTCAGGCAACCCATGTCCCTTGGACTGACCTTGGACTTTGGTGGGTGGGGGGGCGCTGTCCCCACTCTGTCCGCAGGCCATGTGTTCAGGACTTGACTTCCTAAGTCACCCACCCTACATCCCACACCTCGCCCCATGTTCTGGTATCTCCCTTTTTATTGTCCCTGTTTCCATGGTGACACCCCAGCGCACTGCTGTAGCACACCCCTTTTGTTAAAAAAGTGACTCAGAGTCACTCATCACTCTCTGGACACAAGTCAGCACTAAGAGTTGTACGGTAGATTATCTCCCTGTATAGTCAGAGGCAGTGAAAGAGCAAAGAATAAAAAGAGAATTATACAGCCAAACAGTGGCATACCAGGGTGGGGGATGTATTTTATCACTGACATCGCTTAGAATTGCTGATGTGTGGTGACAAGGAAAAGCAGACCAGCCTGTCCCTGATTTCATTATTGTTTGAAAATTCTCCATAGACAATGCACCTCTGCATTCCCTGCACCCAGCCAACCTCTCCAGCCTCTCTTGTGCTGCCCAGCTCTCTGCAGCCTTCTGTGTGAGGAGCACATCTGTGCTCTTGATCAATACTCTTTGATTATCCATGAAATGACATGCACACGCGGGAGACTTTGAGATGGGGGAGGCTCAGCGCTCATTTAGCCCGACCCTGTCCTTTCACAGCAAGGGAGACACATGCAGAGGTGCTGTGACTTGCGCAAGTTCCTGGCAGAGCTGGGTCTTGGCCTCCAGGCTTCTGGGCTTCTGCACCTGGGACTGGCACAGAGGAGGCACAGCTGGTCCCAGATTCAACAGGTATTTCTAGGTCCCTTTCCCAATTCAACCAAGGACCTTCTCGTGTCTCCTGACAGCTCTAACAACCGCACCGTGCTGTCAGCCCAGGCCCCAACACAGCTGTCTCAGAGCAGGAGCAAAACCCCGACCCTACAGCCACTGGAACTCAGATTCAGTGGCCCCCCAGATTCTACTCACAGAATAACCCTACATTACCCAGTGAAGCCTGTGGGAACAAACCCCATCTCCAGGCACGTGGTCTTGGGGGTCAGCCCTTCCCTGCTGCTCTGACTTGGACAGGGTTTTCAGTTAGCCGCCCCATACAGCTCGCAGGGAGCACTCACCCCTCCACACCCTTCAGTCTGAGCCCAGAGCTTTCCTATAGCTCCAGCCAGCCCAGCAACCTCTGGCCCAGGGGGGCAGGGATCTCAGGTCCACCTTTCTGCGTGCTGTGGATGGATGTACATGAGATAAGGCAGCGGAACACACTAGTCGACCTGTTGCAGACCCCAGTTGCATGCTTATTCCACTGCCCTCGGCCAGAAGGGAGCTCCTCCCCCCAGACCCCCATGATCCGGAGCCTGGTGCGATGGCCATGGGGGCTCCCAAGAACAAGCAGATACAACGTGGGCCAGAGCAGAGTTCCTACAACGAATGAAGCAAATGAGCTGCCTCCTGCCCAACCAGGAGATCGTGACCTGGTGCATTCCGCAACAAGGCTGAAGCTCTTTCCCACTGTCCATTATTTTTAGATTATCCATGCTATTTTTCTCATTAGCCCAAGTCATTGGGAGTTCACAGTTGGTGTGGCTGAATCATTGCCCAAGTGACTCAGCCTTTTGGTTAAAAACAGAGCAAAAGAGCTTATTAGTTCACCATTGCTGATAGATTAAAGTCTCAATGCCCTAGCAGGGCGTTCACGGCTATTCATAAGATGAGTCTAATCAACCACACCAGTTATGAACCATCATCACCATAAAGCCCCTACCTTTCTTCCCCACACCTCCACTTGCCATGTCTAATGCCTGCTCAATCTCCAGGATGCAGCTCGAGTCACCTTCTCCAGAAAGTCTACCCTGATTGCATCCCAGGCCCTTTGTCTGAGCTCCCTTTCCTCCACTTTTGTCTTATCACCCTGCTTTGGAATCATTGGTCTCCTCATTTCCTCCACTAGACTGTAAGCTCTAGGGGCTCTACTGCATGATAAGTGACCGGACAAGTCCTTGAACCTCTGAGTTTCAATTTCATCCTTTGTAAATGGAAATAAAGGTGGCACCTTCTCATAGGACTGTTGGGAGTATATGAGCTCATGCATATTAAGCTCTCAATGAATGCCTGTTATTATTATGATCAGTATTCAAGGTATAGCTAAGGTTGATCATTCTCTGTCTCCCCAATGTCTTTCTAATGTCTGAAATGTCACCAATAATTACTTACGCAGTAAGTTAATGTATGGATATATTCTACCCAAACGTAACTATCTGGCATTTCCTAAACACCCCTAAATGGCTTTTATAACTCTTCGCTCTTGTACACTCTGTTTGGGACACCTGTTCCTCCCTGCCCCACTCTCCCCTGTTCCATTTGCTGCCTGGTAAACTCCTTCCTACTTATCCTTGAGACCAAGATGACACAGCACCTCCTCTTCTCTACCTTCCTGCACTTCCTCAGAGCAAACTGCTCTGAGCTTGCACAGGACTGGGTCCGTTACCCCAGTGACCTGCTCATGAGGTTGTCTTGCCATCACTGTGATGTTTGCTTCTACATCGATCGCCCCCTCTTGCCAGAGAGCTCCTGAAGAGCAGGGACTCACTGACCCTCGGGCCCCCGGAGCCTGCCTCATGCTGGAAGGCTTTAGGCACCGAGTAGGCAAAGAAGAGATTCCCCAGCAAGTCCAGAGGTTGGACCCAGTGTCACGGAGATGGAAGAAGATGAGACGCCCATGACCCCTCTGAGAAGCAGGGAAGCAGGCTGTGAGCTGACAGTAACATTGTCATTTCTTTACTTCTTCTACTTACTGCAGCAATAGAGAAATAATTCAAAAGAGAAGAAACATCATCCACATCCCATTACGCTAACACATCCACTGTTTTCATTTTTCCTCATTCCCCTGCAGTGCTTTATTTATATGCGTGCATAATTTCATATAGTGGCACTCATAACGCAGACACAAGTTGGCGTGCCGTTTTTTCTTCCTTAACCATCTCTCATAAGTATTTTTCCAAGTTACTGCACTGTCTACAAAAGCATCTGTTCTGGCTGCATGATACTCCATTTGGCTGCTTCTAAATTACAACTACTGAAGACAATGCTATGCCAAGAATCTTTTCACATAAAGCTTTTCTTCTTCTAAGTCACTGCTATTTTTCAACCACTTCTGCCGAAGACTTCAGAATTTTCCTGGGGGCTTGACAAAAGACCTGACGCTTTTTTTAAAAATCCCAGCGAACAAAGAGTTAAGTTCCGGGGTCATTTAAGGCAGGAGCTCAGAATAGTAGTTCTCAACCTCTGCGGAACTTCTCAGATCCACCTGCAGATCTTTTACCACCACCGCTGTGCAGGCCCACCCCGCCCACCTGAAACAAGCCTGGGAGGGGAGGAATCAAACGTTTTAAAAGGTCTCCGGGTGAGAGCCAGTTCTCTGGATTCTACCAGGTCAGGGATTTGGCTAGAGCATCATGGCCAACAGCCTAAAGGGTCCCACTGTAGAACAGAGACTTCAGTGTCACCTGCTGCGGTGGCCTCTTGAGACTCCAGAAGGTAGAGACGTACAGAAGGCTGATGAGGCTCATGGGAGAAACCTGACCGCCACACAGCGGTTTGTTCAATGGGGGTTTGTTAAGCACCTCACTGAAGAAACCTTCACCCTTGATGAAGTTATTCTCATTGAAAATACCCACTGGCCTGCTCTATATTTCTGCTTGGATTTAAATAGACATCTGGAACTTGGCAGGTCCCAAACCGAACACCTATTCAAACCAGATGCTCCAACAGTCCCCTTCATCTCGATTAATGGAAATTCCTACCTTCCAGTTGCTCAGGCCCAAAACCTAGGGATCACCCTGTAGAACTTTCCGGCACATCCTACACTCCAACCTGTCAATGAGTCCTGTGCGCTTTCCCTTCGAAATATACCCAGAATCTAACTACTTCTAGCACTCCCACCGCCCCCCAGTCCAAGCCGCCACCATCTCTTGCCTAGACTACTGTAGCAGCCTCTGACACAGTCTCCCTCACCCACCGTTGCCCCTCACAGACCTTTTGCTGCACAGCGGCCAGAGCGATCTTTTAAAAACATAAGTCAGATCACATCGGTCATCTCTGAAACTCTCAGTGTCTCCCCATCCCACTCCCAGTGTGACAATAAGTTTTCTATCAACTTGACTGGGCCATCGAGAGCCCAGACATTTGGTCAAAGTTACCGTGGTGTGTCTGTGTTTCTGGATGAGACTAACATTTGAATCTATAGACAGGAGAGCAGATTGCCCTCCCCAATGTGGGTGGGCCTCATCCAACCAGTTGAAGGCCTGAATGAGACAAAAAGGTAGGGTAAGCAGAAACATCTCCTGCCTCACTGCTGAGCTGGGACATCAGTCTCTTCCTGCCTTTGAACTCAAATTGAAACATTGGCTCTTCCTGGATCTCAAGTCTGTGGGCTCACAGACTAGAACTTAAACCTGAGTCTCCAAGTTGCTGATGGCAGATCTTGGAACTTCTCAGCCTTCATAACTGCATGAGCTAATTGCTTACAATAAATCTTAGTCCATCTCTCTCTCTCTCTCTCCATGTATATATACACATACACACACACACACACACATACACACAGAACCCTAATACACACAGTAAAATCCCAAGTTCTTACCAAGACCTACAGGGTCTTACACGTCAAACCTCCCCATTTCCTCTCTGACCTCATCTCCTTCCTCTCCCCTTCAACACCTTGCTTCCACCATGTTGGTCTCAAATGAGTGAAACATGCTTCCGCCTCAGGGCCTCTGTACCTGCTGTTCCCTCTGCCTGGGAAGCTCTCTCACTCCTTCACTTCTGAAGTGTCTCTCTCAGTTCAGTGACATCTTACTAGAGAGGCTCACCTCCCCCCCACCCCCGCCACACACACACAATGGCAACACATCCCCAGATGACATTCCTGCATTAGTTTTCTCCATCACACTCGTGACTGCCTGGCACATTAAATATATACAGTGCTTGCCGTCTTGTCCCGCACTAAAATGATTCGGACAAGAGAAAACCCAGATATATAATACATTAAGTAGTGATAGTTTCTATAAAGAAAAACAAATAGGGGAGGGGGATAGAGCATGGGATAGTGGCTAGGCAAGTTCTCCTGGGACAGGAAATGGAGGTGAGACCCAGGCGAGAACCAGGACTAAGGCAGGAAAGAGGCCGTGAACACGGTGCTGCACCCGTATACATCCCCTGTCGTTCTTCGTGTTTTTTAACTGATGTTAGAGAGGGAGAAACATCGATTTGTTTTTCCAGTTACTTAAGCACTCACTGGTTGGTTCTCGTATGTGTCCTGACCCCAGATCAAACCCACAACCTTGGGTATCTGACCAACTCTAATCCACTGAGCCACCAACCAGGGCTTCCCCTTGTCATTCGCCAATGCTGTCTCTCTGCAAGTGTCTACTGCTCCCACCTGCAGGCTTCTCTCCACCTGCACGTGGGGCCTGCCCCTGGGTCAGGCCAGCTGCACCTCTGGGAGCAGCACTCAGCCAATGCCAGCAGGCGGTTAGGGAGTCAGTGCCCCAGCTCCCTCCCCTCCCCCCCCTCCATGGGCCAAGTCGGAGGGGTCCTGAGAACCACCTCCCAGAGGCACTGGTGGACTGGGCCTGGAGACCTGCTCACTCACGCCAGGCACTGGTCCCCTTCCCCACCCCCTACCTGCCGGTGCTTCCTGCTTCACCACCCCTGGACCCACTCGAGTCCTCATCTCAGCGCGCTCTGGACAGAGAGAGCTCACCTGGCCCCCGCTGGTGGCTTCCCAACCTTCCACGGAGGGTCTGACCCACAGAGAAGGCCTCTGCTGGGGGAAGCCGTGTGCTGTGGGGGCTGCAGGCTCAGGTGGGAAGGTGCAAGCTGTCTGGGGGTGGCCGGCACTTCAGCACCCCACACCTCCTCCCCCACAGAACAGTGTGGTATTCAAATCCAGTGGAGGTCCTGGAGGGAGGGGCAGGGTGGGGGTGGGGGTCTGCACAAACCTGGGGTGAATTTACAGAAGCAGATTAACCCAATCTGCATACTAAATAGCATGTAAATTATGTTATTTCAACCCGTAAATTTAGATGGGTCCATAGGACTAAAAATGTATGACAATGATAAGATGTATGGTTACCATAAAATAGCTAGCCCCAGCAAAATGTGCTAAAAGTGCTATGGAAATTCTTCAAGTTAAATAAAGGAAGTCAGCCCCAGCCCTGGGCCTGGGCCTCAGCTCAGGGGGGTAGGGGGGAGCTGAGTGCTAGCCCGGGGCCCTTGGTGCTGCCTGGAGTCACTGCAGGGAGGGAGAGAAAACGTCATTGCTCAGCACAGACAGGGTGGCTGACAGCCCCCCACCCCCCACCCCCGTGGGGAGGGCCCTGCCTGTAGAGGGGTCTCCCTTAGCGACAGGGGCAGCAATCACTCCAGGATCCCCCAAACCCTTTACCAGTCAATAGTGATACTCCCTCATGTGTTCTTCCCATCTGATTCCCACCCCAGGAGGGGGGTACCCCCGAATCTCATTTTAACATGAGGGCACTGAGGCTCAGCGGTCAGCCGCAGTCAGTGGCCAGACTGGCCTCAGGCGGTCTGGCCCCAGAGCCCGCAGGTGTAATGGAGCTCTCTCCCTCCATTGAACCTTCCTGCTGGAAGGAACCTTGAGGAGTAATTATTTCAAACTTCTCACTTTACAGATGAGGAAACGGAGGCCAAACGGAGGCCAAACGGGCATGGGGACTTGCCCAAGGTAGATGGCAGAGCCCAGATCCTGACCTAGGATTTCAGACACCACAGTCAAAGCTCTTTCAAGGGCCCAGGGCCCCCCTGCCTGTTGTCACGTGCGGTGATCTGAAAATGCCACAGGGACTGGAATGGGAAGGGGGGGGTGGACTGCTAGTCTTCCTTGTCTTTCCCCTGTGGCCCTGAGTCCCAGGTGGAGCAGGTCAGCCCTGGATAGATCTGCAAAGGGAGGAGCCGGGGAAATTCAGCTCCTGTTTCCAGATGGCTTCTCTCCCAGCCAGAATACTCTCCCCTTCCTTTTGGGGTGAGAGAACTCGGTAGAACATGTAGCAGCTGTGCCCTGGCCAGTGTGGCTCAGTTGGTTGGGCGTCTTCCCACCAAGGCAAAGGTTGCAGGGTTGATTCCTGGCCAGGGCACATGCCTGGTTTGTGGGTTCAGTCCCCAGTTGTGGAATGCAAGAAGCAACGAATTGAGGTTTCTCAAATCAATGTTTCTCTCCCTCTTTCTCCCTTCCCCTCTCTCTAAAAATAAATTGAATCTTTTAAAAAAGAATATATATCAGCCATCACCTCTATATCTAGCTCCCCCTTCCAAGTGGCTCGACTCTGTCGCTTGGCTGAATCAGCACAGTCCCCAAAAGTCCAGGGTTCATTCTGCTGCAAAGTGATCAGCCCAGGGTGAAATCAGCTGCATTCAGTGGAGGCACAGCCGTGTCCAGGGACCCAATGTCTTCAGGACTCAGTTTCTCCACCTCTGCCCCTCCTGTGTGTGGACCAGACTCTCGGGAAGGCCCTCTACATGTGGAAGGAGAGAGGACATCCCAAAGCCTGCATTCTGAGGGCCAACCACGCATAGGGGAAGGGATCCCCTCTTCCAGAGCCATTCATGCTTTCAACAGGATTCGGGGAGCACCTACTGTGGTCGGGCACAGAGATACAGTCATAAACAAAACAGATGTAAATCGCATGCTCTTACTATAGAATAGACATTCTGTAAGAGGCAGGGTGGGGAACGAGCTAAAAAACAACATAAGGAAGTGAAGTGTGTAGTATGTTATATGGTGGTGATTGCAGAAAAAATAAAGTGGAAGGAGGATAAGACTGCTGAGTGGCACATTATTAAATGGAGGTAGGGGGCGGTGAAGGCTTCACGTGAGCAGAGAGCAAGGAGGCAAGAGAGTGAGCAAGGCAGGTACCTGAAGGAAGAGCACGAGAAGCAAAGGGAACAGCCTGTGCAAAGGCCCTGAGGTGGGAGTGCAGCTGCCAAGGTGGATGGACAGAAAACAGGTCAGTGAGACTAGAGCAGAATGAGGAAGTAGAGATAATAGGGTCAGAGAAATAACGGCGGGAATGGGACAGTTTGTGTATGGCCTCATAGAGAGACGTGGGTTGTCACTGGAGGGTTGGGGCAGAGAAATGACCTGATAGGATTTACACAGCCCCTCCCTCCGTCTGAGGCTGTGACAGATGGTGGGGGTGGGGCATGAGTTGAAACCAGACTATTGTAGTAGTCCAGAGAGGTCTGTGGCTTCAGCTAGAATGGAAGCAGTGACGAGATTTGGGATATGTTGAAATGGAGCTGACGCCACTTCCAGATGAATCTTCTGTGGCTTGACAGAAAAGCGTCAAAAAGGACCCCAAGATTTCTTGCCTGAGCAACAGGAATGATGGAATTACCATCAACAGAGAGGGGGAAGACTAAGAAAGGTAGGTTTGGGGAGGGCAGGAGGAACAATCGGGGAAAAGCCACTGATACTTGCAGGGCTCTGTGCTCACATCGAGACAGGTTGCTGCATAAGACAGGTAGGGCACTCTGATTGGCCAGCCTGTGTCATGTGTCAGTGGAGGGAGGCAAGACAACATAAGTGCTGGCCCCTTTAGGACCCCATGGGAAGGCAAAGCCATAATCCCTCAAGGGGAGTGTCACTGGGTATGTCTTCCACACAGTTAGAGAAACGAGGGAGAGGAGCTAAGTAGCTTATCCAATGTCACAGTTTCCGGGAAATAGGCTCCTTCCCCTCTCCAAGAGCACGTTGTCTAGCCAGAGCTGAGGCTACAGAGTCCTGAGGATCGTCACCCAGGGTCCCCTGTTGGCTGGGGACCCCTCATCGGCCTCAGCCTATCACTGTGGGGCTGCTCCCCCTCCTCACAGCCCTCCAGGGCTGCCCTGGTGTGATTGCTTTTCCTCTCCAGGCTGTGCCTGCCTCCTGGGTAAGGATGGAGCTATGGGAGGTGGAGCAGAGAGAGTTCCTCAGGCGGCCCTGTGCTGCTTCCACAGCTCTCAGCACTGAGGCCGGTGCCGGCACAGGGTGCAGCCCAAATGCACTTAACAAGTGAGCAAGTGTTCCTCCCAAGTGGAGGAGCAAATGCGCCAGGTCCATGCAGGTGCAGCCCTGGGCCCCACGCAGGCAGCAGGAAAAGCCAAGGCCCCTCATGTTAATGGCTCCATCGTCAATGCAAGAGCTGCCCCCAGACAGATGCTAAACACAGACATGCCGTGACCCCCACAGGCCCAGAGAGCCGAGCAGGAGACCACGGCTGAAGGGTCACATCAACGGAGTACCCCACCGAGGGGCAGCAGGAAACCTGTGTGCTAAGGAAGACAGTCTGGGCATGGTTAAGAGTGCAGACTCTGGAACCAGACTGCCCAAGTTCAAATCGCACTTCAGCCTCTTACTGGCTGTGTGACCATGAACAACTTACTTAACCATTCTGTGCTCCATGGTCCTCATCTGTAAACCGGGGATGACCATAGTACCCACCTCACCGGCTTATTATAGAGACTAAGTAACGAAGCAAGTAAGTTGTGAAACCAAAGCCCTTAGAACACTTCCTGGCACACGGTAAGCACTATATGTTTTCTATGGCTACCACTTGCTATTATGAAAGAACAAATTCACACGGGCAGAGGGGCACAGTGCCCGCTGACTGTTGAAAGTTATCAGCCAAGTGATGCCCAAGCATTCCTTCTTCTTTGCATTTTCCAACTTGATAAAAATGTGCTTTTTTACTCTACTTGCAAAACAAATAGAACTGCAAGTTCATGCTTCAGAGTCATGCATCCCATTTCACCTTCTTTTGAAGATGGTTCTATAACATTTCTGCTATGATTTCCTTCCCTTCTAGGAAGTTGAGGGCCACCTGCCACTTATGACGTGGGACTTCATATGGGAGTCCTATGCAGGAAAGGAGGAATCACAATTTTGCCTGGAGTTAGACCTAAAGAAAGCTTTCCGTCCTAGACAGAGACCGCGTGCCAGATACAGACAAGTGGGAGGTCAGAATAAGTGAAAGAACAAAGATTCTGACATGGGGTCAGAGTTCAAACCTCAAGAAGACCACATAGGAGCTTGCAAACACAACAAAGTGGCAACCCCCAGCCCCTCCAAACCTCCCCTATAAGATGGAAATAATGCTTCTCTCCTCCAGGGGTGGCAACAGAGATGAATTACGTATACAAGGTCTGCGGGCACTAACACTGAGCCTGCTTTGTCATAGGTGCCCTTGCACCTTCCACTTCCTTGTCCCCTGGAGGAAGGTATTTACTCTCCCCTGGCTGACCAGGCACAGGGAAATGGCAGTGGGCAGCCCCCCTGGTGTGGTCTCACACCTGGTAGCTCTGCCCGGAGGAGAAGCTGCCAGTTCATCCAGCAGCTCAGAGGCCCCTCCGAGTTGGCCCCATTTCCAGAATCGGCTAAGGGCCCCTCTAGGGAGAAAGAGGCTCCAGGAGGCTGACAAGAAAGCTCGCGCAAAGCTTTGAAGCCTGCCATGATGCTGGACCCGCTCCTCCTCGACAGCTGAAGGGAGATACAAAGAGAATCTGTGATGAGCCAATGAGGGACAGCCAAGAGCCAGGGCTCACGTCAACAGCTTAATTCTCTGCTTTCTTGTTGGCCCTGATGGCCCGCAGCGATGATTTGAAGTGAAGAATGTTTTTCAAGGAGGAGCAAGAGTCCCTCATCTGAAACTAATTTCTTGTCCAAAAATGTGCTGCAGAAGTTGCTTAGAAGCTGTGGATTAAGTTGTGCTTAAAAATGCATCCAACTCTTGCTTATCCACACCCATGGATAATCCGAAAACAACAGATACTGCTGACATTCCTGTCTGGTTTCATAATGCAGGGTTCACCCCTGAGCCCCCAACCCCCAACCACATTTTTCATCTGCATCTGTCCTCAGGGTACAAGGCAGAGAGTGGGGGGATCTATAACCCTCCATTACCTGCAAAACAACTACGCTTCCAGTGCCACACCCTGCCAGGCGGGCGCTGCCTGGGCGGCGCTCATAAATGAGGACACAATGCAGGGGGCGAAGAAGGAAGGAGAAGAAAGGAAAACTGCTGGATTTTTGTACTTGTCACACTCAGGCCGGGAGGGGCGATTAAGAGTGTGGCTCTGGAGTCAGCCTGCCCGAATTCAAATCCCAGCTGTCTCTGACTCCGTGTGACTGGGAGCGCTTCGACCTCCCTGGCCTCAGCGTTCTCATCTGTAAACTGGGGTTCATGACAGTAGCATGTTCCAGGCTGCCGTGAAGATTAAGTGAGACCATCTGTGTAATGTGTTTAGCACAGGGCATGGCACACAGGAAGCAGTCAATGCATGTAAATTAATACCAGTAAATGTAGTCACAGCCAGCTCTCGGCAAGCTGGGCAACTGGTGCTCAGTAACATCTTGTGGGATTCAGTGAAGGACCCCGGAACTGCGGGCGGTGTGCAGCTGCACAGCCCTTCTGAGGCCCCCGAGTGTGAATGACCCAGGTTTTGGGGGAGGAGCCCCGTGGATGGGCACTGGGTGGAGGGGAGGGCCCCAGACAGCTGTCAGCTCCTCTGTGTGCTCAGCAAACAGGTCCACCATCCAATCTCAATTGCCTAATGGGGTGAAGTGATTGTGATTCATGGAAAATGGGCTGTTAGCCTCTGGGCTTAAGAACCAAGCCAAAGCCAACACCAGGTTAGGAGAGAGGCCAGGGTATGCCAGGAGGGACGTATGGGGGCCGGGACTCCTCCCTGAAGCTGCCACATGGGAAAGGGGAGGTCAGAAGACCCTCAGCCCAGACAGACACGGGTCTGAGAGGGTGGGAGATGGAAGTAGGGAGCACAGAACCCCAAGGTGGACAGTGAGGGGTACAGACACTGGGAGGAGAGCCCAGGGTTCCAGAATCCATCCTGGCCACTTGCTGCCCCTGAGGAACCCAAACCAGCTCCATCAGGTCAAGGTGAGGTTTCCGACAACACTCACCCTAGAGTTAGGTGACTGGGCTCCAGGTTGGACACCCGATAATAATAATTCTAATAATTATAACAGTAACAGCTTCTTATGAAGCAGGTGCTACGCTAAGCTCTTTACATGGATGACCCCATTTCATCCTCGCAAACTCAACGAGGAGGTATTATCTTAGTCCCCATTTTATAGATGAGGAAATGAGTCTCTAACTGTAAAGAAATTGCCTTACATCAATTAATAAGTGGGTAATCTGGGGTTTGAATGGAGGTCCTTGTGATTCCAAGTCCCTGTTTTAACCACTCTGCTGGGCCAGTTGCTTCAGTGGGACAAGCTCAGAAGCTTGATCTGTGAAGGGAGGGATTTCCAGATGGAGCTTTTGTGGGAAACCCCAGAAAGAACACATCCAGAGTGGGAGCCACCGCTCTGCGTCCTGCTTAGTGCACCGGCCAGCTCAACAGAGACAAGGGCTCGGGGGCCAGGCTGGAAGGTGACAGCCAAGAAGGGAACAGTAATGACTTTCTTCTTACACTTTCACAGCAAGGGGCCCAGCTTCCCGGTGCTGGGGGGTGGATGCAACACTGACACTGGGCACTCGGCCTTGTCCTGCAGACTCCGTCCTGACCCTCAGCCCTCAGCCCCTGTCTGCTTCCAGCTGCCCTGCCGCTGGCCACCCACAGGCCCTCGGGGCTTCAAGTCTGGAGCCCACTCGGAGCTGCCCTTGACCTCAGGGAAGAAGTCCACTGAAGCATCTCCTAAAAGGGCTTCTGACTGCTCTTTGCTCCTTTTCTCCACCCTCTCTGCCCTCAGCACATGGGGATGGGCAGAAACGAGTCGGGCCCAGTCGTCCTGTGTGAGAGAAATCTGCTGGGCTGGTCGCGTCCTCCCCACTGTCGGCTCAGCCCTCCCAGCTCCCTGCTGCAGAGCCAGAAGCGCTTACTCAGCACACTGTTTCCTGAGTTTGTCCTCCACCCTCCGTCTCTCATCCCCACCTCATCTGACCCATCTCCCTGTGCTCTGTCTCCTCCGTGTCTCTCTGCCTGCAACCTGCCTCTCAGCCACCAGGCTGCCCTCCCTGTTCCCCTCCCTCCTGCAGCAAGCATGGGGCAGAAGGGTGTCTGAGCTGGGGGCACCTTACAGGTTGTGATGTCCGACCCTTTAGTTGCACAGGTGAGGAACCTAGGCTGGAGGGCCAGCTGTTCCAGTCATGTGGCTGGTTAGAGGCAGAGCTTGGGCTGGGCCGCGGGGCTCTCGACTTCCTTTTTGGCGGAGGGAGGGAAGCTTGTCAAGACCAGGAACAAGTGCATGCCCAGGACCAGGGGCAGGACCGTGTGCCCGACTGTGTGACAAGGAGCCTCCGAGCGGGGTGGCCGACCGCCAGGCTGCCCCGGCTCCCCCTGCCTTCCCTCTGGCTGGTGGTAGCCAAATGAGCCAAACAATGATTGATGGCCTCAAGAAGCCCTGGGGTCCAGGCATCAGTTCTACCAGTTTGCCCCGCTATGAAGAGGAGCTCCTGAGACGAAGCATAAATCAGGAGGTGGACTTGTAGCCAACAGAGAACTTCAGCCCAAAGGAACAGGCTGTGTGCAATTAGCCGCAGCCCCCAGAGGCCACCCTGCTACCCCCAGCACCCCTCAGTCCCCAGCTCCCTGGCTGCGGGTCTCCGAGCACTTGGATCTCTGAGCCACAAATTTCCCTCATCAGAGAGTCATTGCCCCTGGCTCCCCTCACTTCTAATCAACAAGCCAAGGTATTAGTTCCTGGGAACGTGATTGATTTCCAGGGAGTTAGAACTTAATTACATTTTTGCAAAATCTGTTTGGAATCCTCAGAGAAGCGAGACACTTTCTGTTCTTTGAACTTGCACGTAGGAGGGCTTGCGGCATCTTGGGTACTCCGTGCACCCTCCTCAGGCTGAGGGAGGGCTGTGTCACAGCTGTCAGTTTTCATCTTTCCTTCCCCGGGACCCCCAGGCCCTGAGTCTGGCCCGAGGAACTTGGCTCCTCATGCAGAAGAATCCCTCACAAGATCCTCCCCACACCAGCAGCCGCCCGTGACTAGAATGCAGGTCCAAGTATCCCCTCCGGCTACCGCAGGCCCACTCCGCCAGCCTCCCCTGCCCAGTCAAGCAGGCCAGGCCCCTGGCTCCAATCTCAGCCTCAGGAGGTATTCCTTTCACATTCTAATCATCATCATCATAAATAACTACCATTTATTGAGCAGTAACTGTAAGCTACTTTCCACACATCAGCTCATTCCATCCTCACAAGAAACCTGAAGTTGACCTTAACCTCCCCACTGACCAAGAAGGAAGGATGCTCAGAGTTTAGCCAAGATAATGGAGCTAGAAGTGGCCGAACTGGGCTTTAAGCAATCCCCCGTCCTTCTGGAAAATTACCTCAGTGGCCAGGCCAGCCCGTCCTCTGATGCTCTGATGACCGGCTCCGTCCCCTGTCTCCCCAGGGCCCCCTGGCCTGTGGTCGCATGTCCCCTTAAGGCCTGCACCCTTTCCCCAAATCTGATGGCTACAAGGCTGCTGCTTCCTGCTTTCAAAAGCACCTGATAGCATAATAGGCAAATGGGCAAAAACACAACTTTTCTGTAAGTGTGAAATTCTATCAAAATTAAAAGCTTAAACGAGTAGATACAGTTCTGGTTCGATGTGTGTATTTATAGTTTTGCCATCCTTGTCGGTATTGTTCCTCTGGCATATCATACATTAATGATTAAAACCTCAAGGATGATTTCAGTAACATCCATACAATAAAGCCACATGAGATTGCTTTAGAGGTAACAGCATTATAAATAAATAAACGCTGTCATAAACAAGGCGGGGAGAACACACTTAATCCTCTGGCATCCGAGCAGCACACGAGCCGGCTTCCTTAGCTGTCTGCGGGCCCACCTGTCAGAGTGCCTCTCACAGGCCTGCTGGCTGGCTGGCCCACAGCCCCGCCCCCCCCGCCCCGCCCCGTGCTGACCGCTTACCTGGGCCCTGGCCCCCTCCCATTCTGACGCTCACTCAGAGCTGTTTACCCCACACTGGGGTCTAGTCCAGGCCCTGCCCAAGCCTGCAGGGTCACCCTGTGTCCCAAGATGTGTCTCAAGCACTGGACTGTTCAGAGAAGCCCCAAGCAAAGAGTCTGAGCCCAGCGGGACCCACTTGCCCTGTTGCCTTCCGTCATGGGCCCAGAGCTTCCACAGTATCATCCACTCTGCAGTATCAGACAGCAGGCAAGTGCATTGCAGGGTCCTGCCCACAGACTTAGCTTTTTGATCCTGGATGGCCTTCAGTAGAATTTCAAATCTGGAAGCTTCCTATGGGTCATGGGTCTGGGTAGATCAGCACAAATGTTGAAGACATGATAGGGAAAGAGGTGCAATATTTTTAGAAATAGATTTACAAACTCAGATCCTCCTAATGTGGGGCAGACCCACAGGGGACTTCCAATGTGCTTGCTGAACAACGACGGGGTCGGCGTTACGTACTGCACGTGTTACAAAAAGACAGAGGATGTGAGGGAATCTGAGCAGTGCCATGGGGGACCGGTGGGCACTGCCACGTCACAGAAAGCCTGTGACCGCCCCACCCACTGCCATCCTCGATAGAGATGCAGCGCCGAACCAAAACCTCTGTCTTCAGACATCCCCAGAGGACCAGTCAGCCTGCTCCCTGGAAATACGGGGCCCCAGCCCAGCCCTTTCTGGGGCAACCTCACCACTTCCCCTGAGCCTAGCAGGCACCCAGGCCACTACACCAGGTCAGGGGTACCCTGGCTCAGCAACATCTGGGTCACCTTCCAGGGCACACGCTAGAGCTCATGGGAAGCAGATCTCCTCCAGCTGCAGGCATCCCTGAAGACACGTATTATTTTGAGAGCTACCAAGTCATTGCTGGAAAGAGGAAGTGATGGGGAGGAAGGGAGGCTGAGGATTGGGGTAGAAAAAGGAGGAGAATCCGCATCTGCAGAAATTTCCAAACCTTTCAGTGCGGGCAAGGAGTGCTGCCCTCTATCTGTCCTTGGCACCTGGGAACCATGGGACAGCCTGAGAGGCAAAAATGGAGCTTCTCCCTAGACCAGGCCAGGACCCCAAAGGCTGGGGTGGGGCCAGGGGCAGGGCAGAGCAGGGCTTCCCCTGGGCAGGAGAAAAGAAAGGGGGAGAAGCCCTGCAGGAGGAGGAAAGGACACAAGATCCTGTTTTCTTCATCAAGAAAGTCGCCCGAATAATCAAGCTGTAAAAACCGCCTGAGTTGTTCAAACAGATGCGAATTCTGCCTCTGCCGAGTTGTGTTGGGCGGGGCTGGACTGAGAAGACACATTTATAAAACATCAAAAGGAAAGTTCCAGTAGCTGCTCACAGCCCTCAGACTCAACTGCTCTTTGAGTTTCTTTCCAAAGACGTATCTCTAGCATTTCATGCATGAGAAAGCCGGAGCTGAGGATTCACTTGGTCCACCAGCCTGGCCACCGCCGTGATGCTAAGCATCGCCCCTGGGGAAGGTGGGAAGGCTGAAGCACTCAGAAAGCAGATGTCTTATTTACCCATCTATTTGCTTTTGGACGTATGCAATGGTAAGACATTCAATCCCTCAACTAACATGTATTGATTACTTTGGGCCAGATGTAAACTTGAGTGTGGATGGACAGTGATTAAGACGTGGCCCCTGGACCCAGGCACCTGTGACTAATGGAAGAGACGGACCAATAAACAACTAACCACCAATACACATCATGCTGGGTACCAGGACCCAGGTGTGAAGGAAGTGCTGGCAGCACAGAGGCAGGATAGAGGGGGTGCTAGCGGGTGTGACATTCTTCCTGTGATAACCCCCTGGTTATCAGAGGAGAGGTGAGCATCCTCCAAATAGAAAAGAGAAACAAGGACTCTTCAGGCAGAGGGGAGGGGTCCCACCAAGGCAAGACGATGGGAGGGAGTCTGACTGGTTGGTTTGACTGGAGTGTGGAGTACAGGGGGCCTGGAGGGGTAACTAATGGCCGAGCATCACAAACAATCATTTACTGGGCACAGAGGCACCATGATGACATATTGACACTCAACCCAAATGTCCCCAGTCACAGTTAGCCCTTCCCTCGGGCAGTCATGTTGGAAAGAACCTCCAGCCTTTTACCAGACTCCTGAAAGGTTCACTAGGATATGTCAGCAAAGATCCGATTTCCTTCCTGAAGCTGTTCTAAGATCAGAGACTTTCCTGGGGTCTGGGTGCACCAGACCCTGGACTCTCCTTCCGTACCCCCATTCTGGGGCTGTGCTCTCACCAGATCTGCTGACCCTCAGATCCACCCAGCCCTTCCTTTGCTCTGTTCCGTACTGCCCTGGGGACAGGGAAATGGGCCCCGCAGGGGGCAGCTCCCAGGCTTCCACAGGAGAGCTGTGGGCAGGAGGCAGGGAGGAGCCAGGGACTTCCTCTCTCTCCCTCTTTGTCCCTGCAGTCTCTGTGGCAGCTGTGACTGGTCCATGCCTCCAGCTCTCACCAGACAAGTGTGCTGGGGTTCAAGGTCTTCCTGAACACCTCTGTCATGGTTCCAGCTTCTACTTGATGACCCCAACCCTTAGGTGTAGGCGACAACAGACCCTCCTTTGTCTCCCCAGTCTGAGGGTAGCAGTGTCTTCCAAGTATTGCTGTGTGGCCGCACCATCTCTTGTCTGGCTTCCCTGTTCTTCCATCCTCAGTTTCTTACACTAAATCCCTCTGCTGTACACACTTAAAGCACACCCTCTGTTTTTCAGCCTGGACCCTGACTAACACAGAGACAGTATTTTATTCACCTTTGAGTCTCCCATAATACCCAATACAGTGATTTTTCCGAGTTTCTGTTGGATGGACAGATGGATAGGTGGTTGATTAGATAGATAGCTGGTGGTATGATTAGGCAGATGAAAGGGTTAATGGCTCTTCATGATTTCAAGAGGATGCTTTAATTTTGTGAAAATCAAGATGATTCCAAGAGACTCCTAAGAGCAGCCAGGGGGTTGGACAGCTGTACGGTCATTGTCAAGCCACAAGAGAATCCAGCAGCTGGGAAAGCACTTGGTCAAGTTTATTCCTTGTGTCTGAACTGAGTCACTCCTTCCTTGCTCTCTTTCTGAATCACTTCCTACCCTGGCAGAGGCCAAGGGGGATGGTGTATTAGTGGTAAATGGTTCTAATTTTCATCTGGCAGGCATTCCCGTCCCATTTATTATGCTCGAGTCTCTGCAAAGTAAAGGAGATAGAATGGAAGGAACTTCATCACCATTGATTCCCACTTGAAGAAGTTGCCAGATGGCTACGGTTCTAGGCTGGAAAGAACCGAATTGGCCAGACAACAGTCCTCTTTGGGGTTCTTGGGGATTTTCAATAATTACATTCTCAGAATCCTGCATCCTTCTTCTGAGTATATGGCCTTGAATAATTAACAACTCAGAGGCCAAGCCTTTCCAAGGCCACTTTGTTTATCCCCTGATAAGCAGGGTTATACGAAGGATGCTCACTAAAAGAGATATTTCCAACTCAGCTACTGACAGTGTGGTGTAGGAGAGCAGCGAGCATCCAACTCCTGGCCCTGCTGCGCAGCTGCTGAGCGTTCACAGAAAAGGCCATACCCTTCCGCCAGCCTAAGACGGGTCCTCTGCTGTCTCCCTCACAGATTTTTGGAAGAACAGATGAGATGATTGTGAAAGAAAACTGAAAAATCCACCCTGGCCAGTGTGGCTCAGTTGGCTGGAACATCATCCCATGCATCAAAAGGTTGCAGGTTCAATCCCCGGTCAGGGCACATACAGGAGGCAACCAGTCAATGTTTTTCCCTCACACCAATGTTTCTTCCTCTCTCTCTCTCTTTTCCTCTCTTTCTCAAAATCAATGGATATATCCTCGAGTAAGTATTTTTTAGGAAAAAGAAGCCATGAAGCTCAACACCACAAGGTCATTTGTTCTATAGTCCATCGGTTACCCACAGAGATGTAACCTAAAACCCTCTCGCTGCCATACCAGACAGGATGGAGCTGCCTACTGAAAAATCAGGATGCGGTAGGTCACATAAAGAATAAGAGAGCAACCAGAGTTCATGTAAGGCGAGGTGATGCCACTGATCTGACCTGGACTGATCAGATGACCAGAGGACATGAGGCATCTCTCTGGTCCCCTCACCCCCCAGCCCCTGTCTAACTTATCCCCAAGAATAACAGTGCTCATCCAAGGTTCCCTCCCATGACCAGTGCTCCGAGACCGCCAGGTCTTGTCCACCCTTCCACCTCCCTGCTCCAGCTTCTTCCTCCTCCAGAGCCGCGCATCTCACCTCATGGTCAGAATCCATAATGTCACTGTGGTCAATTCACACCAAGATGTGGGGTAGCCTGGGGGCCCCTTAACCATTGAGTGCCAGCTTTCTAAAGGCTGCGGGTCTTCTCATTGGCCTGAATGCCTTCAGGTAAGATTTCAGGTGGAGTAAAGGAGGAGGTATTTGGAGAGTGGAAAGTGGAACAACGCGCCTTCCAAAAGACCCTCAAGTTACACTCCTAGGAACCAATTATTCAGGCTCAAAGCAAGGCCAAATGGTCATGCTGAGACTCTTTCCTTTATTCCATGTTTCTTCCTCCCGGCTCACTTGAAAGTTGGAGGCCAGAGGTAAATCTGCCCAGAGGACTGTTATCCTCAGGAGGACACAGAAGTAGATTCTTTGTGCTCACAGCTCTTGGAATGGAAGAGATTCCCTGACTCTCCAAGACCAGTTTGCAGCCGACTCCAAGGCATCCTCGTGAGGACAAAGCATTTTATTAAGCTGCTCTGGCGAATGTTTTGTGTCAGGCTGGCCTCCCTGCCACACTGGCTGTCCCCCTGCTTCCACTCTGCACTGCGCTTTGGTGAGTGTTCAGGGCATAAAATCTACTTTTCAGATTAGCCTCAACAAAGCATAAGGGAATGAGGTAGTCTGCTGGCGCTGACTCATTGCAAAACCAATTTAAATGACCAAGTCAATCAATAGTTATTCATTAGTCATCAACCAGCTCTGGTTATGCTCTACTCAGAGCACCCGCCCCTCACCTCCTCTTCACAGCCTCATTGTTGACTCCCCACTTCCTGACCCCACTGCCACTACCCACCCACCCCCATCAGTATCACCAGTAATCAAGTGACAGCCCCCGCTCCCAGGAGCTGTCCAGAATTTCCGCACTGCACATCAAACCAGGGAGGCGGTTAACTGACTTCCTTTTCCTCTCTTTGCCAGAAGCAGATGGGAAAGGTGGGAGGAAGGGAATTATTTATTTGCCAGTCTTGCCCAAAGCACTCTCTATTTTGAGGGTCAGTTCCCTCCACCCCCATCCCAAGCCCAACATGGGCTTGAGGACACGGGCCTCCGCCCAGCTCCACGAGGCCTGAAACGACCCTGTTTACCTCGCAGGGAAGAGACTCCGCACTGCACAACTCTCAGCCTCAGGATTTTGCAAATTTTATGAGGATGTTCAGTCAAGCTGGGTTTTAGCTCCCCCTTTTCCCTGCAGCTAAAATGAAGGTCTTTCATCCAGCTCTGATCTCAGAGGGACTTTGTTACCACACTTGGGACATTATTAAATAACAGGCACACGTGCACACGCCAGCCCCAAACCCTTTCACTTCCCAGATCTTTCCTCAGTAATGAAGCCTGAAGCGGAAAACTACTGTGCAGAGAAACTGTAGCAACGAGCCAGCCCAGTTCCTTCTGGAGAGAGAGGTGAGGAAGTTTGCTCACGAAACAAGGGCAGAGCAAATGGGATGTAACGACTGGAAGCCTTTCCGTGGAGAACTTTGAGGGTTCAGTGAATAGCAGCTGGGGGTGTCCATTTGCTGTGCACAAAGGGGAATCAGGAAGCCTCTATCGGTCCTGGCTCGCTAGAGAGCCCAGAGAGGAGGAGAAGGGGATTGGCTGTGAGAAGCATCCTTTTGTTTGGTTAACATGAGCATTAACTCTACCAACTATGGCAATATAAAGAAATCATTAAAATGCAATTATTGCAGCTGTATAAGTTTATAACTGCATAACTACATCAAAAAGCCACCTTTGTAGGTCTTTATGTGCTCTATTAACCTGAATAAATGGCAGCAAAGAGAAAAGATGACTTCCATATGAATCACGAGTGAGTGTGGAGTTTCTCTCCTATTGTGTGGACACAGCAGTGAGAAGCCCGGGTCCTCTGGGGCCCTGGCCTGCTGGGTACGCCTGCTGGAGTCTTCTCTTTGCTCCTAGGCCTGCCTCTCCTGTGACCAGTCTTTGGTCAACTTGATCCAAACAAATAAAATGAAAGCCAGCTAAGCAAGGATAAAAAATTATCACAACCCCATACATTTCTATAATGTCTCATAGTTCCCACATTCGACAACCCTTTAGCTAAATAATTATCCTCATTTTACAAATTAAAGACTGAAAATCAAAGAATTTTTTTGGAACTTGCATAAGGTTCCGTAAAGCCACACATCCCCCTTTTAACGCCCTCCTCACTGACTCCCGAATATGTCCACTGTTTCCCACCAGGACCTTGACTGAGACACAGAGCTAATGAGTACTGGGATCTGAACTAAAGCCCAGATCATCAAAACCCTAGGAGTCCAGGTCTGAATAATTTAAAAAATTTAATTTGCTCCAGACACAGACACGCTAATTGCCCCATACTTCACTTGGCACTGTGCTGGGCCACTTACAAAAAGAACTACAAGAATTCACGCTCTGCCTTCCGGGACCTCTCATGCCGCATCAAGTGCCCTGACATAAGCCACTGTGTAGAGGACATGCACCAGGCAGGCTCATCCCAAACCAGCATCTGGATGGACCATGCTGAGGACAGGGTGTCCTATGGGGTGAAAGTCAACACATTTGGGAGTAGAGAGGGTAACATCTAGAAAAGCACATGTTCTAGTTCCAAACTAGGTGGAGGAGAGCAATGGGTCAGATCCTCCACAAATTGCAAATGAGCCCCAAACATTTCTGTTTGGCCTTGACATGCCTGATTAGACAATACATCATTGTTTTGTTTGGGGATTTCTGCACTAGTTACGCCTTCCTAATTAATTTTCATTAGGCTGAGAGTGAAGGGAGTTGGTAACTCCTGGAGTTCACACATACCTTTGCCACCTGGGAGGTACAGACAGTGTTGCTGGAAGTGGGCTGAGGAGCCGGTCGCACACGAGCCACCCACCAGAGTTCACACCCACGTTTTCACTCTGTCAGACCTGAGACCACAGGTCTGCACTCAGGGAATGGGCTTCAGGTCCTCAGGACACAGCAGGTCCTTGCTGATGCGCAGTGGCTCTGGAACCCTTCCCTGAGCATCCAGATGCCCCAGAATTGCAACTTGGGTCCTTTACTGAATCACAGACACAGGGCAGCAGTACGACTAGATGTGGTCGGGAGTCAGAAGACTCTGGCGCCGGCCATCCCAGCTGAGTTTCCCTCGGGCCATCCATCCCTGGGTCCTGCTGAATTTCGGTGTTTTATGTCACGTGTAAAGTGAGACTCTGTGCTTGGCACCTAGGGCATTCCCAATGAATGTTGGTGGGATCGAAGCATAGGTGAGCAGATGCTATGTAAACATTAAATTCTATGTCTGCATTATTAGTACAGACATTTAGAGTTGGAACCAGCCTTGCCTAGTTTGTAGATAAATTTTACTGGATTCTAAGCCATGGTAAAATAATACAATTTTTTTTGCAAATAATGATGGCTGATATATCTATGGTACTATCTACCGGATCACACTCTAAGCCCTTTACCTAGATTAAGCCATGTAACCCTCACGATTAGCCCACCAAGCGGGTACTATGACTCTCCCCATTTTAAAGATGAAGGAACTGAGACTCAGAGAGGTTACGTAGCTAGTCAGCAGCTGGGATTCAAGTGGTGTGTCTGGTCCCAGAATCTGTGCTCCTTGTCACCCTACCATCCTGCCTCCTGTATTGCTGGCTGACAAGGTGAAAACTGACGTGCCAGGAAAAAGGGACAGATACAGTGCTATCAGAGTGCAGAGGTGGAGGAGATTGCTTCTGGCCAGGTTAACCATTGCTTCTGGCTCCCTGGAAGAGGTCACTTTGCAGCTGGACCTAGAAGGGTGAGAAGACCTTGGGCTCACAGAGATGAGCTGGAAAAGGGAACAGCAGGCAGTTCCATTTGGGGTCACAAAGAGGTTTATGGGAGACAAGAGTTGAAGTCCTGAGGATGGGTTAAATTGGGGGCACCCCAGAATGTTAGGCTAAGCTGCATGGATTTATTTTCCCTGGAGGACATAGGGAACCACTAAGTGTGTCTGAGCAAGAGTTCAACGGGACTGGAGTCGTGCCTGAGAAAGAGTTAATGTGACAGTTGTGAGTAGGATGGTGTGAGGGGGAGAAACTGCAGGCAGGGGACAGACCACGTGTCCCAGCATCTAACAGGCGCTCTGCACCACCGAGACAAATAAAGACTTGTTGACTGACTGACAGACCGGCTGGCTGACACACTGCCTCCAAACCATCCCCAGCAGGAGCCCCTCCTTCAGAGTTAACCATGATGGCAGCGCTACCGGAAGTACGGAAGTGCGGACAGAGCTCTGAGGCTAAAAGGATTAGAAAGAGACACAGCATTATATTTATAAATAGAGAAAGGCTAAAAACTAGAGCCCCCCCACCACCAACAAAAGAAAACACCCCAGGGACAGACGCCAGTGGAGAGAGAAACACCCCCACTGAACTAACATAACCCTGATTCTTTTTCCTTTTTTCTCATAGTCCTCAGTTGTGAAGAGAAAATGCATGGTCGCTGCACAAAAATGACGGTCTTATTTCCACATGTGAGGTTGTCGGGGAATTTGGCTATAACCTTTTATTAGACGTTAATAATTTAGAAAAGGGAGAAGTATTCCCCAGCCAAATCTAATCTCCTACAAATAAATACTTGGCAGGGGAACGAGAGCACCACATTCATCCTGGGATGAGCAGACGATTATCAAGCCTTCACGCGTTGCCGGCATCCATCAGCAGGGCCATTCACTCTGGTTAACGGCAATTACGTTACTTTCCTTGGGCCTGTTTTCAGCAGTTAGATCCGTAGCTCTGGGCGTCTCTCTCCTACACCGACTCTCCAAGGCTTCCCTCTATGTGTCTGCGAGGGTCTATGTTCTCTCTGTGTTTAGACTGTGCGGTAATGGCTATACACAGGAAATAGTCTGGAGCGCTTGATGTTCGCCAATAGCCTAATGCCTAGGGTTAACCCAACAGGCCCCCTATGACTTAATGTTCGAGTGAAGCCAAAACATTCACCTGAGGGTGCAGAAGCGACCTCACTTGATGCTCACAAGTAGGGGCCTCAGCATTCGAAAGGCCCTGGCTGGCCAGATGCATTTGGGTATGTGCTTCACGGTGCGGTCTCTCCAGGCTGCGTGGTTCACACTGATAACTGGACACGAGCCGGCCCCGCGCAGCAGGGCCCACATTGGCAGCAATTACGCAGCTGTCAGCCTGCGGTTAACTGTTAGTCAAAACATTTGGACGTCTCTGGGTTGGGGTTTGTGAATGCGAAGCTACCCTTTCGCTTTGCAAAAGAAAATGAGCCTTAAGGAAGCAAGGATGCAGTAGACAGGAGAGCCAAGAGAGGAAGTAATGTGCTGGCTAAAAAGTATATCCGAGCTAATTTTTTCACTGTAAAGAAATAGTCACTGTGATCCATTTGTCTGCTGTCCTGGGTCCCGAACCAGATCAGAGGCTCAGCCAGACTTGGCAGAAAGAACTTGACCTTCATTTACTTTTCTGCTTCTCTTCTAATAACAGCCTCCCGCCCCCAGGCGGAGCAATTCTCCCTCACTGGGCCAGGAATCCCTCGCATCTGGCCAGATCCCCAACAAAGTCTGGAGGATCTTGGACAGCTGCCACTCTCCCCACGAAGTACCCCAACAAAGTGAAAGTGGCCCAGGGGAGAAAAACAACCCTGACTCAGAGTGCCTGCCCATCTCCCTGGTGTAAATAGTCCCACATCACCAATTTCAAGCTACACACATGTAACAGCCAGCGCGGGACATTCCTAACGTTTAACGATGTGCCTGCGGTGAGTTAACTTCAGCACAAAACTGTCAGCTCCGTCTGTCCCCCACTGCCCTGACGGTCTTCAGGCCTGGGCAGGTGGTGGGTGCCCCAACCCACGCACAGTCTTCGGCACTCTTCGCTCAGCCTCTGGAGCTTGTGGAACAGTAAGAACCCAACATGTTCCTTAATCAACATCTTGTTCAGAAACTGTCACTTGTCATAAATACAGGCTTTTAACCTGTCTCCTTGGCAGCTACCTCAGGAGTAGGGACAGGGAATTCATAAATTTCAGAGCTGGTAGATTTCAAGGCAGCAGCACAGGCTCTGAATCCACAGGAACTGTGGAGTAAGCGGGGCTCCCCAGCGTCATTTCGGAGGAGAGCACAGCATTTTCTGTGTCTGTCTCTGTCCTGGGGCCACAGCCAGGCAAAAAAAAAAAAAAGCCCTGGACTGTGTTTCATGAAGTACAGGAGGGAGGCTGAGGCAACACCGACCTCAGACGTGTGGGGATTGGAGGTCTATTCAGGTTCAGCGTTGGAAACCCATCAACGGTTATTAAAGGGATTACAGGAAACAATTTGTAAGCATAAAAGCTGCTGCCAGAGGCTAGAGAGAGGAAACAAACAAGACACAGAAATGGGGAGATGGAAGCTGAGAGAGGATCAGAGACAAATGAAAGGAGAGGCAGAGACAGATGGCCACAGACAGGGCTGAACCAGATTCTGTTAAACCTAAAAAGCCCAAAAAGGCTGTATTTCTTTATTGATTCCAAACTCTTGGGGACAGTTCAAAGTCCATTCAACCCACGCTCCCTTATCCTCTACCACGATTCACCATTTAATTTTCAGCATAGTGGACAATGCACCCTCCACTTTGTTCAAATTCATAGGCCCAAACAAAATGTTCTCACTTGACTGCTCTATCTAGGCCATTTCCCCTCCATAAGCATTCTCTTCCTTTCTAAGGGACTTCTTTCCTCCCTAAACTCATTCCAGTTCTTGCCCCATGCAGGGGACATCCCCAGGTAACTGACCTGGCTTCAAGCACTTTGTTTCGCTCTCACTCCCTGGCTCTCAGGTGCTCAATTGGGACAAAGCTTCATTTCGGTGATCTCATAATGACTCTGCAACTGTTCAGCAGGGGGGCTGACCTCAGACAAGTCACATCCCTTCTCACACCTTCATTCTTCAACTGGACAAGGAAAAGACCAGACTGAGTGACTTCCAGCTTCCTTGCAGCTCTGGCACTCATCAACTCTGAGTGATGATGGCCACGCAGGAAAAGACAAACTGATGGAGGAACGTACCAGTGAGAGAAGGACAAATGGAGGGGGTGGCTACATGTGGGTTGAGAGTGACTGATGGTGACAGTGTAGCCCTGACCTGTAATTGTACCAGTATTCCCTCTTCCATAGTAACAACTGGCTACCCAGAATGAAGGCTATTGATCCCAATGTACTTTGTACTTGACTAAGTTCTGACCTATCAGACATAAACAAAGGTGACATGTAGTAGTTTCTGAGAACCTTTCTTACAAGAAAGTCATCATTCTTTTCTTTATTCTCCCCGCCATACAGCTGCCTGGAATGTGGATGTGATGGCTGGAGCACTAACCTCCATCTTGGATGAGAACCAGTAAGCTGGAAAGAACCTATATCCCTCAGGACTTCATAGAATAGAACCTCCCTATCAGTGGCAAACTATATTCATCTGGACTTTTGCTGAGACAGAAACAACTCTCATGGGGAAGTCACAGTTATTTTGAGTCTCTGTTACTTATGGCAAAACTTATATTATATCTGAATAATATAAACAAAGTTTAAAAGTTGAGAGGGAATTATCAAGAGGCCCCTACAGTGAGAAGGTAGAAGGTGACAGGTGGAGATGGGGTAATAGGGGGCAGGAGAAAGGTAATTGATGGAGAACTGACAGGACCACGTTTTCCGCATGTCATTCACCCAGCCTCACACATCTATGGGAAGTTTTCAAAGCCCATTTTTCATCCTGTCTCCAGGAAGCTGCCATTTTTTCCTTTTCTTTTCTCTCTCTCTCTTTTTTTTCTTTTGACCAGCCCAGCACCTCCAGGATCTCCCTTCCTCAATAATAGGCACTTCCTATTAGTTACCTGGAACAGTCCAAACTTTCTGGTATTGTTTTGGGGAGTGTTTCCATTTTCCCAGCCCAGCTGGACCGCTTGTTCCAGGAGAAAGAGCCGTTTTCTCACCTTTCTCCCAGATACATGATGACATTCCAGATTCTCTGGGGCAGGTAGGATTTCAAGGATTCCGTCCTGGCGCTCCTGAATTTTTAAAAGTTTTCATGATTAAAGGATACCATCAGTCAAACAATCCTTTTAATATAGGACCATAACCAAAATTCCATACCCATACAGCCTACCTACATACTCAGGTTCTTTAAAATAATTCATTGATTTTTTTTTCTTGATGGATTGAAAATACCTTGACAAGGCCCAGGGGCATCTAAGTGGAAAGAGCGATGTACAGGAATAGGCAAGTGATGAAATGCAGCGAAT
This sequence comes from Desmodus rotundus, assembly GCF_022682495.2. Classification (NCBI taxonomy): domain Eukaryota; kingdom Metazoa; phylum Chordata; class Mammalia; order Chiroptera; family Phyllostomidae; genus Desmodus; species Desmodus rotundus. The sequence goes on from NC_071398.1 coordinate 62,374,432, forward strand.
GGAAGGAGCTTGATTGACAGGGGTATCATCAGGACAGGGAGAAGATGCTGGACCTGGAACCGTGGCCACTGGGCCGTCAGGCGGGCTAACAGCAGCTTTCTCTGCAAGCTCGCACAGCCTGGGCCAGGCATCTGGGGCCTCTTCACAGCCAGAAACTGGCAAGTTGTTTCTTCAAATGATAAAAGTAAATGGGCAGATTTCCTGGTAAAGGTGGTGAACTGAACACGCACATCTAATCTCACTCCTTCCCCAATGTCACTAAAACTACAACAAAGGGATTGTTTACAAAGGCATAAACCCACAAGGACAAGGCAACATGGGAAAGGAGAAAATAGCAATAAAATTGGAGAAGCTGCAAAGCAGTGGGCAGATTCAAGAAATCCAAGTCACTGCTGATAGTGAGGAAAGCTGAACGCCAACCTCATTTATACCACGAATCCTCAAAATACCCTGGAGTTGGCAGCACCAGGGACTTCTGAAAGTGGAGGTGGTGGAGGTTTAGGGGTGGCTAAAACAAGGAGAAGAGGGGAAAGGATGTTTAAGAAGCAGCAGCTCCTGGGTTTCTGGTCAAGATGGCAACCAGGTAAATGGGGTACTCGCATCCTCCCAAACCACATCAAAATTACAGGTACACAACAACCACCATTCAGAACCACCTGAAACCTAGCTGAACAGAAGTCCTACAACTAAGGACATAAAGAAGAAGCCACATTGAGACTAGTAGGAGGGCCAGAGACACGGAACTGGCTGGTCCCCCACCCACGTGTGGTAGATAAAAATTGGAGCGATATCTCAGCTGCAGAGGTCCCCCCTGAGGAGCAAGGGGTTACCCAGCTCCACACCAGGCCCCCCAGCCCAGGGTTCCACGGTCAGGAAGAGAAGTCCCCATAACTACAACTGTGAAAACCAGTGGGGATTGAGGCTTCGTGAAAAGGAGGGCTGCTGGAGCCCCAGGGCAGTTCCAAAGGGCCCGTGCATAGACTACTCAGACTCACTCCCTCTGAGCTCCAGCATGGGGTCAGCAGTTCAAAAGGCACCAGGGACATATGAGGAGGAGCTGAAGTGTCTGGCATCAGGGAATGAGCTGGTGGGGCAGCTTTCTCCCAGACAGAAGTGCTGGCAGGGGCCATTGTTCCTTTTCTGAGCCTTCCCCACACAGAGCCAGCAGACAGGCACCATATCTGAGACTCCATCAACCTGACTAACACTGTTCACCTTGCCCTAGTGACTCCCTGAGACCCCATCTGATTTTCAGGCCCACCCAAGCTGTTTCCAGTGGCTTTTACATAGAAATGGCCTGTTTTGGCTCATACTGTGGACATTTCTAAAATCTCTCAAATAAGCAACATTTGGCCTCGGCATGCCTCATACCTCTCACTAGGTGGCCCCAGGTCGAGCACTGGTGGCAGCTGGCCTTGGTTAGCAGCTTGGCTTCTCCTGAGCACCCCCAAGTCCAGTACAAGTAGCAGCCATCTGCATATTACTTTGTAGCTCAAGCTGAGTGGCCCTGGGCAGAACACAGGAGGCAGCTGACCTGGGCCTGTACTTCCCAGGAGGCCCCAGAACCCAGTACACCTAGGGGACAGCTTCAGACCATGTTGAAGCACCACCCAACCACCTCCACAGTGACATACAAAAGGGGCAGACTCAGCAGGCAGCAGACCCCCACCAAAGGAAGTCCTGCTCCATGGAGTGGGCCCCTGCACAGCTGATCCTCCACTGATCCTCCACCACCAGTGTTTGGTGGTCCTTGCAGCTGACTGGCCTGGGGATAAGTCCCTCCTATTGACATGCCAACAGCAACCAAGGCTGAACTACAACAGAAGGGTGCACCCAGCCCACATGAGAGGGGTGGCGCACCTGGAGTGTGCAGCTCAGATGAACGTGGAGGTTGTGCGACGGGACTCTACAGGATACCTGTTATATTAGGCCACTCTACCAAGCCTGGGAGACATAGCGGGTCCACCTAATAGATAGAAACAAACTCAGGGAGGCTGCTGAAATGAGACAAAAGAGCATGTCCCAAATAAAAGAATCAAACAAAACTTCAGAAAAACTAAACAAAATGGAAACAAGTAATCTACTAGATGCAGAGTTCAAAACACCGGCTGTAAGGACGAAAATAGTGTACGGAAACTCTGGGGCAACTTCAAGTGTACCAACCTTCACATCATGGGGATGCCAGAAGGAGGAGACAGAGAGAGCAAGGAATTGAAAACCTATTTGAAAAAATAATGACAGAAAACTTTCCTAACCTGGTGAAGGAAATAGACATACAAGTCCCAGAAGCACCCAAACAAGAGGAACCCAAAGAGACCCACACCAAAACACATCATAATTAAAATGCCAAAGGTTAAGACAAAGAGAATCTTAAAAGCAGCAAGGGAAAAGCAGTTAGTTACCTAGTTACCTGCAAGGGAGCTCCCATAAGACTATCAGCTGATTTCTCAACAGAAACTTTGCAGGCCAGAGGGATTGACAAGAAATATTCAAAGTGATGAAAAGCAAGGACCTAAAACCAAGATTACTCTATCCAGTAAAGCTATCATTTAGAATGGAAGGGCAGATAAAGCTCCCCAGACAAGAAAAAACTAAAGGAGTTCATCACCACCAAAACAGTATTACATGAAAAGTTAAAGGGTCTTCTTTAAAAGAAGAAAGTAATAATAAAATATGAACAATAAAAGAGCAATAAATACATATTTATCAACAATTGAATCTAAAAAAACCCAAAATAAACAAACAAGCAGAACAGAAACAGACTCGCAGATACAGAGAACATTTTGACGGTTGCCAGATGGGGTAGGGGCTTAGGAGGATGGATGAAGAAGGTGAAGGGATTGAAAAGCACAGATTGGGAGTTACAGAATGGTCATGGGGATGTAAAGTACAACATAGAGAGTACAGTCAACAATATTCTAATAATTACAAAGTGTCAGACGGGTCCAAGATTTATCGGGATGATCATTTAGTAAGTTACATAATGGTTGATCACCAGCTTGTACACCTGAAACTAATACAATATTGTATGTCAAATATAATTGAAAAATAAAAAATGACTTAAAAAATAAAAATGAATTAATGAATATAATAAAGGAATGAAAAACAAAAGCAGCAGCCCCTAGATCCCCCTCCCATTTCCACACCAGGGAAGCACCCCACCCTCCTACTGGCTCCCAGGCACCGGCAAGGACAGTTTGCCTGGGACCAAAACAGGGGGGCTCCATTCTGAGTGCTTCCCCAGCATCACCAGCCACCTGACAAGAGCCCCTGCAGTAGAAAACAGAGATCAAAAGAAACCAATGGGAAAGAACTGAAGCTATGAAAGACAACAACTTTATGACCAGATCCCGTTAGGAGGTGTCAGAAATGCACACCCTCAGCTCTCCTGGCCCTTCACTGGCCTGCCTGTCCCTAGGAAGACCAGCTGCACAGGCCCAATGTCACAGGCTAGAGGGCCTTACACAGTGCGTGTCCAATGGTTCTCAAACTGGGCACTGAGGAACCCAGCCTTCCTAGAGTTGCTCCTCAAAGGCCACATGGGAGGAGGAGAGAGGCTGAGCAGGCTGAACTGCAGCCTTGCCCTGCTTCAGCCAAAACAGCTCTGCTTTCTAAAGCTGCTTTTGAAACTGAAGTTCCTGGTAAAATTTTATTTTAAATAGTATTTCTATTTAGAAAAAAAACAAACCACAAAAACCCATATGCACAACACAGATCAAACCCAGGCCCTGTGCTTGGAGAGGAGAGACCTAGGAGCGTGTTCCGAGTCAGGCTCCAGCAGACGCGGCAGCTGTCGGACTGCTAAGCAAAGGTCCCTGGGGACCGGGCCAGGAGAACTGCCTCCCTGGAGACCAGTGACCTCCAGCCCGCTGCCTTCTCCCTGCTGTTGTCACTCTGGGGCAGGCCCTCCCACCCTACAGCTCTACTGTGCTTGGATGGACAAGGCTGGACATGTGGACACACCAGCTTCCTTACAAATATGGATAAGGGAAAGCCAGTTCTGCAAGGTCACTCAGAAACGCCTCCTTTCTAATTGGGCTGAGTCCCTGACACTGTGGCTCCACCAGACTCCTCAAGCCCCAGAGCGTGGGGGCTCCCCCATCCCTAGTTCCACTGTCCTGATCTTGTTCCCCCACAATTTCCTGACAGCTGTCTCGGGGAGGCCCCTGGAGGCTGGTGGGATATTGGTCCTTGGCTCTAGGGAGAAGGTAAACACAGGCACCCTCATAAGACAACTTAGTCCCAGAACTCACTCGGAGAGAGTTCCACCTCTCTAACCCCACCAGAGTCTCCCACGTGCAGCGGGAGGCTCAGGCCACAGAAAACAAGTGCGGAAATGCAAGGACTCGCATTGCTCAGAACACTGACCCTGTCACGTGGAGCAAACACGCACACACTCAAACTCCCCTCCACCCTGAGTCCCCTCCCAGAGTGGCAGGTAGCTTCCTCCCCTGTGACCTGACCGCAAAAGCTGGGGTAGTTGGCCTTGCTGCCTTCCAGCCCCTTCTCATCCAGCCGACTTTGAGGAAAAAGAGCAGACTCTTTGGTAAAGTGACAGCCGGTCAGCAGCAGCCCCCAAGCGCCAGGCAACCCCTCTGAGGATGGGGATGTCTGCTGTGCGTCCCTCGGACCCTTGCAGCCTCAGTCTAGCAGGAAACTCTTTCTATCCCCTGCCTTGCTTCTACCTTCTCAAAAACAAACAAGCAAGGAAAAAACCAGCACAGCCACTGTTAAAGTCTACACAGAGCTCAAATGTAAGCTCCAGGAGGGCAGATTTGTGGTGTGCTGTTCATGGCTAGACCCTCAGTGCCTAAGAGAGAAAGAACCCAGCACAGACTAGATACTCAACACTGAAGGAAGGAAGGAAGGAATGAATGATCGAACCAGCCTGTCTCATTCTCTCTCCTCCTGAAGCCTTCCCCACACAAGTCCTGATTCACGGTCAGACTGAAATCCAGGCCATGGGAAGAGGGCACGTGAAGGGCAGAGCGTCCGCCATCGGAGCAGGGAAGGTGAGAGGAGAGCACCGCAGCCCCCGCCAGGCTCTGTGATTAATGTTTTTGCCGAAGCAGCTACCTTCAAGTCCCAGGACCATTGCTCAGGGTGAAGGACAATCTGGTGATTTAGAAATAAAATAAAATGACTAGAACCTTCCAGAGAGTCCAGCGGGAACTGCAGGAAGGGAACGGGGCCTTCCTCATAAATCACTCTCAGGCTCAGAGTGTGTGTCCTCCGAACAGGAATCCAGTGTGGTCCCTGCAGACCCCCACCCTCGGCCACTGCTCCACGCAGCTGAGCGTGGCCAGGGTGCCCTCCAGCGCTGTGGTGGAGAGCAACCCAACAAGCCTGTGGGAGACTCCACAAGGACACAGAGTCTCTGTCACTGGGGAGGGATGCTGGCTCTCCCGAGCTGCCTTGTCCCAGGCCCCACACTGCAGAGCTCCTGCCACGGGGGTGGGGTGCCCAAGGCCTCAGACCCCCACTGCAGGGAAGGCACACAGCACCCCCAGGGCAAAGGGTGTCAGTGTGGTGCACAGGGGGTGGGGGCCTGCCACGGTCACCACCTCACTGCTGTGTGCCCAGGGCGTTTGTCTCAAGAAGATGAAATAGTTTAATTCTTCCAAATTCCTGGGTATTGTCTTGCAGTAACAACATAAAAGAGAACCCAATGAGGACAAGAGTTTTCCTTATACCCAAATGATCCAGATCCTTTGGTGGTTGGCAGGGACTGGGGGTAGGGAGGGGAGTGGGGAGGAGGGAAGGGAGCCGCAGTGGACACAAGGCAGATGGAGAGAGAGCCACAGTGGACCGGCTCTCCCAGGAGTGGGCCCTGATCCGGAGGGGACACAACAAGCCTGAGCTCCTTCGTGTCTTCCATCTCTCTGTTCTGGGTTGAGCCACTAGGTCATCCTCCTATCCCTCCTCCCATCAGATGTCCCTAAGCGTGACGTTTTCTACCTTGTGAATATGGATGCTTCAAGAAAGAGCCTTGCCCTAAACTGGGAGCAGCCCACAGCAAGATTCTCTGTAAGCATGTAAGCAGAGATGTGCTGACTGTGGGCAGTGAATTGTGGGGGACAGCGGTGACACTGGAAGGGAAGGAAGGCATCAGGGAAGGGTGTGAAAGGTCACCAGGGCGAGCTGCCCTCCGCAGCAGTTGAGCACCACTGGGGGCACCGTCGTGGGGGGATGCCACTGCTCCCCTCCCTCCGTTCGCACACGCATTTACCAGTGGATCTGACGCGGCAGGCGCATTGTCAGGTGCTGGAAAGCCAGAGGTGAGGAGATTGGTCCCTGCCCTCAGGAAGCCCCGGGTCGGGGAGGGGGAGCACATGCGTGCTGCTCACTAAACACAAGAGCGAACAGTCAGTGCTGAAGTCTGCGGGAGCTCAGAAGAAAGAAGTGATAGATTTCTCATGGGGAGACAGGGAACTCCATGATGGAAAGGACATTGGAGCTGAAACTTAAGGGAGGAGAAAGTTTTGCAGGGCATTATGGGCTGAGGGCAAGATGGCAAAGGGACATTTAATAGGTAATATATTAGTCTCCTACGGCTGCTGTAACAAATACCTCCAGTTTGGTGGCTTAAAACAGAAATTTGTTCACTCGTAGTTCAGGAGGCCTGACATCCAAAGTCCAAGGTACCAGCAGGGTTGGCTCCCCCTGGAGGCCATGGGAAGAACTGCCCCATGCCTGTCTTGAGGCCTCCGGTGGTTCCCAGCAACCCTTAAAGTCCCTTAGCTTAGACTCTGGCTCCAATCTCTGGCTCCAATCTCTGCCTCCATCATCACACTACCTTTTTCTCTGTGTCTGCATCCTCTCCTTTTGTAAGGACACCAGTCGCTGGATCTAGGGTGCCACCATAAAAGTCCAGGATGATTCCACCTGAAATGACAGTTGGTGCTTAACTAACTACATCAGCAAAGATCCTGTTTCAAGGTAAGGTCACATTCTGAGGATGTGAGTAAATATGAATGGGGGGGGGGGGCGGGGCGCACACTTTAGCCCCCTACAGATGGTAAACAGATGTAAGAGGAAATGGCTTGGTTTCTGACATGGGTCTCATATTCAGTGATGCAAATCTCTGTACCTCTCATTTAGGTGGCAGCATGGATGTGCTTCTGGGTCCCAGCTGCACTTGGGCCCGAAGGCAGTGGTGATTCAGACCCCACACCCAATGCCCCAGCCTTTTGAGAAGTGACCTGTGGGCCCTGCCCTCCAGGGAAGGAGAGAACGGGATCAAAGCTGCAGGCAAACCGGTGAATTAAAATTCCACCTCAGGTGCTCAGGCTTCTGTTCACCCGAAGCCACCACTTCAGTTCTGACGCTGCTCAGAGTTTGTTAGGAAAACAAGGGATGCTCTCTCGAGTCCCTGCGCACCCCTCCTCTCTCCTCACAACCGGGTACAGCATGTTCTGAACAGAGAGGAGGCTGCAGTGAGGTATGAAATGAAACAAATCCACCAGCAAATAGCAAAGGAAGCTGGCGTATGTTTAATATGCAGGCTCCATTTCAGGGATCGTGGAGAAAGTTTTGCCTCTTCCTATTGAAAAAGCAGCGTGCAGGAAAGGGGGCCCGAGGGACAGGGAGAAATGCACCCTTCTCCCCAACCACCCCAGCGGCTTCTTACAGAAGCAATCGATGAAAGAGAAGCTGTGGGGAACCAACTGCTCCTACGTGCCAAGTATTTCTAAAGGCTTCAAAAGCATTCAGAGATGTGGGTTTTTTCTCATAACCCCTCTACAAGATCTGCCACCTCAACATCCAGTGTTCAAGCAGGGCAGTGTCTTGAAAAGTAACTTGGTTCCCAGGAGCACAGCACGGGCCTGACACGGCTTCTCTGCTCTGCATCAGTGCGAAAGCTGCTGCAGGAACAGCCACCAGGAGCCAGGGAGAATGGCCTCCACCTCCTCCAGCAGCCAGTCTCAGGCCGACTCCCCTCTGTCCCCCAACCCGGTCCCCCTGTGCCTGGGAACAGGATAAGGACTCACTGTCTTTAGTTGGAACTACGTGACTAGAACTCCACAGAGGCCAAAGAAAGCCTCCAAACGACAGATCTGGGGGAGACCTTATTAACCGGCTAGTGCAACCCCTTCTTTCCGTAGATGAGGCAGCTGAGAAACAGGCATAGCAGTGACTCCCCCAGGAGCCCATGGGGGTCTACTGCTCGCTTTGGCCATTCAGCCCTCAACTCCTTCCTCTGTTGGGGGAACTCAGGGCCGCAGTAGTCTTGGTGGGGGTTGGAGCCCACCTCCCACTGTAGAAGCTGTAATGACAGATAATCACTTCCCATGTTTCTTTTGGAGCCAGAGCAAAGACACCTGCCCACCAGACACCCCTGCGCATGTCCTGATGGCACAGAGAGTGACTCAACAGCACGGGGAGAGGGGACAATTTTACCTCTAAGGTCATGGTTCTGGATGTTGTTCCTGGATGCAAAACTGCTGATGCAGTGAACTACCCAATATCCTTTTAATCCATCTCATTTTTTTCTTCCTAACTTAGCCATAGTCTCTTTCTGTTGCTTGCAAATACTATCCTTGGCTGATGCAAAAAAAAAAAAAAGATACCAAGAGCAGAAACAGACCCTCCAGAAACTGGCAGGAATCTGGGATGGTGTATCTGGCAGAGATGTGGCTCTGCCTACACATGGTGACCAGGAGCGACCCTGCTGAGCTTTTACCTGTACTACCTGACTAGTGAAGTCAAGGTTGACAGCATAAGAACAATATAAAGGGCATGGGAAATTCAAGGTCTGTCAGACAAAATGCTGGCTTCTAACCATGCTAGATGGACTTAAAAAAAAAAAAAGAAGAAGAAGAAGAACGAAAAACACAAATTCTTAAGTTCTCAACTCAAGGCACAAAATGAAAACCAAGGATTTTCTATGACTGTAGCAGCACCATCTCTTTTATCTTATCGCCACAATGCTGAGCTAGACAAAAAAACAGTCCAACACACAGTTTTATCCTGCAGGCTGCTGAGTTACAAAATGAGTTGAATTTGCAGCCTTCCACTATTCCTCGGAGAAAATTACAGCATTGATTAGGAAAGAGGTAGGCCTGGGAATTGAAACAGAGATTTGTGGGCGGATTCCGATAAGTCAGAAAGCATTGAATTTCTAAACTTCATTGATTCCTGTGTCTCTCATCAGCCAGATCGGCCCCTCCCTTCATTCTCCTGTGTCTATTCCCACCTCGCTTTAAAACCCCCGTGATCAAACCTGAGGGTGCTACTCAGCAAGGGGAGACCAATACCTACCCCCTCTACCCCTCACCGTTTCCCCACCTACAACTAGAGTAAGACCTCAACCTGTGCCTGGTACAGGGTGGGATGGGGAGGCGTGAAATTCAGATCCGAAGTCCATACAGAAGCTCCGAAGAGAAAAGCTTGTAGACAAAAGCGCATGACTTTAAGAACTGATACTAGCAGAGACTGGGGAGCAGATTCGGAAGGTGCTAGCCCATCACTTTGGGTCAGCTGCGTTTATTGATGTGGCAGCATCTGCCAGTGATACTGCACTTAATGTGCTAGCTTGAGCATCTAGGAATCACTTTCATCATTTGCTGGGTGGGTTGACAGAAACCTGGACTCATTAATGCTCCGCACTAAATGTAGTTGAGATGTCAGAAATTATAAATTATAATTTAGAGGAAGTAAATTCCAAGACCGAGGGAGATAGCAATGTTGGGGTGGATTTATCATAACTGCTTACCCATCTTCCAACTATGTCTCCCAAGAGGACCCAAAACACACCGCCTTTGTCAAGGCAGTGGTAAATACATCAGCACAGGGCATCTTTATGAAAAGCTACAGGGGCTGTTATTCGTCAGCCAAGGTTGCTGGTGGAGAAGAAAAAAACTGTAGTCAGAAATGAAATGCAGTTTCGATTGGATTGGGGACGTCACAAGGACACCCAGGTCTGGGACCCGCACTCATGGCCAGAGGCATCGTGAGCTTGGCTATCACAACAAGTGGCCAGCCAGCCTAAAAGTCAGCGTGGTCTGGCCCGCAGGGATCTTTGTGATGACAGCTCACAGGGTCCAAAGCAGACACAAGAGGGACAAGTCAGGAAGGTCTTTACGACCTGACAGGCCGGGCACGCAGAGGCCTGACTTACGCCATCGTGTCTACGAGCGCCGTCCAGAGCAGGTCCTGGTCATGTCCCACTTCACAACCATTCACGACCCCCTTCCTCCTTTCCAACAAAAGTCTGATGGGACCTCTTGGGAGGATTCCTTACTCAAAGATAAAAAACGTCTAAGGAAGGAAGAGTCCCCTGTTCTGTGAGATGTTAGCTGACTGCCCCAGGCTCGGCAGTCTGGGTGGGAGCCAACCTGCGACCATGGAGGGAAGTGAACCAACACGTCGAGAAGGGCAGAGCACAGAAATGTAAGGAGTCCAGGTCCTTGATGAATCTTCTGAGCTGTTGAATCAACCTCTGCTTTCAGACTTTTCATGATGAGATCCACTTTCTTCTTGTTCAAGCCAGGCAAGACTTTCTCTTAGGGGAGCCTAAAATCTCCTGATGATCCATAGTCCTTCACTCAATCCTCCAACCTGAGTCAGTTCACAGACACAGTTCTCCACGTATGAAGGGGAAGCTGAGTACCCTTGAGTAAGAAACCTGTCATTACATGGCAACTATACCCTGAATCTTCCTCCCAGGAGTCTCTAAATTGCCCTGCAAACCTTTACCATAGCATCTGTGTCCTAGGGAAAAGAATAAAACCTGAGGACCCAGAACATTATTGCGGTGTCAGAGCAGGTACCAAGGGGAGACAGGCAATAAATGGAGTTTCACCTAAGTCTACCCCGTGGTAGGCCCAGCGGGCCCTCGAGCCCAATCCTCTGGTCATTTTCCCAGCGTGTGGGGCACGTGGCTGCAACAGACAGAGTTAGAGGCTGCAGCATTCTCACACAGGCTGTCTGACTAGAGAGCCAGGGAATAACTTAAAGGCTGCTCGGTAGGAAGAGTCAAGTGGAAATGCCTGTAGTTCCCTCACTATCAAGATGGTAAGTGAAATGCAAGGCTTCTGCCATGAAAGAATCACAGAGATTCAGTATCACCCTTAAATACTTGCAAGAGGCAGAAGTAGCAAATTCTCCTACATTCTGATTTGCCTGTCCAGTTTGGCCAGTTCAGAAGACAGTTGGGCCTTCACAAATGGCCGTGGATAATTATAAACATAATCAAGTGATAATTCCAGTTACAATCATAGCTTCTGGTGTGGTCTTTTTACTAGAACAAATCAACACACCCCTTGGCACCCCGAATGCATCTGTCCAGCAAATACAGTGAGTTGTCAATGTCATCGGTAAGTTCTTGGAACTGTGGTGAAATGATGTATAACTAAACCACTTTTACCACAGGCTACTTGGTGTAAACAAGAGTCAAGTTTCTACAGCATCTCATCACCATCATAACAAAACGGCATGAGGACCTGCTGTACCTTTTGCTCTCCCTAGGCAGAGAATAGCCAAAGCTTTCACCTGGTGGAGACCAGAGTCCCCTCACAGTCTCTAGCTGTAGGGGTGTGTCTGCCCGCAGATATGGGCCCCGAATTAGTTTTCTGAGACCTCGACCATCTCATACATCCACCAAGAATATGCCGGTTCACAAGGATGTGGACATGACAGGATGTGAAGAGCAAGGAGCGGGGGTTCACAGATGCCTTGGTCATATACGCACATACCGGAAACGTGGGAGGGGTCCATGGTGGAGAATTTCTGGTCATTCCTTCCAAAATAAAAGATCATGTCCACACCTCGCACCTCTCTCTTACAAGGAAGAAAAATGGCATAACATTTAGAGGGTCTCTTTGGATTTTAGGAGCAACAAATACCACATTTCGGCTACATTCCATTTTCCAGGAGACCAAGAAGGCTGCCAACTCTGAGCAGAGTTCAGAGAATGAGAAAATGCTTTAACTAGCTCAGGCTGCAGTGTAAGCATCTCTTCACTTGGTCCTTGGGATCCCTGAAATCCAATGCCATTTGAAGCGTCTTTGGCAGATCAGGGTGCTGTATGCCGTTTGACGCAAGGTTGGATGGGAGAATTGTAGGACAGGTCCCTGAGGTTTTGGAGAAAGCCAGGTCCTCTTCAGCAAGTTACTATTACCCTTTTGAGAAAGAGCCCTTGGCTTGCTACTAGACCCTAGTTGAATGTATAACCGTTAGACACCAGATAGTCATGCGACCTGAGCTACCCACCCTGAACTGGATGTTATCTGACCCACCCAGCTATAAATCAGGCAGGCCCAGAGCACACCATTAGCTGTGCAAGTGACAGAAGCAAGGACCAGGCTCAAGAAAGCCCTGATGGAACAAGTGGGTTTCATGAGGTTACAGTCCCAGTGTGATTGCTCCTGAGGTGTTGGTGCTCCTCACTCAACTCTCCCCCATGGCCGAGCTGCCATGAAGTACACAGGATGGAGTACATTATCTGAGCCATATATAATGCTATTTCTTACGTAGCTAGAAATCATGAGTCTGAAAACACTAAATATGTGAGCAGAGTCTGCGCTTCCCATCTCTGTGGCGCTGGGCACTGCAGACTTAGAAAGTCTAGCATCCAAGGAAGACTCTGTCTTCCAGGGAACACATCAATTAGCTCACTGAACTGAAAACTGAGGCTCTAACGTAGCCATCTGTGGTTCCTTTTCCCTCTGAATGAACAGGCAATAAGATGGGGTCACTGTGTCGCTTTGAGTATTTGCTTTAGACATCAAAGGGAAATAATATTGCTGCAACACACTGAGTCTGGCAAGGGCATGAATACCACAAGGACAGCATGAAGTGACTTACGATACTTCTACTTCCGGTGGCTATAGATTGATGGAAAACCATTCCAGCCCTACGCAAATAAAACGACTAACGGATAAAGTCCCCGAAAAGTGAGTGCTTGCATCACCTGCAGTTTTAAAAACCTAGACTGACTGAATACTGACTAAAAAAAAAAAAAAAGAAATATGGGCAACTTAATGAAAGAGGAAAATGTAGTACCAACCATAGAGAAACTATATGTCAACTCTAGTGAAAACAAGGATAGAAGTACCTATGTGAATTATCTTCCATGTTGTATAACGCACTACATACATGTACAAATGTTAATCTACATTCCCCCCCTTTCCCTCATGCAGAGTATGCAGTTTGTTGTGATTCACAACCACTAGGCTCACAATTTATAAGTTACGTAATGCAAATTCATGCCAGATCTAGAGGAGCAATAGATATCAGCCAGAGCTTTAACTGGGAGCTAGATGCGGTGTCTGCAGAGAATGCGGAGAGGAGACAAGCTGTCTTAGGTTAAGTGAGAGATGGCTGAATTACATTGGGCGGGGTCTTTTCCTCTGAGCAGCACGAATGTGGACAGAAGAGTGCACATTGATGTCCATCGGGAAGAGGGGTGGGCTGTAAGGGACATTGGACATTCTTTTTTGGACCACTTCCTACACTTGGAAAAATCCACCGTCTTGTCAGTCTGCCTCCCATTTTAACAGCTTGAAATGGCAGGTACTTGGTTCCCACACTTGCTGTAGTTAGGCTGCAGATACGTGACCTAAAGGTGATCAACAGGAGCTAGTAATGCAAAGCCACCAGGGGTACTATGGGATTTTCTCTGTCTGGCACCACTGATGATTCCAGCCAGACTGAATTCCAGGCGCAGCCCTGAGAGGAACCCTGGCGGCGGCTAATTTAGAGGCACGTTTCTGGCTGAGCAGCCCTGATCATACTATCTCAGCCTTCCCGAGGATCCAACATCTTTTGGATAAATTACTACACAGCTATTAGCAAAAGCTGATTTTGTTTTGCTTGAAATCAAGAACAATGATTGATATACAGGGTCACAGAATGAACTGGTGACTGTATTTTCATGAAGCAGACATCTATTTCTGCATCACAACCCCCCCAAATGAGTGACTTAAAACAACAACAACTTATTATTTCTCGTAACTCTGGGGGTCAGTTCAGTGGCTCTTCTGCCACTCAGTGAGGCTTCATTCAGCTGGCAGGTTGACTGGGCCTCTCTCCTCACGTGTCCTCCCCTCCTCAAGGGGACCACAGCATGGGTGTCTCAGGGTTCCAAGAGGATGACAGCTGGAGCTGCAGGGCCCTCTTGAGACCAAAGCTGAGAAGCCACACATGTCATTCTGCCACATTCTATCGGTCCAATCTAAGTCCAGATTCAAGGGGAGGGGAAATAGACTATTTGTCTCTAAGAGGAGACAGTCACAGTGCAAACAAGCATGCACACAGAGATGGGGAAGGTTACTGGGGCCATCTCTGCAAACAGTCTGGTATCTGTCAGATCACATAACAAATGTGCAGAATGCAGCCCAGCAGGATCCAGGAGCTCAAGCATTGCCGGATTTCTGTCTCTCTTTCTCCCCACTTACCTGGAAAGATGGCAATCAGCAGCTCAGAACTACAGAACCCCTTACACACAGTGACCATGGCACCAGCTCCATAAAAACCACTTAGAATGAGCTCCCCACAGGAAGAGGGACTTCGTTAACCAGAAGAAAGAGAAAAGAGTGTGGGAGAGACAGTGGCAGAGGCCAGCCTCGAATTCAGATGGCATGTCTCCTAGACTTGGGCTCTTTCCACTCCAGTAATTGCCTGCAATTGATTCACATTCCAGATGGAAAGAGAGGAAGTGGGGTCCTCTGCTAACACCTGGGGACCCTGCCAGCACTCGGGAGGCATTGAGAGGATTTGTCTCAGCTGTTGAGAGGAATGTCCCATCTTAATGGAACCCAGAAGACAAGACCTTGGAAAGTGACTCATACCTACAAGCAACTCATAGCCTCCTGATGGCCTGCTTTCTTCTGCATCGACTGGGCAATGGAAAGGAAGACGTTATCCCCTGCCTTACTTGTATCAATACAGACTTAGCTTCCTTAAACACTGGGATTGGAACTTGGAGCTGTCCCCATCTGTGTATGCTTCTCCTCTCTGAACGCATGCTTCTGAGACAGGGAAATGAACTCCACTGACTTGGGTTTAGTGACTTTAGGCAAGTCACTCAATGTCTGAGAGCCGCAGTATACTCATCCGTAAAGTCGGCTGACACTCCACCATATAGGAGAGGTGTGAGTGTTAAATGTCCACACTAGCAGTTCCCCTCCCTGTCATCAAGGTAAAGCCTCTGAACCTTCCATCTTGCCACCTCACATACGCATTCAACTCCTCTCTACCCACGCACATCCCCCACTTCCTCTATAATATTTCCACAGCACTTGCCCTTCAGAAAGCTGCTCCTTAACCGGTTCTTTCAACTCTAAGACTCCTGTGCCAAGGACCCCCCACCACCATGCTCATGCTCTCAGTTTATGCCTTTTCCTCTTGTATTTGGCGTCCTTCCTCATTCCCTCAGTATGGGTTCTATGTTGATTCCCCCAATCTTGGGGCCCACTATAGCCTTGCACACAACACAGCCTGGAAGGTGGAAGTGAGAGAGAGGACTACCTCCCCTGTCTCCATGGAGGCAGCATCCCGGATGACGGCTGAGCCCCCGGACTTCAGCTATAGCTGCAGATCGGCTATGGTCTGAGTTCAGTTGCCTCAAATGCCTCACTAAAACCCCAGCCAGTGAAAGGAGAGTGTCTGCCCGCCTCTCCGCAAGGCCTTCCATGCCTCCAGATACTGCCTTTGATCTGAGCTGACCCTTTCCCCAGCCTGTGGGGACTCCGGGCTGCCATTAAACTGCTCCTGATCCCTCTGGAACTGGGCTCTTAAACTCAAAGTTGACACTGACTTAACCCAGCCTCCTTCACAAGCACTGTGACCCAACAGCCCTCCCATGGGCCAACAAGCTTTGCTCTGGCCTACTTAGATCATTTTAACTGTGTGTGGCCAAGGCCCAGGCCAACACTATTCCTCTCCGTCCGAGGCAGAGGCGGTCTCGCAATGCCCTTCAGCCATCACTTTATCAGGTAGGCTTGATGAAATGGTGAGCAAACACCCAATGATGTGCAAAGGAGTCATTCATTCTTTCTCTCATCAACAAATGCTTTTTGAACTAGAGCGCCTATGTGCCAAGAACCTTTGTTGTTTACTGGGAATATAGCAGTGAACCAAAGAGATCGAGTCCCTGCTCTCCTAAAAATTATAAGCTAGCGTGGTTTTAGTTAAGACAAGTGCTTTTAAACCTCGGCCATACATCAGAAATACCTAGAGAATTTCTTGTATCCTAACACCCAAGCACATACCAGACCAATTAAATAAGAACCTCTAGTATTTTTAAAAGGTCTCCAAATGATTCTTATGTGAAGCTACAATAGTTCTCTGATGTCTCAGGTGATCAATCATAATAAGCCCTTCAAGTAGTCAGGAATGAAGTTTGTCTAAAGTGACTTTCATCTTTTCATTAGCAGACTCTCTGCAAGGAGGGAGGGGACTGCCCTGCTATGCTTTGCTCTGACCAGGCCAGTGATGCCCTAACAGGACTATGGACAAGCCAGTAAGAGGCTAGGTTGGTCCAGAAAATGTCATAGGAGGAAGTGAGAAGGTGTCACCTGTGGGTCACGGCGTTACCTACAAATACTGAAAAGGTTGCCCTGTGGGTGAAGGCCCAGATCTGTTCCGCCAGCACAATAGGCTACAGGAAGGCGTGTGTCAGCTCTGTTCACACCGTAACTCTCAACAAGCACAATTACACAAAGGTGCAAGGAGCCGCTCTGGGGGACAGCAGGGTCCCCATCGCTAAGGCTGTCCATCTTTGCCTGGACTACTGCGCAGGGGGTGGCATGGAGGGAAAGCAGCACTGCATTGGGGGCTGACCTCTCTGCAGTGAGGACACCCTGCGCTTTATGGACTTTGGGGGAGGCAGGCGTGTGGCCAGCAATGGTGTCCTAGCTCCCAGAGACCACCCAGCTGCGAGATGGTTTGAGCATGCACATGGGTCAGTCTTCTCCCTGACACATCCAGCCCCAGTGGGCAATGAGTTAGACGTTCCTCAGGCTCCCTTTCCCCCCTGCACCTTCTGGTTCTGCAGCAGGAGCAGCCCATTCATGTGTAGCCTTAGGGAGTGGTACCATGGCCACAGAGAGCAAGGACATGGAGCCAGAAGACCCAGGTTTGATTCCTGGCTCCACCTCTTAGAACCAGTGTGACTCAGACAAGTTACTTATCCTCTCTGTGCTTTGGTTTCTTCATGTATAAATGATGCAAATAAAATCAAATGTGTTTATCCTCCATGTGTGAAGAACTTAGAAGAGTGGCTAGCATAGTGCATTTGCCCAGTGAGTATGAGCTATTACCATTTTCAGGAAAGACTGGGGAGGAAAGAAAATGATTGTGTTGTTTTTCCCTACAGCATATCATTGTCCCTACAGTAAATCATTGTCACTTTTTCCCTGCAGTAAAGAGGCACCCAGCTTGGCCCTCAAGTGGGGCTTATCACCAGGCCTAGGCACTCCATTTACCAAGAACCCAGACGCTACCAGAGAAGATGAAAGAAGGCATATCTGTGGATAGTGAAGGCTGCTGTTTGTCATGAGCTGGCCTGGAGCAAGCACACATGTGCACCTACATGTACACACATGTGCACCTGCATGCACACACATGTGCTGACACCCACACACAGACAAAATCCGCCATCTAAAAAAGTCTCCAAACTCATCTCTCTCCTTCTGGTTTTGCCTCCTGTTCTCTGTCACTCTCCATCACCCCCCCCCCAAAAATAACAAACAAAGAAAAATGCCAAAATATACGACTCTCTAAAGAAAAGACAAAATCACTGGCCTCAGAGTGGTGAGGTTGACATTTCAAGTCTGAAGAAACTCTCCCTGAAAGGAAAGAGGGAAGCTGATAGGCTCAGATCCTCTCTCATCTGAAGGCCTGGTGGGTCCCAAGAGGCAGGCCAGGGGCTGGCCTTGAACAGGTCACATCATCCCTGGATGACAGGGAGGTCTCCAGGAGCTTGCCCCGCTGCTGTCACCACCCTGTCCTTACAAAATTGCCCAGAGTACAAGTCCCCAGGCTGTCCAATGGTCTAACCCCACCAGTTCAGTTCTCCTTGCCTTCTTCTGTAGTTCAGACATGATGAGGGGTCTTCTGCTAACAGGACCCTTGTCCTCGGGTCCAGTTGGGACCTGGGACTAGGAGACCCTTAAAGTGGAAATAAAGCTCCTAAGTAAAGTGAGAATTCGGTGACTCCTCTTCCTCAGCAAAGCCTGGGCCTGACTCTTGGACCCAGCAGCTCCTCATCCAAGGAGGAATGCCTAAGGGAGGGAGGGAGGGCATTTCAACAGTTGTTCCTCACTCCTGGGTCTGCTTTGAATGCACCTCTGACCCTTAGGGAAGGCGACTGCAAGAGGGAAAGCCGTCCCAGCACAGTCAGCCCTCCCGCAGAAAGTAGAGGTGGGCGAGGCAACGTAGGTGATGGCTCAACTGTGAGCCGAGATGCCTGGCTCTGGTGCCACTTCTGTCACCAGTTAGCTACTGACCTTGGGCAAGTCTCATCCCTCCCCACCTCACCCCAGCCATAATTTCCTTTTCTATAAAATTAAAGGATGCACTTAGGTAAAGAAAGATATCTGAGGAGCTTTCTAGACTTGATTGAGTCTAGAATTCTAAGAGGCTGAGAGCAATTGCCCACCCAACCAGCCAAGCACACCCAGGGGCATAAGGAAAGGGCCAGAGGGTGCCCTGCCCAAGTAGAGTGGGCAGAGATGTTTATTCACAGCCAAACTCCTTCTCACTCTCCAGGCCAGGGGATATCAAACCCTTGCCTGGTAAGCAAGTGAAGAGGGGGGAGTGGCTGAAGACTCATCTGCCCCTTTCATGTATCAGTGAAGACATGGCACAGCAGCGTCCCCAGCCTCTGGGAATTCTGCCTGAGGCCGGGAGCACCCAGTGAAGCAGTGAAGGACCCCACAGGCTCCAAGGCTGAGTTTGATTCCAATTTGAAGCTGTCAGAACTGCAGCTTGAATTCTGAGCAGCCCTGGTCTCCAGGGTTTACGGCTCCTCCTGCCTGCCTGAGGAATTATTCACTTGGATAAACCTAAATTAGACTTAGGAAAGTAGCCCATTTCTCCTTACCCCCCAGATGTCTACAGTCTCGGCACTGCTCCCCACACTTCTACCCATACACTCCTCCTCCCCTCCGGCCCTCCAGTCGCAGCCTTGGAAAGTTCCCAGGACTCAGACATTTCCAGAGTTTGTCAGAGACGTTGGAGGACATACCAAAATCTGGCAGCACTAGAGCTGGCTGTGAGAGTTCCATTCATGGGGTAGGATGGCTGGCATGGGGAAAAAAGTGGGCCTGGCAAATAAATGCAGACTGTTCCCAGCCTACGAAGACTCAGTGGAGACATTGGGAAACCTACCATAACTTTCTGCCGCCCCCTGCACCTGCTCTTAGTGAAGTGCCCTTCCTGTTTGCACTCAACAAAAACAAAAAAACCCCCATAAAATAACAAAAACAAAACATGAAGCTGTTGGTAGATTAGACAGGGATCTCTCATTGGCCACGTCTATCCATACTTCTGTTTCCTGCCCATGCCTGATTGGTCAAAGGGTGGAGACACCTGGCCTAACCTGGCCCAATCAGATTCTTCCTCCCAGGAAGTTGAAGACTTGAGCACACAGAGACCAGGCTGTTGGAGCTCCTGACATCCATTGCCCTGGAGACAAGATCCAGGACGACCTACAGTGAAGACCCTGGAACTGCCCTGTTTGTTCGGTTTTCTCTTTGATTCTGTGAACAAACAGGGTGGCCTTCATCTTGAGCTGCCTGGAGTCAACTCAGTAGTTTGTCTCTAAACTACTCTAAACGTAACTGGGAAAAGCTCCCTTAGGCATCCCTTTCCCCCACCTCGGGTCGTGCACACAATTGCAATCACCTTTGTCTCTTTGCCAAATTCTTTCCCTAAACCAGGAAAGAAACCAGGAAAGCTCTTTGGTGTCTTGGCCCATGGGTTGGTCTCACCTTCACCTCCCCACCCCCTCTTCCGAGGGTAACTCCCACCCTTCCCTCTGGGCTCAGTGAGACATCACCACCCCTGCACACCTTGTCCAGGTGAAGTGGTCCTGGAATGGTTCCCATAGCACCAGGACCTCCCCTGCAGGGGTGTCCAACCTGCGGCCCAAGGGTGGCAATGAATGGGGCCCAACACAAAATCGTAAATTTACTTAAAACACTGAGTTTCTTTGTGATTACATGTCATGCTGTATTTCATATGTGACCCAAGACAACTCTTCTTCTCCCAGGGTGGCCCAGAGATGCCGAAAGGCTGGACACCCCTGTGTAAGACGGTAGCTCCTTGAGGCCTGCTCACAGTTCTATTTCCAGCACGTAGCACGGTGCCTGGGACGCAGTAAGCACCCAGCGAGCATCTGTGGGGTGAATAAATGATATTGTCATGAAGACCAACACTAGTCTTCTCTCCTCCTTCTCCCAGTAAACTAATAGAATCAATTACCTGGTTCAAATTATTCTTCATCTCAGAATGCAGTCAGTCAGTCAACAAGCCAGTACTGACTGATGTGCCAAAAACTGTACTAGTCACTACGCAGCTGGGGTAAAGCTACAAAGACAGGCACGCGAGAGGGAGAGGGGTTTCGTATGGGAAACACAGCCCGTAACAGGGGACTCTAAGATTCCCTTGCCGGGTCTGAGGCATTCTGCCTCCGTCTTCTGTATCTTGAAAATGGACATGTAAGAACTACCATTAGTGATTTATTGGGTTTGCAACAGTGTCCTGAATCAATGAGCAGAAACTTCTAGGATAGAGCTAGGTCCAAATGAGGTAGAAACCATTGGGCAAAATGCCACATCCAGACTGGCTCGTTCTTGGGGCCCCTAATCGCTTCATCTCAGGCTCCTGAGAGGGGGCTCCAGGCCTCTTTATTACTTTTTAAATTGTTTTTGTTATGTTTATTGATTTTAGAGAGGGGAGAGGCAGAGAAAAACATCAATCAGTTGCCTCCCATACACACCCCAGCAGCCGGGGAAGAGTGGCGGGGGCAGGGGGGCAGGCAGGGGTGAGGTTAGAACCTGCAACCTTTTGGTGCACAGGATGATGTTCCAATCAACTGAGCCACCCAGCCAGGGCTGAGGCTCTTTTTCAAAGGCCTGTTGCTGCCATCCCTGCTATTCTAGCAGATATTGAGAGGAGAGGAGAGAGGGGGCTCTCCCTCTGCCCCCAGGATAGCAATTACAAAACCCAAATCGCCTCCTGCCAGAGGCATTGTTGTTCCACTGTCATTTCAGCATAAAGTAAATTGCCCTGCCCATCAGCCCGCTGGAGGCGAGCACCTGCGGCTGCCCCCACCAGCCCCAGAAAGAGCTTTCTCAGATGTGGAGACAAGTCAGCCAGCTGCAGCCAGTGCTGGGAGGGACCCTCCAGGCCCGGGGAGTGTGATGCTGTCCTGCAAAGAGCCAGTGCACGCCTGAGAGGGCACAGCTTCATCCTGGCACCAGCGACAGCCCTGCCACGCTGGTGTCCTATCTATCAAGTCCCGGCCGTGAGCAGGATAAACAATTCAAAGAGAGAGAGGGCCACATGCCCTCAGTGTGGACCCTGTTTTCGACTGTGGGTCCGTGTGCACGTGTGTCTGCGCACCTGCCCGTGCAAACCCCTGACGCCGCCTAGTCCAGTCCTGCCACCTCCTGCCCGGGCTGTCTCAGTAGCCTCGAACAGGTCTGCGACATATTCTCTCTCCTCAGCCATCCTCTCCCATGCCACAAAACCTGTGTTTCAAAATCATAGATCTGATTGTGCTGAAGTATGAGAAATCCAGTCTAGGATTCCTGACCTCTTCCACCCCAAACTGCCTTGTTGAACCTATATCCTTTCCTTCTGGCCCCTGTACTCCAGCCAGACTGGATGTGCACCCCCATCTTAAATGTTCAGACACTGGAACTTTAGGGCCCAGATCCAACGTCCCCTCCTTCACCACACTCTCCCCTCCACCCTCACTCTGCCACCCAGAAGCAGGAAGGCCTCTCGCCTCCTTGGAAAAAATAAAAGCAGCCAGCGTTTACTGATTGTCGGTTACACGCTTTACACTTTACCTGCCCATGATGCCCATTCCGCTGTTAGCCCCACTTCACAGATGAGAAAGCCGGGGCTCGGTGCTTTGCCTAAGATCACGGAACCCCTAAATTACACAGCCAGAACTTGAACCCAGAACAACCAACTCCACAATTTATGTCCACAATTTACTGTGCGACACTCTCTCCAGTTCCAAGGGCTGAGCAGGAGGGACTTGTCACTCCTGCCATTTCCGTCCCCATCCCAGGCCATCGAAGCAGAGATGGGTTTATTCTGATGCCCATGAAGCCTTAAGCATCAAGACCCCTCCCTCCTCAGACCCCTTTGAGGTTCTGGGAGAGGCCCCAGCAATGTGTTCACATGATCTTATATCTTTTTAAACTTTCCAAAATAATATAGTTAAAGCAAAATCGGTTAAAGCTGCTACCTCTTCCCATCCCAGCCTCCCTCCACCACATTTGCCCTTCAGGTCAGAGGTGCCAGCGGGGCCATGGGCATTTAGGGCAGTTCAAGGAATTGGGAAAGCTATTAACTGGGTTAGTGTGCAGTTTTGCATTAAGTTCTTGCTTAGAAATGGCTCTGGGCGTGCTCTTCCCACCTCTGGGTCAAATCACTGGCTGCCATGATGTGAAGGCGAGGGCCAGAGGTCAACGCGCCATGGCTTCTCCCACCAAATTCATTACAATTCCAAGCTTTGGGGCACAAGTTTGCGGCACTGCCGCAAAAACAAGTACGTCTGTGTGTGGAGTCCCATGTTTTTTATGTATCCCAACTATCAATAATAAGAAACAATTTTGATCAACTGTGCCAGAATTATCTATTCTCTCTTTAGAAAATGACATTTCAAAGCTGCTGTCATATGAAGTAGCATCAAAGACCACGCAGCTGAACAACGCAGGGAGACAGCACTATAGAGGCGTGCCCCTCAGCCAATTCCTGTTTCCCTGCCATTCTTTTTCTGCATTTTGCAGTGTTTGTGGTATCGTCGGCTTTGATAATGCATAATTTATTGTGATCTATTTTCTTACTTGAAATAAATATTTAACTTTATACCTAATTCTATATTCACAAGTTTGTTTTCTTTTTCTTAAATAAACCCCCTCCCAATCAATAAGCTTCAGGCCCCCCAAACCTGGATCTGCCCCTGAATCTCAGGAAACACAGCACTCCTGCTGTGCAAACCCCATTTCAAGTGCCCTTGACCCTCTTTCCGTCCAGCGACAGCCCCCAATGCTGTCCCACGCAGGCACTCCGTGGAGCCGCGGCTGCAGCTTCACATACCCGCCCAGGGGCTCCCATCACTGTGTCTTATGTTTTATCTCTTTCCAGCCCCCACATCAGGGCCTTATATGGAGCCAGGCAGGGGGGCCGGCGGGAGCCCTTTGATCCTGGCTCTGCACTGGTGATGCAGAAGGTCTCTGATGTCAGATATCTGATGTCAGATATAGACATACACTCACATCGCGTGGGCAAGACTTCTTTCTTTCCCTGGGTCTCAACCCCTGACTCTTTTTGCCTCTTTGGTTCTTTCTCTCAATTTCTTTATCTTTCTCTCTGTCTGCTCCTGATGGCAACTGGGCTCATCAGGCAGTCTTTGGGAGGAACAGGCATGGGGAACGAGCACAGCTGCAAATCCACATCCTGGGCAGAAATTCAGGCAGAGGGACCTGCAGATAGGCAGCGTGCCAGGGAGGGAATAAATCCAACTCAGGCGTCCTCCACCGGCGGGGCTCGAGCCAGGAATAATCCAATAGTTGATGTTTCCTGAAATCAGGGACCAACCTCCTCAGTGGCAGGTGAAGAGGGAGGTCTTCTGTGTAGGGAAGCTGAGCAGCAAAACCCATTTCAAAGATCACAGGGTTTAGGCCCCACCCAGGAAAGGAGTCCCCCAGCCAGTTCGGTGGGAATGAAAAGGAACAGTATTCAAATCACGCAATTACTGTCTGGCTAAATTAATTGTTGAATTCATTTAAATGAATTAGACATTTTAATTAGCCAGGTCTGGTTGGTTGCCGAAATTGAGTTTTTGGCACATGGGTGGTATGGGCGCACGTGTGCTTGTTCTAGCGGAGCCCAGGCTGGAGCAAATCTACAGCGATCACTTTCTCTGTGGACGGAAGGCGCCAGCCCTCTCTCCGCAGGTGCCCATCCCCGAGCTGGAAGGATGCCACAACGTTCTCACCTGGCGTCCGCAGGGGGCTTGTGCACATGCAAGACCATCTGCGGGCTTCGAGGCAGCTGGAGAGGAAGACAGATGTGGAGAGAAGGGGGGTGTGAGACAGAAGAACGTGACTTTGAAGCTTTTCTTGGGTTTGTACAATTTGTGGAAATGTCTCCCGGACTGGCCTGCAGGACGTGCGCCCCCAGGGGGCAGCAGAGCACCGACCCTTGGGAAGCCAGGGCCCAGCAGGGACTCTGCACCAGCCCACCAGCCACAGAGGGGCTCTGGATAAGCATGGTCCTTCGTGGCAGGAAAAGGAGCCACCTGAATAGCAGAACAAAGGTTTGAACTACCCTGGGGCCTTGGGAGGCCAGTGCCAAGTGGGTGAAAGAAGAGCCAGGTGGGTGTGGGAAGAGGAGTGTTAGAACAAATGGAGGCTAGAAACAGGTCAGCACCAGTCTCAGGAGAGAAAGCGGGAGTCAGGGCCCAGCAGGCAAGCATGAGGCTTCCAAAGCAGAGGCAGCAAGGGGCAGAGCCTATAGTTGGAACAAAATCGAGGGTGCACCCATCAGGCCAACACCCAGGTGCCATCTATAACAAGAACTAAAATATCCCCGGAGAGTAAGAAGTACAGAGGAGGTGTTTGCCAAAGCCCCACCCTGGGAGGGACTGTAGGGGTGGGTGGAGTACTTTGCTGAGGTTGGGACTGGAGGTGGGGGATAAGGAGAGAACTCAGAGATAAAGGAAGCCCAAGGCAGGGCCTGTTCTGGGTACAGATCCTCTAACCCTGGACTGTCCTCCTTAACTCAAGGGCTTGTTGGTTTTTTTTTTAACTAGGTAGAGTAGGCAAGTTTGAAGCCAGCACTGAACTGATGGGGACAGCAGGGGGGAGGTGAGACTTGCCGCCAGGAGTTGCCCCAAGCTCTCAGCCTTGCCTATAAATAATGGAGCGAACTGGAAGGGGTCCAGATGCCCCATCGGGGTCTGGCCTGCTCAAGGGCTGTGTCCCTCCACAGCCGCCCCTCCTGCCCTTGCCCCGTTGACCTCCTCAGGGTCTGCAGTCACAGAGGCCATGGCAGGACCTGAGCCTCTTCAAAACACGGAAGTGAACTGTTTTTTGGTCTCCCCTACACTGGGCTGGGGAAAGAGCCTCCTACCTGGGGGCAGAGAGGAGGAAGATTTGATGCTGCGATTCATTCCACTGCGAAATCTGCGAGTGAGTTTGAACAGCAGCTCTCCGCTCCCCTCACCAGGTTGTCTCGAATCGTGGAGGTGTGGGCAGTGGAGGCGGGGCGATGGAGCCAAGATGATGTGGCTGTCTCTGGGCAGAGAGGAGATAACTGCGTTTGCTTTGTCTCTTTGATCGTGGTAGCCGGTAGGAAAATGAAATTTCATGCAGTTTACTCCTTTATGCTGCAACTGATGATAACGGTTATTTACCATTTCCTGAGTGCCCAAAAGCTGCTAGGCACCTAGGAAGCTCTCCTCAGCTTAGAAACTGGACTCGGCAGAGAGGTACAAAACAGTTTCGGGGAAAGGCAAAGTCCCAAGACCATTTTAACCAGGCCTCATGCATAGCATATTCCAGAAAGGGATGAGTGGGGCCGTGTCTTACATTTCTCCCACTGGTCATGTTGGAACATGGCCAGCACACAGTGAATTTTCTTTCCCTCCCTCCAATCCCCCCCCACACACACCCCTGACTTTCAGGCCACTTCTTGATACTTGGCTAAGGCCATCAGATCTCGCCTGGCAGATGAGAAGACTCTAAAACCCTTCTGCTACCACCTCCCTCTACCCCTCCCGACCACAGGCCATGACCACAGGCCACCGAGCCCCTCCTGCAAAATGAAGGCACTAACACAGCAAGTGAGCATGAATAAATAAACTCTCTCTTCCCTGGTCTCAGTTTCCTCATCTGTAAAATGACAAGCTTGGACCCAGTCATGGTCACGACCTCTTACAGCTCTGACGTTGGATCAACCTTCAAAGGGACACAGTGCAATTAGAAAGCCCCAGACTCCTGGCTGTGGCCGCGCTGAGGGGAGACCAGCGTGGCTGCCCACGGGCTAAGGAGACCAGGGAAGGAGACAAGAGAAGGAGAGAGAGAAGGCTGCAGGGAATGATGTTAAAAGGGTCTTTATGGTGTGAGAGCTTATTTCCTCCAGGGCTGCATCAGAAGGCAACTTAAAACAGAAAGTCTGAGCATCTTGGGTGGGGAAGTCCATGTGATAGGACCTGCCCCACTGGGGGCCGGGGTCCCTGGGGAGACAGTGGCACTCTGTGAGGTCCCAGCAGAGCCCCGTCCTGGGAAGGTGCAGAGCCCCTGCCCCACCGAGACAGCAGAAGTCCACTCAGGGTGCCTTGGCGGGCCCATTCCATCAAGCCCTGGGTCCGGTTCCAACCGCCGCCATCCAGTCCACTCTGGAGCCCACAGTGAGGCCCAGGGACTGAGGAGGCGGAAACCCTTCCTCTCCGGTGCCAGGAGATGGAAGGTAATGTGTCAGACTCTAAAAGCACTAAATCCGGGCCACAGCCTCAGGAGGGAGACGGCAGACTTGAGAGGTTTTGTGGAGTGATGGTAATAACCCTCCACATCCACAGAACTTTCTAGTTTATAAAGCCTTCTCAGTCCCATCACCTCATGTGGGCCCCTTTGCAGCTCTGAGAGGCAGGCAGGGCAGCTGTAACCTGCTTCCATTTTACAGGTAAAGAAGCTGCAGTGTTGATGAGTTAAGTGACCTGCTCAAGGTCACAACAGAGTGGGACTATTCCAGCCCCTCTGGAGGGGGCACCAACCTGCCTGGCAGGCAGGCAGACCCAGGCCCCATCCCGGCTCTGCCCCAGGCCAAGCCCCCTCCTCTGATCTTTACTGCTTTATGTGCAAAGCTGGGTAATAACAACGTGGGCAGTTAAGGCAGATGATGTGTGTACAGGGTCTGGGCCCAAGCAGACAAATCAACTTACCTCCTCTTTCCTTCTGCTAGTGTTTAAGAATCTCCTTCTCTTGGAGTAGACGGGGAATGAGGTGGCGTCAGCAGACATGGTTTCAAACCTTGCTCACCACTTCTGGCTGTGTGCTCCTAGTGCAAGTTACTAGAGTTTCTAGCACTTTCCTTCTCTAGAAAGGAGGGACCATAACACCCAACTCATGGGGGCGTTTGAAAAATAAGCGAGAAAGACTATAACACCCCCAGCACTGCGTCTGTCTTGATAAATTCAGTTTTTCCTTTTCTCCTTCCTTCCATCACAGCACAAGGTGCCACCTCCACGGGGGCCGCCTCCTCCATCTTGAACACCATTGGCGTCATTGTTGCTTTCTTTACCAAGGGCTTTCTCTGGCTTAGACCTCGGGTTCAGTGCTTTACCTGCATCATCTCATTTCATTCTTACAACAGTTCAGAACTATTAGCCCCATGTTGTGGGCAAGATAACTGAGTCACAACAAATTCAAAAACCTGCCCAAGGATTTAGTTAATAAACAAAGCTCTAAAGTCAGGGAGCCTCACCTAACTAACCTCAAACTCCCCTGTGCCTGCAGCCCACAGGCTCGGGGGAAAAAGCCTGGCTCTTCCTCGGGCCACATTGCCTGCCCCCGTGATGAGGGGCTCACTGAGTGAGCGGGGAGGCACACTGGCCCAATTTAAAAGCCCAGACTTAATCATTTATGCAAATGCCAGGATTCTGTTTGCCAAGGAGAAAGCAGGCTGAGTTTCATTTCAGAAGCTGGAGAGTGAGGATGATCCCGGAAAGCCGACAAGCACACAAAGGGATTTCATCCCCTACACTAAAGCCAGGCAGGTCCTGCGAGCATTAAGACAATTTACTCTGTGTGCGAACTATCCGATTAGAGAATCAGCCAGTGGGTTGAGGAGCGGGAATGAGTGTGAGGAGTGGAACCCTCCCTTCACAGTCAGACCTCCTCCCCTGGCAATTCGATGGGCCAGAACAGACTAAGTGTCTCCCAAAGGCCCAGACATCCAGGGCCCAGCACTGGGCTCTGTCCCTGGTAAATGCACAAGGATAGCTGAATGAATGAATAGATGAATGAATGACTCAGTCAACTCTCTTACGGACATAGCGAAGAATCTGGAATGGTTCCCAACACCCATAGTCACAAGAAACAAGGAGAACCCCATTCCGTAGGGGAGGCCTGAAAGAACTTCCTGATGGTGTAAAATAAGAAGCAGATGATAAAGAATGAGAAAGGGCATGCCAACTTCAAGGAAGGGTTCCTAAACATCAGGCCAGGGCAGGGGACCGCAGGGGGATGGGTAGAATGACACCCACCATCTGAATTCTAAAACAATAAGAGAAATTAAACGAGGGTCAATCCAAGTGGAATAAAAAATGCTGGCACTTGATTTTTAGTGTATTTTTCTAGATGGTGAAGTGCTGGGAAAATCAGGATGGCCAGCCCTCCTCTTGCTCCTGCTCCCGAGGCTCACGAGCTTCCTACCAAGTGACGGATCTACCGGACCTGGCCTGAGGCACAGTCTGCACTGGCCAGCCTGTAGGATGATTCTCTTCCAGGTGTTTGCCAGCTCTGGGCCCATGTTTTTAAAGCCCTTCACTTCTCAGAGCTGACAGTCATTCTAACGAAACCGATAGCTACAATTCACACGGTGTGCCCAGAGCTGGGAGGCGGGCTCACAGGAATTACTCCACGTTATCCTCAGAATAGCCCATGGGATTGGTCTGTAAGTTTCCCATTTGCCTTACTTGACCTGGGTCACATGTTTAATAAGTGAAGGATCCAAAATGCAAAAGCCTAAGGCACTGAAAAGATTATGATGTTCTCTTGAAACATAATGCAAAAGAAAAGCCAAACCAGCCCAAAAAATGGATGTAAAGAAATCCATGGTTGTTTTCCTGTGATTTTTTAAAATATAAATTAAAAAATAATAATACTTGATTAACTATTGAGTAGTCTACCAGGATGGCAAGCCATTCTGTCTACTCCAGGCCTAAATTCTTACCCACAATCCTCCATTACGAGGTGGACTTTGTTTTTTCCCATCATCCTGAGCTCTCAGAGTCCCGGGAGGCTCCAAGAGGCTCAAACATTTGTTTCTTCTCAGGAGAGATCACAGAGTAGATACTGCAAGGGGTGGGGGTGGTTGAGGTTGTTTGAGCTCAAATCCTAGGAAAGAGATTACAGGAAATCTGCTGGTTCACTAGCCTGTGGGCTCCTTATCTGAGCCAAAGTAATCACTCCCAGAAGGGCAAACCCATCCATTGCTGCAGCCAGTGTGGGAAGATGCTTCTCTTTATCTTCCGCCAAGAGCGGAAGACCTCTGCCTTTGTAATCAGCTTCTGGGAAGAAGCTGCCACTCAGGCTTAGCCAGGGTTTATGAATCTCCCTTCCTGAGGGTAGACAGGAAATGAGGTGGGGTCAGACAGAGAGGGCCTGGACCTAAAGGATGCTGCAGGGCAAAGAAGCTAGGTGCGTTCTGCTGCTGCTGCCTTCCCCACACTGGGTGGGCTGAGCTCAGCGCTGATTCGGGGATGGACTTCATGGAGTGATCCCCGACTGCAGCCATTTCTAACCTGCACATCTCAGGGCACGCATAAACTAATCACTAAAATTCTGTGGCACACCAAAAACATATTACATTCTTTGCCAGTATGACAAAAAATAGGTATAATTTTTTATTCATTCACCAGATGGCTGTTGTTGTGTTGGCTGTTGTCATTCTTTTTACTTGACAACCTAAGGGAAAAGAGGTCAGTGCCCCGTACTAAATAGGCAGGCGTGGCATGTTTTAAACATTCTTGTGGCACGCAGGTTGAAAACCGCTGCTCACCTGGAATGCACAAGCCCAGGGTGACTGGATGAGAGATTCCAGTTGCCGGGCATGGGTTTAGCAGGCCTACAGGCTCCATTCTCTCTACTGTACTTCGTGTCAGAGGCACGTTCGGTTGTGTCTGCCCTGTTGCCACACCACCACTTTCAGAGCTGCTCCTGCCACTCTGCATGGGCCACTCCTGTGCCTGTGTTTGTGGCGCGTGTTCCTGAGGACACTTAGCCTCACCCGGGCCGATCACATTTCTCCTCTGTAAACATCACCAGAAGAACCAGAACCCCAGTTGGTGGTACTAGGGCTCTGAGAGGTGACTGACGCAGGGGCAGGGCGGCCACGTCTGGCCACGCACCCAGCGGAGCGGAGGAAACTCGTCTACCGAAGCAAAGCAGTTGCACGGGGAACAAGATGAGACCACGCAGCCGGGCAGTAGCTGTCCCAGGCCCTGACAACTTCCCAGCTCCTGGTCCATGATTCTAACGAAGCCCAAATTTATGTCCTGCCCTTGAGTCCAGGCTCCTCGACGCCCCCTCTTCCACAAGCTCCTCTGAGTCAGTTTCCATTACTTGCAATCAAAGGAGTCTTGAAAGGGAATTAACATTATCATTCAGATTAAGAGTCTGCTAATGATTATTGAAAACCTATTATGTGCCAGGCAGAGCTCCAGAAACGCCGCTGTGATTCATCTCACTTAGTGCCTGCTTCATCAGCGACATCGTGAACATCAGTATCAAAAAATGTTTATGAAGGGCCCACTTGGCGAGACTGAATGACAGTGACACCAGCCAGGTCCACGTCCCCTGACAGTTTTCTAGACGGGCGTTCTGACATGAAGATAAATCGCAGGGCATTAAATGAAGACTGGGAGAGACAATGAGATATTTGCCTCATTATCGGTTTAGGAGGAAGGAGGGGGAGGCAAGAGAGAAGCGGGGCAGATAAGGAGACAGCTGAGGACGTTCTAGGTCAGGGGTGGGAGATGAAGCCCAGGGGTGGGAAAGCTTCAGGTTTGCTCAATTTGAACAAGGAAAGGCATGGAAAGGAATAGAAAAGGGGCTGAAGGATTGTCAGGTCCAGGGCCTGCCTCACTAATCAGTAGGCACTGGTTTGGTTTCTGAATTCCACGAGAAAGGATAACTGAGGGAGACTGAGATCAATAGAGGAATGGAAGGGCCCTGAGAAGAACCACCAAGAGAAATCTGTGTTCGTAGTGATCCACTTGGCCGGTCTCGATAAGCATCCAAGACGCCAGACACCTGGCAGGAAAGAGAGGCCGGAAGGGACCAACAGTCAAGGGGGAAAGCATTAAGCAGAGAGTAGACTCAAGACTGGGAGAACGGGGGCAAAGGGCTGTGAAGGGAGAGAAAGCAGCAGAGGGAGAAAAGCTGGGCCAGAATAGAAGGTGTTGAGTGGGATCTCAGGCGGGGAGGGCCAACGACTGAAAAATAAGAACAGAAACGAAGAAAGACCAAAACAGAGGAGGACAGTGAGTCAGAGAGAGCCCAGAAGGGGAAGAGAGACAGGAACACGGAGTCAAAGCTTCGGAGAAGGAGAGGGGGAGGCCAACGGAACCCTCAAGAGAGCGAGCTGGCCCAGCTGCCTCGCCATCGCCCTGCTCTTCATCATTCTGGCTGGAAACCTGAACTGTTTTCTTCCTCCCCTTTATTCTCTATGCAGATAGCCGGGCACTGTGCTTTGTCGTTCTTTCCTTCAAGCTTCTGACCTTCCCAACTCCTCCCCACCCTCCCATCACCTGGATGATGGACGCTGGAGCTGAGCCCTGCTGCCAGACTCTCGCCTGGTCTTCATCCAGGTCCCAACAAGTGAAATCTCTCCCATTTGCCCTACGGCTGCTCTACCGAGAGCGTGCAGCATGGCCTCTGAGTGAACATGGTTATACGTGCTATTCAGCACATCCATTCTTCGTGAAAACGATATTTCTTGAGACCTATTTTCAGTTCCATGCTCAGTGACAGATTTGATGCCTGTTTTCCTGGACCCACAGATATTAGACAACTAATTACACCTGTGACAACTGCCCCAAGGGAGCCGTCGGGGGCACCCAGAAGATGTGTGACCAGAGAAGCAACATATCCTGAGCACGGACACAGCGGGAAAGCTGCATTTGTGAGAGGTTATGAGGCTCGTTACAGATCCGCCATCTTCCGACTCTCAGTGCAGGGTTCTGTCCTCTATGCCACTGAGCCCTTGGGTAGGTCGTCTCACCAACTCTCTCGCCTTTGGGGCAGACGCCCCCATCCTAGAATCTCAGTGCCTCTCTCCAAGCATCTCACACGGACCCAGCATCTTTGGCCTGGTGCCCAGGCCTCCAGAACCCAGACACAGCCCCTGCTCCCTCACTGTTATGCAGAACATGCCCTGTGTTAATGAAGCCTTTCTCTGGCCCCGGGATTGTGGTAATACATTTCCATTTAGCCATGACAAATGACTCGCTGCTCCTCTCTCCATCCCGGGACACAGCGCACTCTGGAATTCATTTGTATATTTATTCATTCATCCAAAACTCTTCATCCTCTGCTCCGTGCCAAGCATACAACCTGCTCATTGACTTCTCCTACTGGAATTTTCATCCCCTTTCCTTTGCACTGATCTAAATCCTGCTTGCCTGGAAGCTTGTCTCCCCCACCCTCCACCCCCTTTAAGACCTGAACACAGTATGAGAGGCATAGAGAACCCAAAGTAAGAACACTGGTGTTCAAGTCAACTGACCACACCTATTTTCCCAGCCTCGGTTGTCCCACCTTTAAAATGGTGGTAATGATATCCCACAACAGAAATGTTGGTAGAACATAAGCATCAGAATACCAGAATAGGGTAAGATTTTCTACGAGGGCATTTTGTAAATGGCTACAGAAATGTAAGGAATGAGTTGAGAGATTGACTCCTAGCTCACCTGGCGCCTTCTCTCCTACAATCTCCTGCTGTGCACACTCAACATCCAGCCCTGGGCTTCTCCCCACTTCAGCCACTGTTAGCCTTCTCTCCTTGCCTAGAGTGCAGCGGTCTGAGGGGTGGAGACACACGTACTTTTCCCCACCCCCCATGGGGCCTAGGGTTGTGCTGGGCAGTGGGTTTATTGACAGATAGCTCCTGAAGCCTAAGCACAGGGTGAGGGAGCGTTTGCCCAACCTCACAGGAAGGGGGGGGAGGCGGCAGAAGAACTCACACTTGGACCCCTGGCCAGCAACTGCCCAGAGCTGATACCTACAGGGCTGTCAAAGCAATGGGCAGCCCAGTGCTGCATGCTGCCTGACCTCAGGCCGCCTACCCATGGCCCGGGCACCACCACACCTTCAAAATAAAAACCACCAGCCAGTAGATTGATTTGGGAGGTAGCTTATTTTTCTAGCAATTGCTGGAGTTACTGTTGCCTTTGCCAGACTAACTACAGCTTTTCTCTAGCCCTGGGATTATAGCAATAAATTTCTATCCAGCCATGACAAATGACTGCTGCTTCCCTCCCCTGCCCGGCCACACCACCTTGTTCTGAAGTGTCCCTCTCAGAAGTAGCATGAGTGCCTTTCCTTGTGTGACACGGGCAGATTCTGGCATTTCCAGTCCCCCAAAGCTGGTGTCACTCCCCGCCCCACAGGCTGACTGAGCCCCAAGGGGATCAAGAAAGATGAGAAAGGAAAGAGAAGGCCTGATTGCCACATGGGGCAGCCTTCCCCAGGTAAAGTCATCAGAGGAAATTTGAATAACAAGAGGCTGATGCGAGAGGAGGAGGGCAGAGGGGAAAGGAAAGAAGAAGCAAAAGATGTTCATTAGTTGCTTTGACTCTAGGGGAGAGACAAGTGTTTAAGTAATTCACCCCCAAGGAAGAGGCTCCTGCTCCCACCTGGACAGGAAGCAGAAATGATCTCTCAGTCGAGTGGCTCTGCCTTGCCCCATCAGAGCTGGGGTTCATAAGGGGAGGGGCTGCTGAGGAATGGGGACCCGCCCTCAATGCTCAGCAATGCATACTCATGGAGGGGAGCAGCGGGGTGGGCAATGTCCCAGCGTGGATGATCCCCCTATTGTCTTTCCTGACTTTGGAACTGGCATGCTGGGCTCATTCTCAGAGTGAAAAGCCAACGGGAACCACGTTCAGAAGGGAGGAAGCTAGCCCCGGTGGTGGGCCTGTCCCGTGAGGGTGCTTCCCATCTGGCTGATACCCGACACGTACTGCATCCCTGGCCCCTGCCAGGCACAGACCTTCTTGACAAGGCAGGCACCGTCCTGCAAGGACCTCTCAGTCCAGTCGGGGGGCTGTGTCAGCAAGTCATTTCCACATGACACGTAAGGGCTGAGACTGCACAAGGGGGATACACAACAATGTGGCAGGGGACCATGGGGCTGCGGGCTCTGGACGGTCTCCTGGAGGAAGTGGGGGCTGGAGCCTAGTCTTGGATCTGCTCCACTCGTCTGCCTGGTTCAGAAGGTGCCCCCAGGTCTGCAGCTCCGGATTCTGCAGCCCATGCTTCCTTTGCCAGTTCACGAATTTGCCAGGTTGTGCCATTTTCCCTCCTACTTCCTTTTGCAGATTCATGCAGAGGGGGAGGAAACCCCAGACCCCAGGCCCCACCTGCTGGAAGGTGTAGCCCCGGCACCTGACAGGCACCCTGATGCGAGCCCTGGTTCACAGGCTTCCACTACGGGACTTTGCCCTGCCAACTCACGACCGTGTTTTCGGCAGGTACAAGGCCACTCTTAAGAGCATTCTCTTTCAACACTCTTTAGGATATATAGTCTTAGAATAAGGAACAAATCTGGCCCTGGCCAGTGGCTCAGTTGGTTGGAGCGTCATCCCATAAACTGAAAGGTTGCAGGTTCAATTCCCAGTCAGGGCACATATCTAGGTTGCGGTTCAATCCCTGGTTGAGGCATGTGTGGGAGGCAGCCAATTGATGTTTCTCTTTCACATCTCTCTGTCTCTCTCTCTGTGTCTGAGTGTGTGTCTCTCTCAAAGCAATGAAAAAATGTCCCTGGGTGAGGGTCGTTTCAAAAAAGAGAATCCAGCTACCCCTGGGCTGCACATGCCCTCAAGAGAAGTGGGAGGAGGCCCCTCCCTGACCTTCTTCCTCTTGACCAGGTACATCCACTTCCTTTCTAACCAAGGATTTGGTAGCAGCTAATTCAAAGAGTAAGAGCAGATCTTTTCTCTGTAAGAAGTATCTCAGAGACGAGTAAAAATCAGAAATGCCCGAAGGGGCTGAAGAAGTTAGGGGGTCACAACTGAGTCTGCGTTTCTGAGAAAGAACGCATGCTGTCCCTTTTCCTATCATGTGACTCCAACTCCGACTCCTGCTTCCAGGTCAGCATGGCACCCATACAGTCTCATGACAATTCCAGCACAGCTCTGCCTTGTCTCTGTTTCCTCTCTCCTTGGTGACATACCTGAAGGAAAGCTTTGATTTTCTAGGATGAAGGGACCCCTTCTTCCCTCTCACCTCAGCAATGTCCCTTTCCGCCCTGATTTCCCCCCGAACTTCCTGGACCGAGCCAGGCTGCATATCTCCATTTGCCCAGATGAATGAAACATGTGGTTCCACTGCTCCCTCCACCACACCCCTCCTCCGACACACACAGCCCAGGGACCCTGGAAGGCAGCCCAACAGGTTGACCAGAGTTAGCCGACTTCAGCGAAGTTTAAATAAGTAGCCCTGAACAGCTCAGTGGTCTCTTCCCTCCCAGTAGTTGCAGCCGAGCGGCCAGCTCAGACGGGACTTCCCACGGCGCCTACTTCACATGTGTGCACATTCACACGATCTTTTCTTGACTTGAGCTGGGGCTGCGAAGGGAAGGGGGCGAGCTGAGTGTGGCCAGCGTGGGCACAGCCACAGTTGCGAGTACAGATGGGCTGACCCATATGACTGAGGGTCCCTTCCCCCATTTATTCTACTCCTCGGCTAAACACAATTTAAAATAGCAGCCAAGTTCTAAAATTGAGATCCAAGTGCTAGGAGTTGGGGAGCATTGCAAGGTCTCTCCTCCCTTAATACTCACTTTCCCTAAGAATTGAAGCATCCAAGGGACCTGAGATACCACCTTGGCTAAGCCCCAGCGCCCGAAGGTAGCAGTAACTTAGCCAGGTCAAAGTCAATGTAGAACATAAAGCAGACCCCCAGGTCACCTGGCTCCATCACATAGTGCTGGTTCTTCTAAACTCAGGTGCAGCTGAGAGGGAAAACAAATAAGGACCGGCAGACGCAGACACAATGACAGGCAGGAATTCTCTCTCGGGACCCAGCCCCAAGCTGTGTTGCAGAAATCAACGACAAAGCATGTATTGGTCGGCTACTACACGCTTCGTGGTGTTTCAAGGCACCATGGAGA
This sequence comes from Desmodus rotundus, assembly GCF_022682495.2. Lineage (NCBI taxonomy): Eukaryota > Metazoa > Chordata > Mammalia > Chiroptera > Phyllostomidae > Desmodus > Desmodus rotundus. The sequence continues at coordinate 62,410,738 of NC_071398.1, forward strand.
GTGAGGAGAGTACAACAGGGAAGCACCTGATGGAGAGTCTGGACCAGAGTCACATCGCAGTGCTCATTAGACGTTCGTTGCACTGCACTGTGATAATAAGTGGTATTTATTGCGTGTTTACGGTGCGCCAGGGACTCTGTTCTAAGCTCCCTAAATGCATTCCTCCCATTCAGTTCTCATCACAACTTTAGAACAAGTAGGTGCATCTACCTACTATCTTTCAGATACACTGAAGTGCAGAGAGTTAAGTCCAAAGTCCCCTAACTGCTAAGTGGTAACAGGACTGCATGCAACCACTAGATCACAGAAGACACGGGCCACCCATATTCTGTGCCCACCTGTGGCACTACTTAACCTCTCCGAGCACATTTGCAAAGTGGGTGGAATACTGACTACTTCATGCGGCTGCTGTGAAGGTCAATCCGATCTCGCCCAGCAGAGCCCAGCCGCTCACTATCCTCACTGGGTGACCCACCCTCGCCGGCTTCCTGCTAGAGCCCATTGTGGGGGGGGGGGACCCACACTCACATGAAACCAGAGAGGAACACTGCCTCCTCCCCCTCACTGTGAGACCCACCTCATGGGGCTGTTGTGGGGACAGATGGGCTTTGTACAAAAACGCACTCAGAAGGGAGCTTGTCACAAAGTGTGTGCTTAGCAAACATTAGCTATTATCACCGTCATTGTCACCATAGCATCGCCACTACAACTGTTGTAGAAATTTAGCTCATTTGGACTTCAGAACACTGGGCTGGCGTGTTGAAGAAAGCTGCGTGGGGAGGGGGCCAGGGGGCAGTGCAGGCTGGGCCGTGAAGGGGCGCTGAGAAGAGACCAAACTGCCAATTCCCAGGAGCCAGCCTCCCAAGGGGTAGCAGCCTTGAAGAACACACACTGCTTCCCCTCAAACTGTGGGCAGTGGAATAGGAACAGAGTCCTCCTCGGTGGCCTGGGCTTGGGACCAGCAGCCCGGGGAGATGTCTGGCTCTCCCGAGAAGTGATTATATCAGCTGAGAATTAATAAAGCTGCTTTCTCTCCCTCTCCCCCACCTCCCCTGAGCCCCAGCCAAGCCAGCCACGGTTGCTGGTTGGATGTGGGATTTGTGTGCTGTTTACAGAGCTGCCTTATTATTCCTGAACCTGAAAGCTTCACTGGGTATTAAATTCCAGCGTCGGGCCACCGTCTGTGCTCCCGAGTGGAAGAAGAAGAGAGAGAGCTCGATAGTGCTCTCCAGAACACAGGGCCTGAATCATTTATGAGCGGGCATCACAGGAAGCCCAGAGCCAGTGCCCGGACAAGGGCTGCTTCCAGAGGGAAAGTGCCTTTTGCAGAAGGTGTGGCTGTACCCTCACCCCAGCAATCCCAGGATCCCGTGCCCTTTACCGTCTTAGGGCATTGTGGAGGTGGCTGCTCACCACGTTAGAACGGAGCCAGGACAGGCGATTATCTCTCTGTGTGCAGAGAGAAGTGTTGTCCTGGCTGCCAAGGCTTATTTAGCTTCAGCTTTGCTCTCATCGGAATGCTTTCACAACTACCTGTGGCTCTCTGGGGAATGGCTGGCCCGGCCTTGGGGGAGGCCTGCTGGCAGGTGGGCTGCTTCAGCAGAACAAACCCAGGTGCATTCAGGATTCCAGCCACTTTCTCCAGCCCCGCCTCCAGATGGGGAATGTGTGGATGCAGAGTCAAATAGCTCCAGTGATTTATTTTTTTCTTGGAGGCATCAGCTCAACCCCTTCATTAGCAGGGTTAGAATCAGATGACAGACGTGTCGTCTTAAGAGTCATGGAATCACAATGCGCAAAGGAACAGGAGGAAAAGAGAGCAAGGCTGAGTATCATGCACACCTGGGGGCCGGTCCTTCCCCCTCCAACCCACCCCCTTCTGGTCTTTGTCGCCACGCAACTTCAGAGGTGTACACAATACAATGCCACTTCCGGTCCTTTTCGGGACCAAGAGGACTTGGTAATATCCAAGCACCCTGGACTAACCGCCACTTCTCGTGCATGCCTTTGAGGTAGCTGAGACCCTGAAGCACAGGAAGGGACAGAGCCACCCCCCTCGCTGGTCTAGACCCAGGTAGATACCTGCGCTGTGCCACAGCTCCCCTCCAAGCCACACTGCCACCCAAGTAGGACCAAGAAGTCTGGTGTCAAGAGCTCTGGACAGGGCTTATCCCACAGCTGGGAAAACAGGATGGGCTCCCTGTCCTCTGACCTCACGGAGCCGTCAGGGAGTTCATGGAGCTGATGTTGGGGATGACTCCTGACATCCTGGAAGGCAGGAGCGGTCACGCATGCTCTGGTGATGTCACCGACAAACTGCGGGACGCGGAGTCATCTCATTGCACACCTAGCAGTTTCCTCATCCTGCACATAAGGAGCTGCACCTCCCGAGAACTCCCCAGTGCTGTAATTCTGGGCTGGCCCCAGCCCTGTGCCCTAAGACTCCTGGGCCTAGGTGGCCTTTGGAGGGACAGGAAGGAGTGCAGAGAGGGGGAGTATTAGGGTTATCTGTCTAGCCTGCCACGAGGGAGACGTCCCCACCCTCAGTAGGAGCCTGGTGCCAGCAGCTGGGCCCGAGGACAGTTCAGGCCCAGGCAGTCTCTCCAGCTGGGACAGGAATGTTCCAGCAGGAAGAACGTCCGCAACTTTCCCTCAGTCTCAGGGCTCAGGCTCAAGGGACACTCAGGTAGACCAGAGTGCTGTCCTCACCTGGTAGCTGGTTTTCCCCCAGAGGAGAATACCCTCCCCTTCTCCCTGCTTGTTTAGACTTGGAGGTCCCTCCTAAAAACGTCAACTGAAAGCTGCATCCAAATGTGTCTAGAGTCCTGGTGAAGCTGAGTAGCATCTCGGGCAGGCACAGTGAATGGAGGGAGAGGGTGAGTGTCCCCAGGGTGGGGAGGGGCAGGAGCACAGAGCCCTCGGTCTGGGGTAAGTCCTAGAGGCTGTGCCCTGGGAAGGCCCGAGAAATGAGACTGAGAGGCCTCCCAGCAAGCACAAGAAGCTGATGCACAGTCAGGAAAATGAGGCTTCAACCAGATGATTCTTTTACCACAAGCTAAGCGATGCACAACAAACTCTGTCCCAGGAGCTGGAGACAAATGGCCACCAGCCAGCTCGCCCCACCTGGGGACCTCAGCTTGTCCTCACAGCACAGCAAGGCAGGGACTGACTCCTCAGGATGCCAGGCCCCAGGCAGCAAGTCTGGAGTGCTTTGGGACCACAAAGCCTAGGTTCTTGGCAAATGGAGGGACGGGTGGGGAAGAAAGGAGGAAGCTGTTGCTTTGAAGCTTTGGGGAAAACATCTACTAACTTCCCCGGTCTGGGCCTGAGCACCCTCCACTGTGAAAGAAGGGATGGACCTTGGTGCTTCTTGCGGCCTCTTACAGCTCGGACATTGTGGAATTTGACAGCTACCTTGCAGCTGAGCTTTGCGGAGTGGCATAGTAGCTTCAGAGCTGGTGCCCTTTGTTGTGCTAAGA